>NC_090035.1:74594248-75259248 GCF_037176765.1 Anolis sagrei | reverse complement strand
TTAAGTTCAGAAGAGAGGCCTGAGCAAGGCCACATTCCTGGGAGAGACCTTTCACCACTTTTCTCAGAACAACAGTTTGAAAACAATGCTGAGATTGATTTGCTAGGTGCAGGAGTTAACGAGGGAGAGGATAGTGAAATCTTGGACAGAAATCAAAGTTTTAGTAAACAGATGCAGAGCTTTCCGAGACTGAGGCAATCGGTTCGTCTACAGCAAAAGAAAGATAACAAACCGTTTGGTGAGAAAGTCAAGAAGAATGCTTTCCTTTCAGTTTTGGGTTCTGGAAAAGGTTTATAATGATTCATGGGAGTCAGTTGCCTCAGTTGAGTCAACGTTGTTATTTTATCATGGTCTTGCTTTCAAGTGCTCTGTGTTTCATGTATTATTTATTTATTTATTTACATTTATATACCTCCCCTCTCAGCCCAAGGGCGACTCGGAGCGGTTAACAACAGGCAACAATTTGATGCTAGTGCAGTGACAGCAAAATTTAAAAAATTAAAACAATAATTAAAACTTTAAAATTCTAAGAGCAATATAAAACATAAAAATTGTACACAGCATTTAAAAACATTATCAAAGCTTCTCCATATCAAATCATTGCCCGGTTGCATCGTCACTTGTCCGTAATATTATATATCTATGCCATATCTTCGAAAGGACAGGAGGGAGAGGGCCAATCTTATCTCTCTAGGCAGGGCGTTCCACAGTCAAGGGGCCACCACTGAGAAGGCCCTCTCTCTCGTCCCCACCAAACGCATCTGTGAGGAAGGCAGGAGCGAGCAGGGCCTCCCCAGAAGATCTTAGCGTTAGCAACCTGCCTACCGCCCGTTGGACCATTTGAAGCTTCCGAGCAGTCTTCAAAGGCAACCCCACGTAGAGAGTGTTGCAGTAATCTATTCGGGATGTAACCAGAGCGTGGACTACTGTGGCCAAGTCAGACTTCCCAAGGTACGGGCGCAGCTGGCGCACAAGTTTTAATTGTGCAAATGCTCCCCTGGTCACCGCTGAGACCTGGGGTTCCATGCTCAGCAATGAATCCAGTATCACATCCAAGCTGCGAACCTTCAGGGGGAGTGTAACCCCATCCAGCACAGGCTGTAACCCTATGTCCCGTTCGGCCTTGCGACTGACCAGGAGTACCTCTGTCTTGTCTAAATTCAATTTCAGTTTGTTCGCCCACATCCAGACCGTCACAGCGGCCAGGCACCGGTTCAGGACCTGGACAGCCTCCTTAGTAGCAAGTGGGAAGGACTGATAGAGTTGGACGTCATCTGCGTACAGGTGACACCGTACCCCAAAACTCCGGATGATCTCCCCCAGCGGCTTCATGTAGATGTTAAACAACATGGGAGACAGTATTGAGCCATGAGGAACCCCACAAGACAACGTACCAAGTTTTTGCCAAGTTTTAGCTTTGCCTATGGAATTTTCCTGCTGTTTTGCTTTGTGGTTTCAAGTGCCCTGTCTCATGGATTTCTATGTACTCATGGACCTTGCTATCCTTTGAAGCTTATGGATGTTGGGCTTTTACTGTTTTAGTATTTTTACTGCTTTGCCTACATATATTCTACAATAAACTGCTTGCTGATTTTACAAAGCTGGTGTGGTGTTTGAGGTCAGAGGGATTCCTGCTCTGGTATACGACAGAAGGTCAAGATGGGGGCAGGAAGGGGAGACAGAGGCAATTCTGTGTATTGTCAAAGGCTTTCATGGCCGGAATCACTGGGTTCTTGTAGGCCATGTTCTAGAAGCATTCTCTCCTGACGTTTCGCCTGCATCTATGACAAGCATCCTCAGAGGTAGTGAGGTCTGTTGGAACTAGGAAAATGGGTTCATATATCTATGGAATGACCAGGGTGGGACAAAGAACTCTTGTCTGTTGGAGCTAGGTGTGAATGTTTCAACTGACCACCTTGATTAGCATTTGATGGCCTGACAGTTGTTTGGTGTGGCTTTTTGGTGCCTGGGACAATCTTTTGTTGAGAGGTGATTAGATGTCCCTGATTGTTTCCTCTCTGTTGTTTTGCTGTTTTAATTTTAGAGTTTTTAAATACTGGTAGCCAGAGGCAATTCTACTTCATCCTTCAAGGAAGTTACTGTGATAGGAAAACTCAAGCACTGTTTCTTGATATCATACAGATGGTTCAAGTCATGAGCTTATACAGGAACAGTTTGGAAAGGGAAGCAAGCAAACACCTGACCCATCACATTGTGTACCCCCTTGCAAAGAGGGGTGGATCAGTGGGGTATGCTTACATACAGGAGACACTCACCTGTGAGGTCACCCAACATCTTGGCTAGAAGCCAGCGGTCAATGTGTTGGTACGTGATTCCAACTACGTGACAGATAACTGCAAAAAAGACAATAGATACAGACATTTCAGAGCCCGAAGAAGAAGAAATAAGCATGCAATTGAAGAAGGAAGTACACTTACATTTCCTAACAGAGTCCTCAAATCCCGTGATCCCATCCAGGAGAGCTATGTTCTCATCCAATGCTTGCTAGCAAACAACAATAACAAATATTTATAATCATCTAAAATCAAGAAGAGAGCATCATATTTGGTATAATTTAGGGCCTTGGAATCAGAGATAATGCCTTTCACTCCACCTTGGTATCACTGAGAGTAACTCTGTTTTATTTTATAAATTAGGGAAGTCTTTCTGTATTTTTTTTACTTCCTTGAAAATGACAATCCTATTGTCGAAGGCTTTCATGGCTGGAATCGGTGGGTTGTTGTAGGTTTTTTCAGGCTATATGGCCATGTTCTAGAGACATTTTCTCCTAATGTTTCGCCTGCATCTATGGCAAGCATCCTCAGAGGTTGTGAGGTCTGTTGGAAGTAGGAAAATGGGTTTATATATCTGTGGAATGACCAGGGTGAGACAAAGGACTTTTGTCTGCTGGAGCTAGGTGTGAATATTTCAACTGACCACCTTGATTAGCGTTTAATGGCTTGGAAGTGCCTGGGGGGAATCTTCCAAGGAAGAAACCATGAAAATGAACAAAATCTGGCTACCAGTATTAAAAAAACTCAAAAATCACAACAGCAAAACAACAGAGAGTAAACAATCAGGCACATCAAATCACTCTCAACAAAAGATTCCCCCCAGGCACTTCCAAGCCATTTAATGCTAATCAAGGTGGTCAGTTGAAACATTCACACCTACTTCCAACAGACCTCACTACCTCTGAGGATGCTTGCCATAGATGCAGGCGAAACGTCAGGGGGAAAAAATGCCTCAAGAACATGACCATATAGCCCGGAAAAACCTACAACAACCCAATGACAATCCTGCTTGTTGGAAAGAGTCTAACTTCTAATTTCAGAGGAATGCCCTTTTCATCTGAACAAAAATAAAGGAAAACACATACAAATGTGATTTTAGAAATTCAACACTCAAAAGGTAAGGCAGACAGCACTGTCTGTGCACTTACTGAAATGTAGAGATCCTTCAAAAGACAATTGTAAAGGGTGGCACTTTGGAGACCAAGCAGACTGAATGAGACAGACATCATTAGGAGTGTGTGATGTCTAAAACTTTTATAAATGCAAAGAACTTCCAGTTAGAGGTAGAGGCTTGGCTTACCCAGAAAGCCTGAAAGTGGCATGTCTCCAACAGCTCACCCAAGTATAAGATCTGACGGATGGGTTTCTCTTCTTGCTGGAAGGAATGGCATTAAGGAAACTGGATATAAAGGAACTAGGATTTGTAGAACTTCCGATGGAAAAAGATAATTCCGGGGATCACAGGAACTTTTAAACTGCTTTTTGGTGTTAACTGTTGGTCCTAATCAGTGCTGCCATTATCTACTGTTACCTTTAGTAGCTTCCTAAACAGATAGCCTAAACCAGGCGTCCTCAAACTTTTTAAAGGTCACAGTCCCTTAAACTGTTGGAGGGCCTGATTATAATTTGAAAAAAACATGAATGAATTCCTGTGCACTACACATATCTTAAAAACATTTAAAAACAATACAATAATTAAAATGAAGAACAATTTTTATAAATATAAACTTATTAGTATTTCAGTGGGAAGTGTAGGCTTGCTTTTGGCTGATGAGATAGGATTGATGTTGTTGTTGTGTGCTTTCAAGTAGTGTCAGGTTTAGGTTGACCCTGAGTGAGGGCTGGTTAAATGACCTTGGAAGGTTGTATCGGGCCCTCGGGCCTTAGTTTGAGGACCCCTGATCTAGGAACTTAAGATCGTCTGGGGATGCCCTGCTCTTGATCCCGCCTTCCTCGCAGGCGCGCCTGGCGGGGACAAGAGACAGGGTCTTCTCAGCGGTGGCCCCTCGGCTGTGGAACTCCCTCCCTAGGGATATTAGATCGGCCCCTTCCCTCCTGACTTTCCGAAAAAGTGTAAAAACTTGGCTCTTCGAGCAAGTGTTTGGAAATACAGCACAATAAATAATTATGAACTACAAAGAATGAACATGGAACGGCTAGACCAGGGGTCCTCAAACTTTTTAAGCAGAGGGCCAGGTCACAGTCCCTTAAACTGTTAGAGGGCCAGATTATAATTTGGAAAAAAGAACACTTTAAAACAATACAATAATTAAAATGAAGAACAATTTTAACAAATGTAAACTTATTAGTATTTCAATGGGAAGTGTGGGCCTGCTTTTGGCTGATGCAATTGGACCATGATTTTAGTTAGGAGATGTATTGGATTGTGATTTATGTGAAATATTGTGTATTATGTTTTTTACGGTTTTAATTGTATACTGTGTACTGTATATTCTGTTGTAAACCGCGTTGAGTCGCCAGTTAGGCTGAGAAACGGCGGTATACAAGGACAGTAAATAAATAAATAAAATAATAAATAAATAAATAAATAAATGTTGTTGTGTGCTTTAAAGTCATTTCAGACTTAGGTTGACTGAGTGAGGGCCGGATAAATAACCTTGGAGAGCCGTATCCAGCCCCCGGGCCATAGTTTGAGGACCCCTGGCCTAAACTAACCCTGCTGAGTAGAGATAATGTTCATCACAACCCTTTAAGCTCCACTGATTTTGCTATAATAATAATATATTTTATTTCTATTCCGGGCTATCTCCCTGAGGGGACACCTATGGCAAACATTCAATGCCATTATACAATTAACAAAGACAGACAATACATAAACAGAGGCAAAGACTTTTCCCATTTTTTCCATTTCCGGCACCTGGAGGCTGTGCTCAACTCTGGCCACGGGAGGCTGGGGGGTGCTGCCACTCTGTCTTCCATGCCAAGGAGCTTTGTCCTTCCTAGATGGTCTCCTTATGGGCACCTTTTATTACCTCCCCATTTTAAAGTGATACCTATTTATCAACTCACATTTCTGTTTTCGATCTGCTAGGTGGTCAGGGAACTGGGACTGATGGCAGGTGCTCATCCCAACCCGAGCTTGAACTGCCAACCTTTCGATCAGCAGGATTTTCTGCAGCTCAGCAGTTTAGCCCGCTGTGCTAAGCAGCGCTAATGTGTGTCCTGCTTGTTAGGGTTGTGCAGCTTAAGGGTAATGATGGTTCTGTGGTCCTAACATTAGAAGATTTACTATGGTAGGATGGTAACAACCTGCTCTTTCCTATGACTTTCTCTGCTATAGAATACTTTCTCTTTGGGGGCCTAAAGTGTGCTGCTCTTATCCCAAGACCATGTGAAAATATTCATCAAAAGTTTTTGGAGTCTAACTGGCTTTACACCAAGCCTTCATTTTAAACTAGTTTAACCTGTTTCAATCTATATAAAAAAATGCTTCATGGTTGAGTAAAACTGAAAGCCAGCAGCTCTTGGTACACTGCAGTGCTTTCCTATTGGATCAAGGATACATGCGCTTGGTCAATCATACATTTGCAGAGCGTGAAGTCTGTGTGGGGCAGGTTCGTCAGGGCCTTCAGGAGGATCTGGGCAGTCACTGTGGTTTGGAATAAGGCAGGGTTAAACTGATACCTGGAAGAGAAAGAGAGTATCTTGAGACTCCAAGAAGATGGGATAGGAACAATTCCGTAGATCTTTTGGCCCAACAGGTATGGTTTTTCCACTTCAACTGCACTTGTAATCAGATATATACTAATAAGTTTTCCAGCCTCTACAGTTTTGTACCACAGCTGTGAGGCAGTCATTCATAGACCCACTTTATAGGAGAATCACTAAGCTCAAACAAACCACATCTGGGCCAAGATTAGAATATGACAGTCCACCTTCTGTGGCAAAATTGGCAAACAGTACAAATATCTGTCCAACATCTAGTGTGCCTTGAGAATCATCATTCTGAGTTTTTGCAATGTCAGAGAAGATACAGTAATACTCACAATTTGAGCACAGCCAGGTTGGCCTCCAAGTCATAGGCGTTCTCTTTGGCCTGGGTCTCCACATAGTGCTCCAACGTGGCCAGGTTCTCTGGGTTATATCTGAGGAAAGGGTGACAACAACATGAAGAAGCATCTAGAGCAAAGTATTGAAGAACGCCAAACAAACTTTGTCTGTTCTAGAGTTATGGAAAGGTTGGGCCCTGCTGCAAGAGAGACCCTGGGGCCTGAGTATTGCCATCCAGCTTTGCTGCCTGCTCAGCCCTAGGTTTACCCAGAAGGAGACCTGCAGCCACACCCTCATCCCAGCCAGCTGACCCAGCAGCCTCCAAGGAGAGAACATGGCCCCCGCAGCCTCACCGCATGGCTACTTTAATGGCCATGCCACTCATTGCCCGGCTGCCGGGAAACCTGCGTGGGGTGCCTCCATGGCCATGGTGCCCATCATTTGGACATTGGAACACCTGTGCAGGTTCTCGTTTTCGGGGTTCTCCTGCCTCGCCTGTTGCTTCTGGTCACTTATTCCATCAGCCCACTTTGGCTGGGATTGAATGTTTACTTTTAAGTTTTTTCATTGTATTTATATTTGAATTGTTTCAATAATATGTCGTGTTTATTACTGTATGTTTAAATTGATATGTCATGTTTATTATATGTGTAATGTAGCATTGTATGCCATGGACTGTAAGCTGCCCTGAGTCCCCCACTGGGGTGAGAAGAGCGGGGTATAAATGTACTATAATAATAATTATTATTATAATAATTATTATTTATCATCCAGAATATGTCATCTAATACTTTCACTAAAAAAACTACCATGTATAGAAAGTATGTATACATCCGTCATTATGGTTGCCACATAAATGTTCATTGTCTTTTTTTCCTGTACATCTCATGTTCCATTTCCCCCCTTTTAAAAATAGACTATAAGTGATAGCTTATTAACTACAAACAGGCCCTGAGTTACAAACATCCAACTAAATTTTTCAAAATCCAATTATCACAGGGACAGAAAGTGAGGTAGAATCTTCACAACAGGGACACAGACAGCAAAACAAACAAAACAGGGGTGTTGACCCTATGCTAAACTAAGTTGTATATATTTGGATGGAGTTACACTTTAAAAATGTACCTGTTCTGACTTATATGCAATTCATCTTAAGAACAAACCTACAGAACCTAACCCTAACCCTAGAGACTAGGATGCGGAACAATGGCTTCAAACTACAGGAAAGTAGATTCCATCTGAACATGAGGAAGAACTTCCCGACTATGAGAGCTGTTCAGCAGTGGAACTCTCTGCCCCGGAGTGTGGTGGACACTCCTTCTTTGGAAGCTTTTAAACAGGCTAGATTGCCATCTGTGGGAGTGCTTTATATTTTATTTTCCTGCTTCTTAGCGGGAGGTTGGACTGGATGGCCAATGAAGTCTCTTCCAACTCTTTGATTCTATCTATCTATGTATCTTCTATACACATAATAAAAAGATCTTGGAGTCCTCATGTACAACAAGCTATACATGAGCCAACAATATCATGCGGCAGCTAAAAAAGCCAATAGGATATTGTCCTGCATAAATAGGAATCTAGTGCTTAGATCAGTGTTTCTCAACCTGGGGGTCGGGACCCCTGGAGGGGTCGCCAAGAGGTGCCAGAGGGGTCACCAAAGCCCATCAGAAAACAAAGTATTTTCTGTTGGTCACGGGGGTTCTGTGTGGGAGGTTTGGCCCAATTCTATCATTGGTGGGGTTCAGAATGCCTTTTGATTGTAGGTGAACTATAAATCCCAGAAAATACATCTCCCAAATGTCAAGGCCTATTTTCCCCACACTCCACCAGTGTTCACATTTAGCATACTGAGTATTCATGCCAAGTTTGGTCCAGATGCATCATTGTTTGAGTCCATAGTGCTCTCTGTAGGTGAACTACAACTCCCAAACTCAAGGTCAATGCCCACCAAACCCTTCCAGTGTTTTCTGTTGGCTGTGGGCATTCTGTGTGCCAAGTTTGGTTCAATTCCATCGTTGGTGGAGTTCAGAATACTCTGATTGTAGGTGAACCATAAATCCCATAAAACTACAACTCCCCAATTATGTTTCATAACAGGAGCAAAATTACAGTTATGAAGTAGCAAAAGAATGTTATGGTTGGGGGTCACCACAACATGAGGATCTGTATTAAGGGGTCGTGGCATTAGGAAGGTTGAGAAACACTGGCTTAGATCCAGGGAAGTCATGCTACCCCCCTATTCAGCCTTGATCAGACCACACCTGGAATACTTTGTCCAATTCTGGGCACCGCGTTTTAAGGGAGATGTTTATTCTAAACTGGAATGTGTCCAGAGGAGAGCAACTAAAATGATCAAGGGTCTGGAGAACAAGCCCTATGAGGAGTGGCTAAAAAAGCTGGACATATTTAACCTGAAGAAGAGAAGACTGAGAGGAGACATGATAGCCATGTATAAATATATGAGAGGAAGTCACAGGGAGGAGGGAGCAAGCTTGTCTTTTGCTGCCTTGGAGACTGGGATGTGGAGAAATGGCTTCAAACTACAAGAGAGGAGATTCCATCTGAACATGAGGAAGAACTTCCTGACTATGAGAGCCGTTCAGCAGTGGAACTCTCTGCCCCGGAGTGTGGTGGAGGCTCCTTCTTTGGAAGCTTTTAAACAGAGGCTGGATGGCCATCTGTCGGGAGTGATTTGAATGCAATATTCCTGCTTCTTGGCAGAATGGGGTTGGACTGGATGACCCACAGGGTTACTGTTCAGCAGTGGAACTCTCTGCCCCGGAGTGTGGTGGAGGTTCCTTCTTTGGAGGCTTTTAAACAGAGTCTGGATGGCCATCTGTCAGGAGTGCTTTGAATGCAATTGTCCTGCTTCTTGGCAGAATGGGGTTGGACTGGATGGCCCATGAGGTCTCTTCCAACTCTAAGACTGTTTAAAAGACTCCAAAGAAGGAACCTCTACCACACCGCAGCAGAGAGTTCCACTGCTGAACAGTTGATTCAGGGGAAGATGGGGAAAAATGTAACCACAGCAACCACGAATTCCCCTCCAACCCGTCAATCACTCCCTCCCTCTCTTTCACTCAGGACTATACCTATCGATGCCCTTTAGCAACTTCCCCACATTCGCTCGCATCTGCTCGAAAAGCGCCATGGCACGCGGAACCGGGAGGAGGAGGAGGAGAAAGGATGCAACAACGACGCCGGAAGCGGAAGAAGCCGGAACGCAAGACACTTCCGGCCCGTCTTCCGCCGAGGCATCTCTATGGTCAGTCAGCCATAGAGATTCGGAAGAAGTGCGCATGCGTTGGGAAGAACGCTTTACGTCATCAAGGGGGTGGAGCTTCTCTTGGGGCAGCTCATTGAGCAGGAAACACAGTGTGCTCGAAACGCCACCTGTTGGTGGTTTTGAGACAAAGTGCAGGATTATATTTTGAAAAATATATTTAAATAATATTAAAATAAAATGCAGTATTATATTTTTCAATAATTTAAATAATTTAAATAATTATTATATCATCATAATCACGCCTTCCTCTTGGCACGTTTCTCTCTTTCGCCCTCCATTCGTGCCTCTTCAATTCTGCAGCACTGCTGGTCACAGCTGACCTCCAGCTGGAGGCTTTCCAGTTCTCAGTGTCTACGCCAGAGTTTTTAAGGTAGGCATTGACCCCATCTTTCAATCTCTTTTCCTGCCCAACAACATTGCATTTTCCGTTCTTGAGTTCGGAGTAGAGCAACTGCTTTGGGAGACGGTGGTCGGGCATCCGGACAATGTGGCGTGGCCGGTCCAGCGAAGTTGATGGCAGAGGACCATCCCTTCAATGCTGGTGGTCTTTGCTTCTTCCAGAATGCTGACATTTGTCCACTTGTCTTCCTAGGAGATTTGCAGGATTTTTTGGAGGCAACGCTGATGGAATCGTTCCAGGAGTTGCATGTGACGTCTGTAGACAGTCCACGTTTCGTAGGCGTATAGCAGGGTTGGGAGGACAATAGCTTTATAAACAAGCCCTTTGGTCTCCCTACGGATGTCCCAATCCTCAACACTCTCTGCTTCATTCGGAAAAATGCTGCACTCGCAGAGCTCAAGCGGTGCACCATCGTAGGTATAGTTAGTGAAGAGTCAGGCATATCTATTTTCAGGTTTACAGTGATGTCTATGCAACCTGCCTTAATCTTAATATAGGATGAGATATACATAGTTCTATAAACAACTCCACTAAAAGGTATATGTTGAGTCATTGTTGAAGATTCACAACCCCTGTGTGTTCACAACATTCACACTAGTGTAGATCTTGTGGTTTGTTGGCTCCTCTACTTTTCATTAGCAGAGAATCACAGAATCCTGAAGTTCGTAGAGATCCCCGAAGGTCATCCAGTCCTGAGATCTTAGGAATATAGGCGAGATATAAATCTATATATATATAAATGTAATGTCCGTTTGTGGGATTAACATAACTCAAAAACCACTGGGCGAATTGACACGAAATTTGGACACAAGACACCTAACAATCAGACGAGTGTCTATCGCTCATAAAGACACACACACACACAACCCCAGCGGAACAGACTTAAAAAAACCCCCAATACACCATATATATATATATATATATACACACACACACACACATACACTCATATACATATACACATGCACACATTCATACACACACACGTATATATATATATGCACAAACACACACAAATATACATATATACCCATATACACATGCACACATACATGCACACATACATATATACATTACATATCCACATACACAAATATTCATATAGACAAGCACACACATATACATATACACAAATATACATATACACATGCACACCCATATACATATCCACATACACAAATATTCATATAGACAAGCACACACATATACACATACACAAATATACATATACTCATGCACACCCATATACATATCCACATACACAAATATTCATATAGACAAGCACACACATATACACATACACAAATATACATATACTCATGCACACCCATATACATATCCACATACACAAATATTCATATAGACAAGCACACACATATACACAATATGCATGTACACATATAAACACACAAATACACAAATATATACACACACATATATACACACATATATGCACCCACACACATATACACGCAAACACACATATATACACAAATATATACAAACACATACACACACACATATATATGCAAAAAAACACACAAATATACACATATACATACATATACACATGCACACATACATATATACATATGCACATGCACATACATATACATATCCACATACACAAATATTCATATAGACAAGCCCACACATATACACAATATGCATGTACACATATAAACACACAAATACACAAATATATACACACATTTATATATATACACACATATATACACCCACACACACACATATACACGCAAACGCACATATATACACAAATATATACAAACACATACACATATATATGCAAAAACACACACAAATATACACATATACATACATATACACATGCACACATACATGCACACATACATATATACATATACACATGCACACACTTATACATATTCACATACACAAATATGCATATAGACAAGCACACACATCTACACAATATGCATGTACACATATAAACACACAAATACACAAATATATATACACACATCTATATACACACATATATACACCCACACACACAAACATATACACGCAAACACACATATATACACAAATATATACAAACACATACACACACATATATATGCAAAAACACAAACAAATATACACATATACATACATATACACATGCACACACATATACATATTCACATACACAAATATGTATATAGGCAAGCACACACATATACACAATATGCATGTACACATATAAACACACAAATACACAAATATACACACACACATATATATACCCACAACCACATATACACGCAAACACACATATATACACAAATATATACAAACACATACACATATACACACACACACAACACATATACACATACATCGCCTGCCACAGCAACGTGTGGCAGGCGATGGCTAGTAGTTCAATAAATGAACAACTCCACTAAAAGGTACCCATTGAGGCATTGTTGACGCACAAACCCTATGTGATCACAACACCCCCCCCCCCAGTATAGAATCACAGAAGGTCAAAGGTCATCCAGTCCAACCCTCCCTCAACAAAAACACAATCCAATCGCCCCGACAGATGGCCCTCCAGCCTCTCCTTTAAACACAGAAATGGAGACACCACCAAATTCTTTTTGGGGTGTTGTGTGATTTCCGAGCTGTATGGCTGCATTCTAGAGGCATTTTCTCCTGACGTTTCGCCTGCATCTATGGCAAGCATCCTCAGAGGTAGTGAGGTCTGTTGGAACTAGGAAAAAGAGTTTCTATATCTGTGGAATGACCAGGGTGGGACAAAGAACTCTTGTCTGTTGGAGGTAGGTGTGAATGTTTCAACTGATCACCTTGATTAGCATTTGATGGCCTAGCAGTGCCTGGGACAATCCTTTGTTGAGAGGTGATTACATGTACCTGATTGTTTCCTCTCTCTTGTTTTGCTGTTGTAATTTTAGAGGTTTTTTTTTAATACTGGTAGCCAGATTTTGTTCATTTTCATGGTTTCCTCCTTTCTGTTGGAATTGTCCACATGCTTGTGGATTTCAATGGCTTCTCTGTGTAGTCTGACATGGTGGTTGTGAGAGTGGTCCAGCATTTCTGTGTTCTCAAATACTATGCTGTGTCCAGGTTGGGTCATCAGGTGCTCTGCTATGGCTGACTTCTCTGGTTGAAGTAGTCTGCAGTGCCTTTCATGTTCCTTGATTCGTGTTTGGGCTGCTGCATTTGGGGGTCCTTATGTAGACCGTATACCATGCAGCTGTGGACAAGTTGGCATAGGGACCACCAAACGCAGCACCCAATCTGGGACATCTAATCACCTCCCAACGAAAGATTGCTCCAGGCACAGTCAGGCCATTGTATGCTAATCAAGGTGGTCAGCTGAAACATTCACACCTAGTTCCAACAGACAAGAGTTCTTTGTCCACCCTGGTCATTCCACAGATATATAAACCCTTTTTCCTAGTTCCAACAGACCTCACTACCTCTGAGGATGCTTGCCATAGATGCAGGCGAAACGTCAGGAGAGAATGCCTCTAGAACATGGCCATATAGCCCGAAAAAACCTACAACAACCCAGTGATTCCGGGCATGAAAGACTTCGACAATACAAAGGCCTTATTATTGAAGCAGGCCTATTTATTGGATTAAATTGGGATATAAACAACTCATTTAAAAGGGACCAAAAGAGGAAGAGCGGAAGGTGCACAAGCCCAATATGAACTCCACATCCCTCTCATCGAGATCTTGCGCACTCGTCTCGGGGCTCGCATAAAACCAATCATGCTTCAAATCAGGAAGCAGAGCACTGAGAAATTTATCAGCGGCTCTGACCACATTGCTTCTGACGCCTACGCCTGAAAAGGCACCAGCCTTGCAGCCTCCGCTTCGTCAAGCCGAAGAATGGATGCCCAAGAACGAGCCGCTCTAGATATTTCCACCAGAAACCCTCAAGAAGACTTTGAACTTCTGCAGCGAGTTGGCGGAGGGACCTATGGGGAAGTCTTTAAGGTAACCACACACCATTCTTGCCTGGAAAGTTTGTCTCGGGTAGCACATTGGGGCACATTGGGCTGTATCGTTTTCTTTATGGGTTAAGCAAACTCACAACCTCTGAGGATTCTTGCCGTAGATGCAGGCGAAACGTCAGGAGAGAATGCTTCTGGAGCATGGCCATACAGTCCGGAAACACACAGAACAACCCAGTGATTCCAGACATGAAAGCCTTTGACAATTTTCATAGGCATTATCTATATAAATAAAAATGTAATGTTTGGGTTGTTGTTGATGCAGGCGAAACTTCAGGAGAGAATGCTTCTAGAACATGGCCATATAGCCCGAAAAAACCTACAACAACCCAGTAATCAAACTGTGTTTCATTATGGGATGTGGCGGATAATAATTAATAAATATGAAGTTTAAAACAAAGCAGAGTAAGAAAGTACATTTAAAAAAAACACAATGTGTGCCGTGGAACTCACAGCCACATGATAAAAGCTGACAAGTGAGTTTGCGATCACATTTCTTTGTGTTGTCTTTGTCTTTGTGTTGTTGGACACGTTTATGGCCGAAATCATTAGATTGCTGTAAGTTTTTTTGGGCTGTATGGCCATGTTCCAGAAGCATTATCTCCTGATGTTTCGCCCACATCTATGGCAGGCATCCTCTGAGGTTGTGGGGTACGTATATTGGAAACTAAGTAAGGGAGGTTTATATATCTGTGGAATTTTCTGGGTGGGAGAAATCCACAGATATATAAACTGCTGAACTTGCTGACCAAAAGGTCACAGGTTCAAATTTGGGGAGTGGCGTGAGCTCTCATTGTTAGCCCCAGCTTCTGCCAACCGAGCAGTTCCAAAACATGCAAATGTGAGTAGATCAATAGGTACTGAAGGTAACTGCACTCGATGCAGTCTGCCAACCTAGCAGTTCCAAAACATGCAAATGTGAGAAGATCAATAGGTACCGCTTCAGCGGGAAGGTAACAGCGCTCCATGCAGTCATGCCGGCCACCTGACCTTGAAGGTGTCTATGGACAACGCCGGCTCCTCGTCTTAGAAATGGAGATGAGCACCAACCCGCAGAGTCAGACACAACTAGACTTAATGTCAGGGGGAAACCTTTACCTTTACCTTACTCACATGCATGAAATGGAAGGTCTGTGGGCCAAATGCAGCCCACCGTGTCCTTTTATGTGTCTCTCCAAATGGTGGACTTCAACTCCCCTAATCCTCATCATTAGACATCATGACTAAAACTGATGTACGTTGGGATGGAGGGACATCTGGAAGGCTGCAGTTTATTGAGGAGAGTGAGATTTGAATGTTGATTCAAAGCTTGTAGATTGGATGCCTGACTTTAAAATGTCCTTTCAACTTTTCCCAACTTCAGAGCCACAAGGGCTGTTGGGTCGCAATTATGATCCCCAATCCACATAATTAAAAGTGATGGGAGTTGTCATTCAATAACATCTGGGGACCCAAAACTGGGTAAAAACTAAATAATACCAAGCACTATGTATCTCCATTATTATTTAGTAAAGAGGCCTGGAAATAAACAAACAAACAAACAAATACATCTATTTATCTTCAGGTCTATTTAATAATTCATAATAATAATTATTATTATTTTTATTTTGCAAACAATACTTATGTTAATACATAAATAATAGTTGTCATTATTATTATTATTATTATTATTATTATTATTACTAGCGGTCCCCTGCCACACGTTGCTGTGGCCCAGTCTGTTGACCTGGAAAATCAAGTAATGAGAAAGTGTTGGTTTCTAATATATGTAATTTCTTTATGCTTGTGTGTAAACAGTATTTCTTGCTGTTTCTTTGTCAGTGTTGATGTGGAGATTGTCTGGTTTGCCCACCCTGGAACATGCAAGATATCATTGTCCTTCTTTAAGGGTCCCTTTCAAATCTATGATACTATATCTGTCTCTGTGTGTGAGGATCATATCTATCTATCTATCTATCTATCTATCTATGGCTGAATGGCTCTTTGTCAGGAGGACTTTGATTACGTTTTCTTGCCCTGATGAAGAGAGTTGGACTGGATGGACTTAAGTATTTTCTGTTGGACATGGGGGTTCTGTGTGGGAAGTTTGCCTCAATTCTGTCATTCATGGGGTTCAGAATGCTCTTTGATTGTAGGTGAACTGTGAATCCCAGTGACTACAACTCCCAAATGTCAAAGTCTATTTCCCCCAAACTCCATCTGTGTTCATATTTGGGCGTATTGAGTGCTTGTGCCAAGTTTAGTCCAGATCCATCATTGTTTGAGTCCACAGTGCTCTCTGGATGTAGGTGAACTACAACTCCCAAACTCAATGTCAATGCCCAGTTTCTAGTGTTGTCTATTGGTCATGGGAGTTCTGTGTGCCAAGTTTGGTTCAATTCCATCATTGATGGAGTTCAGAGTGCTCTTTGATTGTAGGTGAACTATAAATCCCAGCAACTACAACTCGCAAATGAAGAAATCATAGTTTTTGAGTGATGGTCACTCCTTGTGTTGTGAGATGTTTTGTTGGTGTGATTTCGTTCATTGGTTCTTTTGTTTTTAAGGTACTAATTATGCACTGAACATTTTAATATATATAGATTATTATTATTTAGCAAAGAGGCCTGGAAAGAAAGAAAGAAAGAAAATTATTTATTTTTATATCTCTTTGTCAAATATTATTATTATTGTTTTGCAAATAGTAGCAATTATCTTGGAGGATCACATTATTTTCAAGCAAATCATAGTAATTATTTTTGTAATAGCAATTATTATTTAGCAAATCATACTCATTGTTATATAACAAATAATAGTTATTATTGTAATAGTTGTTATTATTAAGCAAATAATAGTTATAATTATTATTTAGAAATTATTATTATGTTATGTAATAGTAATTATTATTATTATTATTGAGCAAATAATCATAAGTTTTATAATTACTTAGCAAATCATAGTAACTATTATTATTATTATTATTATTATTATTGACACAAAAGCACAGTATGTCATAGCAAATGAGATCTATATGCTGGATTTCGTATCACAAAATCACAAGTCGAACCCTTCCCAAGCGTCTAGGACTGTGTGATGTATTTTTGAATGATACGCGCAGATCCAAGTCAGGTAGCCTTTTGCAATTGACAGATTGCGATTTTGTCATTGTTTATTGTTTCCAAATGCCGGCTGACATCTTTTGGCACGGCACCCAGTGCGTCAATGACCACTGGGACCGCCTGTACTGGTTTATGCCAGAGCCTTTGCAGTTCAATTTATTTATTTATTTATTTATTTATTTGATGCATTTATTAACCGCCATTCTCAGCCCTTTAGGGCGACTCATGGCGGTGTACACACATATAAACGACAATTTACAAAGAGGCAATTACAACAACATATAAACTACATAACAATTACAAAAACTACACTAAAAATCCGCTTCGTCTCATAGTGGAATCATAACCAGTCTCATATTCCTTGTTCCATTCCAGTCATCTTTACCACATTGTTATAGCACTTAATTAAATGCCTTCTCGAACAGCCATGTCTTGAGGCTTTTTCAGAAGGACATGAGGGAGGGCGCCTGTCTGATGTCTGCAGGGAGAGTGTTCCACAGCCGGGGGGCCACCACCGAGAAGGCCCTCTCCCTCGTCCCCGCCAAATGTGCCTGTGAGGCAGGCGGGATCGAGAGAAGGGCCTCCCCAGACGATCTCAAGGTCCTCGTGGGCTCGTAGGCCAAGATGCGGTCGGAAAGGTATTTTGGGCCGGAACCGTTTAGGGCTTTGTAGGCCAAAACCAGCACCTTAAATTGGGTCCGGTAGCAAATCGGCAGCCAATGGAGCTGGGACAACAAGGGCGTTGTATGCTCCCTGCCACCCGCTCCAGTTAGTAACATGGCTGCTGCGCGCTGAACCAGCTGAAGCTTCCGGGCCGTCTTCAAGGGCAGCCCCACGTAGAGAGCGTTGCAGTAGTCAAGGCGGGATGTGACCAGAGCGTGTACCACCGTGGCCAAGTCAGACTTCCCGAGATACGGGCGCAGCTGGCGCACGAGCCTGAGCTGTGCAAATGCTCCCCTGGTCACCGCTGAAACCTGGGGATCCAGGCTCAACGATGAGTCCAGGATCACACTCAAGCTGCGAACCTGCGCCTTCAAGGGGAGTGCGACCCCATCCAGCACAGGCTGTAACCCTATACCCTGCTCGGCCTTGCGACTGACCAGGAGTACCTCTGTCTTGTCTGGATTTAATTTCAGTTTGTTCGCCCTCATCCAGACCGTTACAGAGGTCTTTATAGGGGCTGAGTTTTTCCTGTTGTTTTTCCTCAATGCTACTGTCACCCAGAATGACGACATCAATAATCCAGATTTTTTTCTTTTCCACAATCGTGATGTCTGGTGTATGGTGTTCCAAAACTTTGTCAGTCTGGATTCAAAAGCATTATTACTATTGTTATTATTATTATCACAAAAGCACAGTATGTCACAGCAAACGAGATCTATATGCTGGATTTCATATCACAAAATCACAAGTCGAACACTTCCCAAACGTCTAGGACTGCGTTATTATTGTTATTATTATTATTGTTGTTGTTGTTGTTGTTATTATTATTATTATTATTTAGCCAAGAGGCCTGGACTATATTTTGGAGGATCACTTTTTATCCTATTTCATAGGAATTCAGCTTTCTTTTCCTATTTATATTTTGTATGTTTTTAATTATATATATAAATAGAGATTGAGTTGGCCTTTTGTGTCTGTGGCTTCAACGGCCGATACGGCTTTCAATGAAAGCAAATTTTGACAGCCCTGTCCTAGCGGATAACCCTCACTTAGGTTCATGGGACAAAAAGAGGAGCGAAATAAGATGAATGCAAAAAAATAAATACAATCAGCTGGTGGATCTTGAGGGGACCAAGTTGAGGGAAACCCTTCTGTGGCTTTTATAGGAATATAATTCTTAGGAAATGTCGTTTGCCTACATGTCATTGACATTTCGTCTTTCTTTTCTGAAGAAAGGAAGTTTGGGCAGAGTGGGTGGCTATTAAACAAATGTGTCAGCTATTTTAAAAAAAGGAAAATATCTTGCTTTAAGAGAACACATCTGGACAATAAATTCAAAATATGCTGACCGTACAATCTCATTACTGTCCAGGTTTCCCTTTTCCTTATTTTATTATTCTATCTTGTGGAGATAAAAAGCAGGGTGTATAGAAACAATATATAGAAACTAGTCCAATGTGGGCTAGGCAAAACTACAGTGAGGTGGATCTGTAATTGGTTAAATGGACGAACCCAGAGGGTGCTCACCAATGCTTCCTCTTCATCTTGGAAAGAAGTGACGAGTGGAGTGCCATCAGCAGGGTTGCGTCCTGGGCCTGGTCCTGTTCAACATCTTTATTAATGACTTAGATGAAGGGTTAGAAGGCATGATCATCAAGTTTGCAGATGACACCAAATTAGGAGGGATAGCCAATACTCCAGAGGACAGGAGCAGGATTCAAAACAATCTTGACAGATTAGAGGGATGATTGGCCAAAACTAACAAAATGAAGTTCAACGGGGACAAATGCAAGATACTCCACTTAGGCAGAAAAAACGAAATGCAAAGATACAGAATGGGAGACGCCTGGCTCGAGAGCAGTACGTGTGAAAAAGATCTTGGAGTCCTTGTGGACAACAAGTTAAACATGAGTCAACAATGTGATATGGCGGCAAAAAAAGCCAATGGGATTTTGGCCTGCATCAATAGGAGCATAGTGTCTAGATCTAGGGAAGTCATGCTCCCCATGCTCTATTCTGCCTTGGTTAGACCACACCTGGAATATTGTGTCCAATTCCAAGCACCACAATTCGAGAGAGAGATTTACAAGCTGGAATGTGTCCAGAGGAGGGCGACTAAAATGATCAAGGGTCTGGAGAACAAGCCCTATGAGGAGGGGCTTAAGGAGCTGGGCATGTTTAGCCTGAAGAAGAGAAGGCTGAGAGGAGATATGATAGCCATGTATAAATATGTGAGAGGAAGCCACAGGGAGGAGGGGGCAAGCTTGTTTTCTGCTTCCTTGGAGACTAGGACGCGGAACAATGGCTTCAAACTACAAGAGAGGAGATTCCATCTGAACATTAGGAAGAACTTCCTGACTTTGAGAGCCATTCAGCAGTGGAACTCTCTGCCCCGGATTGTGGTGGAGGCTCCTTCTTTGGAAGCTTTTAAACAGAGGCTGGATGGCCATCTGTCAGGGGTGATTTGAATGCAATATTCCTGCTTCTTGGCAGAATGGGGTTGGACTGGATGGCCCATGAGGTCTCTTCCAACTCTTTGATTCTAGGATTCTATGAATAATAATAATGCTATAAGACTCGAAGAGAAGCTTGCTGAAATTCCCTCAACTATACAGCCATTGTAGGGATAAGAGCCTATGTACTTGAGCCAATCCTATTTCATTTTATAATGCAAAAGGTCCCTTACTGAAAAGTTTACTTTATTAACTGGTTTTGTGAGAAAAATACAATAATAGTGAAATCGAGCAATTTAAAGCAGCCATGGGTATTGAGATCTGGGCCATGGATAGTGAAGTCTTGAGTGCGGATACTGAGTTCCGAGGAGGAGATTTCATCTGAACAAGAGGAAGAACTTCCTGACTGTGAGAGCCGTTCAGCAGTGGAACTCTCTGCCCCGGAGTGTGGTGGAGGCTCCTTCTTTGGAAGCTTTTAAACAGAGGCTGGATGGCCATCTGTCAGGGGTGATTTGAATGCAATATTCCTGCTTCTTGGCAGAATGGGGTTGGACTGGATGGCCCAGGAGGTCTCTTCCAACTCTTTGATTCTGTGATTCTATGAAATAAGTATCTGATATGCAGGATGAATTTTCATTCACTGGACCACATTTGGCACAAATACCCAATATGCCCAAATTTGTATACTGGTGGGATTCGGCTGGGGGATTGATTTCGCAATTTGGGAGTCGTAGTTGCTGGGATTTATAGTTCACCTACAATCAAAGAGTATTCTGAACTCCATCAATGATGGAATTGAACCAGACTTCGCACACAGGAGTCCCATGACCAACACAAAAAATACTGGAAGAGTTTGGTGGGCATTCACCTTGAGTTTTGGAGTTGTCGTTCACCTACATCCAGAGAGCACTGTGGACTCAAGCAAGGAGTAAGTATTTACTTACTTAGGCGATCCCTCATTGGCCGAGTAGGATAGTCTTCCAGGATCAGTATTTTTGTGGGTCCGTAGGTGACCGTGGAGCCCTATTCTTGATCTGCATCTTCTCCCGCTGTGAGGGCATCAGTTTCCAAATGGAAGGTGGTCTTGGTCGGGGTTGGGTGAACATGCCTTCCTCTTGGCACGTTTCTCTCTTTCACCCTCCATTCATGCCTCTTCAAATTCTGCAGCACTGCTGGTCACAGCTGACCTCCAGGTGGAGCGCTCAAGGGCCAGGACTTCCCAGTTCTCAATGTCCATGCCAAGAGTTTTCAAGGTTGGGTTTGAGCCCATCTTTAAATCTCTTTTCCTGTCCTCCAACATTCCGTTTTCTGTTCTTGAGTTCAGAGTAGAGTAACTGCTTTGGGAGACGGTGGTCAGGCATCCAGACGATGTGGCTGGTCCAGCAGAGTTGATGGTGGAAGACCTTCGCTTCAGTGTTGGTGGTCCTTGCTTCTTCCAGCACACTGATGTTTGTCCACTTGTCTTCCCACGAGATTTGCAGGATTTTCTGGAGGCAGCGCTGAGGAATCATTCCAGGAGTTGCATGTGACATCTGTAGACAGTCCATGTTTTGCAGGCATAGAGCAGGGTTGGGAGGACAAGAGCTTTATAAACAAGCACCTTGGTATCGCTACGGATGTCCCGGTCCTCAAACACTCTCTGCTTCATTCGGAAAAATTGTGCACTCGCAGAGCTCAGGCGGTGTTGTATTTTGGTGTCGATGCTGACTTTGGTGGAGAGGTGGCTGCCAAGGTTGCGGAAATGGTCAACATTTTCTAATGTTACACCATTAAGCTGTATCTCTGGCATTGGAGAGGGGATGGCTGGTGACTGCTGGAACAGCACTTTGGTTTTCTCGATGTTCAATGACAGGCTGAGCTTCTCGTAAGCTTCTGCGAAGGTGTTTAGAGTGGCTTGTAGATCTTCTTCTGAATGCGCACAGACGACATTGTCATCAGCATACTGGAGTTCTATAACAGATGTTGTAACCTTAGTTTTGGCTTTCAGTCTGCTGAGGTTAAACAGCTTGCCGTCTGTCCGATAGATGATTTCCACTCTGGTGGGAAGTGTCCCATCAACAAGGTGAAGTATCATAGCGATGAAGATGGAGAACAAAGTTGGGGCAATAACACATCCCTGTTTGACACCTGATTCCACCTTAACTGGGTCACTGCTCTTCAAGACTGTTGCCATCATGGAGGAGCTGCAGGATGTTCACAAATTTGTTTGGGCCCCTGATTTTTTGGAGGATGGTCCAGAGAGCGCTGCGATTCACTGTGTCGAATGCCTTTGCAAGGTCAATGAATGCCATGTGCAGAGGTTGATTTTGTTCCCTGCATTTTTCTTGGAGCTGTCAGATATTTACATACTGCATATCAGATATTTACATTGCGATTCATAACAGTATGAGATAGCAACAAAAATAATGCTATGGTTGGGCGCAGGGGTGGCTCGCCCATTACGCGAAGTAAGCGGTCGCAGAACACTTTTTTTTGCCAGGGGCGCAGAGGCGCCTCTGTAAATGCCCCTCGACTGCCACTTGAGGAGCGCCCCCTCATCTTACAACAGCCCTAGCAGTCCGGGGGGAGCCTCGGCTTTTTTGCCTCGCTGCCGGGCGATCCTCTTTCCAAAGGGGCCGGGCCCTTGAGCCTCGCCTAGCCCCTCTCGTTCCTGCTCCACTCGGCCACCGGGTGCGTGAGCAGAGCCGGTGCTCAATCGTCCTCCGCGTTCGATCCCTTCCCCATGACCGGCTCCCTTTCCCGATCCCCCGGCGCTCCACCCGCCTCCTCTCCTCTCCCCAATCCGCGGGTGGGCCAAGGGGCGGAGCCACCACACCTGGCCCGCCTCGGGTGCGGAGGCGTGTCTGAAGACCCCAGCGTGCACACCAAAAGTCGCCTGTTCTCCTGACTTTCTCTTCAGCCATTGGGACCAAGAGAGAGAGAAAGAGAGCCCCTCCGGCTGGAGGTATCTCCCACCTCCGCTCCCTCCTTTGTTTTTGCACCTACCTTCAGGAAAGGTGGGCATCTCCATCTTCAGCCATTGGGACCAAGAGAGAGAGAAAGAGAGAGAGAGAGAGCCCCTCCGGCTGGAGGTATCTCCCACCTCCGCTCCCTCCTTTGTTTTTGCACCTACCTTCAAGAAAGGTGGGCATCTCCATCTTCAGCCATTGGGACCAAGAGAGAGAGAAAGAGAGAGAGAGCCCCTCCGGCTGGAGGTATCTCCCACCTCCGCTCCCTCTTTTGTTTTTGCGCCTACCTTCAAGAAAGGTGGGCATCTCCATCTTCAGCCATTGGGACCAAGAGAGAGAGAGAGAGAGAGAGAGAGAGAGCCCCTCTGGCTGGAGGTATCTCCCACCTCCGCTCCCTCCTTTGTTTTTGCGCCTACCTTCAGGAAAGGTGGGCATCTCCACCTCTCTCTCTCTCTCTCTCTTGGTCCCAATGGCTGAGGAGAAAGTCAGGAGAAGAGGTGACTTTTGGTGCGCACGCCGGGGTCTTCAGGCATGCCTCCGGACCCAAAGCGGGCCAGGCAAGCGAGCAAGTGCGGCAAGTGTAGTTACCGGGATGTATAGTTCACCTACAATCAAAGAGCATTCTGAACTCCACCAATGATGGAATTGAACCAAATATGGCACACAGAACTCCCACGACAAACAGAAAATATATATCAATGATTGGTTGGGGGGGGGGGGCACCAAAATACTGATTGCTTACCATTGAAAATTACCTAGGGCCGCCTCTGGTTGGGTGTCACCACAACATGAGGAACCATATTAAGGGGTTGCGGCATGAGGAAACATGAGAAACACTGATTTAGGGGTTAGGTCACAATATAACTAAAAAAGGGAAATTTTGTTTCAAAATAGTATCCTGGGCGCTGGTGGCTTTTGCTGGGCTCCTCCAGACCGTCGATCATCGACAAAAATGGATTTTAAAATAGAAAAGGATTTTGCTGGTGACATCTTGTTCCCATCACTATCCGAGGGAGAGAATTAGATATATTTTGAACTTACCTTCCTTCATAATTGTGAAGGAATTGTGAGATTCCTGTCAGCCATTTTTACCTCAGAATTTTAACTCAAATCCATTTTTCTAGTGAAATTGAGTTCTGTTTTGACAATTTTAGACACACAACTGGGTTAAAACCTCTCTTTGTGAATATAGTTATAACGAAGCATGCTTTTCTTTTATGTATTTTTCAGGCAAAAAACAAAGAAAGCGGGAAATTGGCTGCAATTAAGATTGTCAAGATGGAAGCTGGTAAGTTGAGGAAGAAGAAGCCACAAAATAACAACAACGACAGAACACAATTGGAAAATATCCAGAGAATTGGGTTTAATGGGAATCTTTATTTACATGAAAAGTACAGAAAGTGGCCTCATGGATCGTTTTTACCACAAAAATTGAAATTTTGTTTGAAAACACTGACTGGAAAACTCCATATATTTGCCACAGATATAATTTGAGTCTCTTCATGTACAAAATGGAAATGTTTTGAATATGTTCAGGAGAATATTAGAGGCAGCAAACATCATTTTTGGGTGTCATACCCTATTGAATTTTGAGTTAAATTATTATTATTATTATTATTATTATTATTATTATTATTATTCTGCTTTTTTCCCTAAGGTTTGAGTCCCAAAGTGGTTAACAACCTTAAAACTATACTATTAGAAACATACAAAATGTGAAAATAGAATTAAGTGTTACAATTATTAAAATAATTCAGTTAAATTGTTATTAAATAAGTAAAAAAATGTGAGGAATTTCTTTTCCAGAAGCAATGTAGAAGAAACTGGGTTGTTGTAGGTTTTTTTTGGGCTATATGGCCATTTTCTAGATGCATTCTCTCCTGACGTTTCGCCTGCATCTATGGCAAGCATCCTCAGAGGAAGTGAGGTCTGTTGGAACTAGGAAAAAGGGTTTATATATCTGTGAAATGACCAGGGTGGGACAAAGGACTCTTGTCTGCTGGAGCTAGGTGTGAATGTTTCAACTGACCACCTTCATTAGCATTTGAAGGCCTGGCTGTGCCTGGAGCAAACTTTTGTTGAGAGGTGATTAGATGTCCCTGATTGTTTCCTCTCTGTTGTTGTGCTGTTGCAATTTTAGAGTTTTTTATTACTGGTAGCCAGATTTTGTTCATTTTCATGGTCTCTTCCTTTCTGTTGAAATTGTCCCCATGCTTGTGGATTTCAATGGCTTCTCTGTGTAGTCTGACATGGTGGTTGTGAGAGTGGTCCAGCATTGAACAAAATTTCCAATATTATATTATTTTTCCTACATCTTTATAGATCTTTATAGGAAGGATAGTAATATCGAGGATAGTTTGGACGGTGTGGTGAGCGAATTAGAACCAAACATCCTGAGGAGTGAGGTTGAATGGGCCTTAAGAAGCAAGCACGCTCCATCCATGTTCCATCCAAGCAACCAAAAGTTGCCAAGGTGATGCATGCCATATGCCAGCAAATATGGAAAACACAAGAATGGCCATCAGAATGGGGGGAAAAATCAACTTATATCCCCATACCAAAAAAGGGAAATGCTAAAGACTGCTCAAACTTCCATACTGTGGCCCTTATTTCTCCTGCCAGTAAGGTAATGCTCAAGATCCTACAAGGAAGACTCCAGCAATACATGGAGCGAGAGTTGCCAGATGTTCAAACTGGGTTTAGAAAAGGCAGAGGAACCAGAGACCAAATTGCCGATATCCGCCAGATAATGGAGAAAGGCAGGGAGTTTCAGAAAAACATCTATTTCTGTTTTATTGACTATTCTAAAGCCTTTGACTGTGTGACTCATAATAAATGGTGGCAAGTTCTTGGTGGTATGGGCATACCAAATCACCTTGTCTCTCTCCTGAGGAATCTGTATCAGGACCAAGAAGCAACAGTCAGAACTGAACATGGAAAAACAGACTGGTTCAAGACTGGGAAAGGCGTACAGCAGGGTTGTATACTCTCACCCGACCTATTCAACTTGCGTACAGAATAGATCATGCGATGTGAGGGGCTTGAGGAATGCAAGGCTGGGGTGAAAATTGCTGGAAGAAACATTAACAACCTTAGATATGCGGATGATACCACTCTGATGACCGAAAGCAAGGAGGAGCTGAGGAGCCTTCTAATCAAGGTGAAAGAAGAAAGCACAAAAGCTGGGTTGCTGCTAAACATAAAAAAAAAAAAAACCCTAGATTATGGCAACAAGAATGACTGACAACTTGGAAATAGAGGGAGAAAACGTGGAGGCTGTGACAGGGTTTGTATTTCTAGGTGTGAAGATTACTGCAGACGCAGACTGCAGCCAGGAAATCAGAAGACGCTTCCTTCTTGGGAGGAGAGCACTGTCCAGTCTCGATAAAATAGTAAAGAGTAGAGACATCAGACTGGCAACAAAGATCCATTGCCTAGTCAAAGCCATGATATTCCCTGTAGTGACCTACGGATGTGAGAGCTGGACCTTAGGGAAGGCTGAGCGAAGGAAGAGAGATGCTTTTGAGCTGTGGTGTTGGAGGAAAGTGCTGAGAGTGCCTTGGACTGTGAGAAGATCCAACCAGTCCATACTTCAAGAAATATAGCCCTACTGCTCATTGGAGGGAAGGATAGTAGAAGCCAAAATGAAGTCCTTTGGCCACATCATGAAAAGAAAGGAAAGCTTGGAGAAGAGAATGATGCTGGAGAAAAAGGAAGGAAAAAGGAAGAGGGGCCGACCAAGGGCAAGATGGATGGATGGCATCCTTGAAGTGACTGGATTGACCTTGAAGGAGCTGGGGGTGGTGACGGCCGACAGGGAGCTCTGGCGTGGACTGGTCCATGAAGTCACGAAGAGTCGGAAACGACTGAACGAGTGAACAACAATTTTTCAAAACAGATATAAAAGGTGGAAACTATGTTATTTCGTGTCACTTTATAGTCACTTTTAAACTTACTTTATATGGCATGTTTAGAGGCACCTTGAGGTGGGTTGTTGTTGTTGTTGTTGTTGTTGTTTTTGCTATTCTATACATCCTAAGAAAGGAGCTCCTGGTGGCGCAGTGGGTTAAAGTGCTGAGTTGCTGAACTTACTGACCGAAAGGTCACAGGTTCAAATCCGGGGAGCAGCGTGAGCTCCCGCTGTTAGCCCCAGCTTCTGCCAACCTAGCAGTTTGAAAACATGCAAATGTGAGTAGATCAATAGGTACTGCTCCAGCGGGAAGGTAACAGCACTCCATGCAGTCATGCTGGCCATATGACCTTGGAGGTGTCTATGGACAATGCTGGCTCTTCGGCTGAGAAATGGAGATGAGCACCAACCCCCAGAGTCGGACGCGACTGGACTTAATGTCAGGGGAAAACCTTGACCTTACATCCTAAGATGTCTCATCTCTGCTTTTAAATATAATGAAACAATGAGCAATAAGTGAGTTATTTTTTTAAAAAATAGTGGAACAAATGATGAGTTATAAACATAATACCAAGTCAGAGGGGAAAATTACTTTTAAGACTTTCCAGGCTCTGGGAAATAACTAGCAAATAACAGGGGGAAAATTTAACATTTCTCAGGCCTGGTGTTTCTTACAGAACAGGGCAAAATACAGCTACATTCAAGAGAGATATTGACAAGCTGGAATGTGTCCAGAGGAGGGCGACTAAAATGATCAAGGGTCTGGAGAACAAGCCCTATGAGGAGCGGCTTAAGGAGCTGGGCATGTTTAGCCTGAAGAAGAGAAGGCTGAGAGGAGATATGATAGCCATGTATAAATATGTGAGAGGAAGCCACAGGGAGGAGGGAGCAAGCTTGTTTACTGCTTCCTTGGAGACTAGGACAAGGAACAATAGCTTCAAACTACAAGAAAGGAGATTCCATCTGAACATGAAGAAGAACTTCCTGACTGTGAGAACCGTTCAGCAGTGGAACTCTCTGCCCTGGAGTGTGGTGGAGGCTCCTTCTTTGGAAGCTTTTAAACAGAGGCTGGATGGCCATCTGTCAGGGGTGATTTGAATGCAATATTCCTGCTTCTTGGCAGACTGGGGTTGGACTGGATGGCCCATGAGGTCTCTTCCAATTCTTTGATTCTATGATTCTATGGTTTATGGAGGAAAGATGGGTATACCTTAATTAAGTAAGTAAATAAACCACACATTTTCTCCAACTGTGGAAATGGCACATTTCATAGAAATCTAGAGTAAAGCGCAATTGTGAGAGCAAGTTTTGTCTCAGAATAATATGTTTCAGAGTCATCATATCTGCCCTTTTCTCCCTTTTAAAATATCATTTCCTTTCTTTCCCTTTCGCGCGCACACACATATGCTTGTTAATTTCCTCTTTTCTCATTTTTCTAAATTAAGAAAAAGGAAGAAGAAAGATACCCTCTACTTTCCAAAGAAGATACTTAAAATGTTTATGTTTGAAAAGATGTGCACATCTATAACAATTTATGCCAGGATTAGTTTGGCCCGAAAAATATAATTGAACTAAAAATATAATTTCAATATTCTTCTTTTTCCTATTCAGATGATGATTGTGCCATTATTCAGCAGGAGATCCTGATGGTGAAAACGTGCAAACACCACAACATCGTTGCCTACTATGGAAGCTATATCCGGTGAGAAAAGAAAAAAAATCCCTCTGAATGGGGCCAGCCTGTTTCATGGCACCATTCCATTTTAATGTTTGTATTTTTTATGTTTTAATTGCATTGTGTTGATTTTTATTGTATACTAGCTTGGGAACCTGGCGGGGCCCGGGTTATTTGAGAAAGGCATTTTCTGTTTTGAGAAGTTTGGTAATATCAGTTTGGGAATGTGGTCTTTGGAAGTGAATGAAGGTACTGCAAGTCCCATTATCCATGGCAAGTTTGGTCCAGATCCATTATAGAATCATAGAATCATGGAGTCAAAGAGTTGGAAGAGACCTCATGGGCCATCCAGTCCAACCCCCTGCCAAGAAGCAGGAATATTGCATTCAAATCACCCCTGACAGATGGCCATCCAGTCTCTGTTTAAAAGCTTCCAAAGAAGGAGCCTCCACCACAGCAGAGAGTTCCACTGCTGAACGGCTCTCTCAGTCAGGAAGTTCTTCCTAATGTTCAGATGGAATCTCCTCTCTTGTAGTTTGAAGCCATTGTTCCGCGTCCTAGTCTCCAAGGAAGCAGAAAACAAGCTTGCTCCTTCCTCCCTGTGGCTTCCTCTCACATATTTATACATGGCTATCATATCTCCTCTCAGCCTTCTCTTCTTCAGGCTAAACATGCCCAGCTCCTTAAGCCGCTCCTCATAGGGCTTGTTCTCCAGACCCTTGATCATTTTAGTCGCCCTCCTCTGGACACATTCCAGCTTGTCAATATCTTTTTTCAATTGTGGTGCCCAGAATTGGACACAATATTCCAGATGTGGTCTAACCAAAGCAGAATAGAGGGGTAGCATTACTTCCCTGGACCTAGACACTAGGCTCCTCTTGATGCAGGCCAAAATCCCATTGGCTTTTTTTTGCCGCCACATCACATTGTTGGCTCATGTTTAACTTGTTGTCCACAAGGACTCCAAGATCTTTTTCACACGTACTGCTCTCAAGCCAGGCATCCCCCATTTCGTATCTTTGCATTTCGTTTTTCCTGCCAAAGTGGAGTATCTTGCATTTGTCACTGTTGAACTTCATTTTGTTAGTTTTGGCCCATCATCTCACTAATCTGTCAAGATCATATTGAATCCTGCTCCTGTCCTCTGGAGTATTGGCTCTCCCTCCCAAATTTGGTGTCGTCTGCAAACTTGATGATCCTGCCTTCTAGCCCTTCATCTAAGTCATTAATATAGATGTTGAACAGGACCGGGCCCAGGATGGAACCCTGCGGATGGCACTCCGCTCGTCACTTCTTTCCAAGATGAAGAGGAACATTGTTGGTTGTGTTCACAGTGCTCTCTGGATGTAGGTGAACTACAACTCCTATAAATCAAGGTCAATTCCCCCAAACCTGGTCATGGAGGTTTTACATGCCAAATGTAGTCCAGGTGTATTATCAAAGTGTCTTGGACCTGCTGGACCACATCAAGTGCTCTCTGTGTCTTGATGTAGGGTGAACTACAACTTCCATCCTGTTTATTATTTATTATTATTTATTTAGAGCTTTTATAACCCGGTCTTCTCAACCTCCGAAGAGGGACTCAGGCCGGCTAACAGCAGAAAATTAATACACAAATAGAATAAACATAATAGCAACATAATACATTAATGCAAAAATACATTAAAATACAGATCATACAATTACAAAAGCCAGGTCGTCAAAGTAAAATCACAAATTCATCACCATCCGCCAGTGTGGTCAGCCGTTATTGACTTGATCATCATTCTGCAAATGCTATGTTCCAAAGCCAAGATTTTACCAGCTTTCTGAAAGTCAAGAGGGAAGGGGCAGATCTAATCTCCAACGGGAGAGAGTTCCATAGCCAAGGGGCCACCACCGAGAAGGCCCTGTCCCTTATCCCCACCACACGCGATTGCGAAGGTGGTGGGACTGAGAGCAGGGCCCCTCCAGAAGATTTCTGGGAGTTGTAGGCCAAAACACCTGGGGACCCACAGGTTGAGAACCACTGGTTTAACCCATTGTGCTACCGGGGGTCTCCAATAATAATGATGATGATGAAGGTTCAAATCTCTGCTCTGCTGTGAAACCCATGGGATGATTTTGGGCAAGTCACACACTCTCAGTCTCAGAAGAAGGCAATGGCAAACCTCTTCTGAACATATCTTGCCAAGATAACCCTGTGATAGGGTTGCCATAGTCCAGATGTTGCTTGTAGGCATACAAGAAGAAGAAAAGCGGAGTTATGTCAGAGTCAGAGGAACCTACAATGTCATAGGGAGCATTGTGTGCTAAAATGATTTTAGCTTGGTGCAGCTGTTCAAGCCTCGTTTCCCTCCTTGCAGTCTTATCCTATACACCTGGCCCTTAATTCAAAGCATTTCCTCTGTTGTTTCACCAGATCGAACAAACTGTGGATTTGCATGGAGTTCTGTGGGGGAGGCTCTCTTCAAGATGTCTACCAAGGTAAAGCTGATTTTGTACTTCCTTCCTGTGAATGGACAGATTTGGATGCTCAGTCCTTCCTATCCTTTCTACCATACTCTGTAACATTTTGCACATGATGAAGTGTGGCCAAGGTAACAAAAAAAATTTAATGAGGACAGCAAGGAAAGAGTGCAGAGGTTTGCTTTTGCTGAGTCTGTCAGGAAGGACAAGATTTTGTGTGTCACATGATCCCAGGCATATTGGGATATAAAATTGACATAAAAATCAGTATTTACTGATAATAAATCATAAAGAAATGTATTTGATGTTGCAGCACATAAATCGTGCCTGCTGGCATGCATGGTTTGCAGTCTCAAGTGCTAGAATATACCCCATTGCCTCTCCTTTTTTTCTCCACTCAAGGTGGCAAGCTTCACAATTTTTCGTAACTCCCACATTCAGTTAGGGAATCCCAAATGGGATCGCAACCCACTGTTTCAGAAGCTTTAGAATCATAGAATCAAAGAGTTGGAAGAGACCTCCTGGGCCATCCAGTCCAACCCCATTCTGCCAAAAAGCAGGAATATTGCATTCAAATCACCCCTGACAGATGGCCATCCAGCCTCTGTTTAAAAGCTTCCAAAGAAGGAGCCTCCACCACACTCCAGGGCAGAGAGTTCCACTGCTGAACGGCTCTCACAGTCAGGAAGTTCTTCCTCATGTTCAGATGGAATCTCCTCTCTTGTAGTTTGAAGCCATTGCTCCGCGTCCTAGTCTCCAAGGAAGCAGAAAACAAGCTTGCTCCTTCCTCCCTGTGGCTTCCTCTCACATATTTATACATGGCTATCATATCTCCTCTCAGCCTTCTCTTCTGCAGGCTAAACATGCCCAGCTCCTTAAGCCGCTCCTCATAGGGCTTGTTCTCCAGACTCTTGATCATTTTAGTCGCCCTCCTCTGGACACATTCCAGCTTGTCAATATCTCTCTTGAATTGTGGTGCCCAGAATTGGACACAATATTCCAGGTGTGGTCTAACCAAAGCAGAATAGGGGGGGGGGGGGTAGCATGCCTTCCCTAGATCTAGACACTAGGCTCCTATTGATGCAGGCCAAAATCCCATTGGCTTTTTTTTGCCGCCGCATCACATTGTTGGCTCACGTTTAACTTGTTGTCCACGAGGACTCCAAGATCTTTTTCACACGTACTGCTTTCGAGCCAGGCATTGTCCCCCATTCTGGATGTGGAGCAAACTAGAAGTTTGGATGTAGGAGGCAGAGGCTTGAGGTTATACTTTTGGGTGGTTGGCAAGGAGGTGTGATATTGGGCAAGATTTGTGTTTGTGATCTTCAGTGTGTGCATATGTTGGAAGGGTTTGATGCTGCTTTCAAGGCTGGTCTTATGCAGGTGCTGCAGAGAGCAGCTGTTTAAAGCATGGCTGGACCTAAGGCAGACTGTTAAGCGGGCCTATTCAGGCTTGCATCCTGCTTGCTTCCAGATCAGTAAATGAGAGGCAAAAACATCCCCTGGGCTTGTAGAGATGCAAATATAGGCTTAGTCCTTCCTTCTCTCGTGTGATGGACTCCGTTTGTGGTGCATTTGATTAGTGGGGCAAAAGAGATTTGGAGTGAGTAAAACCTCCAAAAAGTCTCAAGTTGGAAGTCCTGATTAATCAGTCTTTCATCATCCCATTTTCTGTAAAAGGGGAAAACCTGTGCCTTTGGTCCTGATTTGATGGGGACGATCTTGATTACTCCTTCACTTTCCCTGCTTTTTCAGTAGTTTTAACATGTCCCAGTTTCTTTGTTATTTTCATCTTAATAACAACACTTTATTTATATTCCACCCTTCTCCCTGAGGGGACTCAGAGCGGTTTACAAACACAGGCAAACATTCAATGCCTTGGGCTGTTGTAGGTTTTTTCGGGCTATATGGCCATGCTCTAGGAGCATTCTCTCCTGACATTTCACCTGCATCTATGGTAAGCATCCTCAGAGGTTGTGACCTCACATATGTGAATATGTACAAGATTTTTGGCAGATTATACAAAATGAGTCAAATCAAATACTAGGAAATGAGTGGGTCATAACAAAGGAAATGGCGGTATTAGGGAAAAGAGAGGAAATGGGAAATAAAAGGGAAATAAAAGAAGCAATAATAGAATGTGCACAAGCAGTAATAGTATTAGGGTGGAAAGATAAATCAAAATGGACAGTAAATAAATGGTACCAATATGTGGTGGAGCAAATGGAATTTGAAATTATGAATATGAAATTAAATGATTTAAAAATCAATGAAAATAGAATGAGAGAAATAGAAGATAGATGGAAAAGGGTAAAGAACTATATTATGAATCATTCCGGAGATCAAGCCATAGAAAATAAGATACAAATGTTATATAGTATGCAGGACGGAAATGTATAAAAAAGATATAATGATTGTCTCAAAAAGAAATGAATATGTGAAAGAAAATAATCCTCGAGTTGGTGGTGGGAATGGTAAATGTTTTGTGGGTGCACGGTATGTATTTTTTGTATTGTAAAAATAAAAATTCGTTTAAAAAAAAAGACCTAACATATAGCCCAAAAAACCTACAACAACCCAGGGATTCCAGCCATGAAAGCCTTCGACAATACATTCAGTAACTTGTTACAATGAAATACAATGACACAGAAATGCACAGGAAAAGGCTTCTCCTTTCATTTCCGGTTCTGGAGGTAGTGCTCATCTTCATTTCGAAGCCTATGAGCTTGCGTTGTCCATAGACGCCTCCTGGTTGTGTGGCCAGCATGACTGCATGGAGCGTCTTTTGCCTTCCCTGCCAAGGCGGTAGCTATTGATCTACTCACATTTGCATGTTTTCTGATTGCTAGGTTGACAGGAGCTAGGGCTAACAGCAGGAGCACACCCCGTCCTGCGGATTTGAACTGCCAACCTTCAGGTCAGCAGTTCAGTAGCACAAGGGTTTAACCCAGTGTTTCTCAACCTTCCTGATGCCGCGACCCCTTAATACAGTTCTTCATGTTGTGATGGCCGTCAACCATAAAATTATTTTTGTTGCTACTTCACAACTGTAATTTTGCTATTGTTATGAATCATCATATAAATATCTCATATGCAGGATGTATTTGATACAAATATGTGATATGCCCAAATTTGAATACTGGTGGGGTTGGGGGGGGGGGGAACTCCCATGATCAACAGAACATACTGGAAGGGTTTGGTGGGCATTGACCTTGAGTTTTGGAGTTGTAGTCCACCTACATCCAGAGAGCACTCAAACAATAATGGGGCTGGACCAAACTTGGCACAAATACTCAATATGCCTAAATGTGAACAGTGGTGGAATTTGGGGGAAATAGACCTTGTCATTTGGGAGTTGTAATTGCTGGGATTTATAGTACACCTACAATCAAAGAGCATTCTGAACTCCACCAACAATGGAATTGAACCAAACTTGGCACACAGAACTCCCATGGCCAACAGAAAATACTGGAAGGTTTTGGTGGACACTGACCTTGAGTTTTGGAGTTGTAGTTCACTTACATCCAGAGAGCACTGTGGATTCAAACAATGATGGATCTGGACTAAACTTGGCACAGATACTCAATATGCTCACATGTGGACACTAGTGGAGTTTGGGAAAAAGAGGCCTTGGCATTTGGGAACTGTAGTTGCTGGGACTTATAGTTCACCTACACTCAAAGTGCCCCTTGAATCCCACCAATGATAGAATAGGGCCGAACTTCCCACATAGAACCCCCATGATCAACAGGAAATACTGCAGGGATTTGGGAGGAATTGACAGTGATTTAGGGGAGATGTAGTTCACCTACCTCCGGAGAGCACTGTGTTCCTAAGACCATTAGAAATATGTGTTTTCCGATGGTCTTTGGTGACCCCTCTGACACCCTCTCACGACCCCCTCAGGGGTCCCGACCCCCAGGTTGAGAAATGCTGGTTTAACCCATTACACCACCACAATGCATTAGTTGCTTACATGAGCTGAAAACGCAAACTAATTTGCACCTTGGTAACTCAGGAGATGGAAGAGAAGGGGAGAGATGCTGAATTCTGGCTTTTCCTATTACTAAACTGTTGCATCCTCTGCTAGCTTGTGGGTTATTTCTCGTGGATAACTTTTGCTATTTTGATTTCACTCTGGTATCACTCTGTGCCGCAGTGTTCATCTGTGAAATGTTGAAAAGTGTGAAAAAAGCTTTACTTATTTCTCTTCAAAGGTTGGGGAAAATAGTTGAGAATTTACATCCGTAATCCTTCTCCTCTTCCACTTTTATACGCTCTTGATGAAGTCTTGTGTGGTTGGAAGTGAGGAGGTTGAATACCAGACAGACAATTTGGAAATGGAGAAATGAAGCTGTGTGTGGTCAAATCACATTCTCTACCAAATCAGGTGACACCTATCTCAAAGGAAGGAATGCCTCTGCCTAGAGTCCTGTTCCGTCTTCCAGGAGCATAGTTTGCATTACCTTTTAGTTGCATGGGATAGTGTTCCTTTGCATTTCCCCAGGGCTGCTACAGAGCCAGCAGCACCCTGGAAGTTAAACAGTATCAGAGTCTGCAAAGCCAGCCTGCAGGCCCCTTTGCAGCTATTGGTTTAGAAAAGTATCTCTTTGGGTCTAGGGACCGCCTTTTTTCCTGGGTTGAGATCTCCATTTTGGAATCTCCCCTGCCTCTTTCAGTGTAGAGAAAGAAAGCTTCAGATGTGCTGTTGGTCAGGCAGGGAGCTCTGAAAAAATCATTGTAAGTACAATTGAGTCTTAATTGAGGATTGAGTTATATAGATAAAGAAGCTAATTGAGATACTATAGAAAGAGAGGCAGATGTGGAACAAAAAGTTAAAATATACGTATGCTATGGACTTGAAGGAGAACTGGTTTAAAATGTTCCACAGATGGTACATCACTCCAAAAGAATTAAGCCATGTGTATAAAAATACATCGGACAAGTGTTGGAAATGTGGTGGAGAAGTAGGTACATTCTGTCACATGTGGTGGACTTGTATGGAAACAACCAAATATTGGTCTTTAATCCATGAGGAAACACAAAAAAAATTAAACAAAAAGTTTAAGAAAAAATCAGAATACTATTTGTTGGGCTTTACTGACTCAGAACTACAATTGGATGAAAATGAAGATAAATTACTGACTTATGTTACAACAGCGGCTAGAATTATTTTTTGCAAAGTTTTGGAAGAAAGAACAAATTCCCATGGTGGATGAGTGGGTGGACAAGGTAAAAGAAATAAGAGACATGGATGAGTTAACTTTTTTGTTAAAGAAAAATACCGGGAAATCTATAAAAAAGACAGACTGGGTTCTCTTTTATGACTATGAAAAGAATAGAAAAGAAACAAAGAAGAGGTAAATAATAATGAAACAAAAGACAACAAGATCCTGAGATTGGAATGGAAGTCATTTTATTTTATTTTTATTTTTTTGTATTTTTGTATTTTTTTTTCCTTTCTTTTCCTGCTGTTTTATTTTTTTCTCTTTTTTCTTTAATTAACTGTATTTCCTACTTTTCTATCTTTTTCTTGAATATTCTCCCTCTTTCCATGTATGTATGTTTTAAACTGTTTAATAAAAATCTATTTCAAAAAAAAAAAAAAGAAAAGAAAGAGAGGCAGATTGAGTACATTGTTTTAAATTGTTTTCAATTGTGTTCAATTTTAGCCTGTTCTTGTAAGCTGCTCTGAACCCCAGGGGAGTGGCGGCATATAAGTTCAAATAATAAATAAATAAATAAATAAATATTGGGTCTAATTGAGAACTGAGATAAAGAAAAGCCATTGAGATATAATTGAGTTATAGATAGCAACTGAGATATAGAAAAGTTAATTGAGTAACTAAGTCATATAGATAGAAAGAAAGATAGAGAAGCTTATTGAGTCATAGATAGATATTGAGTTATTGAATATTATTGAGCATTACTTCCTCTCCAAAGCTAACCTTGAGCTGTAGATAGGGAAAAACCTGTTTTTTCTAACCATAGCAGCTCAGTGTTAGGGTGAAAGGATCCCAGGATATTTTCTACCATTTGGGGAAGAGTTACCTCAGTAACTGAAGGAAAAAGAAAGAAAGATCATCTCTATGGTTTCACCAATTGACTGTTTTGTTTGTAACTTTGATAAGCTGTGCCAAGTCTGCAAGGACTTTGAGAAATAAATATTCTGTTTTGATGTTCCAAACCTGAAGTGGCCTCATTTGCTGAGAATCTTTGAGCTTCTAAAGAAAGACCACCGCAGTCCACCCAGACAAAGAGAGAAGCACGTCTTAGTTTTAATTTTATAGGATCTGGGTGTGACGTCACAAGTCCCCTCCCACCTCCATTTGCTGATATGAGTTTGCACTGTTGAGTCTGTTTCTACTACTTGCAGAAAATCCCATAATATCTGCTTTGAACTGGAATATATGGCAGTAATTTGAGTGTGTTGGCTCCCATCTCCCTTCCGTCTCATATAACACAAGCAGAGTATCAACAGCATCACAGTAACCCACCAAGAACCAAACACTGACCACAAACCTCTTTTCTCATTTTCATTTGGGTGGTCTGTTACTTATTTACTTCCTCCTTTCCGTTTGCAAGCTTCTTCTGTCCTAGGTGATCAGTAAAGATCAAAATACGTGATTGTGGCTGCTGTGACCTTCTAAGCACAAAACATGTAATGTTGCACTCAGCTACTGTTAATTTCCTATGAGAAAAGCATCACCATTTGCTTACTCTTGTGTCATTTGCCTCTATAGCTACTGGACCCTTGACAGAGCTGCAAATCGCTTACGTATGTCGAGAAACATTGCAAGTGAGTAAGACAATATCGATCTGCCTTGTACAAGTCAGAATTATGATCTAACTAGTCCAGGTAGGGGCTAAATGTGACCAAGGGATACATGAATGCATATAATGAAAAGTATGGGACAGACAAAGTGTGTTTCAGAATTGTAGCAAAACATCTCACATCATAAGACAGACCTTGGCCATTGTACGAGGCTTGAATGAAAAGTAATGCCTCCACCTTTGTAACTCCTCAACAGATGGCACTACTGGTATGCGTCAGGTACTGGTTTGTTCAGTAGACTCTCCTCTACAGTTCCATTTTGGTGGGAAGCCTTAGCATTGAATGGCTGTGTAGTTAAGGTAGTAAAGATAAAGGTTTTCCCCTGACATGAAGTCCAGTCGTGTCCAACTCTGGGGAGTGGTGCTCATCTCCATTTCTAAGCCGAAGAGCCGGCATTGTCCATAGACACCTCCAAGGTCATGTAGCCAGCATGACTGCATGGAGTGCCGTTACCTTCCCGCCGGAGCGGTACCTATTGATCTACTCACATTGGCATGTTTTCGAACTGCTAAGTTGGCAGAAGCTGGGGCTGACATGGAAGCTCACGCCGCTCCCTGGATTCAAACCTGCGACCTTTCGGTCAACAAGTTTAGCAGCTCAGTGTTTTAACCCACTGCGCCACTGGGGGGCTCCTAATCCAATTCAAATCAGATAATGTTGATTTTTTTTCAGCTTTGAGAAATTATTTGGCAGTCTCCCTGGGATCTCTCCGGGGCAGAAAACCTGTTGATCCCTAAATAGCCTCTCGGGCACATAGGGGGCATTTTGGCCAAATTTTAAATCCCTTTCTTCAGGTCATTTTAGGTCTGGAAAAGGCCTGTGAACAAGAGGGTGCCCCCCCCCCCCAAACCCACCTCTCATTTCATGGTTGGTAGAATGTGTGGTGTGGTAATGAAAATCATGCATAGTTCACATTTTATCAGTCCACACACTGTCTTGCCAGAAAAAGAAAAGCCTAGAGAAGACAATGATGCTGGGGAAAGTGGAAGGTAAAAGGAAGAGGGGCCAACCAAGGGCAAGATGGATGGATGGCATCCTTGAAGTGACTGGACTGACCTTGAAGGAGCTGGGGGTGTTGACGGCCGACAGGGAGCTCTGGCGTGGGGTGGTCCATGAGGTCACGAAGAGTCGGAGACGACTGAACGAATGAACAACAAAATGCAGAGCAACACATACAGCCATGTGAACAGTTACATTGACTCACACAGTGTCCTTTTGAGAGAGATTCAAAATGGTCTTTTGGTGTCCATGTGGAAAATCCCCTTCCAGAAGCTCATGAAGCAAGAACTGTCTCTCTGTGCAAGTACCTGCACAGATCAAGCCTAAAAATGTAACTGTTGCCAAAACTCCCAGGCTCAGCTAGCTCCCCAGGCTTTGCATTTTACAGTTAACACACTCACCAAACTGATTTCTTTATATGCTCCAACAGAGTGAGCTGCAGGTAAGTATGTAGTCAGCTCTTTTCTTATAACTAGACTCAAAAGTAGTGACATTATTTGCAGGAGCAAGAAGGTCCAAGCCATATGAAGGGTATTGGGTCTAGGAAATTTGTAATAACAGTTTCCTTGACTGTTTCATCAGGTGGATTTTAAGAGCAGTTGGATACATGATGTTCTTTTTCTTCTAGGGTCTTTCTTATCTTCATAACCAAGGGAAGATCCATAGAGATATCAAGGTAAATAAGAAGATCCTTGGAAATTTCATAATTACTGTATATACTTGAGTATAAGCTTAGTTTTTCAGCCCCCTTTTTTAGGCTAAAAAATCTCCCCTCGGCTTATACTCGAGCCAAGGTTATTTATTATTTTACTCTGCTATTAGTATTATTTTTATTATATTTATTTTATTACTCTATTATTATTTTATTATATTTATTTTATTATTCTATTGTTATTATTATTTTTTTTACTCTATTATTATTGATATTATTGGGCTGAAAAGGCTCACCTCGGCTTATACTCGAGCCAAGGTTATTTATTATTTTACTCTGTTGTTAGTATTATTTTTATTATTCTATTATTATTTTATTATATTTATTTTATTACTCTATTGTTATTATTACATTTATTATTTTACTGTATTATTATTGATATTATTACATTTAAATTATTTTACTCTATTATTTTTATTACATTTATTATTTTGCTCTCTTTATTATTATATTATATTATATTATATTATTATATTATTATATTTATTTTATTACTCTATTATTATTGCCTTTATTATTTTACTCTATTATTGTTGATATTATTACATTTATTATATTACTCTCTATTATATTTATTATTTTACTCTATTTATTATTGTTACATTTATTATTTTGCTCAATTATTATTAGAAGGCTACGTAAGCACATTTACATTGAAGAAGGCTAGAATAATGGTTTAATCAGAGTTGGGCAGTCGTATGTAAATATTCAAATACTGATGCCTCAATTAATGTAATTTTATTGGTATCTATTTTTATTTTGAAATTGACTAGTATCTGCTGCATTTCCCACCCTCGGCTTATGCTCGGGTCAATACATTTTCCCAGGTTTTTTGGTAAAATTAGGTGCCTCAGCTTATATTCGGGTCGGCTTATACTCGAGTATATACGGTATGTCTCTGCTTACTGAAGTGGTTTCCAGACCACTCCAGACCAAATGCATCCAAGCATTTTGGTCTTCAGAAGCCCTTGCTAGTCCTACCTTTCAAAACATCTGGAGGACCAACGTTTGGCTTCTTACACTTTCTCAGTAACACTAGCAATTGGAAGGGGACCTTGGTCACCCAATTAAGTTGATTAGCCCACCCTAAAGTTGATGACAAATGAAAACATCCGTTGTTGTTTACCCTTTACAGGGGAATTAGTTTCTGTGGTTTGCCACATGAGATGAGGCAGTGGCAGCCACACGGTTGTTTTTGGAGTTTTCAAAAGAGAACTGAATCCAGAAAAGGGAGAACTAGCAACGAGCGTGGAGAAGAACCTTGTTAGATTCCACAATCTTAATTAAAGTAGTCATTTTGCACCTCCGCAGTGTCAAAGCAAGCTGAAACATACTTCACCTTAAAAATTGTCACATTTAATTTGGAGACACGATGATGTGTATCATATAATGTGGTCATAGTGGTTCACGCCCTTGTTACATCTCGAATAGACTACTATTTATTTATCGTGTCAGGGACAACCAGACCATTGTATTACATTTCTAACAGAACAAAACAAACAAACAGATTAAAAAAAACACAAAGTTTGCAAGCTTGGTAGTTGATTAAATGTCTTTTGACCAGTATCTGGCCACTCGGAGTGCCTCTGCTGTTGCTGCAAGGAGGTCCTCCATTGTGCATGTGGCAGGGTTCAGGTTGCATTGCAGCAGGTGGTCAGTGGTTTGCTCTTCTCCCCACTCGCATGTCGTGGATTCCACGTTGTGGCCCCATTTCTTAAGATTGGCTCTGCATCTCGTGGTGCCAAAGCGCAGTCTGTTCAGCGCCTTCCAAGTCGCCCAGTTTTCTGTGTGCCCAGGGAGGAGTTTCTCATTTGGTATCAGCTATTGGTTGAGGTTCTGAGTTTGAGTCTGCCACTTTTGGATTCTCGCTTGCTGAGGTGTTCCAGCGAGTGTCTCTGTACATCTTAGAAAACTATTTCTTGATTTAAGTCGTTGACGTGCTGGCTGATATCCAAGCAGGGGATGAGCTGGAGATGTCACTGCCTTGGTCCTTTCACTATTGGCTGCTACTTCCGGGCGGATGTCAGGTGGTGCAATACCTGCTAGGCAGTGTAATTTCTCCAGTGATGTAGGGTGCAGACACCCCGTGATAATGCAGCATGTCTCATTAAGAGCCACATCCACTGTTTTAGCATGGTGAGATGTGTTCCACACTGGGCATGCGTACTCAGCAGCAGAGTAGCACAGCGCAAGGGCAGATGTCTTCACTGTGTCTGGTTGTGATCCCCAGGTTGTGCCAGTCAGCTTTCGTATGATATTGTTTCTAGCACCCACTTTTTGCTTGATGTTCAGGCAGTGCTTCTTGTAGGTCAGAGCACGGTCCAGGGTGACTCCCAGGTATTTGGGTGCGCTGCAATGCTCCAGTGGGATTCCTTCCCAGGTCATCCTCAGAGCTCGGGATGCTTGTCTGTTCTTGAGATGAAAAGCACATGTCTTTGTTTTAGATGGATTAGGGATCAGCTGGTTTTCCCTGTAATAGGCAGTAAGGGCACCTAGAGCTTCGGAGAGCTTCTATTCTACCATCTCAAAGCTCCCTGCTTGAGCGGTAATGGCACGACCATCAGCATAGATGAAACTCTCTGTCCCTTCTGGCAGTGGCTGGAATAGACTACTGCAACGCGCTCTATGTGGAGATTTACTTATTTAGGGCTTTTATATCCCGTCCTATCTCAACCTCCGCAGAGGGACTCAGGACGGCTGACAAATGGGCATCTGTGGTGCCCGCATCAAAACATGAATATACAATTTAACAACAATATAATAAAACAGCAATATAAGCAGTATAAACAGTATAAAACCATATGAAAAAATAAAAGCAGTATAAAAACAGACAGCAGTCAATGGTCACCGATTTAAACATTATCCAGGGGCAGTTCATCAGTTCTATATAGCTCAGCACGTTAGCAAGTCAGCCTACTCTCCAAAAGCCTGATCCCATAACCAGGATTTTACATGTTTCCGGAAGGACAAGAGGGATGCATCCGATCTAATTTCACTCGGGAGGGAGTTCCATAGCCGAGGGGCCACCACAGAAAAGGCCCCGTCCCTTGTCCCCGCCAAACGGGATTGCCACAACGGGAGGACAATGAGCAGGGTATCCTCAGATGATCTTAGGGCCCTAGGTGTAGCGTAGCGGGAGATAAGTTCGGACAAGTAAACTGGGGGGACTCAAAGTGGTTCACAACATAATAAAAGGCAAAAATTCAATACAAGACATATATAAAAGTAATACATAACATATTGCAGTCAGACTTCTGGAAACTATAATTATAAAAAGACCAAACTTTGAAAGGTTTTGCTCAATTTATTGTAGAGGAAGATAAAAAAAAAGAATACTCTCTGCTTTGCGAGAGAGACTCCTCTCCCCAGATCACGCCACCTGACTGCTTCTCACTTTCAATTTGCGTATGTGTGTCACACACAGTTCACCAGTTGAATATGTCTTTTTGTGTTTCAGGGAGCCAACATTCTCCTCAATGACCATGGGGAAGTAAAACTGGGTATGTATAAGTATGTGAGCCATGTATACGTATAGGAGAGGAAGTCATAGGGGGGAGGGAGCAAGCTTGTTTTCTGCTGCTCTGGAGACTAGGACGTGCTTTGAACTACAAGAAAGGAGATTCCATCTGAACATTAGGAAGAACTTCCTAACTCTGAGAGTTGTTCAGCAGTGGAACTCTTTACCCCGGGGTATGGTGGAGGCTCCTTCTTTGGAGGTTTTTAAACAGAGACTGGATGGCCATCTGTCAGGGGTGCTTTGAATGCAATTTTCCTGCTTCTTGGCAGAATGGGGTTGGACTGGATGGCCCACGAGGTCTCTTCCAACTCTATGATTCTATGTTTCACAGGGCTGATGCACATTTGGGTGCTTCCTTCATTCACTCACCTAAATATTGTGAGGTCTTGATTGTGGGCTGAATGAAGCCTCTAGGATGCCTTTGTACATTTGACACCCTGCCCCCTTCATACACAGAGTGATTCCCCAAATAAAGCATCCATCCTGCTCAATACACCTCAATACTCTCCAACAGGTGGAACTGATTCACGTCCTGTACGAAAGGCTTCTCTGTGTGAACTGAAATAGAGGTTCCCTTTTCCCCTCCTTAACCCAGAAAAAGGGGCGGAACTAAAGAACATAATGATAGTTGATGGGTCATTGGCCCCATTATTGCAAACCAAGGGAAGCCACCTTATTGCAAAATGCTTGGAACTTTGGAATACATGCGAACACTCAATAGAAAGGAAAAGAAGTTGGAGCTCCTGGTACAGCCGTACCAGCACAGTGCTTCTGAGGCCATTTGTCCTGAGGCCATTTTCTGAGGCAATTTATGCAATGCTTTTGATAGGAAATAAATAAACAAATCCACAGTATCTGCTTTGAACTGGGTTATTTGAGTCGACACTGCCATATAACCCAGTTCAAAGCAGATAATATGGGATTTTATACAGCTGTGTGGAAGGGGCCCCAGTGCACTCAGGCAAAAGCAAACAGCTGTTGCCTTTCCTAGCTTTTGTGTCCTTTCAAATTAATACCTTTTGCACTCATGGCTACATGTGCCTCTCTAGGCATGGGCAATCCATGGTTCTATAGTACTTACAAAACTAAAGTTCTGGTGGTGAAAACTAGGGGGCGCTGCTGCTTTGCTTCCACAGTGTTGCTAAAGTTCTGGTGGTGAAAATTTCAGAACTCGAACAAAACTTTCAAAATTTCATTATTTTGTTATTTGCAATTTTTATGATAGAATCAATTAGGAACTGACATTAATAATGACATTTTGAAAGTTTTGTTTTGAGTTCTGAAATTTTCACCACCAGAACTTTAGCAACACTGTGGAAGCAAAGCAGCAGCGCCCCCTAGTTTTCACCACCAGAACTTTAGTTTTGTAAGTACTTTAGAACCACAGATTGCCCATGCCTACTATTTACCATATTTATATCCGTCCTTTTTCAACCCTGGAGGGGACTCAAGGTGTCCTTACAACAGGCAGCAATTTGATGCCATACAGACATATAGCAAATAAACAATTACAATTAAAACCAATTATTATTAAAATCACGCCATCCAAAACAGTTCCATTTGTCAATCACATTGATTCGTAGTCACATATTGCACTTTTCAAATCAGTCTTGTATTTTCATAGGTTTTTTTTCAGGGCCACGATTGAGTTGTTTCAGTGGAAATGGGGGTGGCGATGCTTCTGTTTTTGTATAAAATATAGACAGATTAAGTATGTCAAAATGCAGTGTTTCTCCATCTTGGAAAAGCTACCTTTTTGAACTACAACTACCAGAATTCTCCAACCAGTATGGTCAGATTTGTTGGGGGATGTTCTGGGAGTCATAGTCCAACCTGATAACTTTTCCAAGCTTTTGAGGCCTATCTTTGACATCTAACACTGTTTTGTGTTGAGAGGTTTCCCCAATCTTTCTCATGTTCTCTGTTTCTCCTTACATGCCAGCTGACTTTGGTATCTCAGCTCAACTCAGTGCTACCTTTGCCCGGAGGATGTCTTTCATCGGTACACCTTACTGGTAAAAAAAATAAGAAAAACATCCAGCTATTTGTTTCCTTTTCCAAACTTAGCAAGTGCTGTCTGTAAATCGGGTGTGATCATTGATATGAGGGCAATCTTGAGATTGGATGTTTCCAAATTGATTATTACCTTTTGCAAATATTAGAATCTCATCGCACTAGAGCAGTTTCTCAACCTTCCTGTGCTGTCACGCGCTATTATCTATTAACAGGACGTGCTCTCTATATGCCCAGCAGGATGCCGGGGTGCCTCGGCTGAGAGGCCCTATGAATTTCCCCATACAACGTCTTTAGAAGCTTAGAAAGTTTAACGAAGTTCTTTACTGGTGCTTAAATCTTCAACAAATCAATCAAATACTTCTTCGATCTTCAACATACAGACTAAACACTTTAAAACTCCGGAAAATTGGTGGCTTTCTTAACTTGCCCACAATGGACAGGCAACTTGCTTCATGAACTGTTTCTTTCTTCTATAAGGGAAATCCTTTGACCCCTCCCTGGGCAATCTGATTTTTTGGCTTTACTGGTGTGGGGGCCCTACTCCGGTTCCAATTTGCTTTATGGCTAGCCCGAGTGGTCCTTACCAGGCAAAGTCTCTGTGTAGATTTTCCAAGACAAAGGAAGTCCTTTTCCTTCCAGCAAGGCTGGCTGTTGAGCTGTGGAACTGTATTCCCCAGCAAAAGCTGTAGGTCTGCTTTCCCCAGAAGCTGTGAGAAACTAAGCTTTCTACAGGTGGGAGAAATTCACACATCCTGTAAGAAAGGCTTCACTGTACAAACTGAACTAAAGGTCCCTTTCCCCCTCCAAACCTGGGAAAAGGAGGCAGAACTAAACTTAACAATCATTGATGGGTCGTTGGCCCTATGATTGCAACCTGGAGGAAGCTGCCAGATTGCAAAATGCATGCCCTAAAGGAATTCATGCAAAAAAGCAAAGAAAGGAAAAGGGAATTCAAACCCCTGGCACAGCCATGCCAGAACACTTCCTAATGCCGTGACCTCTTAATACATTTACCCATGTTGTGGTGACCCCAACCATAACATTTTCATTGCTACTTCATAACTGTAATTTTGCTACTGTTATGAATCATAATGTAAATATCTGATATGCAGGATGTATTTTCATTCACTGGGCCAAATTTGGCACAAACACCCAATGCTCCCGAATTTGAATATTGGTGAGTTTTGGGTGATTTTGTCATTTGGGAGTTGTAGTTGCTGGGATTTATAGTTTGCCTACAACCAAAGAGCATTCTGAACTTCACCAATGATGGAATTGAACCACAGAACTCCCATGACCAACAGAAAATACTGGAAGGATATGGTGGGCATTGAGTTTGAGTTTTGGAGTTGTAGTTCACCTACATCCCGAGAGTACTGTGGACTCAAACAATGATGGATCTGGACCAAACTTGGCATGAGTACTCGATGTGCCCAAATGTGAACACTGGTGCAGTTTGGGGAAAAGAGACCTTGACATTTGGAAATTGTAGTTCCTTGGATTTATAGTACACCTCCAATCAAAGAGCATTCTGAACCCCACCAATGATAGAATTGGGCCAAACTTCCCACACAGAACCCCCATGACCAACAGAAAATGCTGCATTTTCTGATGGCCTTTGGAGACCCCTGTAGCACCCCCTCGCAACCCTCACAGGGGTCGCGACCCCCAGGTTGAGCACCACTGCACTAGAGAGTGAATTCACTTTAAATCTGGTTGCTGCCTCCTGCAGAATGTTGGGGTTTGTAATTTAGGGAGGAGCCTTTAACAGCCTCATTAAACTCTAAACCCCAGAATTCTGCAGAAGGCAGAAATCGGATTTAAAGTTGATTCATTCTTCAGTGTGATGAAGTAGTAAGTCAACATTCAAGGAATATTTGAAGAGTCAGGATGGTGTAGTGCAATGTTTCTCAACCTGGGGGTCGGGACCCCTGGGACGGGTCATGAGGGGGGTGTCAGACGGGTCGCCAAACACCATCAGGAAACACAGTATTTTCTGTTGGTAATGGGGGTTCTGTGTGGGAAGTTTGGCCCAATTCTATCATTGATGGGTTTCAAAATGCTCTTTGATTGTAGGTAATCTATAAATCCCAGCAGCTACAACTCCCAAATGTCAAGGTCTATTTTCCCCAAACTCCACCAGTGTTCATATTTTGGCATATTGAGTATTCATGCCAAGTTTAGTCCAGATCCATCATTATTTGAGTCCAGAGTGTTGTCTGGATGTAGGTGAACTACAACTCCTAAACTCAAGGTCAGTGCCCACCACATATACCTTCTGTCATGTCCTGAGAGCTTATAGAGATCCTATAGGACACAATGGAAGGCATGCATTTTTCATAAGATGTGTTGGGTTGAGGGCACTTCACCAAGGACATTTTCTCACTGTTTCAGGATGGCTCCAGAAGTGGCAGCGGTGGAGCTCAAGGGAGGATATAATGAACTGTGTGATGTGTGGTCAGTGGGGATCACGGCCATTGAGTTGGCAGAGCTTCAGCCTCCTCTGTTTGATACACACCCTTTACGGTAGGTTGTTTTGCAGAAAAGTTATTCACTCCTTGCTGTTGCTTTGCCCATCTAAGAGCAGTGTAGAATTGTAGAATCATAGAGTTGGAAGAGACCTCATGGGCCATCCAGTCCAACCCCCTTCCAAGAAGCAGGAAAATTGCATTCAAAGCACCCCTGACAGGTGGCCATCTGTTTAAAAGCCTCCAAAGAAGGAGCCTCCATCACACTCTGGGGCAGAGAGTTCCACTGTTGAACAGCTCTCACTGTCAGGAAGTTCTTCTTAATGTTCAGATGGAATCTCCTTTCTTGTAGTTTGAAGCCATTTTTCTGCGTCCTAGTCTCCAGGGAAGCAGAAAACAAGCTTGCTCCCTCCTCCCTGTGACTTCCTCTCACATATTTATACATGGCTATCATATCTCCTCTCAGCCTTCTCCTCTTCTTCAGGCTCTTTAAGCCAGTCCTCATAGGGCTTGTTCTCCAGACCCTTGATCATTTTAGTCGCCCTCCTCTGGACACATTCCTCTGGACATATACTGCCTTTCTCACCCCTGAGGGGACTCAAAGTTTTCACTCCAATGGAATCTGCTTTGTGCCTGTTACTAAGGACTCAGTTCATTTCCTGCTGCTTGATGGAAGACTGATGTTTCTTTTGGGGCTTTGTAAGAGACTTTAATTTGTGTCTGGATTAAGACTTCCTTGTTTTCTTTGCACTTTTCAATTGCAGTTACTTATCCTTTGTGTTTGCTGAAGTAAAGCATTTTTCTTTTCACCTCACTACCTCTGAGAATGCTTGCCATAGATGCAGGCAAAACGTCAGGAGAGAATGCCTCTAGAACATGGCCATATAGCCTGAAAAAACCTACAACAACCAATTTTTCTTTTATTTTCAACATTGGCCAAATGCTGTTTTTGGAGGGCAAGTCAGGACAATATTTGATTTATATTCCATGTTATTCCTTGGATTGGAGACTGCCAATAGCAATGGCATGTAAATCTCCTCAGTGGGTTCCAAGCTTTGAAAGCTTGCGGGGATGTCCAAAGTTGGCATATTGCAGGTGAAATATAACCTCTGGTGGTTGAAGAAGGGGCTTTAATCTTTGGGCCCTATATCCCAGAATATCAAGGCAGAAAATCCCACAATATCTGCTTTGAACTGGGTTATCTGAGTCTACACTGCCATATATACCAGTTCAATGCAGAAAATGTGGGATTTTCTGCCTTGATGTCCTGGGATATAGGGCTATTTGGAAAGGTCCAAAGTCTTACCTTACAATTTGTTGACATCATGTAAAATAGAGGAAGTGGCATAAATCCGTAGTCTTTATATGAATTACGCAGCTCTATTTTGTCTGTATGTAATGTAGAATGTTTAAATGGTTAGCGTGGTAGAGTTACATGGCGTGGAGGCTGCTCAGCAGTACATGTGTTGACTACTTTGCCTCTTTCTCCTGCCTTCCAGGGTCTTGGTCTTGATGACAAAGAGTGGCTACCAGTCTCCGAAGCTCAAGGAGAAAGGCCGGTGGTGAGCCCCGCTAATGAGTTGGCCTTCTGTCGAATGGGTTTTGGAGTCATTGTTTTTATCACGGGCAAATGTTGAAGTTTATCCAGGGCTATAGAAAGAGTAAATTGGGTTGTCATTATTATTGATGATGATAATAGGTTGAGTATCCCTCTTCCCAAAGCTTAGAACCAGAAATGTTTGGGATTATGGGGAAAATTTTGGAATCCCATCTTGGAGATGGAACCCAAATTTAAACATGAAATGTATCTCTGTTTCCTATATACCTTATTTATACATACAGCTTGAATTTTATAGCCAACTAGCTTGGGTACCTGGCGGTGCCCGGTTTTTTTTTTAAGGCATTGTTTGTTTTGGGATGTTAGGTAATATCATTTAGTTAATTAGTAACACTATTTATTAGGAAAAAGCCAGAATGTAATTTTGTTTTTTGTTAATGCTCCCATTAGAAAATATATAACGATATGGAGGAACTACAATTCCCAGAATCGTGGGTCAGTCCTCCTCAAACCAGGCCTGTATGCACAGTTGACCATGTTGGGTCTCTGTGCCAAGTTTGGTCCAGATATGTCATCGACTGGGTTCAGTGCTGTCTGGATATGAGTGAACTATAACTCCCAGATTCCTTGGGTAATTACCCCCAAACCCAGCCAGGTGGGTCAGGGTACCAAGTGTGGTCCAGATCAGTCATCAGCTAGGTTGGGTGCTCTCGGGTGCTCTTGGGATGCAGGTGAACTACATCTCCCAAAACCAAGGTCATCACTCTCAAATGTTGAATTTTGTGGAGAGTTGGCTTCCAAGGGAGCGGAAATGGTCAACATTTTCTAATGTTATACTATTAAGCTGTATTTCTGGCATTGGAGAGGGATTGGCTGGTGACTGCTGGAAATGCACTTTGGTTTTCTCAGTGTTCAATGACAGGACGAGCTTCTCGTATGCTTCTGCGAAGGTGTTTAGAGTGGTTTGTAGGTCTCCCTACCAATGAACCTACAGACCTCACTACCTCTGAGGATGCTTGCCATAGATGCAGGCGAAACGTCAGGAGAAATGCCTCTAGAACATGGCCCTATAGCCCGAAAAAACCCACAAGAACCTAATGAACCTACTGTTCCCACAGGACACCAGCTTTCCACAACTTTGTCAAGGTGACACTAACCAAGAACCCCAAGAAGAGACCCAGTGCCTCCAAGATGCTTACTGTGAGTATCAGAATCTCTCTCCTTTCTGCCTCTACTCATCAGACAACCCATGCCAGGATGTATTGTTGAAGGTTTTCATGGCCGGAATCACTGGGTTGTTGTAGGTTTTTTTGGGCTATATGGCCATGTTCTAGAGGCATTCTCTCCTGACGTTTTGCCTGCATCTATGGCAAGCATCCTCAGAGGTTGTGAGGTCTCAGACTGAGGATGCTTGCCATAGATGCAGGAGAAACGTCAGGAGAGAATGCCTCTAGAACATGGCCATATAGCCCGAAAAAACCTACAACAACCCATACCAGGATGGTTGGGGAAATGCCATCTTCTGGCCGGCACTGTCCCCTAAGTCCTGTGGGTCTGGCCACCTCTTTGTAGGCATAATTAGGGGGCAATGGTTCTTAAACTGCTCTGAATTAAAAATTTGGTTGGTTTGCCTCCTGTTTGTGAACTACCCCATTTTCTTTAGAATGCGGAGATTGAAAAAAAAAGTCAAAATGCACATAGAATCATAGAATCAAAGAGTTGGAAGAGACCTCATGGGCCATCCAGTCCAACCCCCTGCCAAGAAGCAGGAATATTGCATTCAAATCACCCTTGACAGATGGCCATCCAGCCTCTGTTTAAAAGCTTCCAAAGAAGGAGCCTCCACCACACTCCGGGGCAGAGAGTTCCACTGCTGAACGGCTCTCACAGTCAGGAAGTTCTTCCTGATGTTCAGATGGAATTTTATATTTTATATTTATATTTTTCTATATTGGCTTTGTTTTATGGACATTCTTTTATATTTATTGTTAGCTGTCTTGAGTCCCTATATCTGGGGAACGGTGGGATAAATATAAAGGAAATACTGGCTTGTGAGTTTTCTGGGCTGTATGACCATGTTTCAGAAGCATTCTCTCCTGACCTTTCCCTGCATCTATGACAGGCATCCTTAGAGGTTGTGAGGTCAACATAAGGCATTGAATGTTTACATATATATTTGTATACTGTAATCTGCTCTGAGTCCCCTTGGGGAGATAGAGCGGAATACAAATAAAGTGTATTATTATTATAATTATTATTATTATTACCATCATCATTATTATTATTAGACCTCACAACCTCTGAAGATGCCTGCCATAGATGCAGGTGAAACGTCAGGAGAGAATGCTTCTCCAGCACGGCCATAAAGCCTGGAAAACTCAAAACAAACCAGTGATTCTGGCCATGAAAGCCTTCAACAATACATAAAGGAAATAAATAAATAAACAAGAAATAAATGTGCAAGCCGCAATCAGTGGAGATCTTTCTTTCATGTTTCTCTTGCCATGCTCAAGTGACAAGCAACATTTTCAGTTTTATGGCTTGCCTCTTCAGCATTTGCTGGGAAGAGAACTCACCACTATCACCGTAGCATCTCATGTGGCTCTGTCACCAGGTCAGAATCTAGTCACTTCCAGTTGATCCCTTCTTTCCTCAGCATCAGTTTGTTGCCCAGCAAGGCCTCGGCCGCAACCTGACCCTTGATCTACTTGAGAAGCTACGCGATCCTGACAAACTCTCCACCTGCCGATGTGAGACAGAAGAAGAGGAACAAGAGGTGAGAGCTGATAAACTGAGATTTGAGAAAGGAGATGGGTGAAGGAACTTGTATTGGGTTGTTGTAGGTTTTTCAGTATGTATGGCCTAGAAGCATTCTCTCCTGACGTTTCACCTGCATCTGTGGCAGGCATCCTCAGTGGTTGTAAGGTCTGTTGAAAACTAGGAAAATTGGGTTTATATATCTGTGGAATATTGTCCAGGGTGGGAGAAAGAACTCTTGTCTGTTGGAGCTAGGTGTGAATGTTTCAGTTGACCACCTTGATTAGCATTTGATGGCCTGAGCTTTTTTTGGTGTGGCTTGTTACTGCCTGGGGGAATCCTTAGTTGAGAGGTGATTAGCTGTCCTTGATTGTTTCTTGTCTGGAGTTCCTCTGTGTTTGAGTGTTGTTCTTTATTTACTGCTTGGGGGAATCCTTAGTTGATAGATGATCAGCTGTCCTTGATTGTTTCTTGTCTGGAGTCCCAATGTGTTTGAGTGTTGTTCTTTATTTACTCTTATCATTTTAGAGTTTTTTTTAAACTGGTAGATTTTGTTCATTTTCATGATTTCTTCCTTTCTGTTGAAATTGTACTCATGCTTGTGGATTTCAATGGCTTCTCTGTGTAGTCTGACATGGTGGTTGTGAGAGTGGTCCAGCATTTCTGTGTTCTCCAATAATATGCTGTGTCCAGGTTGGTTCATCAGGTGCTCTGCTATGGCTGATTTCTCTGGTTGAAGTAGTCTGCAGTGCCTTTCCTGTTCCTTGATTTGTGTTTGGGCAATGCTGTGTTCGGTGGTCCCTCTGTAGACTTGTCCACAGTTGCATGGTATACGGTAGACTCCTGCAGAGGCGAGAGGATCCCTCTTATCTTTCTCCCACCCTGGACATTCCACAGATATATAAACCCAATTTTCCTAGTTTCCAGCAGACCTCATAACCTTTGAAAATGCCTGCCATAGATGCAGGCGAAATGTCAGAAGGGAATGCTTCTAGAACATGGCCATACAGCCAGAAAAACCTACAACAACCCAGTGATTCTGGCCGTATTATTTCTTTATTTATCATTTCAGGAACGAACCAAAACAGTTGTATTGCATTAAAAAACAAACAAACAAATAAATAAAACACAAAGTTTGCAGACTTGGTATTCTATTAAATGTCCTTTGACCAGTATCTGGCCACTTGGAGTGCCTCTGGTGTTGCCGCAAGAAGGTCTCCATTGTGCATGTGGCAGGGCTCAGGTTGCATTGCAGCAGGTGGTCTGTAGTTTGTTCTTCTCAACACTCGCATGTCGTGGATTCCACTTTGTGGCCCCATTTCCTAAGGTTGGCTCTGCATCTCGTGGATCCAAAGCGCAGTCTGTTCAGCGCCTTCCAAGTTGCCCAGTCTTCTGCCTGCCCAGGAGGGAGTCTCTCATTTGGCATCAGACATGGATTGAGGTTCTGGGTTTCAGCCTGGCAGTTTTGGATTCTCGCTTGCTGAGGTGTTCCAGCGAGTGTCTCTGTAGATCTTAGAAAACTATTTCTTCATTTAAGTTGTTGGCGTGTTGGCTGATACCCAAACAGGGTGTGGGCCAGAGATGTCACTGCCTTGGTCCTTTCACTATTGGCTGCTATTTCCCGGCGGATGTCAGGTAATGCAATACTGGCTAAACAGTGTAGCTTCTCCAGTGGTGTAGGGCGCAGACACCCCGTGATAATGTGGCATGTCTCATTAAGAGCCACATCCACTGTTTTAGCGTGGTGAGATGTGTTCCACACTGGGCATGCATACTCAGCAGCAGAGTAGTATAGCGCAAGGGCAGATGTCTTCACTGTATCTGGTTGTGATCCCCAGGATGTGCCAGTCAGCTTTCGTATGAAGGCCGTGAAAGCCTTCGACAATACATTGAACTTTGTCATTATGTTTGATTTCTATGTTTTATGTTTTTACTGATGGGTCTATGGACCGTAATAAAGGTTGTTGTTTGTTGTTTGTTTGGTCTATATATGTAGGGGAAGCCTATTTCCATATATGTAGGGAAAGCCATACATGATTGGGAAAGGCGTACGACAGGGTTGTATACTCTCACCCAACCTATTCAACTTGTATGCAGAATACATTATGAGACGTGTGGTGCTTGATGAATGCATGGCTAGGGTTAAAATTGCTGGAAAAAACATTAACAGCCATAATAATAATAATAATAATAATAATAATAATAATAATAATAATATAATACTTTATTTATACCCCGCCACCATCTCCCCAAGGGGACTCGGGGCATCTTACATGAGGCCAAACCCAACAACACATAAGTAAAACAACAAAGCAATAAGCAAATAAAACAATATATATAGAGAGAGAGATTGGCTGGAGTTACACTTAAAAATATACCTGTTCTTACTTACAAACAAGTTCAACTTAAGAACAAATCTACAAAACCGACTTGGCGGGTGCCTGTACTCAAGTTTGTAGAAGTTGAAGTAATCCAGGATGGGAGTGAGTGGAGTAGTTAGAAGAGATAGAAACCTGGACATTTAAAAAGCAGCTGGAAAAGTAGAATGACAGGATCCTCCAAAATCAGGATGACAGGATCCTCCAAAATCAGAAGAGAGCACCAATGGACAATAACACGGGTCAACACATTCCTCCTTTAGTAAAGTATTATTTCTTCCTTTTAGCCCCCTCCTCCTGTTCCTCGAAGAATTCGTTCCAGCCAACGACAAGCTGTATCCTCTCCTGGGTATATTGAACCCCAAGGTATGCCTGGCCTGTTCTCTCCCCACTCTTGTTTCTTGCCCAAGTTTTTGTAGCTGCCCGTCTTAAATGAAATCAGCCTTTCTCTTTATTGCCTTTCCTGTTATCATAAGACACTCTAGAATCTATCTCTCTTTGAAAGCGGAGTCACAGGGACTGTTATGAACCCCTTTCTTCTAATCTCATTGCAGCTCATCATTTTGGCCTTGATCGCAGAAACCGGCGGAGTCTAGAGTCTCCAAATTTCACGGTATTTCCTTGCCTTCTCATTTCTTCCTGACATGGTGCTCCTGTACCTTCCTCTCCTCAACCTCTTCGTTCTGCTCCCACTGCAGCAAGGAGGTTGCTGGATTGATAATTTATACTTGTGTTTTGTCAAAGGGTGGCTGAAGCATTAGGCGAATAACGCATTTGTGTAGAGCGCCAATCCCCAAGGGGCGCTCTCGCTAAGTGTTGCCTTTCCTTGTCTGGGCTCCGGGGGAAAGGGAGCTTTGCAGCCCTTGGCCTTGCTGGCCCCTGCACAGAGTGGGTGGGAGGCGCTTTTCAAGTTGGACCTCACTCGTCCTGCATCGGCCCCTTCTTTTTTTCTGCCGCGGCCGTGGGACACCTTCCTGCCTGTTTGGCAGGTGGGCGCACAGGCGGGGTCACGTGAAAGGAGTTTGTTAATTAAATGTGCCTTTCACACACCCTGTTTGCACGCCCACCTGCCAAACACACGGGAAAGCAGAAAAAAGTATGGACCTGCACTGGTCTTGTCCTTCTGTATGATTCCTCTGCATTCTCAAATTTTGCAATATTGCTCAATCTGCGGTGTAGCTTCAGCTTATAATAAAGGTAAACATTTCCTCTGAAGTTAAGTCTAGTTGTGTTCAACTCTGGAGGGTGGTTCTCATCTTCATTTCTAAGTTGAAGAGCCGGCGTTGTCCGTAGACACCTCCTAGGTCATGTGGCCAGCATGACTGCATAGAATGCAGTTACTGCAGAAGTAGTACCTATTGATCTACTCACATTTGCATGCTTTCAAATGGCTAAGTTAGTAGAAGCTGGGGCTAAAAGCAGGAGCTCACCCCACTCCCCGGATTTGAACTGCCAACCTTTTGGTCAGCAAGTTCAGCAGCTCAACGGTTTAACCTGCTGCTCCACCAGCGGGCCCTTTAGTTTATAATAATATATATAAATAAAATGTAATGTTCGTTTGTGGGATTAACTTAACTCAAAAACCACTGGACGAATTGACACCAAATTTGGACACAATACACCTTACAATCCAATGAGTGACCATCACTAAAAAAATGATTTTGTCATTTGGGAGTTGTAGTTGCTGGGATTTATAGTTCACTTACAATCAAAGAGCATTCTGAACTCCACCAACAATGGAATTGAACCAAATTTGGCACACAGAACTCCCATGACCAACAGAAAATACTGGAAGGGTTTGGTGGGCAATGTCCTTTGGTTTTGGAGTTGTAGTTCACCTACATCCAAAGATAACTGTGGACTCAAACAATGATGGATCTGGACCAAACTCTACAAGAATACTCAATATGCCCAAATGTGAACACTGGTGGAGTTTGGGGGAAACAGAATCTTGACATTTGGGAGTTGTAGTTGCTGGGATTTATAGTTCACCTACAGTCAAAGAGCATTCTGAACCCCACCAATGATAGAATTGGGCAAACCTCCCACACAGAACCCCCATGTGGCCACAGCAATGTGTGGCAGTGGACGGCTAGTATATGTATAAATGTAGTAAATGGAAAGCAATGGGATTCAGAGAGCTGTTGCATACCAGAGAGTTTCAGAAGTTTTATATTTTCCATATATCCCTCCAAAGAAACCCAAGAATGATATTTCACTGAGGATGAAGAAAATTCCATGTTGAAGATCACTAGGCATGCCCTGTGTTTCCTGCACATGACCCTGTTTTTTAGGGGGGGGGGGTGTCAAAACTATAGGAGAGGTTTACAGTATATACAATAGTACATCGAAAGTGCCCTGGTATCAAATGCTAGACTCTAGGAAAGGCGTGGGCAAACTTCGGCCCTCCAGGTGTTTTGGACTTCAACTCTCTAGATAGGAGCTAGAGCAGTGTTTCTCAATTTGGGGGTCGGGACCCCTGAGGGGTTGTGAGCGGGTGTCAAAGGGGTCACCAAAGACCATCAGAAAACATAGTATTTTCTGTTGGTCATTGGGATTCTGTGTGGGAAGTTTGACCCAATTCTATTGTTGGTCAAGTTCAGAATGCTCTTTGATTGTAGGTGAACTATAAATCCCAACAACTACAACTCCCAAATATCAAGGCCTATTTTCCCCAGACTCCACCAGTGTTCGCATTTGGGCATATTGAGTATTCGTGCCAAGTTTGATCCAGATCCATAGCACTCCTCTGGATATAGATGAACTAAAACTCCCAAACTCAAGGTCAATGCCCACCAAACCCTTCCAGTGTTTTCTGTTGGTCATGGGAGTTCTGTGTGCCAAATTCGGTTTTAATCCATGGCTGATGAAGTTCAGAATGCTCTTTGATTATAGGTGTACTATAAATCCCAGCAACTACAACTCCCAAATTACAAAATCAATCCTCTCCCCAACCCCACTAGCATTCACATTTGGGCATGTTGGGTATTTGTGCTCAATTTAGTCCAGTGAATGAAAATCCAACCTGCATATCGGATATTTACATTATGATTTATGACAGTAGTAAAATGACACGTAAAACAATATTATGGTTGGGGGTCACCACAACATAGGGAACTGCATTAAGGGGTCACAGCATTAGCAAGCTTGAGAACCACTGAGCTAGAGCAACCTCCCTCAACCAGTAGGTAACCATTGGTCACCTTCAGCTAATAACACTGTTATCACTATGGCTTTTCCTTTGGAACAAAAGCAGGTAAACAGTTCCTCAAGGTATTGTCGAAGGCTTTCATGGCTGGAATCACTAGGTTCTTGTGGGTTTTTTCGGGCTATATGGCCATGTTCTAGAGGCATTTTCTCCTGACGTTTCGCCTGCATCTATGGCAAGCATCCTCAGAGGTAGTGAGGTGAGGATGCTACCTCTGAAGATGCTTGCCATAGATGCAGGCGAAACGTCAGGAGAAAATGCCTCTAGAACATGGCCATATAGCCCAAAAAAACCCACAAGAACCTAGTTCCTCAAGGCCCAGATGCTTCTCTAGTAATGGATTTTCCCTTACTCTCTTTCTCCTTCTCCTACTTTTATTTTGTTTTATTTTATTATTATTATTATTATTATTATTATTATTATTATTATTGCTATTATTGCTTTCTGGCTGCAGGAAAGCTCCACAGACCCTGGTTATGGGACTGGCAGCGACCTCTACAGCTCTCCATTCAGCAGCAGGTAAGGGTCCTTGGAGAGAGCCTCATCTCCGTGCTAGCTCACCTTAACAACCACCAGATAGGTCTCTTGAATGAGAACATTTGCCGTTGTCAGTGCTCTCAAAATGTGTAATTAGACCTTTCGGTAATTAGCTAGTGATTCCCAGATGCAGAATGAGTTTTATCCATGCTGCTCTGGGGTGGAGGGGGGCAATATCTAGCCATAATTTTCAATTATATTTATTGTAAATTCATTTATCTCTGTGTGTGGGCTATATAGTACTGTGGGTATGTAGAAAATTAGAATCATAGAATCAAAGAGTTGGAAGAGACCTCCTGGGCCATCCAGTCCAACCCCCTGCCAAGAAGCAGGAATATTGCATTCAAATCACCCCTGACAGATGGCCATCCAGCCTCTGTTTAAAAGCTTCCAAAGAAGGAGCCTCCACCACACTCCATGGCAGAGAGTTCCACTGCTGAACAGCTCTCACAGTCAGGAAGTTCTTCCTCATGTTCAGATGGAATCTCCTTTCTTGTAGTTTGAAGCCATTGTTCCACGTCCTAGTCTCCAGGGAAGCAGAAAACAAGCTTGCTCCCTCCTCCCTGTGGCTTCCTCTCACATATTTATACATGGCTATCATATCTCCTCTCAGCCTTCTCTTCTTCAGGCTAAACATGCCCAGCTCCTTAAGCCACTCCTCATAGGGCTTGTTCTCCAGACCCTTGGTCATTTTAGTTGCTCTCCTCTGGACACATTCCAGCTTGTCAATATCTCTCTTGAATTGTGGTGCTCAGAATTGGACACAATATTCCAGGTGTGGTCTAACCAAAACAGAATAGAGGGGTAGCATGACTTCCCTAGATCTAGACACTAGGCTCCTATTGAGGCAGGCCAAATTCCCATTGGCTTTTTTTGCCGCCACATCACATTGTTGGCTCATGTTTAACTTGTTGTCCACGAGGACTCCAGGATCTTTTTCACACGTACTGCTCCCGAGCCAGGCATTGTCCCCCATTTTGTATCTTTGCATTTCGTTTTTCCTGCCAAAGTGGAGTATCTTGCATTTGTCACTGTTGAACTTCATTTTGTTAGTTTTGGCCCATCTCTCTAATCTGTCAAGATCGTTTTGAATTACCTGTGGTTCATAACATTAGGAATACAGACACCCTTCTTGGGGATTTTTTTAATCTTATATGGGACACGAATCAACCCCAATTCTGAACTGCAATAGAGTTTACTTTGTGTTGTCGAAGGCTTTCATGGCCGGAATCACTGGGTTGCTGTGAGTTTTCCGGGCTGTATGGCTATGTTCCAGAAACGTCTCCTGACGTTTTGCCCACATCTGTGGCAGGCATCCTCAGAGCTTGTGAGGTCTGTTGGAAATTAAGCAAGTGAGGTTTATATATCTGTGGAATAATGTCCAGGTTGGGAGAAAGAACTCTTGTCTGCTTGAGGCAGGTGTGAATGTTGCAATTGGCCACCTTGATTAGCATTAAATGGCCTTGCAGCTTCAAAGCCTGTCTGCTTCCTGTCTGGAGGAATCCTTTGTTGGGTTGGGAGGTTTTAGCTGGCCCTGATTGTTTGAAGCTGCAAGGCCATTCAGTGCCAATTGCAACATTCATACTTGTCTCCAACAGACAAGCGTTCTTTCTCCCACCCTGGACATTATTCCACAGATATATATACCTCACTTGCCTAGTTTCCAACAGACCTCACACCCTCTGAGATGCTTGCCACAAATGTGGGTGAAACGTCAGGAGAGAATGTTTCTGGAACATAGCCAGACAGCTCGGAAAACTCTCAGCAACCCCTATAGTGTTCTCAATGGACTTTTTAAATGAAGTGCTCCCACATTAAACCAGAGTTTACTTTGTCCACCTCTAATCATTAAATATAGTTGTCTGCTGTTTTTGTCTTTCTTTTTAGAGAAGCGACAACAGACTCGGACAATGATTATGATGACGTGGACATGTAAGTGGCGACATGGAAAGAGCCAGTCCGCTCTACCATGTGTCATAAACACACCCTTTGATGGCATAAAACACTGCCTAATCTCTTCAGTTTAATTATTTTTAACCTCCTGGGACTCTACAGATTAGATTCTTTCAGTTTCATCTGGCTGTGGCCGAGAGGTCATGTGCCCAGCTACATTAAATCACTACTGATCGGAGGTCATGAGTTCGAAGCCAGCCCGGGTTGGAGCGAGCTCCTGACCATTAATAGTCTAGCTTGCTGTTGACCTATGCAGCCCGAAAGACAGTTGCATCTGTCAAGTAGGAAATGTAGGTACCACTTTACGTGGGGAGGCTAATTTAACTAATTTACGACACCATAAAACCTTCCAGCAGCGTGCGGAAGAATGAGGAAGTACTCCTCATAGTAAAATGTCTCAGGGGCTCTTAACTCACTCTTCGTGAAAATTTATTTTATAATGATGTCTCCTTGAGTTCATTCTCTCAGCTTATCCCTATTTTCCTTTTTTTTTTTTTTTTTGGCGTGGGACATATCTTCATTACTGTCTTCTAGCCCCAGCAGATGTCACGCAAGCAGGTAACTCTTCTATTTTTTTTTTAAAAAAAATATATATATATAAATATAGACCCAGAAGACACAATTTCCCCTCCAGGCAAGTCAAAGATCAGCATCTCAGGGTCAGATTTTCTTTTGTTGGTGTGTGGGATGAGGCTCGTTGCCACTTTGTCTCTGGAAGTGGGTAGGTCAAGGTTAAGGTTTTCCCCTGACATTAAGTCCAGTTGTGTCCGACTCTGGGGTTGGTGCTCATTTCCATCTCTAATCCGAAGAGCTGGTGTTGTCCATAGACGCCTCCAAGGTCATTTGGCCAGCATGACTGCATAGAGCACCGTTACCTTCCCGCTGGAGCGGTACCTATTGATCTACTCACATTTGCATGTTTTCGAACTGCTAGGTTGGCAGAAGCTGGGGCTAACAGCGGAAGCTCACACTGCTCCCCATATTCGAAAATGTGACCTTTCGGTCATCAAGTTAAGCACTTCAGCGGTTTAACCCACTGCGCCACTGGGAGCTCCCTTAGAAGTGGGGAGGGGGCTATTTCAATTTTATACTTTTCTTTGCAATGTGGCATTTTACTGGAAAAGTTACGCTAGTCTGGAGAGAAAGGCTGGCAATGTATTCATGATTTTGACCTCTTTTCCCTCCCAGTGAATCTTTATCTGTGAATGTCCCGCCTCCACTGCCTCCAAAAGTAAGTAACTGTTGGGAGCCAAGTGAGATATATTAATTGAAGTCCAAAACGCCTGGAGAGCCGAAGTTTGCCCATGTCTGTCTTAGAAGCATGGGAGTGTTTCACCATTGTTTGAAATGAACCATCTCTGTTTCCATGTTTGCAGCCTAAACTCCGGACCACATCAGATGAGACAGTGGCGGGGCGATCGGCCGCAAGGTGTCCTTCCAAGCCCATATTCCGGGGAAGATGTTCCAGTGGACCTGTCACAAGCAGGCCTCCACAACTAATGTCTCCAATGGCAGCCGAGGGATCCCACATCTCTGCCAGATCAGGTACAATGTCCCCAAAGGCAGCGGAAAAAGTACCATTGTTGTTAAACATTGATCAGGGTTGTAATTCTCATATATCGGTAAAAGTATGATAGCTGGGACCCAGTGCGCAACGCAGCTCTGAATTAGAGAAGGCAACACGTGCGTGAGACAGCGCACCAAGTGATAGACGCAATGATAGACCCAATTTATTTGTCGTGTCAGAGCGACCAGTCCATTATATTACATTTCTAACAGAACAAAGCAAACAAACAGAAAAATACAAAACTTGTGAGTTTGGTAGTTGGTTAAATGTCCTTTGACCAGTATCTGGCCACTTGGAGTGCTTCTGGTGTTGCTGCAAGAAGGTCCTCCATTGTGCATGTGGCTGGACTCATGTTGCATTGCAGCAGATGGTCAGTGGTTTGCTCTTCTCCACACTCACATGTCGAGGATTCCATTTTGTAGCCCCATTTCTGAAGGTTGTCTCTGCATCTTGTGGTGCCAGAGCGCAGTCTGTTCAGCGCCTTCCAAGTCGCCCAGTCTTCTGTGTGACCAGGAGGGAGTTTCTCATCTGGTATCAGCCATTGGTTGAGGTTCTGGGTTTGAGCCTACCACTTTTGGACTCTCGCTTGCTGAGGTGTTCCAGCGAGTGTCTCTGTAGATCTTAGAAAACTATGTCTAGATTTAAGTCGTTGACGTGCTGGCTGATACCCAAATAGGGGATGAGCTGGAGATGTCTCTGCCTTGGTCCTTTCACTATTGGCTGCCACTTCCCGGCCGATGTCAGGTGGTGCAATACTGGCTAAGCAGTGTAATTCCTCAGTGTAATAGACCCAATGAAGTAATGTAATGCAAGTGGGACAGGATAACAGTGAAGTAATGTAAGAGTGAGTGGATTTGATTCATTTTTCACCACTCCTTGTATTTCTCCTCTCCTTTTTATCCTTCCTTCCAATGCAACGTTTTTGAATATCTCCAGATAGCCTACATCAGTATGCTTGGCTGTCCCCCCCCCCCCTTTCTACTGAACTACCTTGTCGACTCTGTCATAGCTGTGTCTCTCACTGCGTGTGGTCTCTTGCGCACGTGGTGCTGTCTCTGGCACACGTGTTCCCTTCTCTATTTCAGAGCCGCGTTACGCAACCAGTGTAACACTACCGCCACTGGGTCCCAGCTATCATACTTTCACCAAACTATCTTTGATCTAAAGCAGTGGTTCTCAACCTGAGGGTCGCCAGATCTGGCCTACAACTCCGATAAATCCCGGCTAGTTTACCAGCTGTTAGGATTTCTGGTAGTTGAATGCCAAAACATCTGGGACCCACAGGTTGAGAATCACAGATCTAGAGTCAATGGTGTGATAAATCTGGGCTAGCATTGTTCTAGGAACCAATACCTTGGGAGGTGACATGATTTCTTGTTGCTACTAGAGCAGTGGTTCTCAAGCTGTGGGTCCCCAGGTGTTTTGGTCTACAACTCCCAGAAATCCCAGCCAGTTTACCAGCTGTTAGGATTTCTGGGAGTTGAAGGCCAAAACATCTGGGGACCCACAGGTTGAGAACCACTGTACTAGAGGTTTACAACAGGCCTTCTCTAAGTAACAGGGAGGATCAGAACCTTTTCTGTTTCAACTGCCACAAGTTAATTGGGTGTGTTATCTGCTTCAGCATATAACAAGGTACTAGGTTTGCAAGCTTTGAGCATTTGCAAGCTTTGCATTTGGTTTAGCTTGATGGCTTGCTTGAGCTGAAGAAACCTTTGGCTGTTGCTGGGAGCGGTTACGCAGTGTCTTGAAGCTGAAAACTGAAGCTGTTTGGAGTGGCAAGGAAGCTGCTTGTTTATGGCAAAATATTTATTTGTTGTGTCAGGGCAACCAGTCAATTGTATTACATTTCTAACAGAACAAAACAAACAAACAAACAGACAAAACTCAAAATTTTCAAGTTTGGTAGTTGATTAAATGTCCTTTGACCAGTATCTGGCCACTTGGAGTGCTTCTGATGTTGCTGCAAGAAGGTCCTCCATTGTGCATGTGGCAGGGCTCAGATTGCATTGCAGCAGGTGGTCAGTGGTTTGCTCTTCTCCACACTCGCATGTCATGGATTCCACTTTGTGGCCCATTTCTTGAGGTTGGCTCTGCATCTCGTGGTGCCAGAGTGCAGTCTGTTCAGCGCCTTCTAAGGCTTCCAGTCTTCTGTGTGCCCAGGAGGGAGTCTCTCATTGGGTATCAGCCATTGGTTGAGGTTCTGGTTTTGAGCCTGCCACTTTTGGACTCTCGCTTGCTGAGGTGTTCCAGCGAGTGTCTCTGTAGATCTTAGAAAACTATTTCTAGATTTAAGTCGTTGGTGGGCTGGCTGATACCCAAACAGGGGATATGGCAAGATAAGGACATTTTACTGGTCACTAAGTAGAGAGACTGTATTTGTTTGCATATTCCCATGTAAAGAAGAGGACTCACCGGAGATATTGTGTGTTGTATATTGGTGAGAACAATTCTTCTGTTTTGCTTTGTGTTTTTGATCTACAGTGAATAGAAATATATTTTTTGTTTCTACTTAAAGCAACAGACTCGTGTAGTTTTTGAGTTTTTATCACATTGAGAGTAAAAGGGGCTGAGACATTCTGTGGGCTACTAACGCTATTCTGACATTTCTTACTTTGTCCCTTTCAGTCCCTGAATTGCGCCCCATTCCCCCAACTGAAGAGCCGCCCATCCTTCCACCCAAACCGGAGAAGAAAGAGAAAGCAGTGAGTGTATTGAGCATCCATATTTGTATTTATCACACATCTGTTCTGAAAGGGAGCATCCTTTCCTTATCAGCAAAATCAACTAGCAACAGAAGGGCATTTTACTCCAGTAGCCCAACAGGTTATTTCAAGGACAACTTTGCAAATATAGTCTCCAAAGTTACAGGCTGTGGTTTGTTTGTTTGACTACTCTATACAGAAATTTGCAGTAAGTTGTGGTTTTCTGCTGATTGCAAAAGCGAAGGAGCCCAAACCTTCTACTCTATGTCTGCATAGAAATGTAGGGAGGAGAGCAATGTCCAGTCTCGATAAAATAGTGAAGAGTAGAGACATCAGACTGGCAACAAAGATCCTCCTAGTCAAAGCCATGGTATTCCCTGTAGTCACCTATGGATGTGAGAGCTGGACCTTAGGGAAGGCTGAACGAAGGAAGATCAATGCTTTTGAACTGTGGTGCTGGAGGAAAGTTCTGAGAGTGCCTTGGACTGCGAGAAGATCCAACCAGTCCATCCTCCAGGAAATATAGCCCGACTTCCCTCATTGGAGGGAAGGAGACTAGAGACAAAGCTAAAGTACTTTGGCCACATCACGAGGAGACAGTAAAGCCTGGAGAAGACAATGATGCTGGGGAAAGTGGAAGGCAAAAGGAAGAGGGGCCGACCAAGGGCAAGATGGATGGATGGCATCCTTGAAGTGACTGGACTGACCTTGAAGGAGCTGGGGGTGGTGACGGCCGACAGGGAGCACTGGCGTGGGCTGGTCCATGAGGTCACGAAGAGTCGGAGACGACTGAACGAATGAACAACAACAAAGTAACATAAGGAGAGCATGTGTTTAAAACCTTTTGCTAACTAGACTGAAGAAGAGGTCTAATATTGAGATCTTCTTTAATCTAGAAATGGCTCATCTCAAAAAAAATTATTATTATTATTATTATTAACTTAATAATAATAATAATAATAATAATAATAATAATAATAATAATAAATGCAGTTACGCAGGTAGGATGGTCCCAAACCGCTCAGGGCTTTGTAGGTAAGCACCTGCACCTTAAATTGGGCTCGGAAAATAAACGGCAGCCAGTGGAGCTCCTTGAACAGAAGGGTTGACCTCTCTCTGTAAGGAGCACCAGTTGCCCATTGGACCAGTTGAAATTTCCGAGCCATTTTCAAGGGCAGCCCCACGTAGAGCGCATTACAATAGTCCAATCTAGAGGTCACCAAGGCATGGACCACCACGGCCAAATCAGCCTTCGCGAGGTACGGTCGCAGTATCTCGCGAAGGCTATGCAATATTTACAAATTGCATAGATTTCAAAGATTGATTGCAGTTTAGGACTTATTCTGCACAAAAATTTCATGTAGGTATTTTGTGCAGAAAATGATTTTGTGCAGAAAACGATTTTGTGTGCATGAGATTGTCTCCTGTGAAAACAGAACATCATGGATTAAGAGTCAAGAAACAACACATAACAAAATCAGCATCACAATCTGCAAGTTATCGATTTATGTAACAATGCAAGGTGTCAGATAATGAGATGGTGGTGGTGAATACAATAGGGTGGTGGTGGTTGGGTGCGTCCATCTTGGACACTCTCTTCCCTTGTATGACTGTCGCCTTCCTCTCTTTGTAGGACCGAGCACTGTTCAAGAAGGTGTTTAATGAATGCCCTTTACACATCACCTCAGCTACTACTTGGACACATCCAAACACCAACGGTAAGGGGAGGCAAGGCAAAGAGGGAAAAGTCAGTTTTGAGACGTTTTCCCCAGGACAGATGTTGCTCTACTTCTTGTTGTTTTGGTATACCTTCAAATCACTTTGGACTTGTGGTGATTCCAAGGCAAACTTTTCATGCTGTTTTCTTGGCAAGATTGTCTTCCTCTATTTATTTATTTATCGTATCAGGAGCAAACCAAGGGTACAGTTGTAATGTATTTTAAAAAACACAAAGTTTTAAAAACTTGTCATTATATTAAATGTCCTTTGGCCAGTAGTTGGCCACTTGGAGTGCCTCTGGTGTTGCTGCAAGAAGATCCTCCCTTGTGCATGTGGCAGGGCTCAGATTGCATTGCAGCAGGTGGTCAGTGGTTTGCTCTTCTCTACACTCACATGTCATGGACTCCACTTTGTGGCCCCATTTCTTAAGATTGGCTCTGCATCTCGTGGTGCCAGAGCGCAGTCTGTTCAGCACCTTCCAGGTTGCCTGGTCTCCTGTGTGTCCAGGAGGGAGTCTCTCATTTGGTGTCAGCCATAGATGGAGGTTCTGGGTTTTAGCCTGCCACTTTTGGACTCTGGCTTGCTGAGGTATTTCTTCAGGTATCTCTGTAGATCTTAGGAAGCTCTTTGTTGATTTAAGGTAGTGCTTCCCAAACTTATTTGGCCTACCTCCTGGAAATCAACTCTAATGAACCACCGCGGAGATTAAGCTCTTCTGGGGAGGCCCTGCTCTCAGTCCCACCACCATCTCAGGTGCGTTTGGTGGGGATGAGAGACAGGGCCTTCTCAGTGATTGCCCCTTGGCTATGGAACTCTCTTCCTAATGAGATCAGGTCAGTCTCCTCCCTCTTGTCCTTTAGACAGATGACAAAAACGTCTCTGTGGGACCGAGCCTTTGGGATTGTGCAATGAGGCAGTGATAGGAACTCTTAGTATGCCAACCAAATTGGATATGGTTGTTGAGACACTTTTAACTAGAGGATTTTAACGTCAAGATAAGTGCTTTTAATACTTTTATGTGTGTATGGTCTAGTATGTTTTGGCATTGAAAGTTTGCTGTTTATATGTCGTGCTCCGCCCTGAGTCCCCTTAAGGGTGAGAAGGGTGGAATATAAATGCTTTAAATAAATAAATAAGTAAATAATGTCTTTTGATGTATTGTCGAAGGCTTTCATGGCCGGAATCACTGGGTTGTTATAGGTTTTTTAGGGCTATATGGCCATGGTCTAGAGGCATTCTCTCCTGACGGATGCTTGCCATAGATGCAGGCAAAACGTCAGGAGAGAATGCCTCTAGAACATGGCCATATAGCCCAAAAAAACCTACAACAACCCAATGTCATTTGAGTCAAAAATAATGGCCAATGTGATGTCCACTTCCCTTGCCAACACAACCTGTATTTCCTCCCTGCTTTACAGAACTGCATTTAATTCTGGGTGCAGAAGAAGGGATCTTTGCCTTGAATCGGAGCGAGCTTGAGCCCACCCTAGAACTGGTGAGAACAATAGATCTATGCGAAGTGTATGAAGGACACAAACAATCAGGAAATTAATTCTAACTTTAGGTGGAACTCTTACATTACTGTGAAGTCTGTGGATCTGATCTTGTGTATAAAGGGTATGATTAGATTCCATGCTGTTTCGAAATATAAATAATCTATACGGCTCTGGCCCAGCGTATCTGTCCGAACGCATCTCTCTCTACGTCCCGCCTCGGAGTTTAAGATCTTCTGGGGAGGCCCTGCTCTCGGCCCCACCTCTATCACAAGTGAGATTGGTGGGGACGAAGAGCAGGGCCTTCTCGGTAGTGGTCCCTCACCTGTGGAATTCACTCCCCGGAGAAATTAGGTCATCGACATCCCTCCTCTCTTTTAGAAGGAAATTAAAAACATGGATTTGGGACCAGGCGTTTGGGTAACCTGGCAGACAGATAAAGGGCAATGACGACTAGAATTGATAGGAACTGACAATGTGGAATGAATTTACGGATTCTGAGCTGACGAACGTTGAGCATGAGATTGATTTTATTGATTGTGACATATAATTGATTGTTTTAAATGTTTATAATTGTTTTAACTGCTGTTTATATATGTTTTATTTTTATTGTTTGTGTAGGCATCAAATTGTGCCTTTTGTAAGCCGCCCTGAGTTCCCCCTCGGAGGTTGAGAAGGGCAGGGTAGAAATACGCGAAATAAAAAAATAAATAGTTTCATTATGAATTTGGGGTAGATGGGTGCAATATGAAGGGGTCTAGGAGAAAAACCCACCCAAGTTTAGTGGGGGAAGAATGGGCTCACCCGAGTCTGTAAAATGGCCTTAAAGCAGCATTTCTCAACCTGGGGGATCGGGACCCCTGAGGGGGGTCGCGAGAGGGTGTCAGAGGGGTCGCCGAAGACCAACAGAAAACACAGTATTTTCTGTTGGTCATGGGGAATCTGTGTAGGATGTTTCGCCCAATTCTGTCGTTGGTGGAGTTCAGAATGCTCTTTGAGTGTAGGTGAACTATACATCCCAGCAACTACAGCTCCCAAATGTGAAGGGAGCAAGCTTGTTTTCTGCTTCCCTGGAGACTAGGACGCGAAAGAATGGCTTCAAACTACAAGAGAGGAGATTCTATCTGAACATGAGGAAGAACTTCCTGACTGTGAGAGCCGTTCAGCAGTGGAACTCTCTGCCCCGGAGTGTGGCGGAGGCTCCTTCTTTGGAAGCTTTTAAACAGAGGCTGGATGGGGTGATTTGAATGCAATATTCCTGCTTCTTGGCAGGGGGTTGGACTGGATGGCCCATGAGGTCTCTTCCAACTCTTTGATTCTATGATTCTAAGGTCTTTTCCCCCCAAATTCCACCACTGTTCACATTTAGGCATATTGAGTATTTGTGCCAAGTTTGGTCCAGCCCCATTATTGTTTGGCTGCTCTCTGGATGTAGGTGGACTACAACTCCAGAACTCAAGGTCAATGCCCACCAAACCCTTCCAGTATGTTCTGTTGATCATGGGAGTTTTGTATGCCAAGATTGGTTCAATTCCATCATTGATGGAATTAAACCAATCTTGTTCAGAATGCTCTTTGATTGTAGGTGAATTATAAGTCCCTGCAACTGCAACTCCCAAATGATAAAATCAATACCCTCCAACCCCACCAGTATTCAAATTTGGGCATATCTGGTATTTGTGCCAAATTTGGCCCAGTGATTGAAAATACATCCTGCAGATCAGATATTTACATTATGATTCATAACAGTAGCAAAATGACAGTTATGAAGAAGCAACGAAAATAATGTTATAGTTGGGGGTCACCACAACATGAGGAACTCTTATTAAGGCAGTGGTTCTCAACCTTCCTAATGCCGTGACCCCTGAATACAGTCCCTCATGTTGTGGTGACCCCCAACCATAACATTGTTTTTGTTGCTACTTGATACTTGTCATTTTACTATTGTTATAAATCATAATGTAAATGTCAGATATGCAAGATGTATTTTCATTCACTGGACCAAACTGGGCACAAATACCCAATGCACCCACATGTAAATGCTAGTGGGGTTTATTATTTATTTACTTACTTTATTTATATACCACTTTTCTCAGCCCTCGGGGTTGGGGGAGGGCTGACTTTGTAATTTGGGAGTTGTAGTTGCTGGGATTTATAGTTCACCTACAATCAAACAGAATTCTGAACTCCACCAGCGATGGATTTGAACCTAATTTACCATACAGAACTCCCATGATCAATGGAAAACACTGGAAGGGTTTGGTGGGTATTGACCTTGAGTTTGGGAGTTGTAGTTCACCTATATCCAGAGAGCACTGTGGACTCAAACAATGATGGATCTGGACCAAACTTGGCATGAATACTCAATATGCTGAAATGTGAACACTGGAGGAGTTTGAGAAAAATAGACCTTAACATTTGGGAGTTGTAGTTGCTGGGATTTATCGTTCACCTACAATGAAATAACATTCTGAACCCCAGCAACGATAGAATTGGACCAAACTTCCCACACAGAACCCATGACCAACAGAAAATACTATGTTTTCTGATAGCCTTTGGTGACCCCTCTGACACCCCCTCGCGACCCCCACAGGGGTCCCAACCCCCAGGTTGAGAAACACTGTATTAAGGGGTCATGGCATTAGGAAGGTTGAGAAACACGGCCTTAAAGAGAGTCTGCACTGAATGAGCCTGGCAGTCTTCCCTTGGGAAAGAGAGGTAGGAGGCAGAAACCATTACAGAGAAATCTACGAAATTATTTTGTAGGGATTTTGACTTCTTTCTCTTCATTCCTCCCTCCCTCAAGCTCTATCACAGCCGCACAACATGGGTATACTGCATTGGGAATGTCCTCATGTCACTTTCTGGTGAGTTGATCATATTCAGGGCCGGGGTTTAGCATGTTGCGCTAAGCGTATTTCAGTCAAGTCCAATGCAGAAGACACAATAACATTGCACCCAGGCAAGAGGAAAAAGAACAGAACTTTCCTCTTATCAGCAGAGTTAAAACATAAACTTGCAATGTTGCAAATGTTACATAAACTTGAAATGTTGCAAATGTTGCAGCAGTGCAACAAACTTACACAGTCCTTGTAAGCAATACAGAATAAGGCTTCTTGATCTTCATCCAAATGAGAGAGCAGAAGAAATGGTTGAGCAAAATGCCTGAGCAAAGGCTCCTCAGAGAAAAAGCTAAACTGTATTCCAAAACCCATACAGTTATACCTCACCGGTTGTGGTCCAAACTTACTAGTTGACATACCTTAGCAGCTGCACATAATAATCAACAGTATAAGGTTTTCTTTAACACACACACACATACTTGATCCTGTTGCAACTTACTGTAACATAGCACAGCTGGTAAATCACCAGCAATGATGAGATCTACCAAATCAAAAATTACTAGTTCGAAGCCCCGGGTTGGCGTGAGCTGCTGACTGTCAAGCCCAGCTTACTGTTGACCTAAGCAGTTCGAAAACAGCTTGTGCTGTAATTAGAGAAATTAGGTACCGCTAAAACAAATGGGGAAGGTATTTTATGACACCACTAGCTGTTCCCTGCCATGTGTTGTTGTGGCCCAGTCTGTGTATATGTGTTTTTTGTGTGTATATATTTGTGTATATGTGTATATATGTAGTTTTGTGCATGCGGTGTTATGCATTTTTTATTTTTTGGCCTTTAAAGTTGCTTCTGCTGTATTTTTCAGTGTTTTTATGAGTGATGGTCACTTGTTGGCCTGATAGGTGTATTGTGTCCAAATTTGGTGACGATTCGTCCAGTGGTTTTTGAGTTATGTTAATCCCACAAACGAACATTACATTTTTATTTATATAGATAAAGAAAAAGATCAGAAAATACTGGGTGGCCAAAAGGGAGGAGGAAGTCCTGATGGCTCTTTGTGATGGAGCGACAGTACCTCGCTCCTCCCCCGTGGCTGGATTTCGAGCACAAACCTTCCAAGGCACCAAAAAGTTGGGTGTTGGTCAACACAACATCCCTCCTTCTGTTCTGTCTGTTTCTGTATTGTCTGTCCAAAAATGGCATTGAATGTTTGCCGTGTATGTGTATTGTGATTCAACCTGAGTTCCCTTGGGGAGACAGGGCGGAATATAAATAAAGTGTGATTATTATATTAGTGGAAAATAATAATAATAATAATAATAATTCAAAAATACATCACACAGTCCTAGATGCTTGGGAAGTGTTTGACTTGTGATTTTGTGATACGAAATCCAACATAGAGATATCATTTGCTGTGACATACTGTGCTTTTGTGTCGTAAAATAATAATAATAATAATAATAATAATAATAATAATAAACAACAACAACAACTTTAGGTTCTTGTGGGGTTTTTTGGGCTATAGAGCCATATTCTAGAGGCATTTCTCCTGACGTTCCGCCTGCATCTATGGCAAGCATCCTCAGAGGTTGTGAGGTCTGTTGGAAGTAGGAAAAATGGGTTTATATATATCTGTGGAATGGCTGGGGTGGGGCAAGGAGCTCTTCCCTGCTGCAGTTAGGTGTGAATGTTTAGCTGATCACCTTCATTAGCATTTGAAGGCCTGCCTGAGCCTGGGAAAATCTGTTAGGTGTTAATCTGTGCCTGGTTTTTTCCTCTCTGTTGTTTAGCTGTTATAATTTTAGAGTTTTTTAATACTGGTAGCCAGATTTTGTTCATTTTCATGGTCTCTTCCTTTCTGTTGAATTTGTCCACATGCTTGTGTATTTCAATGGCTTCTCTGTGTAGTCTGACATGGTAGTTGTTGGTGTGGTCCAGCATTTCTGTGTTCTCAAATAATATGCTGTGTCCAGGCTGGTTCATCAGGTGCTCTGCTATGGCTGACTTCTCTGGCTGGAGTAGTCTGCAGTGCCTTTCATGTTCCTTGATGCGTGTCTGGGCAATGCTGCGTTTGGTGGTCCCTATGTAGACTTGTCCACAGCTGCATGGTACACGGTAGACTCCTGCAGAGGTGAGAGGATCCCTCTTGTCCTTTGCTGAACGTAGCATTTGTTGGATTTTCTTGGTGGGTTTGTAGATTGTTTGTATGTTGTGTTTCCTCATCAGCTTCCCTATGCGATCAGTGGTTCCCTTGATGTATGGCAGGAACACTTTTCCTCTGGGTGGATCTTCATCTTTACGCTCATGGCTTGTTCTTAGTCTTGCAGCTCTTTAACAACAACTTTAATTATAACTCACCCTATCTCCACAGAGGGGCTCAGGGCAGTTTCCAAACAAAAAGTGGGAAACATTCGATGCCCTCATAAAAAACAAACACATAGATGGCTGAATTAGAGGAGAATCGGAAAAACTTGTGTGAGGATGGGAGGGTGGGAGCATCAGATTTAATACATGAAGTCATTGAGATAGCAGTGAGCTGAGATTAAGGGGCTGCTTTATTCTGCATCCAGCAGCCCTTGTCTGTCTGTGATAGGCAGTAGTCCCTTTAAAGAGGAGGGGGAATCTAGATCTTCCCAGGAGACTCAAGCAATAACAAACTGCTGCCTCTTTCCCTCGTTTGTGTGTTCTTCATTGATAACATTTGCCATGTTGATCGCACGCTGATTTTCTTGACTGCATGTATTCTGTGAAATGGGAGCTGGGCGGTATATTTGTCCTTTCAAGTGGGACACAGAGGCAGTGGGGCTCAGGATGAAGGAACAATCCTCTATGAGCCATTATTCATTTATTTATTTATTATTGACGACATTTATATGCCGCCCTTCTCACCCCGAAGGAGACTCAGGGCGGCTTACAAGATATATATACACATACACACACATACAATATATTATATTATTAGCATAGTACAATATCAGTATTAAATATTACTATATTGTACTATACCATTATATTGTAATATTATTAGTAATATTACATGTAATGTAAAATATGTAATTATATTATCATATTATTATTAGTATTATATTGTATTACATTATAATATTATAAATATTATATGTATATACAATATATTACATTACATTATATTATATTACTAGCCGTCCCCTGCCACACGTTGCTGTGGCCCAGTCTGTGTATATGTGTTGTGTGTGTGTGTATATATGTGTGTTTGCGCATGTGTGTGTGTATATATATGTGTGTGTTTATATGTGTACATGCATATTGTGTATATGTGTGTGCTTGTCTGTATGCATATTTGTGTGTATATATGTGTGCATGTTGTGTATATATGAGTGTATGTATGTGTATATGTGTGTATATATGTATATTTGTGTGTGCATGTGTATATATGTGTGTATGTATATGTATGTGTGTATATGTGTATATTTATGTGTGTTTGTGCATATATATATGAATGTGTGCATGTGTATATGTATATATGTGTGTATATATGTATATTTGTGTGTGCATGTGTATATATGTGTGTATGTATATGTATGTGTGTATATTTGTGTGTGTTTGTGCATATATATATATGAATGTGTGCATGTGTGTATATATATGTGTTTATGTATATGTATGTTTGTATATTTGTGTTTGTGCATATATATATATGAATGTGTGCATGTGTATATGAATATGAGTGTATGTGTGTATATATATGTGTGTGTATATATGTATATTTGTTTGTGCATGTGTATATGTGTGTATGTATATGTATGTGTGTATATTTGTGTGTTTGTGCATATATATACAAATGTGTGCATGTGTATATGTATATGTGTGTATGTGTATATGTATATATGGTGTTGTTAAGCTGTTGTTAAGCTGCACTCTTCCCTTGCTCTGTCTCTCCCAATGACTCCTGTTTTTCTCCCATTCAGGAAAGTCCTCCCAGCTTTTCTCGCACAGTTTGCTGGGCCTCTATGAGCAGAGCAGACGAGACCAGCGGCCCGGGATGGCCATTTCTCCCCACAGACTGTTACCTAGGTAAACCCATTCTACTGGTTGTTAGGAATTGTGGGAGTTGAAGTCCAAAACACCTGAAGGACCTATTCGTTGGCCCATGCATGTCCTAACAGGACCACAGCTTTCAAACCATGTTACCAAAAAGACACTCTGGCATCCCATCATGCATCTTCCCTCTATACACCTAGCTAATCGTGTTTTTCTCTGCCATTCAGGAAAAACATCATCACCACAAAGATCCAAGATACCAAAGGATGCCAGAAATGTTGCACAGGTGAGTGCTATTCCTACCCAGACCTGCAGAGGGAGGGGCAGTTCCCGCATCCCTTTGGCTTTCTTTTGGCCACCCAAATATCCACTCCGAATGTGCTAGATCAGGAGTCGTCAATTTTTTTAAACAGAGGGCCAGTTCATGTCCCCCCAGACTGCTGGGGGGCTAGACTATAGTTTGAAAAAACATGAACGCTTTGGGTTGTTGTAGGTTTTTCGGGCTATATGGCCATGTTCTAGAAGCATCCTCTCCTGACGTTTTGCCTGCATATATGGCACGCATCCTCAGAGGTGTGACCTATTTGCCCTTTCCTCGCAGCCATGAATGCACAAAGCAACTGCCACTATCTATGTGGGGCACTGGAGGCTGGTGTGGTGCTGCTGCAATGGTATGAACCCATGCAGAAATTCATGCTGGTCAAGGTAAGGTACCCCTTTTCTCTGATGAACCCTTGCCTCATCAAGGTCAATGTGTGCATCCCCAAGGAAAGAGGAAATGGCAAAGGAAATGAGTCTGGTAACATCCACTAATTGGCTGTGTGTGTGTGTTCTGGGATAGGGGAAGGATCCCGAACTTTGTTTCTTAGGGGCACATGGCTGCCATAGTTCTCTCCTACACGTTGCTTTGGCTGGAGCTGAATTATTGAATTTTATTTATTATTTATTTGTTTAGAACTTTTATATACCAGTCTTCTCACCTCCAACGAGGGACTCAGGCCAGTTTACAACAGAGGAATTCATACACAAGTTAAAACATCACATCCAATAATACATTAATAAAACACATTAAAATACAATCCTATAATTACATAAGGCCAGAATAAAAATCACAATTCATCCCCATCCGTCCGTGTGGTCAAGAGTTATTGACTCACTCATCAAATGCCAGATTCCAGAGCCAGGTTTTCACCAACTTTCTAAAGGTCAGGAGGGAAGGGGCAGTTCTAATCTCCAATGGGAGAGAGTTCCAGAGCCGAGGGGCCACCACCGAGAAGGCCCTGTCCTTCGTCCCCACCAGACGCGATTGCGAGGGTGGTGGGACCGAGAGCAGGGCCCCTCCAGAAGATCTTAACAACCTTGATGGTTCATAGGGGAGAATCCGTTCGGACAGGTAAACTGGGCCGGAGTCGTTTAGGGATTTATAGGTCAACACCAGCACTTTGAATTGTGCTCGGAAGCTAATTGGCAGCCAGTGGAGCTGGCGCAACAGAGTAGTATGCTCCCTGTACCCCACTCCTGTTAGTAATCTGTCTGCCGCGCATTGGACTAATTGCAGCTTCCGGGCAGTCTTCAGAGGCAACCCCACGTAGAGAGCGTTGCAGTAGTCTATACGGGATGTAATTTTGTCTCTCTCTCTCTCTCTCTCTCTCTCCCCTGCCTTCCCTTTGCCAGTATTTTGACTTCCCACTCCCCTCCCCACTGCCCGTCTTCGAGATGCTTGTGGCCCCTGACCAGGAGTATCCTTTGGTTTGCATTGGAGTGAGCAAGGGACCCCCAGGGCAGGCGGTCCAGTTCCAGATCATCAACCTCAATTCACTTACCTCCTGGTTCATTGACGACAGCAGCGGTAAGGCCACTCAAGAGTGTCTCGATGGGTTTGTGGACAGAGGTTACGCAGAGTTATCCTCAAAGAGGAAAAGCTGGATGACAGAAAGTGATGCTGCATTGGCAAGACCAAAGGTGGTCCAGCTCCTGCCATTTATAAAAGTATCTTTCCAAGCACATCCTTGGATGTACAAATAACAAGTATGCCCTGCTCCACATGCTGCATTTCAATGGGGATAAGAAACCTCAACCAGTCAAAATTCTCAGCTGGGATCCTGCATGGGAGATGTAACTATAATGATGTAGATGTAATCCATCCTCTGAGCTGGCCCCTCAAAGCCCACACCAAGCAAAGGAGTCCAGCATCGGTGAAGGAGGTGCTGAGAGATGGTGTGTATAAGCTGTGCCGCTAGCACTCTGGCACAACATTCATGAAGTTAGGGGGTCTGAAAATAGGCACCCAAACCTTGAAAAAGAGGAAAGGTAGTTTAGCAACAAATTGGGAGGGAGAGCCAATACTCCACAGGACAGGAGCAGGATTCAAAACGATCTTGACAGATTAGAGAGATGGGCCAAAACTAACAAAATGAAGTTTAACAGTGACAAATGCAAGATACTCCACTTTGGCAGGAAAAACAAAATGCAAAGATATAGAATGGGGGACAATGCCTGGCGTGTGAAAAAGATCTTGGAGTCCTTGTGGACAACAAGTTAAACATGAGCCAACAATGTGATGTGGCGGCAAAAAAAAGCCAATGGGATTTTGGCCTGCATTAATAGGAGTTTAGTGTCTAGATCTAGGGAAGTCATGCTCCCCATGCTCTATTCTGCTCTGGTTAGACCACACCTGGAATATTGTGTCCAATTCTGGGCACCACAATTCAAGAGAGATATTGACAAGCTGGAATGTGTCCAGAGGAGGGCGACTAAAATGATCAAGGGTCTGGAGAACAAGCCCTATGAGGAGAGGCTTAAGGAGCTGGGCATGTTTAGCCTGAAGAAGAGAAGGCTGAGAGGAGATATGATAGCCATGGATAAATATGTGAGAGGAAGCCACAGGGAGGAGGGAGCAAGCTTGTTTTCTGCTTCCTTGGAGACTAGGACGCGGAACAATGGCTTCAAACTACAAGAGAGGAGATTCCATCTGAACATGAGGAAGAACTTCCTGACTGTGAGAGCCGTTCAGCAGTGGAACTCTCTGCCCCGGAGTGTGGTGGAGGCTCCTTCTTTGGAAGCTTTTAAACAGAGGCTGGATGGCCATCTGTCAGGGGTGCTTTGAATGCAATATTCCTGCTTCTTGGCAGAATGGGGTTGGACTGGATGGCCCAGGAGGTCTCTTCCAACTCTTTGATTCTATGATCTTCCTGTTCTAAAAATAATGATGCATTTCTCCACAGAACCTGCATGCTCTGACCCTGTTCAGGTGACCCAGCTGGACAGCAAGAGAGTGCTGGTTCTGATGCACAGTAAGTGTGAATGAATTGGTTGAGGGTGTGTCAAGGTTGAGCAGGAGTGCAACTTTTTGTTGGTGCCCAAACAATTGGTTTTTGTTTCCTAGAAAGCATCCAGTTTGTCACCCTCCAAGGGCTGCTGCTTCAGTGCCCTCCGCAACTGACCTGTGATGTGGAAGTGGAGTCACTTGGTGAGTTCCTTTGGCTTGTTCTTCTCAGCATTCACATCTCATAACCTCTGTTTGCTGCAGCCCAGGCCTCCCTCCCCGTATTATTGCAAGCTATTGTGCCCTCCAGTTGTCCTGATTTAGCAGCAGCAGTCCCGGTTGATCCTGTCATTGTATTGTCGAAGGCTTTCACGGTTGGAATCACTGGGTTGTTGTAGGTTTTTCGGGCTATATGGCCATGTTCTAGAAACATTCTCTCCTGACGTTTTGCCTGCATCTATGGCAAGCATCCTCAGAGGCTGTGATGTCTGTTGGAAACTAGGAAACATTTTCCTAGTTTCCAACAGACCTCACAACCTCTGAGGATGCTTGCCATAGATGCAGGCAAAACGTCAGGAGAGAATGCTTCTGGTACATGGCCATGCAGCCCAGAAAACTTACAACAGCTCAGTGATTCTGGCCATGAAAGTCTTCGACAATACATCTCTGCTGAAATTGGAAAGCTCCGCTAAATTCATTCTTGTATTTCAAAGGCTGATTACTTTGTGCACAGCATGCATGTTTTGTGTGTATGAGGGTTGAATGAAAAGTAATGCCTCAACCTTCGTTATTTGGATTTGGATAGGAATATTTTAATAAATCAAACGCAGAAATAATCCTCAGAATATGCTCTTTAACTACCACTATTCGCTTTTCCACATAATCACCAGACAATTGGATACATTTCTGCCAACGATGAACAAAACCGTCAGAGAAGTCGACACTCTGTTTCCGCAACCAGTGTCTCACAGTTCTCTCATCCTGGGTACCCATCATGCGCAGATCTTCCAATAGCCAAGCAAAGCAATAATGTGACCCACACATTCTTGTGAAATGTCAATTATGCTTGAAATTTCTCTCTTGAGTGATACGACGATCGTCCTGAATCAGTCTGTCAACCTTTTGCTTGTGAAACTCGGTGGTTGCTGTCACAGGATGTCCAACTCTTTCTTTGTCACACAAGTCAAATGTTCCCACCTCAACATCTTTAAACATACTCACCCAATGACACACATTACTCACACCAACACAGTCATCATAAACAGCTTGCATTCTCTTTGGGGTGACACCTTCTGCTGTCAAGAATTCAATGACTGCACGTTGCTTAAGCTGCATTGACTGACCGTCTGCACAGGGTTCCATACTTCATACTTTAACAACACAACCATTAAATGCTAAGGCTTCCCGCCAAAATGGAACTGTAGAGGAGAGTCTACTGAACAAGCCAGTACCTGCCACATAACAGTACTGCCATCTGTCGAGGAGTTATGAAGGTGGAGGCATTACTTTTCATTCAACCCTCGTATATTGGAAGCTTGTCTGTGTAAGATTTGGATGTGGGATGGCCATGTTGGATTTTGTCTGGGCTGAAGGATTAAGTCCCCCTTTCGCCAAAGAACACATGTCTATTTTTTTGAAGGATTTGCATCGCCTGGCTCGAGAGCAGTACGTGTGAAAAAGATCTTGGAGTCCTCATGGACAACAAGTTAAACGTGAGCCAACAATGTGATGTGGCGGCAAAAAAAGCCAATGGGATTTTGGCCTGCATCAAGAGGAGCATAGTGTCTAGATCTAGGGAAGTAATGCTACCCCTCTATTCTGCTTTGGTTAGACCACATTACCTGGAATATTGTGTCCAGTTCTGGGCACCACAATTCAAGAGAGATATTGACAAGCTGGAATGTGTCCAGAGAAGGGCGACTAAAATGATCAAGGGTCTGGAGAACAAGCCCTACGAGGAGCGGCTTAAGGAGCTGGGCATGTTTAGCCTGAAAAAGAGAAGGCTGAGAGGAGATATGATAGCCATGTATAAATATGTGAGAGGAAGCCACAGGGAGGAGGGAGCAAGCTTGTTTTCTGCTTCCTTGGAGACTAGGACGCGGAACAATGGCTTCAAACTGCAAGAGAGGAGATTCCATCTGAACATGAGGAAGAACTTCCTGACTGTGAGAGCCGTTCAGCAGTGGAACTCTCTGCCCCGGAGCGTGGTGGAGGCTCCTTCTTTGGAAGCTTTTAAACAGAGGCTGGATGGCCATCTGTCAGGGGTGATTTGAATGCAATATTCCTGCTTCTTGGCAGGGGGTTGGACTGGATGGCCCATGAGGTGTCCTCCAACTCTTTGATTCTATGATTCTATGTCTGGCAAGGGCCTTCTGACTGCTCTTCATTATATATGGGGGAAAGGGGAAATAACACCACCCCATGTTCTGAATTTCCTCTTTTCTTTGCAGCGGTAGTGCACAACACTGTGTATGCATTTTGGCGGCATGGAGTGCAGACGTGGCTTATTGGATCACGACAGGTAAAGGGGGACCTTCTTCCTTTCCCTTGGGTTGTCATGTCAAAGACAGGATTGGTATTGGGAGACTCAGAAGGGATTTTGCAGATTCCTTCGAAATGTAGCCTACAACACATGGAGGTGAGCTGCCATCCAAGTACCAATCAGACATCCTGTTTAGCTCCTAAATTTCGATGCAAACTGATACCTTTAGAGGCGATTCCCATTTTATAGCGCCCAATACAAATATGGTTGACAGATTTGGGTGCCTATCTGTAGGAGGAGAGGGCTGGCCGGCCCTTTGTTGCAACTCATCCTTTCCTTAGGTGGCACAGGATCTGCGGGATCAGCGATGGACCTTCCGTCTACTGGGAGCCTCCAGGTATGAACAGTGATTTCCAAGTTCTTTTCAGTTCTCTTGTTTTCAAGACATTTTTGGGGGGTTTTTTGGCCTTTGCTTTGCACCTCGCTTTATCCATCCTGAATCCCCCAGGGGAGATAGAATGGAATATAAACAAAGTGTTGTTGTTGTTGTTATTGTTGTTGTTATGTTCTGACACCACCTCTAAAAAATTGGTCATGGCCAGTGTGCCCTCTCAAACTGATATCATTGTATTTTTGGGCTTGGCCTCATGTTAGCCCATTGGGGAGATGGTGGCGGGGTATAAATAAAGGCTGTCCAAGTCCTGAACCGATGCCTGGCTGCTGTGACGGTCTGGATGAGGGCAAGCAAATTGAAGTTGAATCCAGACAAGACAGAGGTCCTCCTGGTCAGTCGCAAGGCCGAGCAGGGTATAGGGTCGCAACCTGTGCTGGATGGGATCACACTCCCCTTGAAGGCACAGATTCGCAGCTTGGGAGTTCTCCTGGATTCATCACTAAGCCTGGAATCCCAGGTTGCAGCGGTGGCCAGGGGACCATTCACACAATTAAAACTTGTGCGCCAGTTTGCCCGTACCTTGGGAAGTCAGATTTGGCCACGGTGGTCCTCACTCTCGTTACATCTAGAATAGACTACTGCAATGCACTCTACGTGGGGTTGCCTTTGAAGACTGCTTGGAAGCTTCAAATAGTCCAATGAGAGGCAGCCAGGTTAATAACTGGGGCGGCATACAGGGAGCACTCAACTCTCATGTTACACCAGCTCCACTGGCTGCCAGTTTGCTACCGGGCACAATTCAAAGTACTGGCTTTGGCCTATAAAGCCCTAAATGGCTCCGGCCCAAATTACCTGTCCGAATGCATCTCCCCCTATGAACTATCATGGAGATTAAGATCCTCTGGGGAGGCCCTGCTTTCCGTCCTGCCATTGTCACAGGCACGATTGGTGGGGACGAGAGACAGGGCCTTCTCGGTGATTGCTCCCCGGCTATGGAACTCCGTTTCTGGTGAGATCAGGTCGGCCCCCTCCCTCCTGTCCTTTAGAAGGATGGTAAAAACTCGGCTGTGGGACCAAGCTTTTGGGACAGGGCAATGAAGTGGCAGTGGGAAAGATGACAGGGCCAATTGGATTTGATGCGGATGGCTAGGACGGTTTTAAATGGTGTATTTTAATATTTTGATAAATGTTTTTTAATGTTTATGTATTGTATGTGAATCTGTGTCCTGGCATTGAATGTTTGCCGTGTATATGCTGTGCTCCACCCTGAGTCCCCTTCGGGGTGAGAAGGGCAGAATAGAAACGTTTTAAATAAATAATAAATAATAATAAATAAGATGATTACTACTACTACTACTATTGTAAGTGACAGGAAATGTAAGTTGAGATTTGTGCTGTTCATTGTTCTCTTCCTTCCTTCCGCCAGCACTGTTGTATTAGAGACGCGGCCTGTGGATGAACCCAACTCCACCAGCAACCTCTATGTGCCAGAATGACCCTCGCCCAACGTTTACCTACAAGGCATTTGTACATACAGACTCTGGCAATTGTAGCCCTCTTTTTTGAGTCCCTTGGGCTGCCTCTGTATCTTCAACACGGACAGCCTTGCAGGAGGCATGGGAGGACTAAGAGCAACGCACCTGTCACATCCCTCGGTGGTGCCACAAAAACAGTAAGAGAAGGACTGGGTTGGAACACCCACTCTGCATTTCAATTGGTTCGGCACAAGTCCAGAGAGGTGTTGGTTTCCTGGTTTCCCTTTACATGCAAGCTTCACCTTAGTAAAGAATGTGCTCATTTCTCCCTGCCCTCCTTTTCAGTTAGTTCTTTGCTCTTTTTACATGTGTGTCTGAAGCACCTCTTGGTGTGGCTAAGCTCTCTTATCAGTGCCTGGTTTATTATCCTGGTGCTGGCTTGGGCTTAATGAAAGCAAAGCTGTTCAATACAACCAAGAGGCATTTGGATTGAGAGTATACGGACTGAGCAATTGTGCACGGTGCCCCAGAGAGGAAAGCTTTGAAAAAGATCTTGGAGTCCTCGTGGACAACAAGTTAAACATGAGTCAATAATGTGATGCGGCGGCAAAAAAAGTCAATGGGATGTTGGCGTCTAGTGTCTAGATCCAGGGAAGTCATGCTCCCCATGCTCTATTCTGCCTTGTTTAGACCACACCTGGAATATTGTGTCCAATTCTGGGCACCACAATTGAAGAGAGATATTGACAAGTTGGAATGTGTCCAGAGAAGAGCAACTAAAATGATCAAGGGTCTGGAGAACAAGCCCTATTTTGGTTGGTCGTGTCAGGAGCAAATCGCTTCTGGTGTGAGAGAATTGGCCGTCTGCAAGGACGTTGCCCAGGGGACGCCTGGATGATTTGATGTTTTTATCATCCTTGTGGGAGGCTTCTCTCATGTCCCCGCATGAGGAGCTGGAGCTGATAGAGGGAGCTCATCCGCCTCTCCCCGGATTTGAACCTTCATTCCTGCCGGCACAGGGGTTTAACCCACTGCGTCACCGGGGGCTCAACAAGCCCTATGAGGAGCGGCTTAAAGAGCTGGGCATATTTAGCCTGAAGAAGAGAAGGGTGAGAGGAGACATAATGGCCATGTATAAATACATGAGAGGAAGTCATAGGGAGGAGGGAGCAAGCTTGTTTTGTGCAGCCCTGGAGACTAGGACGCAATGGAACAATGGCTTCAAACTACAAGAAAGGAGATTCCATCTGAACATGAGGAAGAACTTCCTGACTGTGAGAGCTGTTCAGCAGTGGAACTCTCTGCCCTGGAGTGTGGTAGAGGCTCCCTCTTTGGAAGCTTTTAAACAGAGGCTGGATGGCCATCTGTTGGGGGTGGATCGAATGCAATTTTCCTGCTTCTTGGCTGGGGGTTGGACTGGATGGCCCATGAGGTCTCTTCCAACTCTATGATTCTGTGTTGCCCCTGCATGTACAGATTGGAATGAGAAACGTGCGCATCCCTAGGTATAAGGTAAAAGAGGACACCAACACAATGGCTGCAGCAGTCTATGGTTTTATTGGCAGGTAACCAAGCTGTGCTCAGAGAGGATGCGGGGAAGCACAGAGGTGTTTGGATCCAGCTGTCCCCATAGCAGGCCCCACTTATGATTTTGTATGGAAGTAGGACACGGTGGCGGACAGGACAGGAGTAGAACGGAGCATAATGCTCGCTCCGTTCTGGCTCCTTATGCACACACAAACACACATGAGGTTGGATGGGATGGGCTTCACCGGTGCCTCCCCAGCTCCACAGAAAAATTGTAGCACAGAGAAGTCCCACCATCACCATCACACAAAACCCCAAGCCCCACAAAATGAGACACAGCTTGGAGCGGAGTAGGCCCATACTGCAAAGGGGATTGATTGGGGGGGGGGGCGCATTAGTACCCCCCCCCCCCTTTTGGGACTGGCTCTAGAAGGCCAGCACCTTTCTCCCTCTGCCTGCCCTCCTTACAAGCCAATGTGAGATAGCAGCAAAATAACTCTCCTCTTCCTCCTTAACCCAAAATAGCATCTAGCTCCCACCCACAAAGGGCCCTCTTGTCCTAGGGCTAAGAGTCTATGAAAGGCACTTGAAACTGGGGGGGTCCTTTGTCCCAGGAAGGGAAGTATTGCATGGACACCCCCACGGGACAGGGAAGGGGCGGGAAGAGTTACTGGCCAAGCGTTACACTTAATTGCCGCCGTCCAGCCATCAACCATCAAGTCATTTTTCCTAAGGGTGGGTATTCCACCTCTTTCGTCCAGGGTTGGGTTGCATGGGTGTTTTTTTGGGGGGGGGGGGGGAGAAGAAGCAGCAGGACACACAAGAGACGGCGGCAACGACAGGGGGGCAGGTGGACAAGGCAGCTTCTCCCACTGCTTTCCGAAAGAGAAAAAGCCAGATCCGGTTTGCCACCCTGCATTGGCTGTGCCCCCATCTGCCCAGGGCCAAAGAAAGAGGGCCAGGAAGGTGGAGGCTGGGCAGGCACTTCCCTCCTTCAGACACCACCACAGGAAGCACCTAGCCGAGCTGATCCTCGTATTGCTTGCGGAAACAGTCGCCGGCAGGGAAGAAGTCCCAGCAGCGCTCTTGGTACATCTTCCAGACATAAGACTCCTGTGGGGGTTGGAGAGACAGAAGGTGGGTGAGAAGAGGACAGACTATGGGCTGAATCTAAGCACCAAAAGGAGAATGGGTGGCTCCATCCCACCAGAGTTGCCTCTTTATTCTACCGCTAGCTGTACCCGCCACGCTTTGCTGTGGCCAATCTTCCCTCCCTCTTTCTCTCCTTCCTTCACTCCCTCCTTCCTTCTTTTCCTTTCCTTCTTTCCCTCCTTCCTTCTCTACCTCTTTCCTTCCTTCCTTCACTTTTTGTTTTCATCCTTCCTTCTCTCTTGTACCCGCCATGCTTTGCTGTGGCCAATCTTCCCTCCTTCTTTCTCTCCTTCCTTCACTCCCTCCTTCCTTCTTTTCCTTTCCTTCCTTCCTTCCTTCCTTCACTTTTTGTTTTCATCCTTCCTTCTCTCTTGTACCCGCCATGCTTTGCTGTGGCCAATCTTCCCTCTCTTTCTCTCCTTCCTTTGCTCCCTCCTTCCTTCTTTTCCTTTCCTTCTTTCCTTCCTTCCTTCTCTACCTCTTTCCTTCCTTCCTTCCTTCACTTTTTGCTTTCATCCCTCCTTCTCTCTTGTAACTGCCACGCTTTGCTGTGGCCAATCTTCCCTCCCTCTTTCTCTCCTTCCTTCGCTCCCTCCTTCCTTCTTTTCCTTTCCTTCTTTCCTTCCTTCCTTCTCTACCTCTTTCCTTCCTTCCTTCACTTTTTGCTTTCATCCTTCCTTCTCTCTTGTACCCGCCACGCTTTGCTGTGGCCAATCTTCCCTCCCTCTTTCTCTTCTCCCTTCACTCCCTCCTTCCTTCTTTTCCTTTCCTTCTTTCCTTCCTTCCTTCTCTACCTCTTTCCTTCCTTCCTTCACTTTTTGCTTTCATCCTTCCTTCTCTCTTGTACCCGCCATGCTTTGCTGTGGCCAATCTTCCCTCCCTCTTTCTCTCCTCCCTTCACTCCCTCCTTCCTTCTTTTCCTTTCCTTCTTTCCTTCCTTCCTTCTCTACCTCTTTCCTTCCTTCCTTCACTTTTTGCTTTCATCCTTCCTTCTCTCTTGTACCCGCCACGCTTTGCTGTGGCCAATCTTCCCTCCCTCTTTCTCTCCTTCCTTCACTCCCTCCTTCTTTTCCTTTCCTTCTTTCCCTCCTTCCTTCTCTACCTCTTTCCTTCCTTCCTTCACTTTTTGCTTTCATCCTTCCTTCTCTCTTGTACCCGCCACACTTTGCTGTGGCCAATCTTCCCTCCCTCTTTCTCTCCTCCCTTCACTCCCTCCTTCCTTCTTTTCCTTTCCTTCTTTCCTTCCTTCCTTCTCTACCTCTTTCCTTCCTTCCTTCACTTTTTGCTTTCATCCTTCCTTCTCTCTTGTACCCGCCACGCTTTGCTGTGGCCAATCTTCCCTCCCTCTTTCTCTCCTCCCTTCACTCCCTCCTTCCTTCTTTTCCTTTCCTTCTTTCCTTCCTTCCTTCTCTACCTCTTTCCTTCCTTCCTTCACTTTTTGCTTTCATCCTTCCTTCTCTCTTGTACCCGCCACGCTTTGCTGTGGCCAATCTTCCCTCCCTCTTTCTCTCCTTCCTTCGCTCCCTCCTTCCTTCTTTTCCTTTCCTTTCCATTTCTTCTCTCCTTCCTTCCTTTCCTTTCCTTTCCTTCCTTCTTTTCCTTTCATTCTCTACCTCTTTCCTTCATTCGCTTTTTGCCTTCATCCTTCCTTCTCTCTCTATTTCTTTCTCCCCTGCAGTCTTATTTCAGGCTCTTAAACCAGGAAGATCTCTGTGTGACTCCCAGGCTACTCTTCCCACTGCCCCATCTCCAGGGTGGCTTCTTACCTGGCCAGTGTGCTCCGTTTCGTCTTTGTTGATGAGATACATGAGGAAGAACCTGTAAAGGGGAAAGAGGCAGACGATGATGTAGGACCAGAGGCTTTGATAATGGGAGCCTCTCTTCCTCGCTTGAGGCAGGAAGTGGGCTGTATTAAAAAAGGAAGGGTCTCTCTGATCCCACTCAAATGTTATAGGAGAGCTGTCACAAAAAGGTCAGTGGAGAGGCTACCAGTTCATGCTAAGCCTAAGCAAAACAGAATATTGAACAGAGAGGGTTAACTGCATTTTCATAGTGGCTATCCTGTGCTCCTTATCATTGCTGCCTTCATCCCGCTCTGGGTGGATGATATGGGCATCTTCTGGGTAGCATGTGCTTAACATGTACTTGTTTGTTTTTTGGCATGTCCCTTGGCAACTTCACATCCTGAGTCGCCAGAGGGCTGAGAAAAGCGATATATAAATATCGTAAATAATAAATAGTAAATAATATCGAGGGGAAATCTAATCCAGTTCAAAGCAGATAAATCCAGATTTTATATGGTAGTGTCACTGAGGTTCCAGGTCTCCCAGGTCCCTTCTATACTGCCACATGATCCAGATTATTAAATCAGATAACCCGCATTATCTCATTTGAACTGGATTATGTGAGACTACACTGCCATATAATCCGGTTCAAAGATGGCAGTGTGGTAGAAGGGGCCTCAAACCACACTGAGCGTTATATACACTTCAAAGCCAGGCAACAAAATGTCCACCAAAGCAAGTCCTTCGTGAGCATCAGTGCTCTGCTGTTTGTGTAAACCCCATCCCAGCTTCACACTGGTTTTCCTATGTAACCATCCACACACACAGCGAAACCGCTTTGAAACTGCATGAAATGATCAGTGTGGCTGTTTTCCTCCCTGGCTTCAGACCAATGCCCTAAAGCGAAAGCCTTCAGAGATACAAATATCTGTTGGTTTTGATCCCAGCAGCGCATATTCCCTGCTCCAAATCGGATGGCAGTTCTACAATTCCAAATGTGGTGGAAAACAGTTATGTAGTATTTACAACTCCCAGAAGAGCCCAGTCCCAAGCAGCGAGGATGAACTGCATTAAATTGAGGGGCGACTGAAGCAATAGGCAAGTTACGCATTTGCGTATAGTGCAAAATCCTTGAGGGGTGCTTACACTTAAAAATGTCCTAGGGCCGGCCCTGAAAATCTGCTGATGAGAATTCCCACAATAGATGGCTTTTATATCAACCTCAGGGACAACACTGTTATTGGAAGGCAGACAGGGCACTCAGCATCATGGCAGCATGACAATAAGCATCTTGGCAGCATGACTCATAGAGTTCTCCCACTGTAATCTGCATCTCAGAGGGATTCACACAGGTTTATATAGATCATGCCATGGTTTTCAAGTGGTCTGTATGACTTGAAAACCATGGCATGACCTTTATAAGCCTTTATGAATCCCTTCCCATCCCTCTGAGATGCAGATTACAGTGGGAGAAATCTATGGGTCCTTTAGAACATGACAACAAGCAGTGGGTCACCCAATTCCCAGAAAGTTGCTTACATATAATTCGCCAGGTTGTGCTCCTCCAATGTGTGGGTCTCAAAGCCGTGCGGCGTCGTGTCAAAATAGTCACTCCCGATTCCACAGATGAAACATTTGGTCTGTCAGGTCAAAATGGCCATGAGAAAAAATGGTAACACCAACTCAGAGCTTGATTTCTAGTTCCTCCTGAGAGCCTCCATCTTGGTTCCCCTCCCAGCCCTCAAACCAGTGCCAGACAGACCTCTGCAGCATTGATCAGCCACCCAATGTTTTGATTAATTTATCAATTACAGTTGGCAACATAGAGTTGGAGAGTTCTTGGACTAGAGAAGGAGGTGGCAAGGATCTGAGCCAGCTTACCTCCATGTCTTCCTTCACCTGCTCCTGCTGGTCTCTCAGCTCCCCAAAGGCATCAATGATTAAACCTGGGGAGAGGGGAGAAGGTCACAGAGAGAAAGGAGAAAATGCCCTCAGTAGTGATGCCCACCTCCACCTCCCACTGAAACACCTCCCTGAGTGTCCTATAAGAGGTACCTGTCCAAGTGAGGAGATCACATGACTCACCTTGTATAATGGCCAGCAGGATAACAATGACAAAGAAGAAGAAGGTGATATCAAAGATGACGCGGTACAGCTCGTATTCATCACCTGCTGGGTCCTCAATCTCATCACCGATGCCCCCACCAGCCCGGACCCCAACATACATGTGAAACAGGTAGCACTGTATTGTGGAGAGAGAGGGGGAAAGATTCAGGGGGAATACAAGACAAAATCAGGGATCAATCCCTACAACAAATCTTCCAAAATAACTTAATGTTTTCCCCTACCCTTAATCATTGGTGTTATTAAGTGCCATCTACTCATAAAACCTGAAAAGCCCAAGGAGAGGGAGAACTGCTCTATTAAACACCCCTAGTCACAATGGGTAGCTGGAAACCCTGTCTTTAGACATAAAATATATTTATGAGGATCAGAGGCTGGGAGATATAAGTTGAAAAAGTTATTCTTCCAAGCTATTTTTATCTCGCTCCTTCACCTTGAATCTGACAGGACAGGACATCTCCTGTCAGCAGCCTATGATACTGTGAACCACCGCCTCCTCCTGAGAAAAATGTCTAATATCACAAAGGACGACCACCTCACCCGCCTCATAGGAAACCTGCTACAAAACAGGAGCTTTTTTGTTGAGTTCCAGGTTCAGCGAAGCAGATGGCGGAAACAGAAGAATGGCCTGCCTCAGGGGAGCATGCTTGCTCCTTCCATGCTCAACATCTACACAAATGACCAGCCACTGCCAGAAGGGACAGAGAGTTTCATCTATGCTGATGATCGTGCCATCACCACTCAAGCAGGGAGCTTTGAGAACAGAAGCTCTCCGAAGCTCTAGGTGCTCTTACTGCCTATTACAGGGAAAACCAGCTGATCCCTAATCCATCTAAAACACAGACATGTGCCTTTCACCTTAAGAACGGACAAGCATCCCGAGCTCTGAGGATTACCTGGGAAGGAATCCCACTGGAGCATTGCAGCACACCCAAATACCTGGGAGTCACTCTGGACCGTGCTCTGACCTACAAGAAGCACTGCCTGAACATCAAGCAAAAAGTGGGCGCTAGAAACAACATCATACGAAAGCTGACTGGCACAACCTGGGGATCACAGCCAGACACAGTGAAGACATCTGCCCTTGCGCTGTGCTACTCTGCTGCTGAGTATGCATGCCCAGTGTGGAACACATCTCACCACACTAAAACAGTAGATGCGGCTCTTAATAGACACGTTGCATTATCACAGGGTGTCTGCGACCTACACCACTGGAGAAATTACACTGCTTAGCCAGTATTGCACCATCTGGCATCTGCAGGAAAGCAGCAGCCAATAGTGAAAGGACCAAGGCAGAGACATCTCCAGCTCATCCCCTGTTTGGGTATCAGCCAGCACGTCAACGACTTAAATCTAGAAATAGTTTTCTTAGATCTACAGAGACACGCGCTGGAACACCTCAGCAAGTGAGAGTCCAAAAGTGGCAGGCTCAAACCCAGCACCTCAAGCCGTGGGTGATACCAGATGAGAGACTCCCCCCTGGGCACACAGAAGACTGGGCGACTTGGAAGGCACTGAACAGACTGAGCTCTGGCACCACGAGATGCAGAGCCAACCTCAAGAAATGGGGCCACAAAGTGGAATCCACGACATGCGAGTGTGGAGAAGAGCAAACCACAGACCACCTGCTGCAATGCAACCTAAGCCCTGCCACATGCACAAGGGAGGACCTTCTTGCGGGAACACCAGAGGCACTCCAAGTGGCCAGATACTGGTCAAAGGACATTTAATCAACTACCAAACTCACAAATTTTGTATTTTGTCTGTTTGTTTGCTTTGTTCTGTTAGAAATGTAATATAATTGACTGGTTACCCTGTCAATAAATAACCTTGAATCTGGGGAGAAGATCACTGAGAATAGACAGATGTTCTTTCAGAGTTTATGGAGGGATGGTCATTGTTTTTATGATATCACACTTTGGCTGCAGTCCTTGTGTCAAAAAACTTTATCAGCAACAGTGGGATACAGTAAATTTTGGATGTGCAAAAGAAGACCACATTGAGCTTTCTCCGAAATTGTTCCATGCTCCAGCCTGTCACAACATCTCTCTCCCTCCGTCTCACCGTCATCATGTCGTCACATTTCATGTCAGGCTCGTCTTCATCCTCGCTCTTGTTGTAGAACTTGCGGAAAAAGTTGAAGGCGACTACAGTATAGAGGTACACAACCACCGCCAGCAGCCCCACCGTCATCATCAGCTAAGGAAAAATGATATATGCACAAAAGGAGTTTAGTGGAATTTCTTGGCACCATTTGTTGAGAGGGGGGTTTGCCTTTGTTCTCCTTCTGCGGGATGAATTTTCATTCACTGGGCCAAATTTGGCACAAGTACCTGATCTGCCCAAATTTGAATACTGGTGGGGTTGGGAGGGGGATTGATTTTGTCATTTGGGAGTTCTAGTTGCTGGGATTTATAGTTACCACAATCTACAATCAAAGTGCATTCTGAACCCTCTTGCGGCAGAAAGAATACGACTTGCCTAAAGTCACTCAAAGTTTCCTTTGGCTAAGCAGGAATTTGAACCCTAGCTTCCTAGTATCTTATGCCAGTGTTCAAACCACTACACCTACCTGCGTGACTGCATCTCTGTATACGAACCCACATGATCTCTTCGATCATCTGGAGAGGCCCTGCTCGCGATCCCACCTGCATCGCAAGCGCGATTGGTGGGGACGAGGGACAGGGCCTTCTCAGTGGTGGCCCCTCGACTCTGGAACTCACTCCCCAAGGACATCAGGCATGCCCCAAAGGCTGGCAGTCTTTAGAAGGAGCTTGAAAATGTGGTTGTTCCAGTGTGCCTTCCCAGAATAAGGAAACTCCAAGCAATATGTCCCAAATGCACTTTACTAGAGATCTAGAATTGCTTGCATGCCCCACCTATCCCTAAAATATTTATCCTATTTCACCTGATCATGCCCAGCACTTTTAAAGATTTTAAGCACTACATTTGGCCCTGCCACAGGTCTTAATGCACCACGGTGTTATTGTTTATGTTTTTTGCTTTGTTTATGAGTTTTTTAATTATTGTATTGTTGTCATTGTGTTTTACTGATGTGTTTGGGCTCGGCCTCTTGTAAGCCGCACCGAGTCCTTCGGGAGATGGTAGCGGGGTATAAATAAAGGTTTATTATTATTATTATTATTATTATTATTATTATTATTACACCAAACTACTAGAATACATTTGCTTCAACCCAGCATGGTTTTCTAAAGTTCCTATGGTTTGCTTTTTCAATTTTCAAACCATGGATGCAGAATTTGTGGATACAGAGGGCCAACTAAAATCCAAAAAAACAACTTTCCTGAACACTGTTCCAGAGTGCTTCTCAAAGATGACCCAAGTTCACCTTTTGGCATTAAACAGCAAAGGGTTAAGGGTGCTCCCCAATCGCATCCTACCTGTTTGCCATTGTGAGTGACAGAGGAGAGGATGGTCCGCAGTGTCTTGACCCCCATGGCGATGTCCAGGAGGTGGCAAGCAAAGAAGAAGTTGTTGTAGTGGCCGAGGGCAGACATCACCATATACCAGAAGAGATACAGGAAGGACTGCAACGAGAAAGGGAGAGGATGTTGCAACGGAGGCCAGGTGGACAGCCAAGTGAGTTCATCAATGGCGTATTTGTGTGTGGAGGATTCTTCAGTGACACAAGTCAGAAGGTTCCTCAGAAGGTCATCATATGTCAACAGAGCAGGTGACACTGAGAGGAATTGTCATCCTTCAGAAATCAGCAGCCAGACAAATCTGGATGATGTTATCTGGACCCTCAACTGCCAAGTCCCAAGGAAAAGAGGATGAGTGAGTATCACTTGGGACAGTAAGTCATAACAGGAGGCCACTGAGGGGACTGGCTTCCTCTACATGCCAATTTGCTAAAATGAGGCACCAACTCGTATAAGTAAAGGTAATCCCAGTGCTTGACGTCCTACATTTAAGCAGCTATCTGGCCTTCAGCTGCATCTTTCCACTCACGTTGTCTGTGAAGATCACTCCAAACTTCCAGATCTTGTATTTGAGGTCAATGGAGGTGATCCTGAGGGAAAGAAAGGAGATGGGTGAGGCGGAAAGCCCATGTATACAAGCACATATACATATGTATGTTTTATTATGTACTAGCTTGGGGACCCGGCGCTGCCCAGGTTATTAGAGAAAGGCATTGTTTGTCTGTGCTCCAAGTTTAGTCTAGATCCAGTGTCAACTGTGGTCAATCCTCCTCCAAACCATAATAGGATGTAGAGTGGGTCATAGAGGCTCTGTGTGCCAAGTTTGGTCTTTATTGGTCATTGGATAACAGTCACAGTGCTCTCAAGAAGTGAGTAAAGGTACTCCAAGTCCCATCATCCATTGTCCATCCTCCCCCAAATGGTACCAGGATGTAGAGGGGTCATGGGGGCTCTGTGTGCCAAGTTTGGTCTTTATTGGTCATTGGATAACAGTCACAGTGCTCTCAAAAAGTGAGTAAAGGTACTCCAAGTCCTATCTTCCATTGTCCGTCCTCCCCCAAATGGTACCAGGATGTAGAGTGGGTCATGGGGGCTCTGTGTGCCAAGTTTGGTCTTTATTGGTCATTGGATAATGGTCACAGTGCTCTCAAAAAGTGAGTAAAGGTACTCCAAGTCCCATCAACCATTGTCCATGCTCCCCCAAACAGTACTAGGATGTAGAGTGGGTCATGGCGGCTCTGTGTGCCCAGTTTGGTCTTTATTGGTCATTGGATAACGGTCACAGTGCTCTCAAGAAGTGAGTAAAGGTACTCCAAGTCCTATCATCCATTGTCCGTCCTCCCCCAAATGGTACCAAGATGTAGAGTGGGTTATGGGGGCTCTGTGTGCCAAGTTTGGTCTTTATTGGACATTGGATGAGGGTCGCAGTGCTCTCAAGATGTGAGTGAAGGTACTGCAAGTCTCATCATCCGTGGTCCACCCTCCTCCAAACTCCAATAGGATGTAGAGTGGGTCATGGGGGCTCTGTGTGCTACGTTTGGTCTTTATCGGTCTTAGTTGGAGGCCACAGTGGTCTGTGGGAACCAAAGGGTTTGAAAGTACGACAAATCCCATAATCCATTGTCCATCCTCCCCAAACCTTACCAGGAGGTAAAGGGAGTCATGGGGGTTATGTGTCAAGTTTGGTCCAGGTCCGTCACCCTTGATGGTCACAGTGGGCTGTGAAAGTGGCAGCCAATCCGAAAGCTGCCACATAGACCTCCCTACGTCTGCCCTCCACATACATACATACATACAAACATTCACTTTTATTATATAAATAGATTGACCAAAAATGCAGCACAGAGGCAAGGGGCGTTGGATATGATTTGGGACAGAGATCATGGTTCAAGTCCCTACTGAGCTGTGAAACTGATTGGTGATCATTTAATCTGGCCTGGAAGTGGCTCTCTGCTGATTGGGCTTTTGGGCGCAAACCAACATGTGCATGTAAAGAACCTATAGTTAGGTACATGTGTAACTTAAAGCTATGACACTTTTTCTGCTTAACTAAGAATGGGACCAAGATTTTTGCTGTGCTCAAACAACCTCTGCCCACCCACTTTCCCCAGGTGTGCCGTCGCACCTGGGGGCTATAGCTCTTAGTGAAAGAGGCATGGACGTGGCATCTTTCCCCGGGGATTGCTTCTTGCCCTCCTATAGGAAACTAGAACTCTCAAAGACCCAAAACACTGAAAATAACTCAAAATAAGATGTATTGTTCACAAAGAGTTATTTCTTTAAAGAAGTGAGCTGGAAGCTTCAGAGGGGTGAAGGAAAATATATGTTACAGTCTCAGTTAGTCCTGGGTCCAAGGAGTTTGAAGCTGAGAAGCTTTTCCAAGTTTCCTCAATGGCTGTGAATGCCGGAGCAATCCACAACCCCAGTTCAAATGGCCTATGTTTGAAGACTCAGGATCTTCCTCTGGTGCCAAAAGAACCGGTTTGAAGGCGCTTGAGACTTCCAACGTCGTTCAGGTTGGTCTGAACATGAAGTATAAGTCTCAAGGGTAAAAACCTCAGAATTGGTGCTGAGAGGTAATTTAATCAGGGTCTTTTAGAGTCAAGTCTCTTACTCACATCCATCTGATAGAAACTGATGGCAGAATGAAAAAGGGAAGCACTCCCCTCCCCCAGGAAGAGGTGGGGCCAAACAATTGAGCTGAGAAAGCAATTCAACTGATGCAAACCACATTGATTGACAGCTATAAATAACCAATCAATCCAACTATACATAAGCAGGGTAAAAAGGCAGGATTAAGCATGATATAACAGTTTAAATCTTGCAACTAACAGTTCTAGACATAGGTGGCGCCACTCGCGCCGTCACACCAGGGGTATCACTAATTTTGCCCATCTTTCTCACCAAGTAAGAAAAGACTTGTCCGGCTCCGTTTTTTTCTCGTTCTGTGCTGAGATTTCCAGACTGGCCAAATCCATCCCCAGCAGTTCTGCAATTCTCTCCCGTCCGTAGATGTCTCCGTACTTATCAAGCACCTGCAGAGACAAAACACTTGGGATTTTGGAAAAAGCTCTCCTTGACTCCCCAAGAGAGGCTCTTGATTAGATTAACTACCTAAACATGAACCATTCCCTCCACCCCACTTGTCCACACATTCCTCACTAAAGATGCGGATGAAGGCAGAAGGGTTGGACTAGATGGCCCTTGTGGTCTCTATGATCTCACCTTTCTCTTGATGAATTTATCCCAATAATTGCTCGGGAATGACCTGGCAAAGGAAAGAAATGGAAAAAAACATCAAAGAAGGTATATTACCACCTTCCACTACCATCTAGGTATGCCATCCTGCCAAGAGCTTGTTCCGCCTCAAGAAGAGCATCTTTCCCTTCTATGAATCCAGGTAGTTTCCCTTCCTCATCCCTCTGCAGATATCCACAGCTGAGTTTCATACAAGACATTCACATGCTATGGAATTACCTTCTCAAAACACACACAGGTGGATAGCCATTTGGATAACTTTGGATAAACCTATCAACAGCCCCTAACCATGATCACATATGTAATCAATATCGACAAAGGTGTATTGTCGAAGGCTTTCATGGCCGGAATCACTGTGTTGTTGTAGGTTTTTTCGGGCTGTATGGCCATGGTCTAGAGGCATTCTGTCCTGACGTTTCGCCTGCATCTATGGCAAGCATCCTCAGAGGTAGTGAGGTCTGTTGGAACTGGGAAAGTGGGTTTATATATCTGTGGAATGACCAGGGTGAGACAAAGGACTCTTGTCTGCTGGAGCTAAGTGTGAATGTTTCAACTGACCACCTTGATTAGCATTAGGAGACTACACAGAGAAGCCTTTGAAATACACAAGTATGTGGACAATTTCAACAGAAAGGAAGAGACCATGAAAATGAACAAAATCTGGCTACCAGTATTAAAAAACTCTAAAATTACAACAGCACAACAACAGAGAGGAAACAAACAAGGACATCTAATCACCTCTCAACAAAAGATTGCCCCAGGCACTGCCAGGCCATTATATGCTAATCAAGGTGGTCAGTTGAAACATTCACACCTAGCTCCAGCAGACAAGAGTCCTTTGTCCCACCCTGGTCATTCCACAGATATATAAACCCACTTTCCTAGTTCCAACAGACCTCACTACCTCTGAGGATGCTTGCCATAGATGCAGGTGAAACGTCAGGAGAGAATGCCTCTAGACCATGGCCATATAGCCCCAAAAAACCTACAACAACCCATTGACAGAGATGGTTGGCTTTCAGTTCCAGGTGTAGCTTTTTTTTTTTGGTCATGTCAGGAGTGACCTGAGAAACTGCAAGTCGCTTCTGGTTTATTTTGGTCATTTATTATATTTCTTTGCATTTGATATATTTATGTTTTGGTATTGTTATGTTTTTGTATTACAATGTATGTACTGCACTGATGGGCTTGGCCTCATCTAAGCTGCACTGAGTCCCCTTGGGGGAGATGGAGCGGGGTATAAATAAAGATTATTATTATTATTATTATTATTATTATTATTATTATTATTATTATGGCTCCTCAGCTCCTCCTCGCTTTTGGCCATCAAAGTGGTATCATCTGGTATATCAGTTTTATACTAATTTATGCAATGCTTTTGATACGAAATAAATAAAATCTGCATATCTAAGGTTGTTCATGTTTCTTGCAGCGATTTTAACCTCAGCCCTGCATTTGTCAAGCCCCGCAAATCGCATGATGTGTTCTGCATACAAGTTGAATAGGTTGGGTTATTTTATTTATTTGTCGTGTCAGGGCAACCAGTCAATTATATTACATTTCTAACAGAACAAAGCAAACAAACAGACAAAATACAAAATTTGTGAGTTTGGTAGTTGATTAAATGTCCTTTGACCAGTATCTGGCCACTTGGAGTGCTTCTGTTGTTGCTGCAAGAAGGTCCTCCCTTGTGCATGTGGCGGGGCTCAGGTTGCGTTGCAGGAGGTGGTCTGTGGTTTGCTCTTCTCCACACTCGCATGTCGAGGATTCCACTTTGTAGCCCCATTTCTTGAGGTTGGCTCTGCATCTTGTGGTGCCAGAGCGCAGTCTGTTCAGCGCCTTCCAAGTCGCCCAGTCCTCTGTGTGTCCAGGGGGGAGTCTTTCATTGGGTATCAGCCATTGGTTGAGGTGCTGGGTTTGAGCCTGCCACTTTTGGACTCTCGCTTGCTGAGGTGTTCCAGCAAGTGTCTCTGTAGATCTTAGAAAACTATTTCTAATAGGTTGGGTGAGAGGATACAACCCTGCCGTACGCCTTTCCCAATCTTGAACCAGTCTTCCACTACTAGTTCTTAGTCTTTCTTTCTGCCCCTGTTAGCCTCTCAAGGCCTGGATCCTCTTTGCCATTTCTGAAAGTAAGGATTCTGAGGGCAACACTCCTGCCTTGAAAGTGTGTGTCTGTTTGTGCCTCATTTAGTGTTGTTGTTGTTGTTCATTCGTTCAGTCGTCTCCGACTCTTCGTGACCTCATGGACCAGTCCACGCCAGAGCTCCCTGTCGGCCGTCACCACCCCCAGCTCCTTCAAGGTCAGTCCAGTCACTTCAAGGATGCCATCCATCCATCTTGCCCTTGGTCGGCCCCTCTTCCTTTTGCCTTCCACTTTCCCCAGCATAATTGTCTTCTCTAGGCTTTGCTGTCTCCTCATGACGTGGCCAAAGGACTTCCAGTTTGTCAACTTTGCCTCATTTGGTGGCCTTAGTTATTTAAACATTCGAATGCTCCTTATAACCCCACCAAGCCTCATTTCCCACGACATCATATAGGGTTGTCTCTAGGTCTCCACATCTGTCCCTGAGCTCCCAGGGTCTTGACCCGTCCCCCCTTCCCTTCCCCATCCCGCAAAGGGACTCACGGGGCGTTGAGCACCAGGCGGTCCCACTGGCCTTTGATATCGTCGTCTTCGGGCTGCTCCGTGATGTAGAGCCCATCAAACTCCAGCTTGCGCGCCAGCTCCTTCTCCCGCTTGAAGATGACCAGGGGCACTTTGAGGCAGTTGTAGCCGATGATGCAGAGGAAGGCGACGAGGGTGTGGACGATGGACAGGAACTGCAAGGCCGGCTGCATGTAGCCCGTGCTCTCCTCCAGGAAGTAGTAGACCACGCTGTCCTCATCGTCTTCATCCCCGTTGCCGTTCCCATTGCCATCCCCACCATCATCGTCCCCGCCAAAGCCTGAGCCGCCGCCTGAGCCTCCATCCAGGTCTCCTTCAAGGCCAGAGCCTTCAAACTCCTCCTCGCCTGGAGGCGTTTCGGATACCTGAGCAATACAAGCAAGAAGAGAGGAAGTTAGGCCAGAAAGGAGACTATTTTCAAGCCTGATTGATCCACTGAGTTGAAAAATCCTGACTCCCCCCCCTCTTGTGGCTACCGGATTCCCATCATTGTCATGAATGCCCTCCCAGAGGTGTCACTTTCCCGCCTGGCAATGGTTTCATTCACAGATTCCAACCAGCCTCTTTGGTTTGGCATGTTTGTTTACAAAAACGCTTTGCTATAAAGTGCAATCAATGGGCTGCACGTGCTCCCCCCTTGCATCATGTTTGTGGCCACCAAGGATAAAAAAATATTGGGTTGTTGTAGGTTTTTTCGGGCTATATGGCCATGTTCTGGAGGCATTCTCTCCTGACGTTTCGCCTGCATCTATGGCAAGCATCTTCAGAGGTAGTGAGGTCTGTTGGAAGTAGGAAAAGGGGTTTATATATCTGTAGAATGACTAGGGTGGGACAAAGGACTCTTGTCTGTTAGAGCTAGGTGTGAATGATAAACAGAGGCTGGGTGGCCATCTGTCAGGGGTGATTTGAATGCAATATTCCTGCTTCTTGGCAGGGGGTTGGACTAGATGGCCCATGAGGTCTCTTCCAACTCTTTGATTCTATGATTCTATGATAGCCATGTATAAATATGTGAGAGGAAGCCACAGGGAGGAGGGAGCAAGCTTGTTTTCTGCTTCCCTGGAGTCTAGGATGCGAAACAATGGCTTCAAACTACAAGAGAGGAAATTCCATCTGCACATGAGGAAGAACTTCCTGACTGTGAGAGCCGTTCAGCAGTGGAACTCTCTGCCCCGGAGTGTGGTGGAGGCTCCTTCTTTAGAAGCTTTTAAACAGACGCTGGATGGCCATCTGTCAGGGGTGCTTTGAATGTAATATTCCTGCTTCTTGGCAGAATGGGGTTGAACTGGATGGCCCATGAGGTCTCTTCCAACTCTTTGATTCTATGATTCTATGAACTGACCACCTTGATTAGCATTTGATGGCCTGGCAGTGCCTGGGGCAATCATTTGTTGAGAGGTGATTATATGTCTCTGATTGTTTCCTCTCTGTTGTTGTGTTGTTGTAATTTTAGAGGTTTTTTTTGTATTAGTAGCCAGATTTTGTTCATTTTCATGGTTTCCTCCCTTCTGTTGAAATTGTCCACATGCTTGTGGATTTCAATGGCTTCTCTGTGCAGTCTGACATGGTGGTTGTTGGAGTTGTCCAGCATTTCTGTTTCCTCAGATAATATGCTGAGTCCAGGTTGGTTTATCAGGTGCTCTGCTATGGCTGATTTCTCTGGTTGAAGTAGTCTGCAGTGCCTTTCGTGTTCCTTGATTCGTGTTTGGGCAATGCTGCGTTTGGGGGTCCCTATGTAGACCGTATACCATGCAGCTGTGGACAAGTCTACATAGGGGCCACCAAACGCAGCACCCAATCTGGGACATCTAATCACCTCCCAACAAAAGATTGCCCCAGGCACTGCCAGGCCAACAAATGCTAATCAAGGTGGTCAGTTGAAACATTCACACCTAGCTCCAATAGACAAGAGTTCTTTGTCCCACCCTGGTCATTCCACAGATATATAAACCCATTTTCCTAGTTCGTGTTTGGGCCACGCTGTGTTTGGTGTTTCCTATGTAGACTTGTCCACAGCTGCATGGTACACGGTAGACTCCTGCAGAGGTGAGAGGATCCCTCTTGTCCTTTGCTGAACGTAGCATTTGTTGGATTTTCTTGGTGGGTTTGTAGATTGTTTGTATGTTGTGTTTCCTCATCAGCTTCCCTCTGCGGTCAGTGGTTCCCTTGCTGTATGGCAAGAACACTTTTCCTCTGGGTGGATCTTCGTCTTGACTCTCATGGTTGGTTCTCGGTTGTCTTGCAGCTCTTCTGATGTCTGAGGTGGAGTCTCCATTGGCCTGGAGAGCCCAGTTGAGGTGGTTCAGTTCATCTTGGAGGAGGTGGGCTTCGCAGATTCTTTCTGCACGGTCTGCCAAGGCTTTAATGGTGCTTCTTTTTTGACTTGGGTGATGGTTGGAGTTTTTGTGTAGATATCTATCTCTGTGTGTGGGTTTTCTGTAGACGGTGTGACCCAATTGTTGATCTGGTTTACGGATGACTAGGACGTCTAGAAAAGGCAGTCTTCCTTCCTTTTCTTTTTCCATGGTGAACTGGATGTTTGGGTGGATGCTGTTCAGATGGTCCAGGAACCTGTTGAGTTCTTCTTCTCCATGGCTCCAAATGGTGAAGGTGTCATCCACATATCTGAACCATATCATGGGCTTTTTTGTTGCTGTCTCCAGGGCTTGTTTTTCAAAGTGTTCCATGTAGAAATTAGCTATGACTAGAATGCCTCTAGAACATGGCCATATAGCCCGAAAAAACCTACAACAACCCAATGATAAAAATACCTCCACTCCTTAGAGGACATTGTTATAACATGGCACATTTCCCCAAACTATAGCAGAGGGGTTAATGGCCTGACCTTCACTTTGGAAGTAGCCAGACTTTACTGAATATTTACCCCCCTTTTAACTTTTCCGTTCCACCCACAACCCTGCTCTTTTTCCCCCACAACACATTTTCAAGTTTATTACCTTGTAGAAAAGCAAGATGAAATTGATCGCGAAGGCCAAGAAGAGGGCAAGGAAGCGGAGGTTGTAGAAATTCCTAGACAGATAGTTCTGAAAAGAAGGGTGAATCACGGTAAGATGGACCATCCTTCGACACACTCAAGACCAAAAACTTTAGGGAAAGAAAACCTGCGTTTTGACTCTTCCCAAGGAAAACTAGGTCTCACAATACATAAAAGTGTGCCATGGTTGCTGACTCTGCAATGAATATTACAGAAAGGGGAAAATGCAATAGGCAATCGACTAGGTCTAATGGGTGTACCTGTGCTCATTCAGTATCCTGGCTTTCTAACAGTAGGAACATCATAGCTTCTTCCCATGTATTCTGGAAATTGCAGTTTGGTGGGGTTGCTGATACCCACAGAACTAATAATAATCTATATAAATAAAAATGTAATGTTCGTTTGTGGGATTAACAGAACTCAAAAACCACTGGACGAATTGACACCACATTTGGACACAAGACACCTAACAACCCAATGTATGTCCTTCACTCAAAAAAAATGATTTTGTCATTTGGGAGTTGTAGTTGCAGGGATTTATAGTTCATCTACAATCAAGGAACATTTTGAACCCCACCAACGATGGAATTGAACCAAACTTGGCACACAGAACTCCCATGGCCAACAGAAAATACTGGAAGGGTTTGGTGGGCAGTGTCCTTTGGTTTTGGAGTTGTAGTTCACCTACATCCAGAGAGCACTGTGGACTCAAACAATGATGGATCTGGACCAAACTCCACACGAATACTCAATATGCCCAAATGTGAACACTGGAGGAGTTTGGGGGAAAATAGAATCTTGACATTTTGCAGTTGTAATTGCTGGGATTATAGTTCACCTACAATCTCAGAGCATTCTGAACCCCACAAACAATAGAATTGGGCCAAACCTCTCACACAGAACCCCCATGTGGGCCACAGCAACGCGCGGCAGGGGACGGCCGCCACCATCTCCCCAAGGGGACTCGGGGCAGCTTACATGAAGCCAAACACTGGGTTGAGAGGGCATGGTAATGTATCTGGATAGGGAATCCACTCTTCCCAGGGCGATTTGAGGGAAGAGAGGAATAGCCAAGTAATGCCTACTCTGGATTCCCACATTTTCCAAAGTTCAATAGACCCTACCAGAAATTTTATCCTCTGGATTTCCAGCTCGTTCCAAAATTCTGAGCCTGCTGCCTCGGACTCCTTCTTCTCCCGCTGTGTCACCTTCTTCTTCTCCTTCACTGGTTCTGTGGGTGTTTCTTCTTTGGGCTCATCTTCTTTCTCCTCCTCTTTCTTCTTCTCCTCTTCCTCCTCCTTTGCTGCCTTTTCACCATTCTCAGCACTAGATGGGAAGGGAAATAGTCATGATTCACCTACTCCCATAGCGTTTTTGACCACAGCATTACATTTACAGTGAAAAATCCTGTTAGAACTTCAAAAAGTTGGTGTTTGGAGCAACTTCATAGGAACTCCCAGCCAGTGTGAGCAGCTTTGACTCTCCTATTCCATCTGGAATTGAAATTCTGGGCACCACAATTGAAGAGAGATATTGACAAGCTGGAGGGTGACTAAAATGATCAAGGGTCTGGAGAACAAGCCCTATGAGGAGCAGCTTAAAGAGCTAGGCATGTTTAGCCTGAAGAAGAGAAGGCTGAGAGGAGACATGATGAGGGCCATGTATAAATATGTGAGAGGAAGTCATAGGGAGGAGGAAGCAAGCTTGTTTTCTGCTGCCCTGGAGACTAGGACGCAATGGAACAATGGCTTCAAACTACAAGAAAGGAGATTCTATTTGAACATGAGGAAGAACTTCCTGACTGTGAGAGCCGTTCAACAGTGGAACTCTCTGCCCTGGAGTGTGGTGGAGGCTCCTTCTTTGGAAGCTTTTAAACAGAGGCTGGATGGCCAACTGTAGGGGGTACTTTGAATGCAATTTTCCTGCTTCTTGGCAGAATGGGGTTGGACTGGATGGCCCATGAGGTCTCTTCCAATTATATGATTCAATGATTCATCATTAGGAGCTTTTCTAACGAGGTTACCCATACACTTCCAATAATCAGGGCTAGACACTTAATAGTTTTCAAAATAAACAATAATATTTTTGTTCCTACTATTTGTGGGCTTGTAGGATACACGTAAGAACCACGAAGGCTCTTCCCACTGCGTTCTCTCTCATACGTACACACCACCCTCACTCACTCAGCTTTCTCTGCTTCTACAGGAGGCTCTTCAATCTTCTCTGGCTCCACTATTTCTTCCTCTCCGTCCACCTGCAGAGGAAGAAGAAGTCAAGTCAGGGATTTATTACAGCAAGAGAGGGGAGGACAAAACACATGCACATGTGCTCAGCCAAGAAGGGGAAATACTGTAAACTAGCTGTACCTGCCACGTGTTGCTGTGGCCAACCTTCCCTCCCTCGTTCTCTCCTTTCCCTCCTTCCTTCACTCCCTCTTTCCTTCCTTTCCTTTTTTCTTTCCTTCTCTACCTCTTTCTTTCCTTCTCCCCCTTTTCTTTTCCTTCCCTCTTTCTCTCCACTCTTCCTTCTCTAACTTTCTTTCCTCCCTTTGCTTTTTGCTTCCATCCTTCCTTCTCTCTTTCCTTCCCTCCCTTTTGTTCTCCTTTCTTCTCTCCTTCCTTCCTTCCCTTTTTTCTTTCCTTCTTTCCTTCTCTACCTTTCTTTCCTTCTCCCCTTTGTCTTTTCCTTCCCTCTTTCTCTCCTTTCTTCCTTCTCTAGCTTTCTTTCCTTCCTTCGCTTTTTGCTTCCATCCTTCTGTCTTTCTCTCCTTTCTTCTTTCTCTACCTCTTTCCTTCTTTCACTTTTTGCTTCCATCCTTCCTTCTCTTTTTCCTTCTTTCCTTCCCTCCCTCTTTTTCTCCTTCTGTCCCTCCTTCCTTTGCTCCCTCTTTCCTTCCTTCCCTTTTTTCTTTACTTCTCTCCTTCCTTCCTTCTCTACCTCTTTCTTTCCTTCTCCCCTTTTTCTTTTCCTTCCCTCTTTTTCTCCATTCTTCTTTCTCTAGCTTTCTTTCCTTTCTTCGCTTTTTGCTTCCACACTTCTGTCTTACCTTCTTTTCTCTCTCTCTCTCTCTCCATTCTTCCTTTTCTAACTTTCTTTCCTTCCCTCGCTTTTTGCTTCCATCTATCTTTCCTTCCCTCTGTCTTTCTCTCCTTTCTTCCTTCTCTACCTCTTTCCTTCCTTCCTTCGCTTTTTGCTTCCATCTTTCCTTCTCTCTTTCCTACTTTCTTTCCCTACCCTTTTCTCCTTCTTTTCCTCCTTCCTTCACTCCCTCTTTCTTTCCTTCGCTTTTTCTTTCCTTCTCTCCTTCCTTCCTTCTCTACCTCTTTCTTTCCTTCCTTCGCTTTTTGCTTCCATCTTTCCTTCTCTTTCCTACTTTCTTTCCCTACCCCTTTCTCCTTCTTTTCCTCCTTCCTTCACTCCCTCTTTCTTTCCTTCGCTTTTTATTTCCTTCTCTCCTTCCTGCCTTCTCTGCCTCTTTCTTTCCTTCTCCCCTTTTTCTTTTCCTTCCCTTTCTCTCCATTCTTCCTACTCTAGCTTTCTTTCCTTTCTTCGCTTTTTGTTTCCATCCTTCCGTCTTTCCTTCCCTCTCTCTTTCTCTCCATTCTTCCTTCTCTAACTTTCTTTCCTTCCTTCACTTTTTGCTTCCATCCTTCTGTCTTTCTCTCCTTTCTTCTTTCTCTACCTCTTTCCTTCCTTCCTTCGCCTTTTGTTTCCATCCTTCCTTCTCTCTTTCCTTCTTTCCTTCCCTCTCTCTTTTTCTCCTTCTTTCCCTCCTTCCTTCGCTTCCAACTCAAAATGTGTATAATATGTCTAGTTGGAGACAATGAACATTGCAGACTAAACATCTGAAGGCCACCAAGTTAAGGAAAGCTGATCTCTAGCCCAAAGCATAAGAATTCCTGCCACCACCCAGATACCATCTCAAGCCCCAAACATACTCCTAGTTTCCTCTTAAGGATGGGCGATCCTTCAGGCGTAGGTGGTTCCACAGGGGTCGTATCTCCCATATCTCCAAGCCCACCAGGTGGGTCAGCACCCATGGGCCGGAAATGCTCTTTCTTGTCGCCTTCTCCTTCGGCAGGTGCCTCCTCCGTGCCAGGTTCAGCCATCTCTATTTCTTCCCCTTCTTCTGCCGCTTGTTCCACCTCTTCAGACGGAGCTACGTCTCCATGCACCTCGTCCTGCGTGGGATCAGGCATGCTGGCCAGCAGCTCCGTCACCGTGATCTTCTTGGCCTCTTCCACCAGGCCACCTCCGAAAAGCGTGTTCCAGATGAGGAGGAAGATGCCCTTGAATATGTTGTAGAGGAAGAAGAGGATGCCCATCAAAATGGTGTAGACGAAGGTGGCAATGCCCATGGCCATCTCCTTCACCGTCATCTTCTTGACTTTACGGAACTGCCGGCGGATGTTGCGGTACGTGAACATCCGGAAAAAGTTCAGGACACTTTCCAGAAACTCCCCAAAAGCCGAAGAAGCCTCTGCCGGCGTCGATGCCTTCTCAGCTTCCCCTGCGTCGGCCCCTTCTTCTTCATCCTCCTCTTCCTCCTCCTGCCCTTCCTCCTCAGAAATTTGTGCTGCGATCTGCATCTCAAAGATGGTGTCCTCACAGAAGTTGATGAAGAGCTCCATCTTCTCTGACTCTCCTCCTTCATTGACCACATCGAAGATGAACTGCCGCTTGGACTCCTTGACTTGTGGCATTTCCCACTGGGTCTTGTTGGTCTCGCTGATCTCAAAGTAGATGCGCTCAATGCGCTTGCTGGCCCCCATGATCTCAATGCGGCCAAGGTAGGGGCTGAAGTAGTTGATGATGCACTCCGCCAGTTCCAAGAAGGTCTTGAGGCGGTTGTCGTGAGGCATGTGCTCAGAGAGGTTGGTCAGCAGCACAGCGATGTTGAAGCCAATGTCTTTGGCAGGCTCCTGGAAGCGGTTGGCAAACTCCTCGTAATCAATCATCTCATTCTCATCGGCCTCCGAGCAAGAGAGCAAGAACTGGATCTCAGATGGGGTGTACTGCTTCTGACTGTCCATAGCTTTCTGGAAATCCTTCTTTGATATGAGCCCGCGAGGATCTGTAATGTAATCCCGGAAGGCGTCCGAGGCCACAATATCCTTCAACTTCAGGAACATATCAAAGAACTTGAGAATCATCTCTACGTTGCTAGAGGATTCTACCAACATGTCCACCATCTGCCGGGCGATGGTGCCATTCACCACATTTCCTGAGTAGATACACAAAAGAGTAAGAAATTAGGCATGGGAAAGAAGAATGAGGAAGAAAGAAATACAAGTGGCAGATGGGATGGTGTTGAGCCTCATGAGATGGATGCATGGAAAGATGGGTAGTGTGTGTCCCTTAATTGGACATCCTGAGAATTAGTCCTCAGACCTTACAGATGTCAAACATGTCAGGATTATTGAGTTATGCATGTGTGTTTTTCAATGTGTTTCTACATAATTCAAGATGGATTAAGATGTATTTCAAGATGGATTCTATTCTGTTCAATTGTGTATTAGAAATACTGTGAGAGGCAGTGAAAATGTAACCTTGACAGAAATGAGATAACATGTTCTCTGGCTGGGAAGAAGAGGGAGGATCTGGTCTCAGCCAGAAGTCAGATAAGCAGATGTTCAGAGACTGTTTGTAGTTCCTGTCTGTTGCTCGATGTGAATAGACGTGTGTAGATGTACTTAGTAAACTTAGTTTTCTGTTGTAACTAAAAGCTTGCAGAATCCTGATTTTTGAAAACAGTGTCTGCTGATCTAGCAATCCTTCCGCTGGCAGAGTTTCAGTACTCTGAGATGTGAGATGGATGCATGGAAAGATGGGTAGTGTGTGTCCCTTAATTGGACATGATGAGAATTAGTCCTCAGATCTTACAGATGTCAAACACATGCAACACTATTGAGCTACGAGTCTCCCCTGAGAAGCTGCCATGGGATATGGAGACCACAGTTCATTCAGACCAGTATATAATAATAATAATAATAATAATAATAATAATAATAATAATTCTTTATTTATATACCGCTCCATCTCCCCGAGGGGACTCAGAACGGTTCCCAGGTAACATCACAAAACATACAGAGTAAAAACAACATAACCATAAGATTAACAAACAAAATATAAGCATAAAAAATTGTCGCCATAACACACATATATTAAAAGTAATCCTGCCTGTTCAAGGCAATTAAAAATTTAAAAGGCCAGGCCAAGATTTGTGCAAGCCCAAAAATTCTAGGGGCCCTGGGAATTAAGTGCAATGCTATGGCAGGAAACAATCATATTAGGAACTGGTCTGTGGCTGTTCATTCCGGGGCCGATTAGAGGAAAGAATCTGGGTAATTGGTAGGAAGAATAAGGCCGTATTTGACAATGTGTGGGGCTGAGTTAGAACTGGTCATTTTCAAAGGTTTGTTGAAACCACCAGGTCTTCAAGCTCTTACGAAAGGAGGGGAGGGATGGGGCCTGTCTTATTTCCCTAGGAAGGGCATTCCAGTGATGGGGGGCCACCACTGAGAAGGCCCTTTTTCTCATCTCCACCAACGGCGCTTGAGACGGTAATGAGACTGAGAGGAGGGCCTCCCCAGAAGATCTTAGAGCTAGTGCCGGTTCATAGAAGGAGATGTGATCGCGGAGATAGGTGGGGCCTGAACCGTTTAGGGCTTTATAGGTCATGACCTGCACCTTGAATTTGGCTCGGCAACTTATCGGCAGCCAATGAAGCTGTTTTAATAGGGGTGTTGTATGCACCCTAGAGTTTTCTCCAGTAATGACCCTGGCTGCCGCCCGTTGTACCAGTTCAAACTTCCGGGCCGTCTTCAAGGGCAGCCCCACGTAGAGCGCATTGCAATAGTCCAGTTTGGATGTAACCAAGGCGTGGACCACCCTGGCCAAGTCAGACTTCTCGAGGTATGGTCACAGCTGGCGCACAAGTCTGAGTTGTGCAAAGGCCCTCCTGGCCACCGCTGACACCTGAGCATCAAGCGATAGCATTGAGTCCAGGAGGACCCCCAAGCTATGGACCTGCATCTTCAGGAGGAGTGTAACCCCGTTGAGCACAGGTTGCCACCCAATACCCCGGTCAACCCCGCGACTGACCAGAAGGACATCTGTCTTGTCTGGATTAAGCTTCAACCTGTTAGCCCTCATCCAGTCCATTACAGCTGTCAAGACACTGGTTCAGGGTCTGGAAGGCTTCCTTGGATTCGATGGAAATAAGTAGTAGAGTTGGGTGTCGTCTGCGTACAGATGGCATCCAACTCCAAAACTCCGGATCACCTCACCCAGCAGTTTCATGTAGATATTGAAAAGCATGGGGGATAGAATGCAACCTTGCGGGACCCCACAGGTCAAAGGCCAAATGCTCACCTTCCAATAGGGACAGCAGCATTACTACCATGTCCTTCTGCAGATCCAGCAGCTCCTTCAGGAGGCCAATTTGGCTTGCATCCTGGAGTGTAGGGGAGCAGGAGATATTGAGCATCACGAGACAAATCCACATCTCCTCTCATGACTTCCTAATCATCATTTGAAGGCCTATCTCACCCTTCCCCAACCTGGAGTCTACTTTTCAGCCAAGGTAAGGGTGGCCTCCATGCACACCTCTTCCCCTTTCAATTACACCCCACATCCATATCTATGCTCTTCCTCCCTTCCCTACTATGCTTTCCAACAGAGATAGGAAACCAGGCCCCAGTTAAGGAAGCTCCTACTTCAGCCTACTATAGGGTGAAGTTCTCCGCTTGCAATGTACAAGGGAAACATGACAGTCTTAATATAGCTAGCCTCCATTTCTAGCCCTCCATCCTCTTTGGAGGAGAACTAGCTGACTGAAGATCTACTCCAAAGAGCTGTGGAACGGGTTCAGAGACGAGGCATGTTTCCTTCCGTTGGAGAAGGGGGTGACTCCCGTCTTACCTCGGGGTAGGATTCACTCCGAAATTGATCCTCATGGGCAGCGCAACAAAGAGATAATTTTGGTGAGGGAAGCAAGTACATCCATCGTGCTTCCAACTGTTGAGACCCAAATGCTAGATCTAACTTCACCCCAGTCTCACCTCCTTGTGAGCTAAGAGAAAGCTGTAGTAGAAGACCTCTCCCTACTTCAGACCATGGAAAAGTTACAGCTGGCTTGGACGGTTGGGAGATTCTGGGGTCTACGGTTCAAAAAACAACATCTCCCAGCTCCATAGTTCACTTCCATTCCTCTCCGGTCTCCAGGAACCAATATCCTTGGTATACCCACCCTGCAAACTCCTAATGGGCTTAAGCCAGTCCTGTCTTTCCCCCAAAGATTTTTGGGAACTGTAATTTAGTTAAAATATTCTGCTCAGATCCCTTCCGAGAGAACTACAGTTCCCAAGGTGCCATGGGAGAGACAAGGACCATTGAACCAGTTCAGTTCTGGAGTACAGAAATGCTTCAACTATCAATATAAGTAGTAATCCTATTGTCTTTTGTTTTGTTTGTCTTTTGTTTATTGAACAGGGACTTTACCAGCTGCAACTCCCAAATGGTTTGAGTTGAGAATCAGGCTGACCTCACGTATCTAGACGCACTCCCTCCCTCTTGGCCCCCCAACATCCACAGTATGACAAAATGAGCTAGGATGGGGCATGAGCCAACAAACTAAAGCAATGGCCATGCGTGGCGCTTTTGACAACCCGCTTAATGAGGATGGTCATTGGAGTAGGTGGGACAGAGAGTTGGAAGAACATGGAGAATCAGAAAGGAAAGGAAAAGAAAGGAAAGGAAAGTCTGGGAGATGAGCAAGCACCAGCCATGGCAGCGACAGAGAAGTAAACAGACCAGACCAATGGCTATGTTTCTATGCTGTGAAGAACCTATGGCTCTTGTTTTCCTAGCTCTCCCTGCAGGGATGAAGGCAAGAGGCCATAAAAGGTCCTGCAGAAGGTATTGAGCAACCACCCTCTCGATTACCAGGCATGCTGATGTGACTTGGGATCCCAGTAACTGTCAGGATTATGTGTGTTTTTCAATGTGCTTCTATGTAATTCAAGATGGATTAAGATGTATTTCAAGATGGATTCTATTCTGCTCTATTGTGTATTAGAAAATACTGTACTGAGGCTGTGAAACTGTAACCTCGACAGAAATGAGAGAACGTGTTCTCTGGCTGGGAAGAGAAGGGAGGAACTGGTCTCAGCCAGAAGTTAGATAAGCAGATGTTCAGAGACCGTAGTTTTTGCCACGGAGTTCCTGTCTGTAGCTTGCTGTGAATAGACGTGTATAGATGTACTTAGTAAAACGTAGTTTTCTGTTGTAACTGAAAAGCCTGCAGAGTCCTTATTTTAAACACAGTGTCTGCTGATCTAGCAATCCTTCCGCTGGCAAGCGTCAATACTCTGATAGTAACATCTGGAGAAAAACAAATTTCACACCTCTGATCGAATACAACCTCTCTGAAGCCACGGAGCTCTGTGTGTGTTTGTGAGATATCCAGCAGTGGGGGAACTAGTGGAGGGTTTCATTATTCTCCATAGCTTTTTGCCTTTCTCATAACTGGGAAAGCTATAATAATTAAAATTATTCCACATTCAATAAATTATAGACACTTGCAGTCTTTAAAATTATGCAAATCTACCTCATGCTCATGATTGATACTGGTCATAAAATCCATCTCTCGCACTTCCATCTGTGCTGAATTTGGACTGCCTGGCTGAAATTTTTTAATTTGGCCTGGCCTTAGAGGGAACTTTGGTCTTCATCACACTTGAACATTTATTTATTTATTTGCAGTATTTATATTCCACCTTTCTCACCCCGCAGGGGACTCAGGGCGGATTACAATGTACATATACATGGCAAACATTCAGTGCCATAGACACGCAACATATATAGACAGACACACAGAGGCTATTTAACATTCTAGCTTCATGAGGGTATTTATTATTATTATTATTATTATTATTATTATTATTATTATTATTAGCTTTATTTCTATACCGCATTTTTCAGCCTGATTAGGTGAAAAATGGCCACCAGGGGAGCTGTTGCTTTGCTGTCCATTTGTGACACTGATGGAGTACTTCCTCATTCTTTTGCTTGCTTGCTGGAGATTTTTATGACGTTGTAAAATTTGTTAAATTAGCCTCCCTGCATAAGCTGTACCTAAATTTCTTACTGACAGATGCAACTGTTTATTGGGCTGCAAAGGTGGACAGCAAGCTATGCAATGGTTGGAAGCTCACTCCGACCTGGGCTGGCTTCGAACTCATGACCTTTTGGTCAGTAGTGATCTTAATGCAGTTGACTCCCAGCCAGCTACACCACAGTCCCAGTCGACTGTGCACTTTAATCCACTTTAAATGCTATGATTGCCTCCTGCAGAATTATGGGGCGTGTAGTTTAGGGAGGGGCCTTTAAACTGCTCACCCGGAGAAGCCCTGGGCCTCCCTAAACTACAAACCCAAGAATTCTGCAGAAGGAAGTAACAGCATTTTAAGTGGATTCAAGTGGAGAAATGCTCAAGTGTGATGAAGCCTAATTTATTTTGGCACTAGTTTTCCAGGATGTAGCTATCATAGTCTTGCTTTAATACCATAAGGAAATGGGAGAAACTGTTAGGGATTCCTCATCTTCGGAGGAGGAAGGGGAGCAAGGAAGTGCTCAGGAATTGGAGGGAGAAGAAGAATCAGATGATGAGGGTTTGAAAGTGCCCATGTTTCTAGAGAGACGAAAAGAGAGAGCACAGACAGCGTTCTGCTAGGATAGCTGCTACAAACACTGAGCTAATTGGGAGAGGCCCTAGCACCTCCTGCATGGGGAATCAGGGCTATAAATCAGTAGCAGGAGTAGTCAGCTTTTTCTGGTAACAACAACCCTGATACTGATGCTTTCACTCCAATGGAATGTTTTGTTTCAGCTGCAAAGAACTTAGTTCATCGTCCTTGCTTCCTTGCTCCCCTTCCTTTGGAGGAGGAAGGGGATCAAGGAAGTGCTCAGAAATTGGAGGGAGAAGAAGAACCAGACGATGAGGGTTTGAAAGTGCCCACATTTCTAGAGAGACGAAAAGAGACAGAGTACAGGCGGCGTTCTGCTAGGATAGCTGCTAAAAACACTGAGCTAATTTGGAGACTCCCTAGCACCTCCTGCGTGGGGAATTCAGGGCTATAAATCAGCAGCAGGAGTAGTCAGCTTTTTCCGGTACCAACAACCCTGATACTGATGGTTTCACTCCAATGGAATCTGCTTTGTATCTGGTGCTAAGAACTTAGTTCATTCTCCTTGCTTCCTTGCTCCCCTTCCTTCGGAGGAGGAAGGGCATCAAGGAAGTGCTCAGGAATTGGAGGGAGAAGAAGAATCAGACGATGAGGGTTTGAAAGTGCCCACATTTCTAGAGAGATGAAAAGAGACAGAGAACACACGGCGTTCTGCTAGGATAGCTGCTAAAAACGCTGAGCTAATTGGGAGACTCCCTAGTACCTCCTGTGTGAGGAATTCTGGGCTATAAATCAGTAGCAGGAGTAGTCAGCTTTTGCTGGTAACAACAACCCTGATACGGATACTTTCACTCCAATGGAATCAGCTTTGTGTCTGCTGCTAAGAACTTAGTTCATCGTCCGTTGTCTGATGGAAGACTAGTGTTTCTTTTGGGGCTTTGTAAGAGACTTTAATTTGTGTTTGGATTAAGACTTCCTTGCTTTCATTTGCACTTTTCAATTGCATTTGCTTATCCTTTGTGTTTGCTAAAGTAAAGCATTTTTCTTTTACTTTCAACGCTGTGTAAAGGCTGTTTTTGGAGGGCAACTTAGGACAGAAACAAATACACAAAATGGAATCTGGCACAACCTTTGCATTAGCAATACATCTGTTTCCCAAAAGCCAGTTCTCTTGAAGTTATTCTTATAGGTAACACTAGATCCCACCTCTCCAATTTTTGTTTTTGTTTTGTCACTGTTGACATCTCCTCGTCATTACACCCAAATGTTGGAGACCTAACCTAAATGCGACAGCAGGAGAGAGAAGACGGAAACAAGTTACTAAGTTAAATCGCAAAGGTTGCAGTGCATGGCTTTATTTTTTGGAGAGAGGGCTGAGGAGTGTGTTAAGACTGGTCTGGTCCAATCAAGAGGAAGGTAGAGAAAGTGGGTGGGAAAGCAGTAAAGAGTAAGCAAGAGAGAAGAGGAAGAGTTAGAAAGGAAGGAAGGAGGATGGAAGGGAAGGTGGGCGCAGCCAGAGTGCGTTGGCGTGGGATGGCCACATACTACATAAAAGGTTCTTACGCCATTTCGAAGTCCTGGGGGTTGGGTCATCTGTCACACATCAGAACAAAAATGTTATTTAGAAACATTTTCCAGAACATTTTTGTATTTTTGCCAGGTTTACCATCCAGCACATTCCTTTATACGGTTCGGAGTGGGGCTTGGCTGCCTTCCCGCTGTGGGAAGGAATAGCGTGGACAGGTGGCAATAGGATTGGATCACAGCAATGGGATGTATTGTCGAAGGCTTTCATGGCCGGAATCACTGGATTGTTGGTTTTTTCGGGCTATATGGCCATGTTCTAGAGGCATTCTCTCCTGACGTTTCACCTGCATCTATGGCAAGCATCCTCAGAGGTCGTGAGGTCTGTTGGAACTAGGAAAATGGGTGTATATATCTGTGAAAAGACCAGGGTGAGACAAAGGACTCTTGTCTGCTGGAGCTAGGTGTGAATGTTTCAACTTACCACCTTGATTAGCATGTGGTGGAGGCTCCTTCTTTGGAAGCCTTTAAACAGAGGCTGGATGGCCATCTGTCAGGGGTGATTTGAATGCAATATTCCTGCTTTTTGGCAGGGGGTTGGACTGGATGGCCCATGAGGTCTCTTCCAACTCTTTGATTTTATGATTCTAATGGCCTGGAAATGCCTGGAGCAATCTTTTGTTGAGAGGTGATTAAATGTCCCTGATTGTTTTCCCTCTGCTGTTTTGCTGTTTTAATTTTAGAGCCAGATTTTGTTCATTTTCATGGTTTCCTCCTTTCTGTTGAAATTGTCCACATGCTTGTGGATTTCAACAGCTTCTCTGTGTAGTCTGACATGGTGGTTGTTAGCATGGTCCAGCATTTCTGTCTTTTCAAATAATATGCTGTGTCCAGGATGGTTCATCAGGTGCTCTGCTATGGCTGGAGACCATGAAAATGAACAAAATCTGGCTACCAGTATTTAAAAAACCCTCTAAAATTAAAACAGCAAAACAGCAGAGGGAAAACAATCAGGGACAGCTAATCACTTCTCAACAAAAGATTGCTCCAGGCACTTCCAGGCTATCAAATGCTAATCAAGGTGGTAAGTTGAAACATTCACACCTTGCTCCAGCAGACAAGAGTCCTTTGTCCCACCCTGGTCATTCCACAGATATATAAACCCATTTTCCTAGTTCCAACAGACCTCACGACCTCTGAGGATGCTTGCCACAGATGCAGGCGAAACGTCAGGAGAGAATGCCTCTAGAACAGTGGTTCTCAACCTGGGGTCCCCAGATGTTTTTGGCCTTCAACTCCCAGAAATCCTAACAGCTGGTAAACTGACTGGGATTTCTGGGAGTTGTAGGCGAAAAACATCTGGGGACCCCAGTTTGAGAACCACTGCTCTAGAACATGGCCATATAGTCCAAAAAACCTACAACAACCCAGAGCAATGGGATGTTTGCACTGACCTCTTCTTCCAGTGGAAGGATCCCCCCACAAGAGGAGCAAGACCATCAGGGGCCTGTCTGGTTGTTGCTGGTCCACGAACCCCGTGAAGCCTGGGCTTACAAGACCTAGAACCGTGTGGCTGTATAATCAAGAGAGCATTTGAATTCTCTCCCTTAAGCTCTGACACTTCTCTCTCCTACGGAGTATATGCAGAGGACACTATCTTGCAGCCTATATCCCAGCAGGTGGAAAGCTTTGGCAGGAATGCTGCTGCATTTCGCCCTTGCTTCCTTCCTTCCTTCCTCTGTTTAGATTTTGTGCCTTTTGTCAAAACAACAGAGGTCTGGAGCCCACGTTTATCCCCTGGTGCCTCCCAAGGGCCTCACAGACAACCCGAATTTTCTCAAAAATTAGTATGTTTGATGTTAAAACAGTACAGGGAAGATTTAAAAGGTAAATTGTGGCACATGGAGGCTTTCGGAAACCGCGTTTGGGACAAAAGGGGGATTCTGGAGGGGGTCGGGAGCCACAAAAAAAAAACATCATGCTTTGCCTGCCTCTGCTTTAGCATCACAAAAAAGGTAAAGGAACAAGAAACATCTGCATTCTTTGTGAAATTCCAGGTGTTTTCCAGGGTGGAGGGGAAGCATTCATAATAGAGGGGGAAGGAACGAGGGGAGCACTTGCGCTGGTTCGGTCAGGTTGAACGGTAGAGTTGTGGAATAAAGGAAGGCCAGATGGTGAAATACAAAAATGGTCCTTTTCAGGGGAAATGCCCAAAGCCGTTGCTAAGGTCGGGAGGAGGGCAAGGACGGGGAGGCACAGAGCAGGCGAGCCTGAGGTTAGTGCAGAGATTAAAAGGGAGACCGCACCCCACACGACCCTCTTTCCCAGCTCATGCTTCCGGGTATCTCTGACCTCTCTGCTTGTCACTCTCCCAATAATTCATGAGAAGACAGGAAGAGCTTGGACCCAGATCCCAATCGCCCTGGGGCTACATAAGAGTGAGCAACTCTGATGACAGGTCCAGATTTTGACCCCCCAGTTGGAACATATTCCATGGTAAATGCTTGGTTTCCAAATTAATGGCATAGCAACACAATGCACAACCTTCTTGCAGCAACACCAGAAGCACTCCAAGTGGCCAGATACTGGTCAAAGGACATTTAATCACCTACCAAGCTTGCAAACTCTGTGTCTTTTGTATGTTTGATTGTTTGTTCTGTCAAAAAATGTAATACGACTGTTCGGTTGCCTGACACGATAAATAAACACAATGCGTACGTTCTTAGTTTTCCCCTACTTCATGGCTGTTGGGTAACCACTCCATTCCCGATACCTGGAGTTTCTTGGATGCCGTTTTAGAAAAGCTAACCCTTAATAACGCATTTACGGGAGGAAACGTGGCACAACTTTTCCTCTGTAAAGACCAATATCCACTAGTTTCAGTAATGCAAATGTATCTAAACAAACCCAATGTATGCATACAAATACAAATGACAATACTAGATAACAAGGACTTGTTGTGAGTATTATTAATCATTTTTGTTTAAGAGCTGACTAGCACAACCTGGGGATCACAACCAGACACAGTGAAGACATCTGCCCTTGCGCTATGCTACTTTGCTGCTGAGTACGCATGCCCAGGGTGGAACACATCTTACCACGCTAAAACAATGGATGTGGCTCTTAATGAGACATGCCGCATTATCACGGAGTGTCTGCGCCCTACACTTTTTTATTTATATTAAAAGTAACGGTTGTGGAAAAAGAAGGGAAGCCTTAATAAGCATCTTTATTGTAACAGAACCATAATAAAAAAAGGATAAGCGTGTGCCCGAAACAATCTGTTAAAGAAAGAAACACCTTTTTAAAGGAACTAAGTTTGAGACCTGTTTGTCAGAAGAATTAGTCCTCCTAAGAGTTATTTAGGAACTGTTAGGAATGTAACCATTGAAGATCTGTACCTCTAAGAGAAAGGAAACATTGAAACCATCAAGCTTCTGTATCTCAATAAACTTATTACAGTTTCTTTTTAAAATCAAGCTTATGTTACCATTCCTTTCCAAGTCAAGTCACGCTACATATTGAAGAAAGACCAAAGCAACATTACAAGCTATTGGTTGTGTCATCAATTTAATAAGTCCTCACAAAGAGGTGGCTCCTTTTACCAACTCTCTACATATTGGTAGCAGTTATATTTATACATCCTTACAGTTTGGTGGCATCACTGCAAATTAGTGGCCAAGCCTTTACAATTAGGAGCAGTATTATACGGACTCCTTCACACTGTGTTTGTTGTACTGATTGGCGTGGCTTCATGTAAGCTGCCCCGAGTCCCCTTGTGAGAGATGGAACGGGGTATAAATAAAGTGTTATTATTATTATTATTATTATTATTATTATTATTATTATTATTTCTGTTTAAGGTGAATGTAACAATCCTATGTTTTATTGTCATTTGTATTTGTATGCATACATTGAGTTCGTTTAGATACATTTGCATTACTGCAATGAGTGGATATTGGTCTCTTCAGTTCCAAGGGAACCCATTTTTCTTTTCAGTATTGCACAACTTTTCCGCCCTCAGCTCTCCTTGTGTTCTCGTGAATTATTGGAAGCGAAGCTAATCCTGACAAACCCATTAATGGAGGAAACGTGGCATTGTTTACAGCTCTCCAATAAGTCTGCCTCCTGGTATTCCTCTCCTCAGTGATGTGATTCCCCGCAAAGAGGGACCTCCGAGACCCTCCCTTCCACCCTTTGCTGGGGCACAGCCTCTTCACGCTTATTTTTACCTGAGCCAATTTCATCATCATGTGAGCAAAGACATGAAGAAAACCAATGACAGCGTCCCACAGTCTGCTATGTGCTAGGCTCTGCTGGTTCCCAGTGCACGGTCCCTGAGGAAGAAGGAAGGAAGAAACACAAAGTGCACACTTTCATATCAGGCAATTATTGCTGCATTTCCAAACTGTTTGTTTGGACTGTTTTCGCAGCATGTATTGTCGTGTTTTTATGCACGCGGATGTGATTCCAAATCGTTCGTAGACTTATGGCAAACCCATGAATCTCATAAAGGTTTTCTTAGGAAGAAATACCTGGATATACTCGGTAAGGCTGTTGAAGACCTGCTTGGCCACCGCCATGGCTTTGGAGAAGTTACGTTTGCCTTGCTCATCGATCACATCCTTGCCAGAGTAATACCAGTAGAAGTCACTGATGGACTCCTGAGGAGGGAAGAGGTCAAGAAGTAACTTTGCCTGCGCTGCTTTCATTTCATTTCAGCAATGTTACATACAAAGATCTTAACTCCCGATGGAGAGTGTGACCCAAGAGCAACCCCTTGCCAATTCCCATTTTACGAGGGTTGAATGAAAAGTAATGCCTCCACCTTGGTTACTTGGGTTTGGATGGGAATGTTTTAATAAATCAAACACAGAAATAATCCTCAGAATGTGCTCTTTAACTACCACTATTCACTTTTCCACATAACCACCAGACAATTGGATACATTTCTGCCAACGATGATTCTGAAGCCATCACAGAAGAAGTTGACACTCTGTTTCTGCAACCAGCGTCTCACAGTTCTCTCAATGTCTTCATCAGTAGCATAATGATGTCCCCACAGATCTTCTTTCATTATCGGGAACAGATGAAAGTCAGATGGTGCTAAATCTGGACTGTATGGAGGATGTCGTATGGTGGTGAGATCCAGTCCCTGAAGTTTCCAGTCTGTGCGCTTCCATTTCAGGCATCAGCATCCTGGGTACCCATCGTGCACAGATCTTCTGATAGTCAAACAAAGCAATTCTTGTGAAATGCCAATTATGCTTGAAATTTCTCTCTGAGTGATATGATACAGCTAAGCTTTATACCTTAATTGTTCCAGTTCTCTTAAATAAACATCATTGTTTTGTTGTTCACAACAAATGCCTCACGTGTGCCTCTGTGGATGAAGTTTTAAAAACAGTTCTGCTTTTGGGATTTTTTATTTTTCTCAAATAAATCCTCACTCCTTTATACTGTCACAGGACATCCAACTCTTTGTTGGTCACGCAAATCAGATGTTCCCACCTCAACATCTTTAAACTTGCCCATGCAACGATGCACAGCACTCACATCAACACAATCCCCATAAACAGCTTGCATTCTCTGATGAATCTCCTTTGGGATGACATCTTCGGCTGTCCAGAATTCAATGACTGCACGTTGTTTAAGTTGCATTGACTGACCGTCTGCGCAGGGTTCCATACTTTTCATTTTAACATCACAACCGTTCGATGCTAAGGCTTCCCGCCAAAATGGAGCTGTAGAGGAGAGTCTATTGAACAAGCCAGTACCTGTCGCATACCAGTACTGACATCTGTTGAGGAGTTACGAAGGTGGAGGCATTACTTTTCATTCATATTATGTATGCCAGGGATACACAACCTGCAGCACAGGGGACAGAATGTGCCTTATGGGATCCCTGCAAGTTTCTTCTACTATTATCTCCAATCAGTATAAGAGGTATTTAATGCCCTGCATACTGGACATACTGACCACTTTGCCCTCGAGAAAGGAATCAGATCCTGATCTAAAAGCAGACTTTCAGGACACAGAGGTACCAAGGGCACCATGGATGGACTTCTGGACAGAAAGCCACCTTATCTCCAGAATTGGGTTGGTGTGAGGCTTTGCCCATCTCCTGTGCTCAGACCAGCTCACCTGAAGACGCAGAAGGTAGTCAACAGTGCAGATGATGATGTTGATTGTGGTTGTGTTTCCCGTCTGTGTCCGCAGGTAGTTTTGAAAATCTGGGATAAAAGGCAGCATTGTGAGAAGCTGGTATTGGATTCTACTGACCTCATTTCCCAGGCTCCCTTTGTTCTAGGCTATCCTTACTAGGCTAGGCTTTGTTCTAGGCTGTCCAAGGCTATCTTCACAATAGCCTTGGGTTGGGTGGGGAGGGGGTTGATTTTGCCATTTGGGAGTTGTAGTTGCTGGGATTTATAGTTCACCTACAATCAAAGAGCATTCTGAACTCCACCAATGATGGAATTGAACTTGGCTCACAAAACACCTATGACCAATAGAAAATACTGGAAGGGTTTGCTGGGCATTGACCTTGAGTTTTGGAGTTGTAGTTCACCAACATCCAGAGAGCAATGATGATGGATTTGGATCAAACTTGGCACAAATACTCAATATGCCCAAATGTGAACACTGGTGGATTTTTGGGGAAAATAGACCTTGACATTTGGGATTTGTAGTTTCTGGGATTTATAGTTCACCTACAATCAAAGAGCATTCTGAACTCCACCAATGATGGAATTGAACCAAACTTGGCTCACAGGACTCCTATGACCAATAGAAAATACCGGAAGGGTTTTGTGGGCATTGACCTTGAGTTTTGGAATTGTAGTTCACCTACATCCAGAGAGCACTGTGGACTCAAACAATGATGGATCTGGACCAATTTTGGCACGAATACTCAATATGCCCAAATGTGAACACTGGTGGGTTTTGGGGAAAATAGATCTCTCTGGGGAGCGAATTCCACAAGCTGGGGGCCAACACTGAGATGGCCCTGTCTCTTGTCCCCACCAGATGCGTTTGTGACGCTGGTGGGACCGAGAGCAGGGCCTCCCCAGTAGATCTTAAATTATGAGGTGGAATGTAGAGAGATATACATTCGGATAAGTAAGCTGGGCCGGAGCCGTATAGGGTTTTATAGGCCAAGACCAGCACTTTGAATTGTGCTCGGAGGTGGACCGGCAACCAGTGGAGCTGGCATAACAGGGGGGCTGGTGTGCTCCGGTGAGTAATCTGGCTGCTGCCCGTTGGACTAGTTGAAGTCTCCGAACAGTCTTCAAAGGCAACCCCACGTAGAGTGCATTGCAGTAATCTATTTGGGATGTAACCAGAGCGTGGACCACCATGGCTTTGCTGTCACCCACATCACAAACCTACCGTTGTTGTGACCTTCACATAGGAGCTGCAGGAACCGAAAGAGGTCCTGTGTGAACAAATCGTCGGCCATCACCTTCTCTCCTAGAGCAGGGAAAGGGTCAAGGGAAGAGACAGAACTGGCCAACATTAGCAGGAACAACATAAGGGCAAAGGAGAGACAGAGAGAGAGAGAGGAAAGAAAAGGGGGTTCGGGTTTCCAGGGTGAAGCAGAAGGAGAGTGTGCGTTTAGTACACAATTAGGATCTCCAAAGCCCACAAGAGCAGGAGAAAGGCAAACCCACACAGCAAAACGGTTGCGGCACACAGGGCACGGTGAGCTCCTGCAGGCCTCATTCGGGACCAAGCTCTCATTCGGTTGTTCCAGACCCAAACTGAAACCAAGGGCTGAAATCCTTTGTCTCATCTGGGCAAAAGCAAAGGAAGAGCCAATAATATTCATTACACAGAACAAACTGGGAAGATGTGACAGAATTCCAGGACTTATCTCTCGTTTAGTGAATTCTGGAGAGAGGGCAAGATATGTCTCTGCAACCAGACACAGAACAACAAAAGTATCGTCAGAGTTTTCTAGAGGATGAAGTCCTTGTTGTGCATCTGGTGACAGGGGCATGGACATCAAATTTGGACACTATACCCCTAACAGACCAACGAGTGACCATCACTCATACCTCCCCCCCCCCAAAAAAAAAAACACCAGAAAGGACTTAAAAACCCCCAAAAGCTAAATGACAATACAGAAAAAAGGGAAGGAAGGGGAAAAGGAAAGAAGTTCTTGTTTTACATCTGGTGACATGGACATAGCCAGACACCCCACTGCTCTCATTCTCCATCAGCCACTTTATGGCTTGTGGTGGAAGGTGAATTCTGAGAGGTGTGTCATACATAAGAGTTGTGTGATATGTCTCCTGATGCAGGATCTCAGCCAACATTTGGGAATGCTCTTCAGCATTATAAGCAACTCAAAAGTCAACTCCAGGCATTTAGAAATCTAGCACAACAGGGAGAAGACTTTAGTCTCGTCCCATCTGCTACATGGAAGGAGATTTTTTTTACACTTGGTACCAAATTTGGACACTATACCCCTAACAGACCAATGAGGAACCATCACTCCTAACCACCCCCCCCCAAAAAAAACACCAGAAAGGACTTAAAAATCCAAAAAAGCTAAATGATGAAAAGCTAAATGATGATACAGAAAAAAAGGGAAGGAAGGGGAAAAGAAAGAAGGGGGAGGGGAGAAAAAGAAAGAAGGAAGGAAGGAAGGAAGGAAAGAAGGAAGGAAGCATGGAAGCAAAGAGTAAAGAAAGGAAGGAAAGAGGTAGAGAAGGAAGAAAGGAGAGAAAGAGGAAGGAAAAGGAAAGGGGAAGGAAAGAGGGAGAAGAGGAAGGAGGGAAAGAAGGAGAGAAAGGGAGGGAAGGAAAGAAGGAAAGAGAGAAAGAAGATGGAAGCAAAAGGCGGAGGAAGGAAGGAAAGAGATAGAGAAGGAAGAAAGGAGAGAAAGAAAAAGGAAAAGAAAAGGGGAAGGAAGGATAGAGGGAGCGAATGAAGGAGGGAAAGAAGGAGAGAAAGGGAGGGAAGGGAAGAAGGAAAGAGAGAAAGAAGCATGGAAGCAAAGAGTGAAGGAAGGAAGGAAGAAGGGAAGGAAGGAGGGAGCAAAGGAAGGAGGGAAAGAAGGAGAGAAAGGAAGAGAAGAAGGAAAGAGAAAGAAGGATGGAAGCAAAAGGCAAAGAAAGGAAGAAAAGAGGTAGAGAAGGAAAAAGGAGAGAAAAGAGAAGGAAAAGAAAAGGGGATGGAAAGAGGGAGCGAAGGAAGGGGGAAAGAAGGAGAGAAAGGGAGAGAAGGAAAGGGAGAAAGAAGGATGGAAGCAAAAGGTGAAGGAAGGAAGGAAAGAGGTAGATAAGGAAGAAAGGAGAGAAAGTAGAAGGAAAAGAAAAGGGGGAGGAAGGAAGGAAAGAGGTAGAGAAGGAAGGGAAGGAAGGAAGGCAGGAAAAAAGGAGGGAAGGAAGGAAGGAAAGAGGGAGCGAAGGAAGGGGGGAAAGAAGGGAAGAAAGGGAGGGAAGGAAAGAAGGAAAGAGAGAAAGAAGGATGGAAGCAAAAGGCGAAGGAAGGAAGGAAAGAGGTAGAGAAAGAAGAAATGAGAGATAGTAGAAGGAAAAGAAAAGGGGAAGGAAGGAAAGAGGTAGAGAAGGAAGGAAGAAAAGAGAAAGTGAAGGAAGGGGGAAAAGGGGAGAAACAGGGAGTGAAGGCTGGCCACAGCAATGCGTGGCGGGTACAGCTAGTCAGTTATATGTTTCAGAATTCTGCACCTTCTTGTGTGTAATATATTAGTTGGCTCTAAAGTTCACGAGAGGAGAACTGGTCAGCACTTTATTGGATTTCCAAAGATAATTGAACAGAATGGACAAAACAAGGCAAGAAATGCTATTTAGTAGCAATTCTTCCATTGCAATCCAAACGCCACCAGTAGTTGTTGCTATGTTTACATGATGAAAAGCAGAAAGGACACAGATGAAGAGTCAACATTGGAAGTTTCCATCATATGCTGAAAAGGCATGTCTTTCAAACATGAAGTTGAAAAGCAGCTTGCCTCTTCAGCAGCCCAAGAGTGGAAATGATAAAGAAATCATTGAGGGCACTACAGATTTCTCTTCCATGGGCGTGCTTCATAGCTCCATTGGAACGAATGAAGACAAATGCAGCAGTTGACCTTTCATGTAAAACTTTTCACCAATATCCCTTATCTCCAACCTGGTGGTCATAAATATCAGGAAGGGACATATGGTGGGATATAATACAAGCAAACTAGAACTGGACGAAGGTCAATAAGGTCTTCCAAATTTGAAATATTTTCAGAGCAAAGGGGAATTGACCAGAGGAAAGGATACTGGTGTTGCCCCTTAACGTGGGAGCTGAGCTGGAATGAGGACTGCAGTAGTTGACCCAGAGTTAATAAGACAACAGACATGCCATGCATTTAGTTCCTGGATTATATGGCTCCATTGGGATTGTAGATATTCTTGGTCAGGAAAAAAATATTCCCTCTAAGATTCAGCATCAAATGTTTTCTAAATACTTATACATCTAATGATAGAATTACAGTGGGGGAAACAAAAAAGACTAATCAAATATAAGTAGACTTGAGTTTTAACTGATTATTATTATTTTGTGTCAGGAGCGACTTGAGAAACTGCAAGTTGCTTCTGGTGTAAGAGAATTGTCTATCTGCAAGGACATTGCCCAGAGGATGCCCGGATTTTTTTGATGTTGTGGGAGGCTTCTCTCATGTCTCCACATGGGGAGCTGGAGCTGACAGAGGGAGCTCACCCACGCTCTCGCCAGATTCGAACCTCCGACCTGTCGGGCTTCAGTCCTGCCAGCACAAGGGTTTAACCCACAGCACCACCCGGGGCTCCAATATTATTATAATTATTATAATATATTATTATGGCTGGAATCACTGGGTTGCTGTAGGTTTTTTTCGGGCTATATGGCCATGTTCTAGAGGCATTCTCTCCTGACGTTTCGCCTGCATCTATGGCAAGCATCCTCAGAGGTAGTGAGGTCTGTTGGAACTAGAAAAAGGGGTTTATATATCTGTGGAATGACCAGGGTGGGACAAATGACTCTTGTCTGCTGGAGCTAGGTGTGAATGTTTCAAGTGACCACCTAGATTAGCATTTGATGGCCTCTACAAAAGATTTCCCCAGGCACTGCCAGACCATCAAATGCTAATCAAGGCTGTCAGTTGAAACATTCACACCTAGCTCCAACAGACAAGAGTCCTTTGTCCCACCCTGGTCATTCCACAGATATATAAACCCATTTTCCTAGTTCCAACAGACCTCACTACCTCTGAGGATGCTTGCCATAGATGCAGGCGAAACGTCAGGAGAGAATGCCTCTAGAACATGGCCATATAGCCCGAAAAAACCTACAACAACCCATTATATATTATTATTAGAATAGTATTATTAACAACTAGTTCCTTCTAATGTATACAAATGCTATAGTTCAAGGCAAAGATCTAAGGAAGGGAGGGATAATGGAGATCGAATCTATGCAAAATACAGGTAGTGTGTGAAGGAGGACTTGGCACGGTACATAGAAATTCCAAATATTACGTCCAAGTAACAAACAACAGAAACAGAAGAGGTAAATCTAGAATACGACAATCAGCCGGTGGCCCTCTAACTTGGAAGGTTAACGGATTAGTTGCAGAAGGGTCATCATTCCACTGATCGGTTCACACCATCCGTTTTGCGGCATTGGTCATTAATGAAGATATGAATCCAGCGGTGTTAGGGAGGCCAAGGAGGATAAGTGAATGGGGTCGGCCCATTCGCAAGAACCCGGGTGGATCCATATTGTCTTCGCCTGGCATTAATGACCAGCCCCTTTTCCATTGTAGGTCCGCTTCGTGGACGAAGCCCAATCATCCCCTGATCGCTTTCCCCTCTTGCTTTGTGGAGGAGTGCAAGCGTTGTCGAGGGGGGTGGCTGTGGTGCTTGGGAAGGACGGGCTCGGGGAACGCACAGGGAAGGGAAGGGAACGATGCTGCCCAAAGTCATCGCAGTAAGATCTGTTTTGGTCTAAGACTTACAGCTGGAATTAGAACTCTTCTAGAGCATTGACCTGGAACAGAAGCAGCGACACAGAACGACACAAGGATACGAGAAGGAAGGCGCATGCGTGGCAGAGAGACCCGGGAGGACAGAGCAAAAGGAAAGTACTACAACAGGGCTGGGCAACTCATTACCCTACACAACTGATTTACCCAGAATTTCCACTTCTGAATTTGGCACGACACCAATGAATTCATAGAATCATAGAATCATAGAATCAAAGAGTTGGAAGAGACCTCATGGGCCATCCAGTCCAACCCCCTGCCAAGAAGCAGGAACACTGCATTCAAATCACCCCTGACAGATGGCCATCCAGCCCCTGTTTAAAACCTTCCGAAGATGGAGCGCCCACCACACTCCGGGGCAGAGAGTTCCACTGCTGAACGGCTCTCACAGTCAGGAAGTTCTTCCTCATGTTCAGATGGAATCTCCTCTCTTGTAGTTTGAAGCCATTGTTTCGCATCCTAGTCTCCAGGGAAGCAGAAAACAAGCTTGCTCCCTCCTCCCTGTGGCTTCCTCTCACATATTTATACATGGCTATCATATCTCCTCTCAACCTTCTCTTCTTCAGGCTAAACATGCCCAACTCCTTAAGCCGCTCCTCATAGGGCTTGTTCTCCAGACCCTTGATCATTTTAGTCGCTGAATTTGGTGTCATTCAGCTTGTAAAGGCTACATATTCATTCAAAACCAATGCAGGTAGAAAGCCTTTGTCTTTGTTTATACCAGAATCACACAAGATGATTCTGATTCATGACTTCTTTTCTCCTGTGCTATTCTAATAATAGAATATAATATTTATTTATTTACAGTATTTGTATACCTCTTTTCTCACCCTGACGGGGACTCAAAGTGGTTTACACATAAGCAATGGCAAAAATTCAATGCCAGTACAAACAAATACAATTATACACTACAATTAGACATAAATCAAATTAAAAAATACATCCATGAGCAATAAAACAATCGTTAAAACAATAAAACTGTCTATATATACCTATAATATTGTATATACATATAATATTTATAATATTATAATGCAATGGAATATAATAATAATATGATATTATGAGTATTATATTTATATTACATGCAATATTATTAATAATATGATATAGCGTTATGGTGCAATATAACAATGTTTAATGCTGATATTGTACTATGCTAATAATATAATATATTGTATGTAATATATGCCTTTGGGGTGGGAAGGGCAGCATATAAATGTTGTAAATAAATAAGTAAATAAATAAGGTGGATAATATGTTTTTGAAAGCGATAGAATCATAGAGTTGGAAGAGACCTCATGGGCCATCCAGTCCAACCCCATTCTGCCAAAAAGCAGGAAAATTGCAATTAAAGCACCCCTGACAGATGGTCATCCAGCCTCTGTTTAAAAGCTTCCAAAGAAGGAGCCTCCACCACACTCCAGGGCAGAGAGTTCCACTGCTGAACAGCTCTCACAGCCAGAAAGTTCTTCCTAATATTCAGATGGAATCTCCTTTCTTGTAGTTTGGAGTCATTGTTCCATGTCCTAGTCTCCAGGGAAGGAGAAAACAAGCTTGCTCTCTCCTCCCTGTGACTTCCTCTCACATATTTATCATGTCTCCTCTTAGCCTTCTCTTCTTCAGGCTAAACATGCCCAGCTCTTTAAGCCGCTCCTCATAGGGCTTGTTCTCCACACCCTTGATAATTTTAGTCATCCTCCTCTGGACACATTCCAGCTTGCTCCCTCCTCCCCATGACTTCCCCTCACATATTTATACATGGCTATCATGTCTCCTCTCAGCCTTCTCTTCTTCAAGCTAAACATGCCCTGCTCTTTAAGCCGCTCCTCATAGGGCTTGTTCTCCAGACCCTTGATCATTTTAGTCACCCTCTTTCTCTGGACACATTCCAGCTTGTCAATATCTCTCTTCAATTGTGGTGCCCAGAATTGGACACAATATTCCAGGTGTGAGGCTTCCAGATAAGTTTCACTGAAATGCAATGATGCTAAACTTAACAATTATAGCAGTGGACATTGTCCCCTGGCACCCCTCTACCCCTTGACATTGTCCACACAACAATGATATCACATTGAGGACAGAAGGACCGGGATAACAGGACGCTAAGCCACAAAGAGAGGAGCTAGAAAGAGAAATACAGTTGAAACTGACTGCACGGATATTTTCCAATGACGTCTCCAAGAGCATTAAACATGAATGAAGCAAGCGTATTTGCAAGGCTTCCCAGTAGGACAGTCCCATCAGTGAAAGAGAATCGCCAAGACAGACCTGACAGCATGAAGCAAGAGTTTATGATCGATAAGAATGTCTACAAGCATAGTAGGTGCAAGACTAGAAGGAAGCAAGTAGTTATACAGAAGCACATCTCGTTGTCCTTTTCTGGAATACCTTTCACATTCCTTGTATATGTGGTCTAGGACGGGGTGGGCAAAGTGTGGCTCTGGGGCCAAGGAAAGATATTTGGGTGGCTTTCAGGGCTTCCCATATCCCCGAACCAAAGTAAGACAATGAATTGCTGCTCATGGAAGAATCTCAAGTGCAACTTGACCTGTTAAGTAGGTGTATCATTTAGCATAATAAAATATCAATATATTGTTGAAGGCTTTCATGGCCGGAATCACTGGGTTGTTGTAGGTTTTTCGGGCTATATGGCCATGGTCTAGAGACATTATCTCCTGACATTGTGTCTGCATCTATGGCAAGCATCCTCACTACCTCTGAGGATGCTTGCCGTAGATGCAGGCAAAACGTCAGGAGAGAATGCCTCTAGACCATGGCTATATAGCCCGAAAAAACTTACAACAACCCAAAATATCAATATTTGAGAACTCAAAGGGAGCATCCATCCACTTTGGGATTTTTGCTTTAGTGTTTGGGAGTTCAGGTGGCTCCCAGACCTGCCACCCTTTGCCCGTCCCAGCTCTAGAATGCATTCGAAAAATCATTAAGGCCTTCCTTACAAAATGGCCACATTGCTCATAAAGCTGTTCCCATTACCAGTTATTCTAAATGCACATCGAAGTATGACTTTGAACACCTTTACTCAAATCTAATGCTCACTTTTTTGGCTAAATTACCTCACCAAATTTAGGGTGCGCATTATTGATTTATTTTATTTTTATTTACGATATTTATAACTCACCTTCTCAGCCATACGGCGGCTCAAGGTGGGTTACAGATTGGCATTCATAAAATTGCCATTAAAAACATTGCCCAGAGGGATCTAAAATCCTTTCCTTGTCTCATATAAAGCTTTTCCTATCTCATGAAGCGAAAGGAAAACATTCTGTTTACCTTTTCAACCAGATAACGATTGCTTTTCTTTTCTAATAAATGGGCTTGGGAACTCTCTCTTAGTTTATTTATTTATTTTATGATATTTATAGCCCACCTTTCTCAGCCATACAACGACTCAAGGCGGGTTACAGATTGGAACTATTCGAAGTCAGGCATTCATAAAAGTGCCACTGAAAACAATCAATATTACAATATAAAACATATATAAATACCATTAAAGCATATAATCATTGGTGTCATCTTGTTAAAAACGTTATCCCAGTGGTTCTCAACATGGGTCCCCAGATGTTTTTGGCCTACAACTCCCAGAAATCCCAGCCAGTTTACCAGCTGTTAGGATTTCTGGGAGTTGAAGGCCAAAAACATCTGGGGACCCTAGGTTGAGAACCACTGCGTTATCCAGTAGCATTGTCTGGCCATTCCATGTCCATCATTCATAGTTCCGTGTTATCTATCCCGCTGCATTCTCAAAAGCTTGCTCAAAGAGAAAGGGCTTTACTTTTTTCGGAAAGTCAGGAGGGAGGGGGGCAATCTAATATCCCTGGGGAGGGAGTTCCATAGCCGGGGGGCCACCACTGAGAAGACCCTGTCTTTCGTTCCTGCCAATCGCACTTGCGAGGCAGGCAGGATCGAGAGCAGGGCCTCCCCAGACGACCTTAAGTTCCTAGATCAGTGTTTCTCAACCTTCCTAATGCCACAACCCCTTAATACAGTTCCTCATGTTGTGGTGACCCCCAACCATAACATCATTTTCATTGTTACTTCATAACTGTAATTTTGCTACAGTTATGACTTGTAATGGCCATTTAGTCCAGTCCATTCAACAATGTGAAATATGCAGTGTTTCTCAACCTTCCTAATGCCACGACCCCTTAATACAGTTCCTCATCTTGTGGTGATCCCCAACCATAACATTATTTTGTTGCTACTTCACAACTGTAATTTTGCTCCCGTTATGAATTGCAATGGAAATATCTGATATGCAGGATGCATTTTTATTCACTGGACCAAATTTGGCACAAATACCCCATATGTCCAAATTTGAATACTGGTGGAGTTGGGGAGGATTGATTTTGTCATTTGGAAGTTGTAGTTGCTGGGATTTATAGTTCACCTACAACCAAAGAGCATTCTGAACTCCACCAACAATGGAATTGAACCAAACTTGGCACACAGAACTCCCATGACCAACAGAAAATCTTGACAGGGTCTGGCGGGCATTGACCTTGAGTTTTGTAGTTTGCCTACATCCAGAGAGCACTGTGGGTTCAAATAACGATGGATCTGGACCAAACTTGGCACAAATACTCAATATGCCCAAATGTGAACACTGGTGGAGTTTGGGGAAAATAGATTTGACATTTGGGGGTTGTAGTTGCTGTGATTTATAGTTCACCTATAATCAATGAACATTCTGAACCCCACCAACCATAGAATTGGGCCAAACTTCCCACATAGAACTCCAATGACCAACAGAATATACTGTGTTTTCTGATTATCTTTGTTGACCCCTCTGACAACCCCTCGTGACCCCCACAGGGGTCCTGACCTCCAGGTTGAGAAACACTGTCCTAGATGGTTCAGAGGAGGAGATACGTTTGGACAGGTAAGCTGGGCTGGAATCGTTTAGGGCTTTATAGGCTAAAGCCAGCACTTTGAATTGTGCTCGGTAGCAAATTGGCAGCCAGTGGAGCTGACGCAACAGAGGAGTAGTGTGTTCCCTGAGTGCCGCTCCTGTTAGGAACCTGGCTGTCACCCTTTGGACCATTTGAAGCTTCCAAACAGTCTTCAAAGGCAGCCCCACATAGAGCGTGTTGCAGTAATCTATTCGGGATGTAAAAAGAGCATGGACCAAGTCAGACTTTCCAAGGTATGGGCACAGCTGGATTAGATTCACAGAATACGGTAAGCTTAGTACTGCTTCAAGAGATACACCAATAGACCTCACTACTTCTGGGGTTGCTTGCCATAGAAGCATGCGAAACGTCAGGAGAAAATGCCTCTAGAAGATGGCCATATAGCCCGAAAAAACCTACAACAACCCCAAGTTTTATTTTTCCATTACTGAGAGCTTTGGTGTTGTGACTGCACCTTTAATGTCCAAATTATAGAGTGCACATTTTGCTGCTGCGCATTATATACTTTTTTTTTGGCTTCAGGGTTTTGAAAATTGAGGTGCGCATTAGATTCGATGGTGCATTAGACTCGAATAAATGTGGTTATAGATACATATAAATCGCACAAATACAAGACTGTGCTATAAATACTACATTGCCACAAGATTGCGACGTTTTCATAGCAAATTGTTACAAAAAGGCCACATTGCTACCAAAGAATTCATTGCAACAGTGCAGCAACAGAGTTACACTTACATCCTGAATGGTTATTGTTTCACAGTGTTACTACACAGATAATATAAAGACAGAGGTCACATTTTGAGGGATCATTGTGCTTGTGACGAAGCGTGAGGGCATGTGGCCAGGTGTCAAGTGGTGCGTCTACACTCGAGACTTGACTGAGGATCCACAGGGAGTGCTTCCTTAATTTGATGCTGGTGGTGCATGTTTGCATGTCTAGAGAAGTGTAAGCTGTCTTTCCATCCAATGGGCAGAAGCCCACCAAGCCCCTTTCGTGGAGGGCTCTGCAAAAGGATGTGGGAGGCAGCACCACCTGCAAGAGCATAGCTCTGGAGACCAGAATTGAAACCTTTGGGTGGGTGAACGGTATGCGGTTAGTGTGCTCAGCACCAGCCTGACAGCTTGAGGGCAGGGCAATAAGATATAGCTCTGAGGAGGGCTTTTTAAAAAGCTGAAGGTCATGCGCCAAAATGGAGTTGAAGACTCTTTGCCAGGCCCACAAATCTACCCCCTCCCCCAAAACTGATCAGAACCCCGTCCAATGAAGCAGGCGGAATGGAGCCTGAAATGGTGCAGTTGGTACTATCAATACCTGCAACTATCTTATCAAGGGGAGCGTTTGCTCTAAGTATAATGGAGCATAAATTCGTCTTTTCCCATACTCTGCTTTTAGTTAAGAAGAAGAGGAGACAAATTCAGGACTGTGGCGCAGCTGGCTGAGTGTCAGCTGCATTAAGATCCCTTCTGACCCAAAGGTCATGAGTTCGAAGCCAGCCCTGGTCGGAATGAGCTTCCGACCAATTGTTTAGCTTGTTGTCGACCTTTGCAAAACAAAAGACAGTTGCATCTGTCAAGTAGGAAATTTAGGTACCACCTATTTTACGAGGCCATAAAGCATGCGGGGAATGTGGAAGTACTTCATCAGTGCCACAGATGGACGATGAAAGCGACAGCTTCCCTGGCGGCCAGAAAAGTGGAATGTTAAATAGCCTCTAACTAGGTTCTTGTGGGTTTTTTCGGGCTAAAGAGCCATGTTCTAGAGGCATTTCTCCTGACGTTTCGCCTGCATCTATGGCAAGCATCCTCAGAGGTGTGAGGTCTGTTGGAATTAGGACAATGGGTTTATATATCTGTGGAATGGCTGGGGTGGGGCAAGGAGCTCTTCCCTGCTGCAGTTAGGTGTGAATGTTTAGCTGATCACCTTCATTAGCATTTGAGGGTCTGCCTGAGCCTGGGAAAATCTGTTGCTGGGAGGTGTTAATCTGTGCCTGGTTTTTTGAGAACACAGAAATGCTGGACCACACCAACAACCACCATGTCAGACTACACAGAGAAGCCATTGAAATCCACAAGCATGTGGACAATTTCAACAGAAAGGAAGAGACCATGAAAATGAACAAAATCTGGCTACCAGTATTAAAAAACTCTAAAATTATAACAGCTAAACAACTGAGAGGAAAAAACCAGGCACAGATTAACACCTCCCAGCAACAGATTTTCCCAGGCTCAGGCAGACCCTCAAATGCTAATGAAGGTGATCAGCTAAACATTCACACCTAACTGCAGCAGGGAAGAGCTCCTTGCCCCACCCCAGCCATTCCACAGATATATAAACCCATTGTCCTAATTCCAACAGACCTCACACCTCTGAGGATGCTTGCCATAGATGCAGGCGAAACGTCAGGAGAAATGCCTCTAGAACATGGCTCTTTAGCCCGAAAAAACCCACAAGAACCTAGTGATTCCAGCCATGAAAGCCTCTAACTGTCTGTCTATATGTGTTGAGTGAGCTCCCGACCAAAATTGCGTAACTTGTTGTTGACCTTTGCAGCCTGAAAGACAATTGCATCTGTCAAGTAGGAAATTTAGATACCACTTATGTGAGGAGGCTAATTTCCATAAAAATCTCCAGGAAGTATGCAAAGAATGAGGAAAGTACTTCATCAGTGTCACAAATGGACGGCAAAGCAACAGCTCCCCTGGTGGCCAGAAGCTGGAATTGTAAATAGCCTCTGAGTGTCTGTCTATATATGTTGTGTGTCCTTGGCATTGAATGTTTGCCATAGATGTGTACATTGTAATTTGCCCTGAATCCCCTGCGGGGTGAGAATTGCGGAATATAAATACTGTAAATAATAATAATAATAATAATAATAATAATAATAATAATATAAAACTTTATTTACTCCGACCCGGGCTGGCTTCGAACTCTTGACCTTTCGGTCAGTAGTGATCTTAATGTAGCTGACTCCCAGCCAGCTGCGCCACAGTCCCGATGCTGTGCACCGACTACCACATGTGTGCATTTCACAGAGACCACGAAGGAGAAAAATGAGAATCCCTCTGCTAATACTCTAGGAATTCAATCCCACTATTAAATCTTTCTCAGGTTCTTGTTCCAAAAAATGCCAGACAGACTGTTCATAGAGTTGCCATTGAAAGGAATGCGACACCCCAGTCATTACAAGGCAACATTAACATAGTTCTTCAGGTAAAGCTAGGAAGTTGGACTGGTCATTTGTTTCTCAACTGAGGTCCCATCCACTTTGTCATATAATATAGTTTTTATTGTTTGTATGGTTTGTATATGTATTATGATGTAATGATGAGATATGTATGTATATATTAGGCATGTGCAACCCATGGTTCTAAATGGTTCTAAAGTACTTACAAAAACTCAAGTTCTGGTGGTGAAGACTAGGGGGCGCTGGTGCTTTGCTTCTACAATGTTGCTAAAGTTCTGGTGGTGAAAATTTCAGAACTCTAACAAAACTTTCAAAATTTCATTATTGGTGATTTTTATGACAGAACCTATTAGGAATTCCCATTTATAATGAAATTTTGAAAGTTGTGTTAGAGTTCTGAAAGTCTGAAGTATTTCTCTAGCACAGGGGTCCTCAAACTTTTTAAACAGAGGGCCAGGTCATAGTCCCTCAAACTGTTAGAGGGCCGGATTATAATTTGAAAAAAATAAAAGAATTAATTCCTATACACACTGCACATATCTTATTTGTGGTGCAAAACCACTTAAAAACAATACAATAATTAAAATGAAGAACAATTTTAACAAATATAAACGTATTAGTATTTCAATAGGAAGTGTGGGCCTGCTTTTGGCTGATGAGTAGGATCATTGTTGTTGTTGTGTGCTTTCAAGTCATTTCAGACTTAAGTTGACCCTGAGCGAGGGCCGGGTAAAAGACCTTGGAGGGCCGCATCCGGCCCCCGGGCCTTAGTTTGAGGACCCCTGCTCTAGCAGATCAATATATCCGCAGGGAGATGATATTATGGCTGTTTCCGGCAATGCAAACCACCTGCCTCCATCCCTTTCTGCAGCCTTTCTGATTCCTGGCCTTCATCCTTGCCTTGTATCCCCTCAAAGACCACAGCCCTGGATACGCAGCCCATTCCCCAAGCCTTGTGGTGCTAAGCCAGAATGGGGGGTTCTGATCAGTTTTCAGTCTTAGGACCCGTTGGGTTAGAAAGAGCCATTAAAATAAACAAATACAGTAGCTGACCATTAAAGAAAAGGAAAAAAAAGATTAAACTGAACCAAAGCAAACAGATTATTTACCATTTTCACGACTGATGACTGAGGGAAGGGCATCAGTGAGACCAGGAGAGGGGGAGGGAAGGGAGGAGAAGAAGGAGGGAGGGAGGGGAGAAAGGAGGTGAGTGCAACACATCACAGCAAAGAAGGAAAAGGAGATGATTAACAACAACAGAAAAGGAAAAAAAATCCAAAAACCCAGCATGTATTAACACAACATTAATGTGGAATGAAGAAACGGATGGGACCAAAAAAAAAAAGGCAAAAAAAGGTGGAGAGCATGAGAATCCATTATTGATTTTTAGGAATATCAATGAATCCACGTCTCACCAGGAGGAAGCTGTGAACACAAAAAGAAGAGGCAGAGCACCAGGGGAAAGGAAGCCATGACGTGGTCCGTGTGATCTATGGCCAGGATTGTGGCAAGGGAAGCCCTGTTTACAAGCAGCCTTGGACTGCAAAGCCCCTCTTCTGCTCCTTCCCAAAGAGGGAGGAAGAGAAGCCAAACTATGCATCCCACTGTGGCCAAAGGTCAAGAAAGGACCCAGAAAGCTAAGTTCCCAAACTGCCCCATTTCTTGGAATCATAGAATCCTAGAGTTGGAAGAGACCTTGTCTTCTGCAGGTTAAACATGTCCAGCTCTTTAAGCCACTCCTCATAGGGCTTGTTCTCCAGATCCTTGATCATTTTAGTCACCCTCCTCTGGACACATTCCTGCTTAGAGTAAATATCTCCTTTAAAATGCGGTGCCCAGAATTGGACAAAGTATTCCAGGTGTGGTCTGATCAAGGCTGAATAGGGGGGTGGCATGACTTTCCTAGATCTAAGCACTAGACTCCTATTTATGCGGGCCAAAATCTCATTGGCTTTTTTAGCTGCCACATGATGTTGTTGGCTCATGTATAGCTTGTTGTACACAAGGGCTCCACATGTACTTCTATCGAGCCAGCGCCCCCCATTCTTTACTTTTGCATTTCATTTTTTTTCTGCCTAAGTGGAGTGTCTTGCATTTGTCACTGTTGAACTTCATTTTGTTAGTTTTGGACCATCTCTCTAATCTGAAGCAGGGAGAAAGTGGAGATGAGGAGGAGAGTTGATAGAACTGAGCATTGACTTTGTGCCTGGACCACTATCACTCTAGAGCAGTGGTTCCCAACCTGTGGGTCCCCAGATGATTTGGCCTTCAACTCCCAGAAATCCTATCAGCTGGTAAATTGGCTGGGATTTCTGGGAGTTGTGGGCCAAAACACCTGGGGACCCACAGGTTGAGAAGCACTGGCCTAAGTGGAGTATCTTGCATTTGTATCTGTTGGACTTCACTGTGTTAGTTTTGGTCAATCATCTCTCTAATCTGTTAAGATCGTTTTGAATTCTGCTCCTGTCTTCTGGAGTCTTGGCTCTCCCTCCCAATTTGGTCCTGTCTGCAAACTTGATGATCTCTTCCCACATCATTCACAGCTTGCCCTGTTTCCAGAGGCAGAGAAGATGGAAAGAGATCTCTCCAGCAGCTTATTTGGAAATTAAGTCAGATTTCGGTAATTGGCTTCAAAGTGGTATTGGAAAAATACCTGGCAGCTGGACAGCCTCACTGTAGGAGGCAAACAGACAGGTAAACATCTTTAGGGCAACAGTGAGAGGGACAGGATGGGCTGAACTAGAGGGTAGGAGAGCTGATAGGGACAACATGGGCCTAGAGGACTCCTCACAGAGGCTCAAAATGGGGCAGAAGGAGACTTACTCGTTCCATCTTCTGTCACCATTCCCAGTCCTTCGGCTTTGTTTTGTCGCTCAAAGGCGTTGAGATCCAGCACACTGTTGAGTGAAGGAGAGGATGGAAAACAGGGCCAGGAGAGCAAAGGAACAGAGCTTAAGAGGGGATAGAGCAGGTATGGGCAAACTTGGACCCTCCTAGTGTTTTGGACTTCAACTCCCACCATTCCTACCAGAACTCCCACCATTCCTATCAGAAGCGTGTCCTACTTGAGTTCCTCCGCCCACACCCTGACATCCACGCCCTTAGTGTCAAGCCCTTGGCCCTGAGCCCCACTTCTTTGACTGCGGATACAGGAAGGGGCTTACCTGGTACAGGTGAGGAGGAGGGGGCATGCAAGACTGGCCAAGGAAGCCAAGGAAGGCACACAGGTGGGGGCGCCTCAAGAGCACCCCTCAGGGATTTGCGCTATATGCAAATGCGTATCTTGCCTATTGCTTCAGCCGTCCCTGGATAGCAGGACAATGGAAGGCTGAAGGTGCAAATGGTGAAGTGGCCCACAGAAGAAGCCCCCGATTCTTATTTCTCTTGGCCAAGAAAGATGCAACTTCCCACCTGTCAGTCATAATCACCCCCAGAAGTGGAACCAGTTCGTCTTCACATCAGATCAGCACTCCAACAGGGTAGTATTGATGCCAGCCCTAGAGCCCCATTATCCCCCCCCCCCCCAATTTAGGCTGAGTGACTATATTGATTTCCTACAATGTCACAAATGGTGCTGGTTCTGGGAAATGTAAAAGGGGAGCTTCCCAAGACATCCAGTGCAAGTGGCCCTGCATTTAGGACAGTGGTTCTGTGGGTCCCCAGATGTTTTGGCCTTCAACTCATAGAAAATCCTAACAGCTGGTAAACTGGCTGGGATTTCTGGGAGTTGTAGGCCAAAACACCTGGGGACACACAGGTTGAGAACCACTGGTTTAGGGTAACTCATGCCAGAGTCAAGTCTGAATGCAAAGCAACAGCTTTGCTCAAAAGTGCCCTTTGGCAACACAAAGTAACCCATGGTGGAATGTCCCATCAATTGCCTTCAAAGCCAGGAGGATCCAATATCTTACTGGGTTCTGATTGCCAAACGTAAGAAGCAAGGATGAGAAGGTACAACAGAAAGCAGAAATATAGAGAGGGGGAAGAACAAGATTGTCGCAGCTACAAACCTGCATGTCTGCATTAGTGCTTGGATGCTCTGGAAGAACCCCACTTCACGTTTCTCCTTCAGATAATCCAGCATTTTCTGAAGACACAAAGAAATCAATTATCAGTAGGGAAGATAGCCTCATTGCTATTTATTTATTTACTGTATTTATATTCCACCCTTCTGACCCCGCAGGGGACTCGGGGGGGGGGGGGGGGTTACAATGTACATATACATGGCAAACATTCAATGCCATAGACACACAACATATATAGACAGACACACATTCCAGCTTTTTCATGAGGGTATTCTGGCTGTTGCTTCACTGTCCATTTGTGGCACTGATGAAGTACTTCCTCATTTTTTGCATGTTTGCCTGCTTAAGCTCCAAATTATTTACAGCCACATCACATGGCACTTCACGCTTTGTTTGCTAATGAGCTGAATGCTCTGCCGTTTTAGTATCCTGTTTGATTTTTGGATGCTTTGCATGCTCTGCCCTAACAAGAGCAACTTCCCAAGAATTATTTTTTCCTTTCCTCCATACCTGCTGCACTTCCTCGTTGCCGCCATTCAGGATGGAGATGCCCAGTTTCAACGTGGAAGACACCATGGCACCAGGCTCCCCTAACAAGATTCAAAGAGAGGAAAAATTATGGCTTCTATCTTGAACTTGAACTTCGTAGCTAGTATTAGTCTAGGTATCTCCTTTCCCCATTGAATGATTCAAGCTGTACAGTCTAAATTGGGAGTTGATACAGCCTTCCCACATCTGTTCCTCCTTGAGATACAGTGACCTACAATCCCCACAATCCCAGCCAACACAAACCAAGGCATGGGGAGAGAAAGGGTTGTCTCTACCTTTGCAGGCGCTGATCATCTGCAGAACCATCTCGGCTGCCCCTCGGTTGTGCAACCGGGATTGTTGATACAGAAGCTTCTGTTTTTCCATCTCCTTCTCCTGCAAGGTGGCAAAAAAACATGAAGTGATGGCTAGGAATCAATGACAGGTTACCTAGCTATATATTACCTGCAGGAGGAGAGTGCTAGGATAGTTACAGTGGTACAACATGCACTTTTGGCACTGTTAAAATAGTGACAAAGATTTCAGTCTGGAGCATCTACATAGCAACTCATTCTCTCTCTGGTCTGGGAAATCATGTGACCTAATGATTTATATCTCAGCCCGTGATGTAAAGCTTCTACAGTTCTGCCAGCCTTCAGGCCCAGCTGCCTTCAGTTCTAATTCTACCTTCTTTTTAAAGTACTAATGAATGGTGTGTACTGCTCTGGGATCCATAACACAACTTTTGAAATGTACGTATAGCATCTATCTATCTTGAAACTCAGGGCAAGTTTGCATGCTGCAAGTCACTTCTGGTCACTTCTGGAGTGAGAGAATCAGCTGTCTACGAAAACATTGCCCAGGGGACGCTCGGATGTCTTGCAATCCTGCGAGGAGGCAACAGATCACAGGAGCTGTCTTCATAGACCTGTCAGTGGCTTATGATACTGTAAACCACCACCTCCTCCTGAGTAAAATGTATAATATCACAAAGGACTACCACCTCACCTGCCTCATAGGAAACCTGCTACAAAACAGGAGCTTTTTTGTTGAGTTCCAGGCCAGAGAAGAAGATGGCGAAAACAGAAGAATGGCCTGCCTCAGGGGAGCGTGCTTGCTCCATCCATGTTCAACATTTACACAAATGACCAGCCACTGCCAGAAGGGACAGAGAGCTTCATTTATGCTGATGATCGTGCCATTACTGCTCAAGCAGGGAGCTTTGAGATGGTAGAACAGAAGCTCTCCGAAACTCTAGGTACTCTTACTGCCTATTACAGGGAAAACCAGCTGATCCCTAATCCATCTAAAGCACAGACATGTGCTTTTCACCTTAAGAACAGACAAGCATCTCGAGCTCTGAGGATTACTTGGGAAGGAATCCCACTGGAGCATTGCAGCGCACCCAAATACCTTGGAGTTACCATGGACCGTGCTCTGACCTACAAGAAGCACTGCCTGAATATCAAGCAAAAAGTGGGCGCTAGAAACAATATCATATGAAAGCTGACTGGCACAACCTGGGCATCACAACCAGACACAGTGAAGACATCTGCCCTTGCTCTGAACACACTGCGCTCTGGTACCACGAGATGTAGAGCCAACCTTATGTAGAGCCAACCTTAAGAAATGGGATTACAAAGTGGAATCCACGACATGCGAGTGTGGAGAAGAGCAAATCACAGACCATCTGCTGCAATGCAACCTGAGCCCTGCTACATGCACAATGGAGGGTCTTCTTATAGTAAGACTAGAGGCACTCCAAGTGCCCAGCTACTGGTCAAAGGACATTTAATCAACTACCAAGCTTCCAAACGTTGTGCTTTCTTTGTTTCTTTGTTTGTTTCTTTGTTAAAAAATGCAATACAACTGTTTGGTTTGCTCCTGACACGATAAATAGGGCAAGTTTGCAAAGAAAAGACGCACAAATGGCTAGGTTTTATGGACAGGAAGAAAGTTTTGACGAAGGATGGACATAGCTACGCTGAAACATTGGAAGAAGCTGTATGCAGACGCCGTACTTACCTCAAAGGAAAGTTCGGATTCTTCCCCTTCTTCTCCCTCTTCTCCCTCTTCACCTTCATTTAAGTGGCAACTCTGGAGTTCGGCACCAACATATGTGGCAGGACATTAAAAAATCAACAACATATTGTTACTGATGGAGAAGAAAGTGTCCCTGCCCTCCACACAGTTGCCCATCTCTGCTTTATTGGCTCTACTTGCACACAGCTAACAACAGGCTTGTACATAGAAAGAAAGCAAGAGCAGCATGTCCTCTCCAGCCTCAAAAGGAAAGGCTTTGGTTTTGTGTGTTAAGATACCGTACATACTCGCGTTTAAGTTGAGTTTTTTGGTCCTTTCTTAAGGCTGAAAAAGCCCCCGTAGCTTATATTCGAGTCAAAGTTATTATTTTACTCGTTCTTGTTGTTGTTCTTATTATTATTGTTACATTTCTTATTTTACTTTATTTATTATTGTTATTATCACATTTATTATTGTACTCTATTATTATTATTATTATTATTATTATTATTATTATTATTTTACTCTGTTATTACTTCAAACACGACAAGATGAGTCCATAGCAGACAAGATCACTCTGCTGGCTGTTATATTGGATCACACATCGGACACTTCCCAAGTGTCTAGGACTGTGTGATGTATCGGCAAATAATGCATGCAGATCCCAGCAGGATGGCCTTCTGCAGCTGGCAGATGGTAATCTTAACAGCGTTGATTGTGTTCAAGTCCAGGCCAAGGTCTTTAGGCACTGCACCCAGTGTACCAATCACCACTGGGACCACCTTTACTATTATTATTATTACATGTATTATTTTACTTTATTATTGTTGTTATTATTACATTTGTTATTATAACAATTATTATTTTACTCTATTATTATTGTTATTATTGGAAGGATACGTAAGCACATTTACATTGGAAAAAGGTTAGAATAATGGTTTAATCAGAGTTGGACAGTCTTGTCTTCAATTACAGTTTTATGTAAATATTCAAAAACATTTAACGTATGGATGCCTCAATTAATATAATTTTATTGGTATCTATTTTTATTTTGAAATTTACCAGTAGCTGCTGCATTTTCCACCTTTGGCTTATACTCAAGTCAATTCATTTTCCTAGTTTTTTTGTGGCAAAATTAGGTGTCTCCGTTTATATTCGGGTCAGCTTATACTCGAGTATACTGCAGGAGATTGAACTGTGTGGCAGTCCAGACCCATTTGAATTGCAACTTGCAGAATTTTTACCATGTTGGCTAAGGGGCTGTTGGAACATACAATGCCACTATTTTTATTTATTCATTTATTTATTTTATTTAGACCATTTATACTATTTAAACCCTATCCTTCTCAACCTCTGAGGAGGCACTCAGAGGGTTCAGAAAAAAAAGTGGCATCCCCATTATGTATATATATAATATAAAAAGTACAGTAGATTCTCGCTTATCCAACATAAATGTGCCAGCAGAACACTGGATAAGCAAAAATGTTGGATAATATGGAGGGATTAAGGAAAAGCTTATTAAATGTCAAATCACGTTACAAATTAAGCACCAAAACATCATGTTTTACAACAAATCGACAGAAACAGCAGTTCAATACAAGGTAATGTTATGTAGTAATTACTGTATTTACGAATTTAGCATCAAAACATAGCAATGTATTGAAACAGCAGTGGATCTAGGCAGGAGGCAAGCTACGTTGGATAATACAGAATGTTGGATGGGAGAAGGTTGGATAAGCAAGACTCTATTGTACAGATTTTTTTTTGTTGCGTCGGGAGTGACTTGAGAAACTGCAAGTTGCTTCTGGTGTGAGAGAATTGGCCGTCTGCAAAGACGTTGCCCAGGGGACGCCCAGATGATTTGATGTTTTTATCATCCTTGTGGGAGGCTTCTCTCATGTCCCCGCATGAGGAGCTGGAGCTGATAGAGGGAGCTCATCTGCCTCTCCCCGGATTTGAACCTGCGACCTGCCAGCACAGGGATTTAACCCACTGCACCACTGTACATCTACTGTACATAGAATCATAGAATCAAAGAGTTGGAAGAGGCCTCATGGGCCATCCAGTCCAACCCCCTGCCAAGAAGCAGGAATATTGCATTCAAATCACCCTTGACAGATGGCCATCCAGCCTCTGTTTAAAAGCTTCCAAAGAAGGAGCCTCCACCACACTCCGGGGCAGAGAGTTCCACTGCTGAACAGCTCTCACAGTCAGGAAGTTCTTCCTCATGTTCAGATGGAATCTCCTCTCTTGTAGTTTGAAGCCATTGTTCCACGTCCTAGTCTCCAGGGAAGCAGAAAACAAGCTTGCTCCCTCCTCCCTGTGCCTTCCTCTCACATATTTATACATGGCTATCATATCTCCTCTCAGCCTTCTCTTCTTCAGGCTAAACATGCCCAGCTCCTTAAGCCGCTCCTCATAGGGCTTGTTCTCCAGACCCTTGATCAGATGTAGACTGTATGATGAGGGCTCTGAAACTGCTTGCGTAACACAATATTTAAAATGAGAGCGACTAAAATAGATTTCCCAGGGATAAGCCCCCATCTCTTGCTCACCTTTGCCATGATGTCAGCATAGGCCATGTACAGATAGTCTACCTCCAATTTGCTGAAAGAAAGCAGAGTGGGGTCAGGATTTAAACAATGCTGAAATTCTCTCTTCTACACAATAATAGAACACACAGTCTATCGTTTTTGCTTTAGCAATCCTAGGTCTCTAAGAAACAAACATGCCTCTCTGGTGAAAAAGTCAGAATGGTCTCTGCTTGGTGTTTTTCGAGTGTGTTGTACTACTTCTATCACCTCCACCTCCCTGACGCTGCATCTGAGAAAAAAGAGTTGCTCCACGTCCTCACTACCTCTGAGGATGCTTGCCATAAATGCAGGCAAAACATCAGGAGAGAATGTCTCTAGAACATGGCCATATAACCCGAAAAAACCTACAACAACCCAGTGATTTCGGCCATGAAAGCCTTCGACAATACAATTCTTGCATCTATGGCAAGCATCCTCAGAGGTAGTGAGGCCTATTGGAGGTTGCAATAGACCTCACTACCTCTGAGGATGCTTGCCATAGATGCAGGTGAAACGTCAGGAGAAAATGCCTCTAGAACATGGCCATACAACCCGAAAAATCCTACAACAACCCAGTGATTTCGGCCATGAAAGCCTTCGACAATACAATTCTTGCATCTATGGCAAGCATCCTCAGAGGTAGTGAGGCCTATTGGAGGTTGCAATAGACCTCACTACCTCTGAGGATGCTTGCCATAGATGCAGGTGAAACGTCAGGAGAAAATGCCTCTAGAACATGGCCATACAACCCGAAAAATCCTACAACAACCCAGTGATTTCGGCCATGAAAGCCTTCGACAATACAATTCTTGCATCTATGGCAAGCATCCTCAGAGGTAGTGAGGCCTATTGGAGGTTGCAATAGACCTCACTACCTCCGAGGATGCTTGCCATAGATGCAGGTGAAACGTCAGGAGAAAATGCCTCTAGAACATGGCCATACAACCTGAAAAATCCTACAACAACCCAGTGATTTCGGCCATGAAAGCCTTCGACAATACAATTCTTGCATCTATGGCAAGCATCCTCAGAGGTAGTGAGGCCTATTGGAGGTTGCAATAGACCTCACTACCTCCGAGGATGCTTGCCATAGATGCAGGTGAAACGTCAGGAGAAAATGCCTCTAGAACATGGCCATACAACCCGAAAAATCCTACAACAACCCAGTGATTTCGGCCATGAAAGCCTTCGACAATACAATTCTTGCATCTATGGCAAGCATCCTCAGAGGTAGTGAGGCCTATTGGAGGTTGCAATAGACCTCACTACCTCTGAGGATGCTTGCCATAGATGCAGGTGAAACGTCAGGAGAAAATGCCTCTAGAACATGGCCATACAACCCGAAAAATCCTACAACAACCCAGTGATTTCAGCCATGAAAGCCTTCGACAATACAATTCTTGCATCTATGGCAAGCATCCTCAGAGGTAGTGAGGCCTATTGGAGGTTGCAATAGACCTCACTACCTCCGAGGATGCTTGCCATAGATGCAGGTGAAACGTCAGGAGAAAATGCCTCTAGAACATGGCCATACAACCCGAAAAATCCTACAACAACCCAGTGATTTCGGCCATGAAAGCCTTCGACAATACAATTCTTGCATCTATGGCAAGCATCCTCAGAGGTAGTGAGGCCTATTGGAGGTTGCAATAGACCTCACTACCTCCGAGGATGCTTGCCATAGATGCAGGTGAAACGTCAGGAGAAAATGCCTCTAGAACATGGCCATACAACCCGAAAAATCCTACAACAACCCAGTGATTTCGGCCATGAAAGCCTTCGACAATACAATTCTTGCATCTATGGCAAGCATCCTCAGAGGTAGTGAGGCCTATTGGAGGTTGCAATAGACCTCACTACCTCTGAGGATGCTTGCCATAGATGCAGGTGAAACGTCAGGAGAAAATGCCTCTAGAACATGGCCATACAACCCGAAAAATCCTACAACAACCCAGTGATTTCGGCCATGAAAGCCTTCGACAATACAATTCTTGCATCTATGGCAAGCATCCTCAGAGGTAGTGAGGCCTATTGGAGGTTGCAATAGACCTCACTACCTCCGAGGATGCTTGCCATAGATGCAGGTGAAACGTCAGGAGAAAATGCCTCTAGAACATGGCCATACAACCCGAAAAATCCTACAACAACCCAGTGATTTCGGCCATGAAAGCCTTCGACAATACAATTCTTGCATCTATGGCAAGCATCCTCAGAGGTAGTGAGGCCTATTGGAGGTTGCAATAGACCTCACTACCTCTGAGGATGCTTGCCATAGATGCAGGCGAAACGTCAGGAGAAAATGCCTCTAGAACATGGCCATATAGCCCGAAAAAAACCTACAACAACCCAGTGATTTCGGCCATGAAAGCCTTCGACAATACAATTCTTGCATCTATGGCAAGCATCCTCAGAGGTAGTGAGGCCTATTGGAGGTTGCAATAGACCTCACTACCTCAGAGGATGCTTGCCATAGATGCAGGCAAAACGTCAGGAGAGAATGCCTCTAGAACATAGCCATATAACCCAAAAAAACCTACAACAACCCAGTGATTTCGGCCATGAAAGCCTTTGACAATACAATTCCTGAATTGTGAGTCATCCCTGAAAAGTGACATCTCCAGGGACTTTCTCAAAGCAGGAGAAGATGGCAAAAATGACATTGTTGCTCCGATCCGTCCCTCTCTTCCCATGACTCACATCTTCTCTGTCAGGGCTGTCCTGCTGAAGTGCAGGATGAGCTGGTGCAGGGGGTCAGGCTTCTTTTCGGCCTCTTCCTCTTCTTCCTCCTCCTCCTCTCCTGGTTTCTACATCCCATTCGCCAACACAGGAAAGAGAGAGAGAGAAGCATTGCCACATTATACATTAGCTTGGACTCACGGGCAATGGCTGCATTCGGTTCAGTTGCAACCTGTTCAGACCTGTGCATCACTGCAAAGCAGGTATGGGCCAACTTGGGGCCAACTTGGGGCCTCCAGGTGTTTTGGACTTCAACTCCCACCATTCCTAACAGCCTCAGGCCCTTTCCTTTTCCCTCTCAGCCGCTTAAGCGGCTGAGAGGGAAAAGGAAGGGGCCTGAGGCTGTTAGGAATGGTGGGAGTTGAAGTCCAAAACACTTAGAGGTCCCAAGTTGGCCCATTCCTGCTTCAAACCCTTTCTGATCTCTACCAGGTCCTCCAATACTTACAGACAGGTCGTCAATCATCCTGTCTTCAAAAGGATGCTCTTCAGTCAGGATCCAGGAGATCTTGTAGCTCTCCAAGAACATATTGCAAGCCCGGTGCCTGGAAAACAGACCATCCGTTAAACCAGTCACCTGGTGGTCTTTGTATCGGTGTTGAGGGATGTGTAGATGGATGAAACCAGAGACAAACTGGTGGACTGACAGGTAAAACCTTCCCCTTCACCTCCACTCACCTGGGCAGGTTGTATAGAGGTGTCATGCGGAAGCAAGCCACCACGGCACGCCGGCGTTGCTTGGAGAGCAGTTTGTGCCACACGGCCTTCTTTGACTTGTATGGGTGCTCTGTCTGTGGGGCACAGGAAATGAGGCTCATTGAGGAGGGAAGGTGATGTGTGGGCCACTGCTTGAGCTTCCCATCCAATTCCCCCACCCTTCTCCTCCTCTCTGAACCTACACTATCTATCTATCTATCTATCTATCTATCTATCTATTTACAGTATTTAAATTCCACCCTTCTCACCCTGTAGGGGACTCAGGGCAGATTACAATGTACACATATATGGCAAAGATTCAATGCCAAAGACACACAACAGATATAGACAGTCAGAGGCTATTTAACTTTTTCTTTCGAAGAAGCATTTTGAGTCTCTCAATTCTAGTGTTTCCCAGTTCCTACTGCGAGGAGGTGATCAGAGTGGAGAGAAAGCACACGCTGCTGTCGTGTGACAGGAGAGTAGAGGGAGATTTATTGTTTATTTCTCTGAATTCTGCCACCAACTGGTATAGTGGAGGCCAATTGTTATATGTAATCTATGGTAACTGCCACCAACGTGAGATATGAGGTATTACTGTGAGATATGGCAATGCAGATGCAGAATGGATGGAGATAAGACTGTCTCCAACAAAAGATAACTGGTTTATTGAGTACAAAGCGTGTGGTTACAAGTTGTAACTTAATTTATAGAACTTGGAATAATACTTGGTTAGTTAAACATTTCACTCTTCCAGGTTACACAGTATCTCACTGAGGTGAAGCTCTTATTACTAAACAATGTTTCAGTACAGGAATATCTTCCCTATTTGATCTTTCCTTGATCAAATAAATTAACAAGCTTATCCTTTAGCCTTTTCCTTGACTAAAGAAAACTGGCTATGTTTCTCCTTTCAGCCTCCTTAGACTGAGGAACCTCCAGTAGCTATTCAGGCTCCCCAAAGCCACAATTCTTTGCTTCACACTTCACTCTCCCACTCTACTCTTCACTTCCACTCTTTTACTCCTCTCAGATACAAAATCAACTCCTAACTGACTCTCCAACTGTCTGTTTTCAAAACTCTCTCCACTTGGCTCCTCCCACTCCTCCTTCTGCCAGCTTGCCTTGGTCTCCATGGTAACGCTGATTGAGGATCTCTGAAATAGGCTGCTCCAGTATTACTGTAGCTAACCCAAACACATATATATACAGTTTAAAACATGCAAAGTATTAATAACTTCTGCACACCTACGTTTTAAAATGCTAAGTGTCTCTCCCCTTCTCTGCTCTAATCTCCCCTGATATTGGTATAATCAGTGGGATATATTTCATCAATTAAAATAAAGAGAAATTTAAATATACATCTGTTTCAACAACCATACTCCCTCTTCCTTTTGATGGCTTTATAATTTTATTGAGCACGCGTTCATATTTTAGGTGGTGCCTGTCGTTATAGGGTGCAATTTGAATGAACTCCTCCATAAGGACAAGACTGTGACTGTAGTGAAGACCCCCAACAGGACTGGGGAAGATCGTCCTGCTTGTTAGCCCGGCTTGCTCCTTTTATTTACCAGCTCCAAGTGGTAGAGTACAGCGGAAACCTCCTGAACCCGCTTGACAATCTTCTCTGGGTTGTTTGAGTCCTCAGCTTTGCCAGACATCTCTTTGTAGAGAGCCATCTGCCAGCGCATGGACGAGGAGTTCTCACACTGCAAAGCAAAGGCGAGCATCAGTGCAACAGAGAAATATAGAGAGCAGATTTCCCACCCTCCCATTCCCTCTGGCACCAGGGCACACACTTGGCAAACTCAATGAACTCCTTGAACAACAACAAAACTACAAAGGAAGACTGGGAAGAAAAACGATTCAGGTCCCGCCTATCACCATTGGGACCACCTTGACTGGCTTGTGCCAGAGTCTTTGCAGTTCGATCTTTAAATCCTCATATTGTGTCAGCTTTTCCAGTTGTTTCTCTTCTATTATTATTATCTCCTTCTATGAACCAGTGCAAACTCTAAGATCCTCCGGGGACGCCCTCCTCTTGCTCCCACCTCCATCACAAGCACAGTTGGTGGGGACGAGAGAGAGGGCCTTCTTGGTGGTGGCCCCTCGCCTCTGGAACACCCTTCCAAGGGAAATAAGACAGGCCCCATCCCTCCCCCCTTTTCGTAAACGTTTGAAGACTTGGTGGTTTCAACAAATCTGCGAGAGTGACCAATGCTAGCTTAGCCCAGATACTGTCTGGACACAATCTAGCCCCCTATATACAGCCCCCTGGTCATTCTCCTAACAGGCCCCTGGAAATAGTCCAATCCCACTTTTGTCATTTACCTATTACAGTACTGGGCAGTTCAAAATGCCCTATCCAGTAGTAAAGCAATAATTCGCTTTTTTTACACCAAAGGTGGCCAGTATATACCAGCTGCAACAAAGGTCTTCCAAGCAAAGGTAACAGCCCAATTATTATACGCAATTCCGGTATGGATCACAGGCTTCACATCTAAAGTAGAACAAGTTCAATCAGGGTTTCTTAGAAAACTGTTTGCTGTCCCCAGTTGTGTTCCATCTGCTGTTTTAAGACTGGAATCAGGAACAGCCTCACTCAAATCACTGGCTTGGAGAAGGGCCCAGGGATACTGGATGGAGAGGGTGCACAAAGGGCCTGAAGCGGGATATACATATCTGATTCAAAAAGACCTCTTCAAATCCCACCGAATCAAAGCGCTAAATCAGAAACTCAGGCAGATGGGCCTCTCAGAGAATATACTGAGCAGTTTTGAGCATAAAAAGAGAATGCAGATCTTAGCGGAACGAATCAGTGACATAGACAAACAGGACTCAATGACTCTGGCGTGCTCCACATGCTCTCCATTGAGTTTAGGCCTAACATTTAATTCTTTGGGAGGTGCCAAATACTTAGAAAATTTAAACATCCCAAAATTTTGCCTTGCTTTCAGTTGGGCCAGATTCAATACCCTCAAATCAGCCATACTAGAGGATAGAGGGACTGATTACGAACACAGAGTTTGCCCATGTGGGGAGGGTAAAATTGAGACTGTAATACATGTACTTTTTATTTGCACAATTTACAAGGATGACAGCCTAAAGTTAATATCCCCTCTACTCACCAAGTGGCCAGGAAGATCCCTAAGTTGGTACTACACTTATTTGCTGTCTGATCTTGATAAAAGGGTAACGGAACAGGTGGCCAAATTTCTGTTTGCAGCGGCAAAAAGCCGCAAGTGCTTCATGAATAACTTGTAAAGGCTGAGTGTAACAAAGAGTACTCGGGAGACTTATTACTAATTTGCAATCAGTTCCTGTTTTAGATTATATAGACAGTCATTCATCCGATAGCGAATGGTGATACTTGTTTTTATTAATTATAAGCCAAATGTGATGTTATTAATTGTTCAGGCTGAGAGGAGATATGATAGCCATGTATAAATATGTGAGAGGAAGCCACAGGGAGGAGGGAGCAAGCTTGTTTTCTGCTTCCTTGGAGACTAGGACGCGGAACAATGGCTTCAAACTACAAGAGAGGAGATTCCATCTGAACATTAGGAAGAACTTCTTGACTGTGAGAGCCGTTCAGCAGTGGAACTCTCTGCCCCGGAGTGTGGTGGAGGCTCCTTCTTTGGAAGCTTTTAAGCAGAAGCTGGATGGCCATCTGTCAGGGGTGATTTGAATGCAATATTCCTGCTTCTTGGCAGGGGGTTGGACTGGATGGCCCATGAGGTCTCTTCCAACTCTTTGATTCTATGATTCTATGATTCTATGATTCATTGTTGTATTTCATCATCCTACTTTCACTTGACTTAGCCGATGGTTTGTTTACCGAAATAAAGGCTACTGACTGACTGACTGACTATTACAGTACTGTACCCAAATGCTGGTCCCATCTTATTTCAATTTGTGTCTTTTAATTGTTCTGACCCATTCCTTTTCCATGCCCTAACACAGGGATCCTCAATCACAGGGGTCCTCAAACAGAGGGTCAGGTTCCAGTCCCTCAAACTGTTGGAGGGCTGGATTATAATTTGAAAAAAAATAATGAATGAATTCCTATGCACACTGCACATATCTTATTTGAAGTGCAAAAACACTTAAAACAATACAATAATTAAAATGAAGAATAATTTTAACAAATATAAACTTATTCGTATTTCATTGGGAAGTGTGGGCCTGCTTTTGGCTGATAAGATAGGACTGTTGTTGTTGTTGTTGTTGTTGTTGTGTGCTTTCAAGTCATTTCGGTTGACCCTGAGCGAGGGCCGGGTAAATGACCTTGGAGGGCTGTAACCGGCCCCTGGGCCTTAGTTTGAGGACCCCTGCCCTAACAAATAGATACGAAGAGCAGGCAGGATTTTTCCCTTTAATATTATGTGTTGTTGGGTAATTCCATGCTTATGTTGCTGTTACTGTTATTTTTTGTTCATGTTGTGACTCTGTATGTTTTGATGTTGTTGCTTGGAAACCGCCCTGTGTCCCCCCGGGAAGATAGAGCAGTATACAAATAAGGTTTATTATTATTATTATTATTATTATTATTATTATTATTATTATTATTTTAAACACAACAAGATTATCCACAGCAGACACTCTGCTGGCTGTTGTATTGGATCACACGTCGGACACTTCCCAAGTGTCTAGGACGGTGTGATGTATTAGTGAATAATGCGTGCAGATCCCAGTAAGGTGGCCTTTTGCAGCTGGCAGCTGGTCATTTTGTCAGCGCTGATTGTGTTTAAGTGCAGGCCAAAGTCTTTAGGCACTGCACCCAGTGTGCCGATCACACCTGGGACCACCTTGACTGGCTTGTGCCAGAGTCTTTGCAGTTCGATCTCTAAATCCTCATATCGGGTCAGCTTTTCCAGTTGTTTCTCTTCGATTGTTGTTGTTGGTTATTATTATTATTATTATTATTATTATTATGAAAAACGGCCAAACTGGAATACATCCACAATCTCCAGTATGTGGAGTTTGTGGAGACAATGGTTTTCTGGCAACCTACACATTTTGTAACACTAGCTAACACCCCAGCCTCTTGCGTGCCCTCACGGCCCATTTGTCACATCTCCTGAAAGCTGAGAGCATTGACAGATTTGGAATTGACACCCAAGATCTCATCACCACATTGGCCCAGAAAGTACAAACTAGCTTGGTTTGTATAGTAATCTCATTAGCATATTATCAAATCGCTCATGTATTCCTTTACACAGCACCAGCACCCACCTTGTCCTGAAGGTGTAGGTTGTTGTTGAGGAACTCACGCACCTCCTCATCGGTGTCTTTCTGAAGAGAAAAGAGCATTCACTTGAGCAAAGGAACATGACAACCGTCCCACCTGAACTAAGCTGTTCACAGGACCCCTGGTTAAACCGCTGAGCTGCTGAACTTGCTGACCAAAAGGTTGGCGATTCGAATTTGGGGAGCAGGGTGAGCTCCCACTGTTAGCCCCAGCTTTTGCCAACCTAGCAGTTCGAAAACATGCAAGTGTGAGTAGAACAATAGGTACCGCTTCTGTGGGAAGATAACGGTGCTCCATGCAGTCATCCTGGCCACATGACGTTGGAGGTGTCTACGGACAACGCCGGCTCTTCGGCTTAGAAATGGAGATGAGCACTACCCCCAGAATCAGACACAACTAGACTTAATGTCAAGGGGAACACTTTACCTTTACTAAGTTGTTCACAGAAGTGTTTGAAATTGTTGGCTGGTTTTTTATTTATGGACACTGTTATTACTTTAGAAAGTCACCGTGGAAAGAACGATATCCTAAAGAGGTGGTCTAGAACCAAACGAAATATCCTGTTAACTCAAATCTAATGCTCACCTTTTTGGGCTAAATAACTTCACCAAAATTAGGGTGCGCATTAGATTCAGATAATACGGTAATCTTAGTGCTGGGCCAAAGCAAAAGGGGAAGCATTTGGATTTCTTGCTTGAGGGATGTCATCTCTAATTTAATGGCCAGGGCTTAATGCAATGCAATCCTGGCATTTGCAGTTTGGTGAGGCATTTGTCAGGGAAGGCTCAAGACCTTGTAAAACTACAGTCCCCATAATACAATAGCATTAAGCCACCCCTGCAAATCTCTTGGGAAGACAGGGACAAACGTCAGTGTGCTGGAAGAAGCAAAGACCACCAGCATTGAAGCTCCGCTGGACTGGCCACATTATCCGGATGCCCGACCACCGTCTCTCAAAGCAGTTGCTCTACTCCGAACTCAAGAACGAAAAACAGAATGTTAGTGGGCAGGAAAAGAGATTTAAAGATGGGCTCAAAGCCAACCTTAAAAACTCTGGCATAGACACTGAGAACTGGGAAGCCCTGTCCCTTGAGTGCTCCAGCTAGAGGTCAGCTGTGACCAGCAGTGCTGCAGAATTTGAAGTGGCATGAATGGAGGGTAAAAGAGAGAAACATGCCAAGAGGAAGGCACGTCAAGCCAACTCTGACCGAGACCGCCTTCCATCTGGAAACCGATGCCCTCACTGTGGGAGAAGATGCAGATCAAGAATAGGGCTCCACAGTCACCTACGGACCCACCAAAACACTGATCCTGGAAGACTATCCTACTCGGCCAACGAGGGATCGCCTAAGTAAGTAAGTAAACCACCCCAAAGTTTTCTTTTTCATCTTTTTTTTCATGTCAGGAGCGACTTGAGAAACTGCAAGTCACTTCTGGTGTGAGAGAATTGGCTGTCTGCAAAGACGTTGCCCAGATGTGTTACCATCCTGTGGGAGGCTTCTCTCATGTTCCTGCACAGGAAGCTGGAGCTGACAGACGGAGCTCACCCCACTCCTCAGATTCAAACCAGTCTTGGGCAGGACTTGCTGCCTATTGTGTTGTGTGACTTTATAAAGAGCCACGTAAACAGATGTCAAGAGATGGTGCTACATTCATCTATAATGCAATCTATGCCCAAGCCCCCTCACCAGGGAGTAGCGTATCTTGGCCAAGTTGATCAGCTCCTGGTCAGTTGGGGAGCACATGTTCAGGCCGATGGGCAGCATCTTCTTCAGAGTGGCCACAATGAGCGAGGTCTGGACAGAGTAGCGGTCCCCACGACGCTTCTTCTTCGTCCTCTCCTGGTCTGAGCCACCCGACTGGAAGAAAGGTGTTAGGAGAGAACAAAAGACATCAGTACAAGGGAGGGAAGTCCTCCTGCTCGGGCCATTCCACAGCAGAGCAATAGGTCAGCTGGGCAGAAAGGTAATGGCCAAACACCCCCTTGGCTTGGGAGTCAGCCATGTGAGGGCAAGGGAAGGGTAGACTTGGAAAGATTACGGGAAGGTTCCTTTGAAGGAAAGAAGAGGATGAATAGTCAACTGTTGGGTCCAACCTCCAGGGAAGCATCCAACGAAGCTGAGTTGTGACTCTTAATACAGGCATGGGCAAACTTTGGCCGTCCAAGTGTTTTGGACTTCAACTCCCACAATTCCTAACTGCACACTGCACCTGGGGTTGCTTACAAGAAGGGTACGTCTTGGCCAGATGAACTGATGGGCTTGAACCCAACCCAACAATCCTTTAACACAGGCATGAGCAAACTTGGGCCCTCCAAGTGTTTTGAACTTCAACTCCCACAATTCCTAAGAGCCTCAGGCCCTTTCCACTTAAGTGAGAAAAGTAAGGGGCCTGAGGGTGTTAGGAATTGTGGGGGTTGAAGTCCAAAACACCTGGTGGGCCCAAGTAGACCCATTCCCGCTTCAAACTCTTTCTCATCTCTACCATGATCTCAAACACAGATCATTGATCATTCTGTCTTCAAAAGGATGCTCTTCTTTAGGATTCAGGAGATCTTGTAGCTCTTTAAGAACATATTGCAGACTTCAATACCCACAATTCAGGATTTGTGGGAGTTGAAGTCCAAAATACCTGGAGGACCCAAGTTGGCCCATTCCCATTTCAAACTCTTTCTGATCTCTACCATGTTCTCCAACACTGACAGACAGGTCTTCAAAAGGATGCTCTTCAGTCAGGATCCAGAAGATCTTATAGCTCTCCAAGAACATATTTCAAGCTTCAACGCCCATGATTCAGGATTTGTGGGAGTTGAAGTCCAAAACACCTGGTGGGCCCAAGTAGACCCATTCCCGCTTCAAACTCTTTCTCATCTCTACCATGATCTCAAACACAGATCATTGATCATTCTGTCTTCAAAAGGATGCTCTTCTTTAGGATTCAGGAGATCTTGTAGCTCTTTAAGAACATATTGCAGACTTCAATACCCACAATTCAGGATTTGTGGGAGTTGAAGTCCAAAATACCTGGAGGACCCAAGTTGGCCCATTCCCATTTCAAACTCTTTCTGATCTCTACCATGTTCTCCAACACTGACAGACAGGTCTTCAAAAGGATGCTCTTCAGTCAGGATCCAGAAGATCTTATAGCTCTCCAAGAACATATTTCAAGCTTCAACGCCCATGATTCAGGATTTGTGGGAGTTGAAGTCCAAAACACCTGGAGGGCCCAAGTTGGCCCATTCCCACTTCAAACTCTTTCTGATCTCTGACACTTACAGACATGTCATCAATCATCCTGTCTTGAAAAGGATGTTCTTCAGTTAGGATCCAGGAGATCTTGTAGCTCTCCAAGAACATATTGCAAGCTTAAACACCCACAATTCAGGATTTGTGGGAGTTAAAGTCCAAAACACCTGGAGGGTCCAAGTTGGCCCATTCCCACTTCAAACTCTTTCTGATCTCTACCATGTTCTCCGACACTTACAGATAGGTCTTCGATTATCCTGTCTTCAAAAGGATGCTCTTCAGTCAGGATCCAGGAGATCTTGTAGCTCTCCAAGAACCTATTGCAAGTCCTCAGCGCCCACAATTCAGGATTGTTGGGAATTGAAGTCCAAAACACCTGGAGGACCCAAGTTGGCCCATTCCTGCTTCAAACTCTTTCTGATCTCCACCATGTTCTCCGAAACTTACAGATAGGTCATCGATCATCCTGTCTTCAAAAGGATGCTCTTCACTTAGGATCCAGGAAATCTTGTATATCTCTAAGAACATATTGCAAGCTTCAATGCCCACAATTCAGTATTTGTGGGAGTTGAAGACCAAAACACCTGGAGGGCCCAAGTTGGCCCATTCCCACTTCAAACTCTTTCTGATCTCTACCATGTTCCCTGACACTTACAGACAGGTCTTCAAAAGGATAATCTTCTTCAGGATTCAGGAGATCTTGTAGCTCTTCAAGAACATATTGCAAGCTTTAACACCCACAATTCAGGATTTGTGGGAGCTGAAGACCAAACACCTGGAGGCCACAAGTTGGCCCATTCCTGGTTGAAACTCTTTCTGATCTCTCCTATGTTCTTCGACACTTACAGACAGGTCATCCAAGAACATATTCCAAGCTTCAATGCACACAATTCAGGATTTGTGGAAGTTGAAGTCCAAAATACCTGGAGGGCCCAAGTAGGACCATTCCTGCTTCAAACTCTTTATGATCTCTCACACTTACAGATAGGTCATCGATCATCCTGTCTTGAAAAGGATGCTCTTCAATTAGGATCCAGGAGATCTTGTAGCTCTCCAAGAACATATTGCAGACTTCAATGCCCACAATTCAGGATTTGTGGGAGTTGAAGTCCAAACACTTGGAGGCCACAAGTTGGTCCATTCCCGCTTGAAACTCTTTCTGATCTCTACCTTGTTCTCTGACACTTACAGACAGGTTGTCCATCATCCTGTCTTCAAAAGGATGCTCTTCTTCAGGATTCAGGAGATCTTGTAGCTCTCCAAGAACATATTGCAGACTTCAATGCTCACAATTCAGGATTTGTGGGAATTGAAGTCCAAAACACCTGGAGGGCCGACGTTTGCCCGTGCCTGCTCTAACTACAGTATCTTATTTCTATCCTGCCATTCTCCCAGAAATGGAACCCAAGGCATCTTGCATTGAATAATGAAAAGTACAACAAAAAGATAATGAATAAAAAGCATGACAAATTCAAAAGCCTTTTAGAAGACATGAAACACAAAAGTGCATTAAAGAAGGTCTTCTAGGTGTATTAAAAACATCTTTAATACACATGTAAACACACAGAATCTTGCACTAGGAAAGAAAGAAAGGATCTGTTCATTGTCACTTCTGAGATATTTCTGCTGGAAGTACACAGATCCAAACCACCATCATGCACCAGCTACTGGCTCCACTAACTGAAGACAAAAATAAATACCGGACTTCAGAAGCAACAATACACATGTTTTTCCTATAAAGAGTTCTCTCTGTAACAGCCTCCAGAAATAATACTTTTAAAAATAGCTGTGGGATGGGAAGAAGAAAAGATGATGAGATCCAAAGCATGGCAGCAAACAACTGGAGGACAAATGTGAAGTGGATGGATGATGGTGACATGGAAGGGGAAGTCCAAAAAGGGGATGAGGCATTCAGTTGAGGAAAGAGTTATGTTTTTGAGGGATTTTTGAGAAGGCGGTAGAAGTCAGCAGACCTCAGACTGTGCTTGGAAAACTTACTTTTGGCGGTTACAGTTCTTTGAATCCCCCAACCAGCATGGAGGATGGCTGCACTGAGGGGAGGGATGTGGTTCAAAACCACAATTTTTCCAAGTACGAGTCTTGGAAAAACAAGACTTGTGCTTGTTAAAAAATATTAGGAGGCCCGCTCGAACTATCAGGAAAGGCGGGTAATAAATACATTATTTTTATATTTTTACTAGTATTGGGATCTGGCGGTGCCTGGGTTATTTGAGAAAGGCATTGTTTGTTTTTCAGAGTTTAGTAATATCAGTTTGGCTGCCGATCAGCTTCCGAGCACAATTCAAAGTGCTGGTTTTAGTCTTTAAAGCCCTAAAAGATTCTGGCCCAGATTACCCGTCCAAACGTATCTCCTGTTATGAACCATCACAAGATCTCCAGAGGAGGCCCTGCTCTTGATCCCACCACTCTCACAAATGCCGTTGGTGGGAACGAGAGACAGGGCCTTCTCGGCAGTGGCCCCGTCTGTGGAATTCCTTCCCTAAGGACATCAGGATGGCCACCTCCCTCCTATAATAATAATAATAATAATAATAATAATAATAATAATAATAATACCTTTATTTATACTCTCTACCATCTCCCGCAGGACTCGGTGCGGCTTACAAGAGGCCGAGCCCAAATACATCATAAAACAAAACAACAACAATACAATAACTCATAACATAGCAAAACAATACAATAATGACATGACGCAATTAAAAACCTGTGGCAGGGCCAAATGTAAGAATTAAAATTTTGAAATGCTGGGCATGTCCAGGGAAATAGGTTGGATATTTTAAAGATAGGTGGGCGTGCAGACAGTACTAACTCTCTCATAAAGTGCGTTTGGGACATATTGCTTGGGAGTCCTTATTCTGGGAAGGCACACTGGAACATCCACGTCTTCAAGCTCCTTCTAAAAACTGCCAACGTTGGGGCCTGCCTGATGTCCTTGGGGAGGGAGTTCCAGAGTCATGGGGCCATCACCGAAAAGGCCCTGTCCCTCGTCCCCACCAATCGCGCTTGCGATGCAAGTGGGATCGAGAGCAGGGCATCTCCAGATGAATGAAGAGATCGTGTGGCTTCGTATACAGAAATGTCCTTTAGAAGACAATTGAAGACTTGGCTGTGGAGCCAGGTATTCGTCTAACGGATAGCAACAATTGGAGTCAGGACATATGCGACATTGGATTTACCCAACTTGGTCATGGTTTTAACTAGAATCTATAATTTATTGTTTAATGAACTTGGTAATATATCTGTATATTGTGTTTTAATGATTTTTTTACTGTTTTAATTGTAACCCTTGTTGTTTATATGCTGACAGCATCATATGATGCTGATGTGAGGCCGCCCTGAGCCCCCCCTTGGGGGGAAGAAGGGCGGGGTAGAAATGCATGAAATAAATCAATTAATCAATAAATAATAGTACAACAATGCCTGGAGTGTAGCTGAAATCTAAAAGAAGCCAGGGCTAGAAAACCTTTGCTGGTTTCTTGGACTGCAAATTCTCAGGTGCCCGAGTGGCCAAGCACCTGGGATTCTTGCGGCCGCATGAAAGGCAACGAAACATGGAATCTCATGAGGAAAGAGAGGCTTGGACTAGTATAAAGTTGGGTTTCCCTCCCTCTTCCCCACCCCTCCTTAGAAGGAAAAACAAACAACAATAAAACCACAACCAAGACATTTCCCACTCAGCACGGTCTAGGCCCTCCCTCCCCGAGTCAGCCTTGCAAGAGAGAGCCTTTCTAATCGCTACGACATAAACCACACACGAGACACACAGCGCCATTGGTAGCCAAGGCACATAATCTGCCACATGTGGCATCGCGGGCACCTCCTCCCTCCCGCAAAAGATGTCACAGCAGTTGGATTATGGGCTCTGGAGGGGAAGGGTGGAGACTGGGATGGCCGACAGAGAAAGGAACCCAGACAACGTGGGTCCAGGTTATAGGGAGGGGGTTCTAAGGCATGCTGGGAGAGGAATGGGATGTACAAGACAGAAAAGGTCAGTTTTCAAGGTGGGCCTCCAAAAACCTGGGGCCCTAAAGCAACCCAGTCCGATAAGGAGAACGTAGTGTTGCCAAAAACAATAATCTTACAATTCATAATATGGACTGGCAAGTGGGAAATAGCTATTAACAATGTCATGTTCTACCTATGGACCAAATGAGAAGTACGGATTGAGTATCCCTTGTCCGAAATGCTTGGGGCCAGAGATGTCCTGGGTTTCAGATCTTGACTGGGAGTCAAGTCAAAAGATGACATTCATTTACACTTCATATACATCTTATAGACATAGATAGAAGGTAATTTTATGTATTATATATTCACAATAATTTTGTGCATGAAACAAAGTTTGTATCATGATCTCGGCCATCCATGTGGACAATGTTGGAGCATTTCAGATGTTGGGAGAAGGGATACTCAGCCTATATTGGTATCAGTTAACTTGGCCATGTATCTGTAAAATTAACATTTTGTTTATACTCATAACTTACTGTATATACTTGAGTATAAGCCAGGTTTTTCAGCCCCCCTTTTAAGACTAAAAAAGCCTCCCTCAGCTTATACTCGAGTTAAAGTTGTTTATAATTTTACTCTGTAATTATTATTATTTTATTACATTTATTATTTTACTCTATTTATTATTATTGCATTTATTATTTTACTGTTATTATTCTTATTGTTATTACAAGGGTTGAATGAAAAGTAATGCCTCCACCTTCATTACTTGGGTTTGGATGGGAATATTTTAATAAATCAAATACAGAAATAATCCTTAGAATGTGTTCTTTAACTACCACTATTCACTTTTCCATATAATCACCAGACAATTGGATACATTTCTGCCAACAATGAACAAGTTTTCTGAAGCTGTCACGGAAGAAATCGACACTCTGTTTCCACAGCCAGCGTTTCACAGTTCTCTCATCCTGGGTACCCATCGTGCACAGATCTTCAGATAGCCAAGCAAAGATAATGTGACCCACACGTTCTTGTGAAATGCTGATTAGGCTTGAAATTTCTCTCTGAGTGATATGATGATCATCCTGAATCAATTTGTCAACCTTTTGCTTGTGAAACTCGGTGGTTGCTGTCACAGGACGTCCAACTCTTTGTTTGTCATGCAAGTCAGATGTTCCCACCTCAACATCTTTAAACTTATTCGCCCAAAGACGCACAGTACTCACATCAACACAATCACCATAAATAGCTTGCATTCTCTGATGAATCTCCTTTGGATGACACCTTCTGCTGTCAAGAATTCAATGAATGCACATTGCTTAAGTCTCATTGATCGACCGTCTGTGCAGGGTTCCATACTTTGCACTTTAACAATACAACCATTCAATGCTAAGGCTTCCCACCAAAATGGAACTGTAGAGGAGAGTCTACCGAACAAGCCAGTACCTGCCGCATAAAAGTACTGCCATCTGCTGAGGAGTTACGAAGGTGGAGGCATTACTTTTCATTCAACCCTCATATTACATTTCCATTATTCTACTCTATTATTATTTTTATTACTTTTATTATTTTACTATATTTATTATTATTTTACTCTATTATTACTGTTATTATTACATTTCCATTATTTTACTACTACTACTACTACTATTATTATTATTATTATTATTATTACATTTATTATTATTTTGCATTATTATTGGAAGGACATGTAAGCACTAGGGCTGGGCGGTTTCGTTTCGTTAATTCGTAATTCGTTAATAATTTGTTAATTTTTTTAATTACAAAACGATAACGAACCATTCTGGAGCAATTTTTTAAAAAAACGAATTTTTAAACACGTTTTGTAAATGCTTCGTATTTTGTTATTGTATTCGTTTCGTTATTGTTCCGAGGTCGTTTCGTTATTATTTCCGCATGTCTGGGCCAGTTTTATGGTTTAATTAGTGAAAAAAAATTATAATATCACACCAACAGTCAACAACAGAGGGAAGCTTCAGAAGTTTTTGGAGGTTTTTTAGCGTATTTCGCGGTCGCGTCCGCCATTAACGAATCGATTCGTTATTGTTTCGGAAATCGATTTGTTAATGTTTTGTAATTTTTTTTCACATTTACGAAATTTCGTAAATATCGAACTTTTTAAGAGGAAAATTTTGTAATTATTTTAAATAACGAAACGCCCAAAAAACCCCCAAAAAACGAATCGATTTTAGAAACAAATTTTTCCGTTGTTACCCAGGCCTAGTAAGCACATTTACACTGAAGGAGGTTAGAATAATGGTTTAATCAGAGTTGGACAGTCTTATCTTAAATTACAGTTTTATGTAAATATTCGAAAACATTTAACCTACAGATGCCTCAATTAATGTCATTTTATTGGTATCTATTTTTATTTTGAAATTTACCAGTATCTGTTGCATTTCCCACCCTCGGCTTATACTCAAGTCAATACGTTCTCCCAGTTTTTTGTAGTAAATTTATGTGCCTCGGCTTATATTTGGATCGGCTGATACTCAAGAATATACGGTATATATGGTGCACACATTTCTGTCTTTATGAAGGGCTCACATACTTAAATATGGGATTTTTAGGCATCTTGTTTGGAGTGTAAAAAAGGAAAAGCTTTCCAGCCATCATAATCAGACATCTCTTATATGAAAAGACAAACTTTCTGCCCCTTAAATAAAGGACAGCCCTTGTAACAAGGAACAAGCTTCCCATTCCTCAAATAAAAGGCATCCCTTGCAATAAGGGACACCTTTCAATGCTAAGGGAATGGCATGAGAGACTCCAAAAACGCAACGTTGCCATCTACACAACGGAGTCTTGTTTAAGTGCGTGAGAGAAAGTCAGCCCTGCCAATGGGGTGCTTGATGGCTCATTGGTGCCAACCCATCGGATGCATGATGCGTTGCTGCCAGAGCTGCGGAAAGCCATTGTGCTCTCGCCATGGTTCATGCAGCCACGTCCCCTTCCCTCTCCCCCTGCCTCGGAGGGTTTCCCGCTTCATTTTCCAGCAAGGAGAGAGGGGAGGGTCCCGGCAGAGATGCGCATTGCGCCATGCGGTCTCCACGTGGCCCAAAGGACGACAACAAAAAGGGCCGTTGTTTCTCTAACCTGGCCTTCTCCAGACTAAACTCACACACGGTGCAGGGGAGAAGAGGGAGACAAGACAGAAGAGGAGAAACAAAAGGTTAGATGGAGTTGTACACCCAGGATGGATGCAGAACAAAGAACCCGCAGGCCCAAGATGGTATCAAGATCCCCACCACCAGCTTCTTCCTTCTCTTCCCTGCATTTCAGCTAACCGATCAAAGGAGTAAGAAACGCTGCTCACACAAAGAGGTTAAGCACTGGGCAGAATTGGGCTGATACAGAACATATGTGTTGCTTACCTGTAACCGTAGTTCCCCAAGTGATCACCTGTGAATTCGCACGTATGGTAATTTCTGCGCCTGAGCAGACATATGTGCAATTCACAGGGACCACGATGGAGAAATACAGGCTGCTTACCTGTAACTGTAGTTCCCTGAGTGGTCACCTGTGAATTCGCACATATGGTAATTTCTGTGCCTGAGCAGACATATGTGCAATTCACAGGGACTACAATGGAGAAATACAGGCTGCTTACCTGTAACTGTAGTTCCCTGAGTGATCACCTGTGAATTCGCATATATGGTAATTTCTGCGCCTGAGCAGACATATGTGCAATTCACAGGGACCACGATGGAGAAATACAGGCTGCTTACCTGTAACCGTAGTTCCCCCTAGTGATCACCTGTGAATTCACACATATGGTAATTTCTGCGCCTGAGCAGAAATATGTGCAATTCACAGGGACCACGATGGGGAAATACAGGTTGCTTACCTGTAACCGTAGTTCCCCGAGTGCTCACCTGTGAATTCGCACATATGTCTGCTCAAACGCAGATATTACCATATGTGCAATTCACAGTGACCACGATGGGGAACCTGTCATTTCCACCCAGTGTTCACAAGGGGACAACTAAGCTCCTAGTTTTCGTTCCTTGGAAGAGTTTAAAAATATGTAGGCGGTCATCTGAAACCAGTTGGCATTAAGAACATTTTAGTGGTTTTGCCCCTGATCTGCTATTTGCTCCTTTATCCCACCATTCCCTCCTCACTCCCTCACTCTCTACCACTGCCAATCCTGACCCACATCTCTGAATGCTGCAAAGAAATTAAAGAATAATGAATTATGCACATGTTGCATGAGATGAGGGGATACACTCAATGATGGGCCAAAGACCGAGCCTGTTCTTCTCAGATATTCCCAACTGGTCAGCTGCAAACCAGGTTTCAAAAGATGGGTTGTTAGTCTCTCAATTGATTATGAATGGGGTGGTAGAGTTGGAGGGTTGAGTGAAATGGATTTGGGTCTTGCAAGCTGGCTTGGGTAGAGGCCACCTTCATTCAAGAAGAAAAGAAACACCCCACAAGGAAAGGCAAAGAACAGTGCTAATAATGTTACTCAGGAAATACTCTAGGGAGTTTTCACACAAAGCATTTCACAAACAGTACCGTAGCAATTCATACAAGTACTGTTCAGAGTAGGCCAGCATGACTACTGTTATGTTAGCTATTAGACAGAGTGAAAATTGAGCAATAAGGGCTTGCCCAAAAACACCCAAAATAGTTCCTAATTGTGTTGGGATTGGAACTGAGGACGTTCTACCTCACAAGCTCAAACTCTCACTCAAGTGCCATGCTCGTTTATAGACCAATGTCCTGAGGAACTCAAACTTAATAGCTGTTGGTACAAAGGTTCTTCTGTCCTGGAGGGATATTATGGCTCCTGGCAAGAGAAGACTTGTGTCCTCCATCCCATCCATCCCTGGCTAAAGGGTGTCCCTCACACACTCTCTGGCACGCCTCTTACCTTGGACATTTTGCTCTTGCTGTCGGCTGTTAGGAAAGACATGTTGTTGATTTCGTTCTGCACGACAAAGTTTTGCTCTTCTCGTTTGAAGTTCTACCGAATAAAAGGAAAAAAATAAATTGAGTCCTGTGCAGCAGGGAAGCGGGAGATCCGATGAGAGGAATGAGTTACGCCTTATTTACCAAAAAGGGAAGAGACTGGGGCCTCTTCTTGGAGCCTAAGTAAGGAAGGGATGTTCTCCCTCCTAGCAAGGTTTTCTTTGTAGTAAAATAATATGGTTGCACTAGTTACAAGAACAAGGTTTCCATAACACAAATAAAGTTCTTTATGTATTGTCGAAGGCTTTCATGGCTGGAATCACTGGGTTGTTGTAGGTTTTTTCGGGCTGTATGGCCATGGTCTAGAGGCATTCTCTCCTGACGTTTCGCCTGCATCTATGGCAAGCATCCTCAGAGGTAATAAGGTCTGTTGGAACTAGGGAAAAAAGGTTTATATATCTGTGGAATGACTAGGGTGAGACAAAGGACTCTTGTCTGCTGGAGCTAGGTGAGAATGTTTCAACTGACCACCTTGATTAGCATACAATGCCCTGACTGTGCCTGGAGCATACTTTTGTTGGGAGGTGAACAAAACGAACAAAATCTGACTACCAGTATTAAAAAACTCTAAAATTGCAACAGCACACCAACAGAGAGGAAGCAGGCAGGGACATTTAATCACCTCTCAACAAAAGTTTGCTCCAGGCACAGTCAGCCCATTGTATGCTAATCAATGTGGTCAGTTGAAACATTCACACCTAACTCCAGCAGACAAGAGTCCTTTGTCTCACCCTGGTCATTCCACAGATATATAAACCCTTTTCCTAGTTCCAACAGACCTCACTACCTCTGAGGATGCTTGCCATAGATGCAGGTGAAACGTCAGGAGAGAATGTCTCTAGACCATGGCCATACAGCCCGAAAAAACCTACAACAACCCAAAGTTCTTTATACTTCCTTCTTTGCTTCCACACTGGGCTTCTTTCTCATGAAGATAAATAGCGTCACTCTCACACTGAAGTAACACAGGAGCTTCACACAGTATTTTTTTACACACAGCAGCCTTCACACAGGATGGTGTTCAATCTGGAGCTTCTCTCAACAAAGCTTCTCACACCAGATCTACTCACACTGAGGCCTACCTCACACTGAGACCTTTCTCCCACTGAGGGCTCTCTCATACTGAGGCCTTTCTCCCACTGAGGTAAACTAACACTGAGGCCTTCTCATACTGTGGCCCTTCTCCCACAGGGACCTCTCATAGACCAAGGCTACTAAGCTACAGGCACACCTGCTTATATTTAAATGCAGCTTTTGCTGAGCCATTGCATTCATTTAACCTTTTCAGTGCTTGACTCACATTTTTGTAATTAAAAATACCTAGCTAATTTTTAATATTTCTGACTATTGCTGATGTCATTGTTGGAGTACAAAAGCATGTAGTCTTCGGCCTGTGCAACACCTCAAGGGGTTCCAAGTTCCACCTGTGAGATAGCTTGTTTCACGAGAACTCACCTAAACACTATCCTCTATTAAAAAGTTCACTCACGTGTGACTTTGACCAGTAAATGAACACTTCCCCAACCATCCGAAACAGCTCCTCGGCGTCCGAGTTTGGTTCCGTCAACCAATTGGCTCTGAAAGTGCAAAGAACTGTAAGTAGGTATCTTTACCTGCTAGCATACGTCAGGCATATAGGGCCAATTCTGTCTGTTTACTCTTCTCCCTCCACTTTTGGTAATCTCCCATTCTTAAAAAATATCTTATTGTCAGGTTTTACAATGTATTGTAATGTAATATAGCTGAGTCATGCACTGCTAATAGGCTTCTATTGGAAATGCTGAATCATGCATTAACTGTATATAGGGAATCATTTGGGGAATGTGTTCTGGCCTAGTCCAGGTGATTGTGAATTATGTAATCCTGGGTTTGAGTTAAGTCAATGAGTTGGGAACCAATCAGAGATTGCTATGTGTAAATGTATAGAATTGTATATAAGGAAGTCATGTAGAGTGTATACTCTCTCCTTGTGCTGTGATGCTGTTCGTCGAAGGCTCTATGTTATTGATTAAAAGAACCTGTCTGCTAAGACAAGATATAACCGTGTGCTGTGGTAAGTTTGTAGTGTCATCTAGATTGGAGGGGAAAACAATAATAAAACTGACAATGGCCGGGCATGTGCTCAAGTGTCTGTAAAAGAGTTCCAGAGTGACTGCAGTTTGTGGGAGCAGTTGACTGAAAATACTGTGCAGGAAGAAGCTATTGGAAAGCGTTGAAGTTGTGCGACTGATCTGCTGCTGAATTGTGAAATTAATCTCAACACTTATTATAAGAAGGAGAGAGTGACAGCAGCTAAGGACACTTTGATCTCCACAATACCTGTTGTTGTCAACGTATCGGATGAGCAAGGGGTAGAGGGCATAGAGGTCCCGGCAGAGCACCGAGAACTCGTCCCGAATAAGCATCTCAGCATCCTCAGACTCTGTCTTCGCCTCCAGCCGCAGCTGCTCCTCCTCGGCTACTACCTTCCCCGAGCGCTTCTTCAGCTTCTCCATGGTGGGAATGAAGTGGGAGCGAAGCAGTTCAGGCTTTGCCTTGCTGACAATGGGCTGTGCAAAGACTGCATGGAAGAGATTGTGAAGGAAAGGACATCAGTCAAGAAACAAAATAATCAACTCTCCCTCCAGTGCTGCCAACATGCACTTCCTAAGACTTTTTGCCAGAAACTCATCATAGAATCATAGACTCCTAGAGTTGGATGAGACCTCATGGGCCATCCAATCCAACCCCATTCTGCCAAGAAGCCGGAAAATCGCATTCAAAGCACCCCTGACAGATGGCCATCCAACCTCTGCTTAAAAGCCTCCAGAGAAGGAGTCTCCACCACACTCAGGGGTTTAATTGTTCTTGCGGGGCCTGTAATGTCCACATTGGGAAACTTAAATGAGTTCTGGAACCTGCGGATCTAACTCCTTGGACTTCGATCATCCAGAGAGGCCTTTCTCGCACTCCATCGCAAGTGTGACTTGTGGGTATGAGGGAAAGGGCCTTCTCTGCGGTGGCCCCTTTGCTCTGGAATGTGATCCACAGAGAAATTAGGCAAGCCCCCACCGTGGCAGTCTTTAGGAAGAGCTTGAAAACTTGGCTGTTCCAGTGTGCCTTCAAGGAATGATGAACTGATTTATAACCCCTGACCTGACCAAACCTTGCAAAAAAAATGCCCTCGGATGGTGGCGGGGTATAAATAAAGTGTTATTATTCTGATTCTGATTCTTATTATTCCAGGCCTATGGGAGCAATGATCCTACATCTCCTCAGTAAAGGGTAAATATCTATACACTGCAATATATTAGGCCAGCACTGAATAAATCCCATGCTGTAAAACAACACTGCACAACACATATTGATGACTAAGGGCTACTCTGTTGCAGATGCAACTTTGCTTCTGCAGAATCTATCCACTGCACAATAGCAAATATTTCACTCTGAATACGTAATGCAACTTATACATAACAACAGCAATAACAACAATTCTTTATTGATTAGTCAATTTTGACCATATCAAAACATGCAAAACATACAAAACATACACATACAGTAAAACCATATATGAATACAAGGCATCATGGCCTACTGGCCTGTCGACCCACTCCTAAATAATTGAGCAACTACAAGATAAAGAGTTTAAAAGATTAAAAATTGATTAATTCCTTAAAATAAGGTTAGGGTGGGGGGCAAGGGTAGGTAAAACTAGTGGCGTGTCCATATTAAGTTTTTAAGTTTGAGTTTTGTTGATGGCAGCAAGGTCGCCTCTCTCTGCTTCCATCTTCTCACGGATGGCCAGCGCTTTTTGGGTAAAAAGGGTCAATTTTAAAATAGAGTTTTTATCTGAACCCCAAAGAAGGATGTGCAATTTCTCCTTATTCTCTGAATAAGTATGGTTCTCCAGCAGGGGCTCTAGGTAGTAAGACCGGATCCTGTTGTACTGCAACTTATACATGTGTATGTCAGGACTATGGCGCAGCTAGCTGGTAGTCAACTGCATTAAGATCACAAGTGACTTCGAAGCCAGCCCGGGTCAGAGTGAGCTTCCGACCAATTTGTGTAGCTTGCTGTCGACCTTTGCAGCCTGAAAGACAGTTGCATCAAATAGGAAATTTAGGTACCGCTTACGTGCGGAGGCTAATTTACAACGCCATCAAAATTCTCCAGCAAGCATGCAAAGAATAAGGAAGTACTCTATCAGTGTCACAAATGGATGGTGAAGTGACATCTCCCCTGGTGGCCAGAATACCATGAAAAAACTGGAATGTTAAATAGCCTCTGTATCTGTCTATATATGTTGTGTGTCTATGGCACTGAATGTTTGCCATGTATATGTACATTGTAATCCGCCCTGAGTCCCCTGCGGGGTGAGAAGGGCGGAATATAAATACTGTAAATAAATAAATAAATAAATAAATAAATAAATAAATATGTCACTATTTATTTATTTATTTATTTATTATTGGCATTTGTTAACCGCCACTCTCAGCCCGAAGGTGACTCGTGGCGGTGTACAGAACATAGAACAAAAAGACAACAGTTACAATAAATTCAGGGCTAAACATACATCATACTAACACATAATTAATTAAACTAAAACTAAAAATCCGCTTCGTCTTGTTTGGGTCATAATCAGTCTCGTAGTCCTAGTCCATTCCGGTGGTCGTTCCAAAGCATAGCACTTAATTGAAGGCCTTTTCGAAGAGCCAGGTTTTCAGGCCCTTGCGGAAGGCCATGAGGGAAGGCGCCTGTCTAACTTCAGCAGGGAGGGAGTTCCACAGCCGGGGGGCCACCACCGAGAAGGCCCGCTCTCTGGTCCCCGCCAAACGTGCCTGTGAGGCAGGCGGGACCGAGAGAAGGGCCTCCCCGGATGATCTCAAGGTCCTCGTGGGCTCGTAGGCCGAGATGCGGTACTCAACATGATGCCAATGTAAGGATGCATTGGACTGAACCCTATGCTGGTAAAAATAGGATACAATCTTTTCTGTATTTCCCAGGATTCCTTAAGGATTCTATTCCTTGGCAGTTCCATTAGTTTAGCCAAGATCTGTCAATTACTGGCCAATCGAAGTGTTACTTATGGGACCTCATTGAAAATGACCATATTGACGGCTGATCAATGTGAGGTACTAACAATTGCATCACAAAGAAGACTGGGGCAAGGGAAACCCCCAATTTGCCACGGTTTCGCCACTCCAATAGCAATTCTTCACTACAGCAGACTAGAAGCCCAGGCTATATGTCGACCTGTCCTTTACTTAGTCTCCTTCTATCCAGGCTTCAGTACTCCTTGGAAACCGATCCCTCCTTCAAAGATAAAAGCTCCTCCAAATCTATCCTCACTCTGACCGTTGACCCTTTGTACCTGCCAACCGCTTCATCCAGGAAGCTTCATCTATGCCCAGGTTGTTGACAATGATCTTCAGGATGTTGCCTAGCAAGGTGTTGAGTTGATCGGACGTCACATCGGTGCACCAAGGGCCCTGGGGGTTGGTTTCAGGGCCCCGCTCCCACCAGCGAGGGAGGTAGTTGCAAAGCATTGGCAAGGTGATCTCGATGACATGGGGCATCTCAGTGTAGCGGGCTCCCGACTCAGCCAGTCCGCTAATTTCCTTCATGAGCTTCTCCAGGACGGGGATATCTGGGCACATCTCCTCCACTCGGTTTGGTAGGCCCAAGACTGGGGATATGAAAGAGAAGGCATGTATGACAAAACACGTGCTACGCTCACCAAAATATAATAACGCTCACAGTGAGGAGTAGTAGAGAAGAATAAGATTTTAATTAAACTATTTTAGTCAGGGAAATATATAAAATAATCCCAAATGCTCGCTGCTCAGCCAAAATTAAGAAGCTCACAAAAGGTAGAGGGAGTATGGTTGTTGAACCAACTGTATATTTAAAAGTGAGGAACTGGGAACCACTGGAACTGAGAGTCTTAAAATGATTCTTCAAAAGATTTCCGCTGCCACCATTTCTGTATTAATCAAACAGGCTGAGGTAATATTTGAGAGTTTCTTCTGTGACACACACTGTGCCACTATTTTCTTAAAGGCTGTTGTGAAGCTGACTTTAGCAATGCTTTGACCACAAAGGTATTCACACTGAGGCTGGTCTAAGTTGATGAAAATAACTAGAATGTTTATTGAGCAGGCTTGAATAATTCAGGTACAAATGCTTAATGGTTTCAGTAAAATACTGGCATAAAAAGCTTATGTTTGCGTTAGAGTCAAGATCTTAAAAGCTTCTGGGTTACAAGTCTTCAAAGTTCCACCACAGAAAATTACTTCAGGAAATGACTCTCTGAAAGTAACTCCCAAAAATGCTCCTTAGGAATCTAGCCAAAAACCCTGAATTCCTTAGGAATTGAACAGTCCACTAACGCGGTACTGCTCCACACAGTATTCTAGCTATATTCTCAATATTTACCCTGAATACTTCACAAAAGACTGACCCAATCTTCTCAAACCCAAACCTGCCTCTGACTAACACCCACACTTCTTCTCTCTAACAGTTCCAAACTCCAACTCCAACTGACTAAAAAGGGACCAAACCTCAGATTAAAAGACACTTTCCCCCCCCTCTAAACCACTTAGGCTCCATCCCCATCTTTCTAGCCAATCCTAGCCTTCTGATTTTCCCTCTAAGACTGGAACACGCACCCTCAAGGCAAACCTACCTAAGATGGCTTCTCCCTGTTTCCCTTTCCTAAAATGGATGCCATGGCTTCGCCAGGCCCACTCCCTTAGGCTAGCTAAAGTAAGGGATTCATTACAGCACGCCATTTAAGCTTTGTAATCAAGCAACAGCAATCTTAAGATAATGTTCCCACAACACCCCGAAGGTGCAAAATTCTGCCTGGTTTTGGGCATTAAACAGGATCACCTCTTGGAGGGAAGACCACCAACCAATACCAGGTGCTGCAGGGTATATTTCAGATGAAGGAACTGGCAAACATTAGCTTTAGAATTAAGGAGTAGCAATCTTAAGATAATGTTCCCACAACACCCCGAAGATGCCAAATCCTGCCTGGTCTTTCTATATGTTTTATATGAAGGATCAGCTCTTGATGGGAGGCCACCAACCAATACCAGGTGCTGTAGGGTATATTTTAGATGAAGGAACTAGCAAATCGACCTCTAAGGAAACCCTATAATCTCCCCCCATTCCTTCTGAACTCACTGGCTCGCTCTCTGGGTGATTTGGTGGTGTAGACAGAGTACGGGTTGTATTCGTTGATGTGGGGCTCCAAGAAGGCCACAGGCATCGCTGCTGCTAGTCGTGCCAAGCATTCCCCAAGTTGTGGCCGTTGCCTGCAGAAAATGGACAAAACATACAAAGCAGTGACTGCCACGGCATGCATATAGCCCGAAAAAACCTACAACAACCCATGCTAAGGAAGCCCTGCTGGCATGGCATCTAAGTATCACATCCTCCATCACTTTAAATAAATGCTATTACTCTGATAAACATGGAATACATAGAGCTAGGAAGCATTACTTTTGAGGACATCATGTACTAGAATCAGGGCTAGCAGAGAATCATGGAAGCACTGAATAATGGACTCTGGAGTCACCGGTAAAAAGCAGGATTCAGCTTTACTTGAGCAGTTCATAAATCCAACATACACCATGAGCAGACAGACATTAAGAACACAGAACAAAGAGATAGACTCTTGAAAGCAAAACTGGAGCTGGAAGGGAGTTATCTCAGACACTCCCTAACTCTTCACACACCAAGAACTCAGGGTCACAGGGCCACATTCTCACAGCTAGTTACTTTGCTGTTTTCAACTCTATTGTGTAAACATACATCCTGGCAATACAAATCTATTTCAATTACTATTCTTCTACATGAAATTACATTTAAACATACATCATACATGAAATACACACTGACACCCACCATATCCAAAAATAGAGAATTCTCAGAAGAGTTGTCCAAAATTAAGCTTTCCAAACTCTGGAAAATGTAACTCTTTGAAAACAAAAACAAGAATGAATCTTCCTTTTGTTGGAATTGCCCAAGTCTCAAATCCTCAACAAGGAGCGGTTAGTTAGTTTAGTATAGTTTAGTTTAATATAGTTTAGTATATATACACAGGTGGAGTCTATCAACTTTTGTATCCTGTATGATTTTTGGACACTCTGTTATATATTTTAGAGTAGTTTTCCCCTAACACGTTTAAATCTCCCATTTTCTTGCACTCACCTCTCCACATAAGGATTTTTGGTTGTGCCCAGGGAATAGATACTGCACAGAGTTCGGTAGCAAGAGACCTGGACATCATCCACTGTAGAGAAGCAAAAAAATAAAATAAAAATAAAATAAGAGGGGTTGTTCACACCGAAAACATACATTTCCTTCTTTACATAGTCTTGTGGTAGTTGGCACTGCTCTGTATCATTGGCTAGTAGGCATGTGCAATCCATGCTTCTAAATTATTCTAAAGCACTTATAAAACTAAAATTCTGGTGGTGAAAACTAGGGGGCGCTGCTGCTTCTCCAGTGTTGCTAAAGTTCTGATGGTGAAAATTTCAGAACTCTAACAAAACTTTCAAAATTTCATTATTATTTCATTACTGATAATTTTTATGACTGCCATTTATAATGAAATTTTGAAAGTTTTGTTAGAGTTCTGAAATTTTCACCACCAGAATTTTAGCAACACTGTAGAAGCAAAGCACGAGCGCCTCCTAGTTTTCACCACCAGAACTTTAGTTTTCTAAGTACTTTAGAACCATTTAGAACCATGGATTGCACATGCCATTTGGCTAGTATGTGTCCCTCCATTATCTCAATGGAGCGCTAGAAACAATATCATACGAAAGCTGGCTGGCACAACCTGGGGACCATGACCAGATACAGTGAAGACATCTGCTCTTGTGCTATGCTACTCTGCTGCTGAGGATGCATACCCAGTGTGGAACACATCTTACCACATTAAAACAGTGGATGTGGCTCTTAATGAGACATGCCGCATTATCACGGGGTGTCTGCGCCCAACACCGCTGGAGAAATTACACTGTTTAGCCAGTATTGCACCACCTGACATCCGCTGGGGAGTAGCAGCCAATAATGTAAGAACCAAGGCAGTGATATCTCCAGCCCAACCCCTGTTTGGGTATTAGCCAAAAAGTGGGTGCTAGAAATAATATCATACAAAAGCTGACTGGCACAACCTGGGGATCACAACCAGACACAGTGAAGACATCTGCCCTTGTACTATGCTACTCTGCTGCTGAGTATGCAAGCCCAGTGTGGAACACATCTCCCCATGCTAAAACAGTGGATGTGGCTCTTAATGAGACATGCCACATTATCACGGGGTGTCTGCGCCCTACACCATTGGAGAAATTACACTGTTTAGCCGATATTGCACCACCTGACATCTACCGGGGACTAGCAACCAATAGTGAAAGGACCAAGGCAGTGACATCTCTGGCCCATCCCCTGTTTGGGTATCAGCCAACATGTCAATGACTTAAATCAAGAAATAGTTTTCTAAGATCTACAGAGACACTCGCTGGAACACCTCAGCAAGCGAGAGTCCAAAAGTGGCAGGCTCAAATCCAGAACCTCAATCCATGGCTGATATCAAATGAGAGATTTCCCCCTGGGCACACAGAAAACTGGGCGACTTGGAAGGTGCTGAACAAACTGAACTTTGACACCATAAGATACAGAGCCGACCTTAAGAAATGGGGCTACAAGGTGGAATCCACGACATGTGAGTGTGGAGAAGAGCAAACCACAGACCATCTACTGCAATGCAACCGGAGCCCTGCCACATGCTCAATGGAGGACCTTCTTGCAGCAACACCAGAAGCATTTCAAATGGCCAGATACTGGTCAAAGGACATTTAATAGAATACCAAGTCTTTGTGTTTTGTTTGTTTGTTTTTAATGCAATACAACTGTTTTGGTTCGCTCCTGACACGATAAATAAATAAATCCCAATGAGAACTCCGCTTCGACATGTTGCAGCTCCTTTCAGGTATTATTGCAGTGCAAAAATTTCCAGACCACCTTGGCTTGCTAATTCAAACAATAGCAAGTCTAGACACAAACTGAGGCACCATCCCATTCCATCCCACTTTCCCCTTGCTTGCTTACACATGACGTCGTCCCCAAACTGGTGCTGGGCGATGTGCTCGAAGAGGGATGTGAGCACGGGCAGCAGTGCCACGGTAGTATAGGTGATGTTCTGGCCCACACCCTTGACCTGGGTGCGTGACTGCGACACTTTGCCCAGCTTGAGATTCTCTACCATCTTCTCAATGTCGTCTGAGGCACCTTCAAAGAACGAACGCAGCCCGGCCTTCACAATCTCAGGGCCAGACTTCATCACAGTCCTAGTGAGTGGGACAAAGAAGAAAGATGTCCAAGCTTCTGCCAGTTGATGCAAATGGAGGGAAAGCAGAAAGGGAAGCTACTTTCTCCCTCCTCTTTTTGGGTGTGGAGATGGTTTGGAAGACGGTCTTGCTCTCTCTTCTGCACGAGAGGAAGGAATATTTGGGTGATCTACTCACCTGGCATCCAAAGAGCGGGCAAGGATATGCAGGCAGTTAATCACGGCAGCAGCATCTGTGCCTGGAGAGAAAGAGATGATCATAGAATCATAGAATCAAAGAGTTGGAAGAGACCTCATGGGCCATCCAGTCCAACCCCAGTCTGCCAAGAAGCAGGAATATTGCATTCAAATCACCCCTGACAAATGGCCATCCAGCCTCTGCTTAAAAGCTTCCAAAGAAGGAGCCTCCACCACACTCCGGGGCAGAGAGTTCCACTGCTGAACGGCTCTCACAGTCAGGAAGTTCTTCCTAATGTTCAGATGGAATCTCCTCTCTTGTAGTTTGAAGCCATTGTTCCGCGTCCTAGTCTCCAAGTCTTTGCTAAAATCTTTGCTAAAAGACGTAACGTGCCATTGTGAAAAGCTACAGGCATACATTAATTCCCTGCAGGAGAACTTGGATGGCCACAATCCCATCACACCTATCCACTGGCAATTTTTAAAAGTGACCTCCTAGAACGTATGGGGTATTTTTGCCAGGTATTTAATCCATCCCTCTGAGCATTTCAGGACCAGAAAAAGTCTTTAAAAAGAAGCAAAAAGTGATTGAAGTTACCGTATATACTCGAGTATAAGCCAAGTTTTTCAGTACTTTTTAAGGCTGAAAAAGCCCACCTTGGCTTTTACTCGAGTCAAAGTTAGTGATTATTTTACTTTGTTATTATTATTATAATGACTACATTTATTATTTTATTCTATTTATTATTATTTGAAACACAACAAGATGAGCCCACAACAGACACTCTGCTAGCTATTGTATTGGATCACACGTCGGACACTGCCGAAGTGTCTAGGACTGTGTGATGTATCGGCGAATAATGTGTGCAGATCCCAGTAAGGTGGCCTTTTGCAGATGGTAATTTTGTCAGTGCCGATTGTGTTTAAGTGCAGGCCAGGGTCTTTAGGCATGGTGCCGATCACCACTGGGACCACCTTGACTGGTTTGTGCCAGAGTCTTTGCAGTTCGATCTTTAAATCCTCATATTGTATCAGCTTTTCCAGTTGTTTCTCTTCAATCCTGCTGTCACCTGGGATTGCGACATCGATGATCCATACTTTGTTTTTTAACACGATTGTGAGGTCAGGAGTATTATGCTCCAAAACTGTCTGTCTGTCTGAATCCGGATAATAACTATAATAATAATAAACTCTATTTATTATTATTATAGGTATTATTTTACTCTATATATTATTAAATTTACATTAATTAGCTCTATTATTACATTTATTTCACTCTATTTATTATTATTATTATTATTATTAAATTTACATTACTCTATTATTATATTTATTATTTTACTCTATTTTTGTTATTACATTTATTATTTTACACTTTTATTATTGTCATTTATATGCCGCCCTGAGTCGCCTTTGGGCTGAAATGGGCGGGATAAAAGAGATGTAAATAAAAATAAATAAATAAACAAATCTACATAATTATACTCTATTATTATTAATTTATTATTTTACTTTTTATTGTTATTATTAATGCAACTAGTTTATTATTGTTATTATTACATTTATTATTTTACTCTTTTATTATTGTTATTTGTATGCCGCCCTGAGTCACCTTCGGGCTGAAATAATAAAAATAAATAAATAAACAAATCTATATCTATATTCTACATTTCCATTATTTTACTCTATTATTATTACTTTTATTATATTTATTATTTTACTCACTTTATTATTATTAGAAGGATATGTAAGCACATTTACATTGAAGAAGGTTAGAATAATTATTTAATATTACTTTTATTACATTTATTATTTTACTCTCTTTAGTATTATTGGAAGGATACATAAGCACATTTACATTGAAGAAGATTAGAATAATTATTTAATCAGAGCTGGAAGTCTTATCTTAAATAATGTAAATATTAAAAAACATTTAACTACTGATGCCTTAATTAATGCCATTTTATTGGTATCTATTTTGATTTTGAAATTTACCAGTAGCTGCTGCATTTCACACCCTTGGCTTATACTCGAGTCAATACGTTTTCCCATTTATTTGTGGTAAAATTAGGAACCCCGGCTTATATTCAGGTCGGCTTATACTTGAGTATATAAGGTATTCTGGGCCTAAAATGGCCAAGGTGAGAAAAAGTGGTGAAAATATCCCCAAAGGATATAAATGTCGTAAATAAATAAATAAGGCCCTCTTATGCATATTTGAGGAGGGAATATGATTTTTACAAAAAATAACATTTCACTTTTTTTTAAAATCCTTGGGCTTCACAAGCAGCTCAGGTGTCCATTGCTCACCCTTGGTTGAGAGAAGACCTCTTCAACCTGCCGCCCTCTAGGTGTTTTGGACACCTGAATCCCAGAATTCCTGACCAATGAATGAGCTGGCTAGAACTTCTGGGAGTTGGAGGCTGAAACACCTGGAGGTCCACACGTTGAAGAGGTTTAGGTCAAGGAACACAAAGTATGTCTACAGCAGTGGTTCTCAACCTGTGGGTCCCCAGATGTTTTGGCCTTCAACTCCCAGAAATCCTAACACCTGGTAAACTGGCTGGGATTTCTGGGAGTTGTAGGTAAAAAACATCTAGGGACCCAAGGGTGAGAACCACTGGTCTACAGGATAAGAGAAATACAGTTTGGTGGCAGGAAGGAGGCGTAGAGGGGAAGCAGGTTGGTCCATGGCTAAGGAGGCACAGTCAGGATGCAGGATGGACAGAGGTTTGTGGGGCGCTCGGACCCCACTGAAACAGAGACAAGGGGTAGAAAATAAGAGGTAAGGGAGACACACAGAGACACAACAAGGACAGAAGTCGAGGAAAGATGCTGCTTACCAAAGAGAGAGACCCGGTGCCTGACCAAGGCTGCCAATTTGCAGAAAAGGCTGAAGGATGGAAAAGAGAGGCACAGAGAGAGAATGAAAGATGTCGTTGGAAGGAGTAGGGAAACACAATGGAGCAAAGGGACTAGGTAGGAGCTGGGTGAAAAGGGCATCTGGGTCTCACAAAGGATATGAGAAACAAGGAAGTGTATGGCAGTCCTTCCTAAACTGGTACCCTTCAGATGTGCTGGACTAGAAATGTCAGGAGTTCTCAGCTATATATCTTGGGGGGAATCAGGCTGTTGTTGTTCCTGCTCTTCTCTTATTCGCACATACAGTGTTCTCTCACTTTATCGTGGGTGTTCCATTCTGGTGCTAGAAAAAATATCATACGAAAGCTGACTGGCACAACCTGGGGATCACAACCAGATACAGTGAAGACATCTGCCCTTGCGCTGTGCTACTCTGCTGCTGAGTATGCATGCCCAGTGTGGAACACATTTTACCACACTAAAACAGTGGATGTGGCTCTTAATGAGACATGCCGCATTATCACAGGGTGTCTGCACCCTACACCACTGGAGAAATTACACCGCTTAGCCGGTAATGCACCACTTGACATCTGCCGGGAAGTAGCAGCCAATAGTGAAAGGACCAAGGCAGAGACATCTCCAGCTCATTCCCTGTTTGGGTATCAGCCAGCACAGCCTGTTCTTTCCCTCCTCTTGTCCCTCTCATTCGACTCGTGCTGCTTCCTCAGGAGCTGCCGCACTTCAGCCAGGTCTCCTCCGGCGGCAGCCCAGTGCAGCCTGGCCAGCTTTTTGCACTGGACTTTTATGCCCCCGCCAGCCCCAAGGGCAGTGGCTCCATCCGTTTCCTCCCCAACCCCAGCATCTTTTTCTTCCTCCTCCTCCTCTTTCTCCCACAGCCTCAGGAGGGAAAGCGGCAGAGGAAGGAAGGCAAGGAGGGAAGGATGGCGGGAAGGAGAGGAGGAGGAGTAGGGTCCTGCAAGCAAAAGAATCTACTGGCTTTACTGGTAGGTCCACTCGGTGCTCAAGACGCAGTTCGACCCGGTAGCAGAGCCCACATCAGTAAGGCTTAGATTACAGTCAGCCTGGGAGAAGTTAAGGGAGGAAGGGAGGGGAAAGAGGAGAGGAAAGAGAAGGCAAAGTGAGAGAGAGGGAGGAAGGGAAGGGAAGGAGGAGGAGGGCTGTTCAGGGAAAACCGCGAAACAGCAAGTCCGCGATAAGCGAACCGCAAAGGAGCGAGGGAACACTGTATACACAACACCCTACACCAGTGGTTCTCAACCTGGGGTCCCCAGGTGTTTTTGGCCCAGAAATCGTAACAGCTGGTAAACTGGCTGGGATTTCTGGGAGTTGTAGGCCAAAACACCTGGGGACCCACAGGTTGAGAACCACTGCCCTTCATTTTGAGCAAGAAGCAGAATTTCAGAACAATGGGGAGAACTTTCTAGAGAGGAGATCCAGAGGGCATCTGGGTACTCAGGTGAGGTCCAGGCTATATTATAGCATGAACCATATGCAGCCCTTGAACTTTGTAACAAAGCAACTTGATCTCAATCTTAAGAGTCTGTTTACATTTTGCAGGCAGTCAAATCTGTCCCTGAATACAGGATATTTCAGAGAGACTGTAGGGAACCACAGGTCATTTTTGTCTCCTTGTGTAACAAACATGTTTGCAAACAGAGATTTGTTCCCATTTCCTTCTTGCAACATACTGGTGAAGGAATATAATTAAAAATGTAATCTGCACAGCCCTTTGTGGGGAGCTCCTGGTCCTCACCTGGTTATCATCTCCTTCTCCTTGTTGGAAGCATGGCCCCCACTGCCCAGGACTTTGGCTGGTGTGGACAAGAAGTAGAGGCAGTGGTTGGTGAAGTACTGGTTGATGAGAGGCAACAGGATCTGGAAAGTGAAAGAAAATTAGCAGAGCTAGAAAGGTCGTTATCTCAGATTCCTTGGGATACAGGAGAATATAGCCAAAGGAAATCCCCCAAGAGCTATCCTTCTCTTCCTTTTTTGTGCCACAGCATCTCCATTTAGGGAAGTCTTCTCTGATAATCTTGTGCATTCTAGGTAAACTGATCCATTTTGGTGTCCCAGATTTCAGTGAGGTTCTTATCCATTTTTTGGGAGCCCCCTGAATTTGGGATGGCATATATATTTTTTTGCTCTGGGGTGCCAAAAGATTTGTTTTCTATCAAGCCCATTATGGGGAGGAGGGGCTTCCACTTCCCATCATTTAAGCTGTTTCTACTCTAGAGGAGAATGGGGGAGGTACTGCAGGCAGGCGCACACACTTTAAGGAGGATTTAAGGCTCTTTACTCTAGAGGAGACTGGGAGAGGAGCTGCAGGCAGGCATGCACGCTTTCAGGAGGCTTTAAAGCTCTTTAGAGGAGACTGGGAGAGGTGCTGCAGACACGCAGGTGTGCTTTAAAGATGCTTTAAAGCTCTTTACTCTAGAGGAGACTGGGAGAGGAGCTGCAGGGAGGTGCACACACTTTAAGGAGGGTTTAAAGCTGTTTACTCTAGAGGAGACTCACAGAGTTGCTACAGGCACACATGCGTGCGCTTTAAGGAAGCTTTAAAGCCATTTACTCTAGAGGAGACTGGAGAGGCACTGGAGGCAGGTGCACGTATTCTCTCCAGGACCTGCACCACATCACACATTACAGCTGTTTCTACTCTCTACTCTAGAGGAGAGGCAATTGGTAGTAGTTTTCAGGGAATGAGAGTTTTCTTTTAGTTTGCATTGCTAGGATTAATAAAAAAGATTAAACTGTGATACCGAGGAGGAGCCGAGATCAGCTTCCGCTTGTTTTTACTGCAAGCCCTTACCATTATGTGGTAATAATAATAATAATAATAATAATAATAATAATAATCTTTATTTATACCCCGCCACCATCTCCCCCAAAGGGGACTCGGGGCGGCTAACATGAGGTCAAGCCCAACAAATTACAACAGATCAAAATCCTCAGAGGTGGTGAGGTCTGTTGGAAGTAGGAAAATGGGTTTATATATCTGTGGAATGACCAGGGTGGGACAGAGGACTCTTGTCTGCTGGAGCTTGGTGTGAATAACAACAGCAAATAATAACATCGAATAATAACAACATAATAATAATAAACAGCAACATTAATACAGAGTCACACACAGGAAATGAAAATAAAATATAACAGTAAAGTACTGAAGGAAAACAGCCTATTCTCTGATCCATGTAGGAAGCCCTCCCCACCTCGGCCCATTCCTACCACAATAAATAGCAGTACACAAACAGAAGTTGAGACCGACCTTGGCAAAGAACTTGATTTCTTGCTCATGGGGAGATTTTTCTACCCGTCCGCTGCTAACCACAGCCTCTGAGGTAGAAGAGAGTTCCAGTGAACACCACCAAGAAATGGAAAGTGTGTGTTAATTACACAAATACACACTCTGTCCTTTACCTAGCCTGGGCAACTGAGGATGTGGCTGTTTGATCTTTGTCCAAGCTCAAACCCTTCACTTGCATTTGACAGTGGAAGCCTGGAGTCCTGAGTGCTATTTAGCCACTAGGCTTTCCCACACACGCAAAAGTTCTAGTTCAATTGGCTGCTACTTTACTTGGTTGACCATCCCTCAACCAAGTGTATCAACCAAAGAAGGGGTCTGAATCCCAAACCTCCTCCTTTCCTCTGCTACAGTTCCCTCCCTGCTCCCAGGGTCTTCAGAGGAAGGAACTGTGGAACTCCATGCTGAGCAGGAGAAAGAGCAATCCCTTTACCTAAATGGGCAATGAACTCTTGAGAGATGTCCATCCACTTCAGCAGCTGTAGCAGGAACCCATAGGCAAAGCGTTTCTCAATGGACGATGTGTCCAGCTCCATGTCCTTCAAACCCCTGTGAGAAATAATAGCAGTGGATGAGTAAAATAGGTTAAAATCCGCATTCGAGTAGACTGATTTGAGACTGTGTGTTTTCAGAATGTGCAAGGCCATGTAGGTCCTAAATACTCAAACGCAATAAGATAACAATGGGGAGAACTTTCCAGAGAGGAGATCCAGAGGGCATCTGGGTACTCAGGTGAGGTTCAGTCCTGTCTATATTATAGCATGAACCATATGCATCACTTGAACTTTGTAACAATACAGTTTGAAGTAACATACTCTCAGACAAAGTTGTAGAAATTATATCCTAGTTACATCATTTACTAGTAACATACACCCAAAGAAGTTTACAACGAAACAAGGGAAACACTGGAACTGCGGCGCAGCTTGCTGGGAGTTAGCTGCATTAAGATCACTACTGACCAAAAGGTCATGATTTCGAAGGCAGCCCGGATCGGAGTGAGCTTCCGACCAAAATTGTGTAGCTTGTTGTCGACCTTTGCAGCCCGAAAGACAGTTGCATCTGTCAAGTAGGAAATTTAGATACCACTTATGTGGGGAGGCTAATTTAACTGATTTACGAGGCCATAAAATTTTCCAGGAAGTAGGCAAAGAATGGGGTAGTACTTCATCAGTGTCACAAACGGATGGTGAAGCGACAACTCCCCTGGTGGCCAGAAGCTGGAATGTTAAATAGCCTCTGAGTGTCTGTCTATATATGTTGTGTGTCTATGGCATTGAATGTTTGCCATGTATATGTACATTGTAATCTGCCCTGAGTCCCCTGCGGGGTGAGAAGGGCAGAATATGAATACTGTAAATAAATAAATTGTGCAGCAATTACTATATGTGCGAATTTCACAGATGACTACTCAAAGAAATATGATTACAGGTAAGCAACCATCATTTTCAAGCCATGGGTTGGTTAAGTATGCATAGGTTGGTGCTCCCCTGGTGGCCAGAAGCTGGAATGTTAAATAGCCTCTGAGTGTCTGTCTACATATGTTGTGTGTCTATGGCATTGAATGTTTGCCATGTATATGTACATTGTTATCCGCTCTGAGTCTTCTGCGGGGTGAGAAGGGCGGAATATAAATACTGTAAATAAATAAATAAACAACTCGGGAGACTTTGTTGTGTTCTGGTTCTTGATTTTGCAAGCTTTATGAAGATTCTTTTTTGATGGAGTAGTCGTTATTTGGAGAGCTGCATTTCTTTACTACAATTGTATTTGGTCTCAAGACTTCAGGCAGCTTAAGCGGCTGAAGGGGAAAAGGAATGGGCCTGAGGCTGTTAGGAATTGTGAGAGTTGAAGTCCAAAACACCTGGAGGACCCAAGTTTGCCCATGCCTGGTTTACACAGACTCCCTTAGTTGTGTGTTGGCATCAAAGCTAGTGTGCTTCCTGCCCCATTCATGGACCCCTTCATGTTCTGTGCATTCTCCCACATCTTCCAGGCGCACCTTGTCACCGCATAGCCATTAAGCTGCAAGAACTTCAGCAACTCCTGGGCCTTTTCTCGGTCCCGTGCCTTCTCTTTTGCTGTCAGAGTATCGTAAGGCACCAGAAGAGGATGGGTTCCTCCACCTTCAGGAAGAAGAGAGAGAAAGCTTGCAATGTGATTTTGAAAAAGGGAGAAATGTCAGTACTGTGCAATGAGAAGAGAAGAAAGATGCACAAAGGAAAGAGGCACAAATTCACCTTTGGCTTCTAGCTCTAGCTTCTTCTTGCGTCCCCAGGTGTTGTGGTAGTTCTCAGCCAGCTGCTCTGCCATGGCCTGCGGAGGAAGAATAGGTAAAGGTAAAGGTTTCCCCTGATCCTTAAGTCTAGTTGCGTCTGACTGGGGGTTGGTGCTCATCTCCATTTCTAAGCCGAAGAGCTGGCGTTGTCCATAGACGCCTCCAAGGTCATGTGGCCAGCAAACACATGTCCTATCTTATAGTTTATTCTGATGTCAGCATTTTACTTTGCAATTCTTCTAGGAGGACAAGTTTGTTGCAGTCACATCCCATAGGCTGAGTTATGTGTTTGCTTACCTGCAGTTCTCTAGAGAGGGTTACTCCCGAGATATCTATGGGCTGAGGATTGTAGCCATGGCTAGGGTCGTACGTCTGCAAGAGAACATAAAAAGAGAGACTGGTGTCAGTTGGTTTCCATGCCTGCCACAATATTTCTTTTGCCTGGGCCTGCAATTCCTCTCTGAATGGTTTTCTAAGTGAAATTGCCCTTCCCACAAATTCCTTTTGCAGTTTTAGAAGCTGTGATCTTGCTAAAATCAGGATGCACTTGCAAACCTATATGTGGACAGCAAGCAGGAAAAGACAACAAAGATAGGTAGCAGAAAAGATGCAAAGAACACCTTCCTGCTCGAAACCACAGTCTCCAAAGCTGCTTTTGATTAAAAACAAGTCCCTAATGGGGCACGCCATGAGCCATTCCCACTCCAAACCTGTGTCTGTGAGATCTTGCGGGTCTTTTTCTTCTCAGTCTTCTCCTCCTCAGCCTCACGAGCCTTTTCCATTGTCCACTCCCAAGCAATCATGGCCTTCAGTGATTCCTTGATGGGCCACCGGTAAATTTCCTTATCCTGCAGGAAGAAAACAAGTACTTTGGGAAGTCTGATCTGGCTAGGGTTGTCCACGCTCTGGTTACACCCTGAATAGATAGATTACTGCAACGCACTCTACGTGGGGCTGCCCTTGAAAACAGTTCAGAAACTTCAACTAGTCCAACGGGCGCCAGCCAGATTACTAACTGGAGCGACATACAGGGAGCATACCACCTCCTTGTTATGTCAGCTCCACTGGCTGCCGATCCACTTCTGAGCTCAATTCAGATAATAATAATAATAATAAAACTTTATTTGTACCCTGCTACCATCTCCCCAAGGACGCGGTGCGGCTTACATGATGCCAAGTAAACAAAAGCGATAACAAATAATCAATGTTTTTTATTGTTCATTCGTTCAGTCGTCTCCGACTCTTCGTGACCTCATGGACCAGCCCACGCCAGAGCTCCCTGTCAGCCGTCACCACCCCCAGCTCCTTCAAGGTCAGTCCAGTCACTGTTGCTACTTGGTCCTTGTACAGATTCCTCAGGAGAGAGACAAGGTGGCTTGGGATGCCCATCCCACCAAGAACTTGCCACAATTTATTATGATCCACACAGTCAAAGGCTTTAGAATAGTCAATGAAGCAGAAATAGATGTTTTTCTGAAACTCCCTGCCTTTCTCCATTATCCAGCGGATATTGGCAATCTGGTCTCTCGTTCCTCTGCCTTTTCTAAACCCAGCTTGAACATCTGGCAACTCTCGCTCTATGTGTTGCTGGAGTCTTAATCAATACAAAACAGTTAAAATAAAACTCAAAAACAGAAAACACACAATAAGCAATAAGCAATAAACAATAACAATAACATACATGCATGCACAAAGTGCTGGTTTTGACCTATAAAGCTCTATACGGTTCTGGCCCACCTTACTTGTCTGAAAACGCATCTACCTCTATGTTTCACCTCATAATTTTAGATCATCCAGAGAGGCCCTGCTCTTGCTCCCGCCAACATCGGAGGGAATGAGAGACAGGGCCTTCTCGGCTGTGGCTCCCTGCCTGTGGAACACACTTCCAAATGAACACACTTCCACAGTCACCTACAGACCCACCAAAATACTGATCCTGGAAGACTATCCTACTCGGCCAACGAGGGATCGCCTAAGTAAGTAAGTAACCGGAAATAAATAAATAAAATAAAATAAACCTGAATGAAAGCTGAAGAAGGGTTAAAAATCAGGCCTAAAGTTGGATATCTTGGGTGGGATATCCTTTCTAGATTTGGAGGACCTAAAGATGGTTGTGCACGCATGGTAACCTCGAGGTTGGATTCTGCAATGTGTTTTACGTTGGGCTACCTTTGTACCAAGTTTAAAAACTCCAGCTAGTTCAAAATCCAGTAGTCACATTGGTTACAGGAATGTTATAGATTGGTTACAGTTATGTTTCCCTTCTTTTATGGAGGGAAGAGTAGAATGAGAGCATTACCTTTTCTGAGAACGTTTTATATGGCCGCAACATGGGGCTCGTCTTGGCCTCCTCGTCATAGGCCTCTCCAAAAGACCAGTTATTCTGAATCTGGAAGAAGAAGAAGAAGAGAGCATGATTTCTGTTTCCTGTGACAAACTAGGATGCAAAAGTTTATGGAAATCTCCTGGTCATGGGACTATGCAGTTTTAGTCCAATACATCTGAAAGTCACCATCTTGGAAGAGGTGAGTCTTTGTGAAGGGATTCTTGAGAGCCACTTAGGCATGACACATCAATCCAGAAGGTCAAGTGGAGGCTCCTTACCTTATCAAAGGCCCATTTCTCATGAGTGTATTCAGCATACTTGTTGATGAAAGCATCCAGTCTCTCTGGAATTATGACACTGCAAGGAGAAAAAAAAAAAACAGGCTGCCCATCAACAGGAAGATAGTGTTGTAGTACAGACTGAGGCTGATGGGTCCACTGATAATTTAGAGAATTGTGGGATTTTCTAGGGCACAAAGTCATGAAGATTCAAGTCAGGGAAATGATGCTTCTCTCTGGGAGGAACCTGACTCAGAAAGTGCAGGGCTTCAAGGTCAGTCAGAGGAGCCAGAAACTGCAACATTAGATAAGGAGTTTGGTGAAGATCTAAGTGATACGGAAGGCTCCCTGGGAAAAACACCTGGAGCTACGTAGATCACCAAAAGTCTTTGTTTACAGATTAGAGCAAAAAATAGGCAGAGTTGGTCAGAGCAATTATGTGGGAAAGTTAGGGAGAAAAATCATGGTGACCATAAGTTCTTGCTCTACCTTAGCAAACAACATCCTTCCAAAATGCATTCAGGGGACTTTAGGTTCCTAGCTTATGTGGGAAAATTGGGGAGAAAATTCATGGGAAAAGAAATGACTACATGGGTGTCTATTAATTAGCAAGTAATTTACCTAAGGGTTAGTTCAGGCAACGTAGTGTTTGAGTAAGAAGCAAGGCCTGAGTTATCTGGTTTTTGTTTCAAGTCAAGCCTTGGTTTCGGATTTAAGTATCCTGGAAACTTTCTATGTTCTTGTTTTTGTATTCCAGCTCAAGTTTTACTAAATATACCTTTTGCTTGTGGACTTATGTTGCTCCTCCAAACCGCGGATACGGAAACCCCTCGGGTCCCCGTATCTGCAAGATGGCGGATCGCCTCCATTTTGATGGCATATTTTTCCTGGCTAAATTCTAACACTATCTGCTATCTCGCATTTTGTAATTTGGGCTTCTACGACTGCAGGCCTTCTTGGAATGCCTTTTTTTGCTATTCATGGGCTGTTTTACTTTGGGATCTGCATGAGACATTTGTTTTACAGTTTGGTTATGACCTTCTGCTAACCCTTTTTTGGATCATACATCTTCTTTCTTTATTTTTCATATAGTTTCATGTGCTTTTACAATAAACTGTTTGCTTGTACTCTGGACTCTTGTGTGGTGCTGTGGTCATAGGTGTTTCCAGGCCTGGGGTGCAACAGATTAGTGCTCTGCTGAGAACTATTGATCCAGTTTAAGTTTTCAATTCCATCGTTGGTGGAATTCAGAATGCCCTTTGATTGTAGATTAACTATCAATCCCATCAACTACAACTCCCAAATGACAAAATGGCATTAGGAAGGTTGGGAACCACTAACCCAAAGGACCTGCAAGTATCACTCACTTGAGTATCTCCACAGGTTTGGGGTCAACTATAAATCTCAGCAACTACAACTCCCAAATGTCATGGTCTATTTTCCCCCAAACTCCACTAGTATTCACATTTGGGCATATTGATTATTCGTGCCAAGTTTGGTCCCGATTATCATTGTTTGAGTCCGCAGTGCTCTCTGGATGTAGGTGAACTACAACTCCAAAATGCAAGGTCAGTGCCCACCAAACCCTTCCAGTACTTTCTGTTGGTCATGGGAGTTCTGTGTGCCAAGTTTGGTTCAATTCCATCGTTGGTGGAAATCAGAATGCCCTTTGATTGTAGGTGAACTATAAATCCCAGCAACTACAACTCCCAAATGATAAAATGGCATTACGAAGGTTGGGGACCACTGACCGAAAGGATCTGTAAGTATCACTCACTTGAGTGTCTCCACAGGCTTGGGGTCAAAGTTGCCTTCAGCATCCACAGATGCCTTCTTCTCAGTCTTGGAGGAGTAGCTGGCATCCACATAGTCAGGTGGGATGGCCCCTGCAATTGCGCACAGGCAGGGCATGGCGAGCTTGTACAGCTCAGAGTCATATTTCTGGGCAGCAGGATAGAGAAAATTGGGAAGAGAAATGGGTTAGAGAGAAAAAAACCTCAATGAGATAAAACACTTTGGCATCGGAAAGCTTGGTGCCTAGTCATCTTGAAGGCTGTCTATCCAACAGTATAGAAAAGAGGAGTGGTCTGTCTTGCAAACTGCTTTTGGTCTATAGTTCCAAGATTCAACTAACTAGAACTAGAGTTGATATGCTGGTTTGGGGATTTTGGATTTGTAATCCAGACAGAGACATCATACTGGCAACGAAGATCCAGATAGTTAAAGCAATGGTATTCCCCGTAGTCACCTACGGATGTGAGAGCTAGACCATAAGGAAGGCTGAGTGAAGGAAGAGAGATGTTTCTGAACTGTGGTGTTGAAGGAAAGTTCTGAGAGTGCCTTGGACCTTCAGAAGATCCAACCAGTCCATACTTCAGGAAATAAAGCCCGACTGCTCATTGGAGGGAAGGATGTTAGAGGCAAAGAGGAAGTATTTTGGCCACATCATGAGAAGACAGGAAAGTTTGGAGAAGACAATGATGTTGGGGAAAATGGAAGGAAAAAGGAAGAGGGGCTGACTAAGTGGAGGATGGTATCTTTGAAGTGACCGGCTTGACCTTGAAGGAGCTGGGGATGGTGACGGCTAACAGGGAGCTCTGGCGTGGGCTGGTTCATGAGGCCATGAAGAGTTGGAAACAACTGAACGAATGAACAACAACAATCCAAACAGAATGTAGGTGACCATAAGTCCTTCCTCTACCTTAGCAAACAACAGCCTCCCACAATGCCTTCAGGGGACTTTAGGTTCCTAGTTTCCCTTTCCCAATGATTAAGGTCTACAAAAAGAGACCAACTTCCAAAATACTGTAGGCCCACCCTCTTTCTCCTATGCCTAGCTGATCCCGGATGATTTACTTGGGAATTAAAAGTAAAGTGCATGGCTTACCTTGTGGGACAATGACTCAAAGATACCCCAGAACAGTTTGCGGGTCAGGTGAAGCTCTTCCTCAGAGGAGATCCCATAGTTGGCCCACCCAGTAGGAAGGCAATAATACTTCCAGCAGCGTTCATAATGGTTAGTCAGCAGCTGGGCAAGAGGAATTGAGAGAAGAGTTTAGCTAGCCAGAAGACTGGCCATTGCAGAGACACACACATCCATGCAGAGAAAGAGGGAGAGATAGGGATGGAAACAGATATAAACAGATAGAGGCTTCCTGGCATGAACACAATTCTGACATCCTTGGAAATACTACAGTGACTGTGAGTCCCAGAATTCTCCATCCACCATGATAATAACCATACTGATAGGGAATTCTGGGCATTCTAGGAGGGAAAAAAGATTACATTTTCCAATGCCTGGTTTGGAAAATTGGGAAAAACTTTAGGAAGAACTTCCTCACTGTGGGAGCAGTTCAACAGTGGAACTCTCTGCCCCAGAGTGTGGTGGAGGCTCCTTCTTTGGAGGCTTTCAAGCAGAAGCTGGATGGAATACTCTGAATGCGATTTTCCTGCTTCTTGGTAGGTGGTTGGTCTGGATGGCCCATGAGGTCTCTTTCAACTCAATGATTCTATGATACAATCTGACATATTCCACATGAAAAAAAATGCCTCCCTCCACGTCAAATACAAACACACATGGCTCACCTTCAGGGACATCTTGGCAAACTCATTCAAGATGGGCACATCAAACACCAGCCGGCGCAAAAGGTGTTGCAGCATGGAGGGCCGGATGTATCTAGAAGGGCAGTGAACCAAAACGTGAACAGAAAGCCACAGATGCAGGCGAAACACTAGGAGAGAATGCTTCTAGGACATGGCCATACAACCCGAAAAACCTACAACAATCCATTATTTATTTATTTAACACAGACTGGAAGTGATGCTCCATCACTTTTGGTTGCCATTTTGAGAGGGGACTCAAAGAAAAACAAAGGCGTTGAGAGTAGAGGTGGATGGCAGATGGAAGTTGTGGCAATTGTCATGTGTTTGGGTGGCAATCTATTTTGGGTGAAATTGCTCCAAATTGTGGATATTGGGGGAATGTCAGGGGGCTCCAGGAGTCACCTGCTGCCTGCAGGCTCTATTTCCCTCGGTCTATGTTTGCAGTCCTCCTGAGTACCTGCACAGTGCCATGAGGCACTCTTCAATGACGTCACGCTGAGCCTTGGTGAGGGAGCGTCCGCGAGACAGCCGGTAGACCGTGTGCAGCATGGAGTCCACCATGATGGCCCGGTGCTCAGTGCCAGCAAAAAGAGGGGCGCACTTGGTGATGAGCGGCAACACAGCCAAACAGAGGTAGCGATTCATGGCTAGAGCCATCTCAGTGGTACTGAAGGCAGCCTGCGGTAGAAGGAACAAGTAGGAAGGTTTGAAATACAGTAGAGTCTCACTTATCCAACCTTTGCTCATCCATCGTTTTGTATTATCCAACGCAATCTGCTTCCCGCTCAGATCCACAGCTGCTTCAATACATTGCAATGTTTGGGTGCGAAATTTGTAAATACAGTAATTACTACATAACGTTACTGTGTTCTGAACTGCTTTTTCTGTTGATTTGCTGTAAAACGTGATGTTTTGGTGCTTAATTTGTAAAATCATAACGTAATTTGACGCTTAATAGGCTTTTCCTTAATCCCTCCTTATTATCCAACATTTTTGCTTATCCAACATTCTGCTGGCCCGTTTATGTTGGATAGGCGAGGCTCTACTGTAAGAAGAGGAATCATGGGCCACTTCATTCCACCTGAAGCATACACTGATGCAAGTACAGGTTGAAAGCCTGAGAGGTATGTCCTTTGGGTAGTGAGCCTGCATAGTTAGCCCACTGGTGGGTGGACCATTCCAGACAGTTGAGAAAGATAGTCTCCAAACCTGAGACCCAGCAGAGATACTGTCAGTTAAAGGAGATAATTCTAGGCAAGAAGAGCAGATAAAGTTGGCTTTCTCTATTTCCTGAATGACACTTTGCCAGAGGGTGTTTCTACACTAAGAAACTAAAGTGGGGAAGTCAGAAAGTGATCCCCAAAGCAGCAGTTCTCAACCTGGGGGTTGCGACCCCTAGAGGGGTCTATTAACCATTCAGAGGGGTCATGTCGCTGCCTTTTTGGGCCCCACCCCTCTGCCTCCCTGGAATGGCTACCGGGCCCCTGGTGCCTAGCTCTCGCCGCCTGCCAAGCTTCTGACAGATAAAATCATTATGAGAATGTACATCAGATCTATGCTATAGTACTACAGCATAGATCTGACGTACATACTCATAATTATATAACTGCATTACTTTTTGTGTATAGTGGCCTTTTGCCCTTGTACTTCAGGGAATCCTTTCTCTCTATAGATAAAATAATGAAACAATAAATAAAAGAAGGATATTGCATTAATTGTTTTGCTTGGACCATCAAAATTATGCATGTCTCTTCCCGTCATGTCCCAGCACTCACGGTGTCCAACGAAGCAGCAGCTCTCATGTCAGGCAAGAAGCCCACTTCCAGCACGTGGAGAAGGAAGTCCTGGTTGTCAATGCCATACACCCGGTCCAGGAACAACACCATGGGGGCCTTGTGGTCCGGCACAAAGCTGGCAGACATTTTGGGCTCGACAACACTGCCATCTAATGTAGGCAAAAGGAGACTTAGCTTAGGAAATGCAATATCCTAGAATGCTACTCTGCTCGGTCCCTGTCCACTTGCCATACCTTTGCCAAATGAAGGGATCGCCAACGGGAGGCTAATGACTCCAACAAGGTCTTCGATGGGCACCAAAGAGCGCAAGATGGCTCTGATTCGGAGGGCTTCACCTTTCCCGGCCTGGATGAGCTGCGCAAAGGGAGCCAAGGTATAAGATGTGAGATACCTGGAAAGATACCTCAACCAAATGCCAGTTAGGGAGAAAAGAAAGCAGCCAAAGACTGCTCTGGAAAAAAAGTGGTCCCAGTGCTGGGTGAGATGCACCAAATGATAATAGTCATGCAAGGGTTTTTTTTTCTACAGTGAAGGGAGTGGAGTGGTGCTTACATGCATTTCGGGGGCACAACGCCCCAGCAAATCGATGAGGGCGGCATAGAAGGACATGATTGCATTGCCCAAGTGAACCCGGTTCTCTTCGTGAGTTTCTTCTCCCCCAAACCTGGGAGAGAGAGAGGGAGAGAGAAGGAGGGGAAAGGGAGCATCAGCCATCCATGCAGCAAAGGTAGAGGATCATAGGGAACTAATGAGGTCCTATCCTGAAATACAATGGGGAGAGAAGGTAAAGGGAACATGTGCCAGGAAGTGTAAAGTGCAGCTATAATGAGGGAACGTAAAGAACTGCTTCTGTTGGGCTTCATCCCTGGATTGCACAGGTTTCTTGTGTCATCAAGTTTCCAGACCACAATGAGTAGCTACGCTAGAGACAGGGCCAGGCTGAGGGATTCCTCCCCCTACATTCCTATGCATATCTATATAAATAAAAATGTAATGTTCATTTGTGGGACTCTGTGTGCTCTGTGGTGGTGTTGGGATAATAGTTCCAAGCCTTTTCACATATCTATATATATAAAAATGTAATGTTCGTTTGTGGGATTAACAGAACTCAAAAACCACTGGGGAAATTGACACCAAATTTGGACACAAGACACCTAACAACCAAATGTATGTCCTTCACTCATAAAAACACTGAAAAACACAGCAGAAGGGACTTAAAAAGCCCCAAAAAGCTAAATGACAATACAGAAAAAAGGAAAAAAGTGGGAGGGAAGGGAAGAAGAAAAGGGAGACGGAAACATGGAAGCAAAGAGAGAAGGAAGGAAAGAGGTAGAGAAGGAAGTAAGGAGAGAAAGAGGGAGGGAAAGAAAAAGGGGGAAGGAGGGAAGGAGAGAAGTAAAGAAAGGGAAAGAAGGAAAGAGGTAGCGAAGGAAGTGGGGAAGATGCAGAGAAAGAGGGAGGGAAGGAAAGAAGGAAAGAGAGAAGGAAGAAAAGAGAGCAGAAGAGAAAGAAAAAGGGGGAAGGAAGGAAAGAGATAGAGAAGGAAGAAGAGAAGGAAAGAAGGGAAGGAAGGAAGGAAAGAGGGAGTGAAGGAAGGAGGGAAAGGAGAGAAAGAGGGAAGGTTGGCCACAGCAACGCGTGGCGGGTACAGCTAGTATATAAATAAAAATGTAATGTTTGTTTGTGGGATTAACATAACTTAAAAACCACTGGATGAATTGACACCAAATTTGGACACAAGATACCTGTTAGGCCAACGAGTGACCATCACTCATAAAAACAACAACAACAAAAAACAAACGCACAACTCCCGGCGGCGATCTTTCTTGACTGTGGGCCCATCACGGGCAGGATCCTGGGAGATCTGGATGGCCTCCTCTATGGCAGCAAGTAGGCCATTGCCACCTTCACCCCGTAGGGCTGGGCCGAAGCACTCGGGCCGCCGGATCAACAGGCGCACAACCACATTGGCATTCTCTTCCACGCTCTCCCCTATGGAGAGAGAGAAACGGCAGATTATGAAGACAAAAGAGTTATCTGTGTTTGTTTATTTATTTATTTACAGTATTTATATTCCGCCCTTCTCACCCCGCAGGGGACTCAGGGCGGATTACAATGTACATATACATGGCAAACATTCAATGCCATAGACACACAACATATATAGACAGACACAGAAGCAATTTAATATTCCAACTTTTAATGGGGGTATTCTGGCCACCAGGGGAGCTGTCGCTTCACCGTCTATTTGTGACACTGATGAAGTACTTCCTCATTCTTTGCATACTTCCTGGAGATTTTTATGGCATTGTAAATTAGTTAAATTAGCCTCCCTGAGTAGGCGGTACCTCAATTTCCTACTTGATAGATGCAACTGTCTTTCGGGCTGCAAAGGTCGACAGCAAGCTACACAAATTGGTCAGACACTCACTCCGACCCAGGTTGGCTGCGAACTTATGACCTTTCGGTCAGTAGTGATCTTAATGCAGCTGACTCCCAGACAGCTGCGCCACAGTCCTGGTGCTATGTTGGGGTTCAGCTCCACATTGTCAAGTCTCAAGTCCTCAATGAGGAATAGTTTAGTTAGCTTAATATAGACTAAGGGTTTCCCTTTCCCCATGTCTCCTGAATGACGTTGGGAATGTATCTTTTTTTTCTCTCTTTCTTCTCATTCTGATTTGATTTTTAAAATTGATACCTTATTATTATTATTATTATTATTATTATTATTATTATTTCATGCATTTCTACCCGTTCCAGGGCGACCTCACACAAGCATCATATGATGCTATCAGCATATAAAAATTAAAAATTATATTTAAATCATTTAAAATAATTAGAAACACATTATAGAATTTATTAAACAATAAATTAAACATGTCAATTAAAACCAAATCCAAGTGAGGGTAAATCCAATGTCGCAGACATCCTAAGTTTTCTTTCCAATTGCCACTGTCCACTAATCGGACGCCTGGTCCCAAAGCCAAGTCTTCAACTGTCTGCTAAAGGATAGGAGGGAGGTGGCCAACCTGATGTCTTTGGGAGAGACTTCAACAGACGGGGGGCCACTGCCAAGAAGGCCCTGTCTCTCGTCCCCACCAAACGCATTTGCGAAAGTGTTGGAATCGAGAGCAGGACAATCTTAAGCTTCATGATGGTTTGTAGCAGGACATATGTTCAGACAGTTAATCTGGGCCAGAACCATTTAGAGCTTTAAAGGTTAGAACCAGCACTTTGAATTGTGCTCGGAAGCTGATCGGCAGCCAGTGGAGCTGGAGTAACAGAGGAGTCGTACGCTCCCTGTACATCGCTCCAGTGAGTAACCTGGCTGCCAACCATTGGACTAATTGAAGCTTCTAAGAGGTCTTCAAAGGCAGCCCCACGTAGAGAGTGTTGCAGTAGTCTATTTGGGATGTAACAAGAGCGTGGACCACCGTAGCCAAGTCAGACTTTTCTACTGCAAACTTTTTGAATCTGACTTCTGCCTTTTTACACTTTAGTATGGAGAGTATGCGCTGTGTGCTTTGAGATCTCTCTCTGCTTGTGTGTCAGGAGAGATGTCGTGATTGGTTTTTTCCCTTTCTTTGAAACCTTAGAAGAGATGGGTGTTAGAGTAGTTCAGACCCAGTTCTTCTGCTTGTCTGCCTTCTAAGCTCTGAATTCTTTACAGCCACATCACAGGGCACTTCACGCTCTGCTCGCTAATGAGCTGATGCTCAACTTTTGTATCCTGTTTGTTTTTGGATGCTCTGCTTTATTTTAGGGTAGTTTTCCCTAACAATCTGGATGGCCAGGAAATGGCTTCAGGAAAGTACAGTGCTAAACTCACCATTGACAAAGACAGTGAATCGCAGGAAGTCCAAATAACGCTCGCCTCCACAGGGGTTCCAGCCAATGTCAGGATAACCCTTGGACAGCAGCATAGGGCAGCTCTGGAGGCCAGCTCCGGCCAGATAGGTCACCACCTTGGAGGCAAAAAAAGAAGCTTTCTAACTGCAAAAGCAGCTCCAGGCAATTCCTATAAAGGCCAAATCCCATTGCTCCTCTCTTTCAGGTTCCTCTTTTATTATTATTATCATATTTGTTCTGGTACAGCTGTATCAGGAGCTCCAATTTTCTTTGCTTTGCACTGAATGTTTGATTGCAGGGTTTCAGGGACTCTGCAGATAGGTCCCTGCAGTCTTTTGGCTGCATTCATAGGGCAAGTCACCTGTCCATTATCATTAAGTTTGGTACCGCCCCTTGCTCAGGGCAATTGGGAAGGGAAGGGAGCCATTTTTAGTTAGTCTCAGCAAGGAAAGCTATGTACAGGATGTGTGCAAGCTTCCCCTGTACAAAAGCTTCAACCTTAAAGAATTTCTGGGGGAGAACAGTTTCAAGAGTCTCCTAAGAACTTCCAGGAAAACAGCCCTAAAGACCAAAGAACTCCAGCTGGAGAACATCTAAGCCTTTACTGGTAGGTCCACTTGGCGTTCGAGAAGCAGTTCGACCCGGTAGCGGAGCCCACATCAGTAAGGGTTAGATTACAGTCAGCCTGGGAGAAGTTAAAAAGGGGATTTTCCTTTAAAGAAGAAGTTATTGAAGACAGTTGCCTGTCCTTCGTGGGCAAGATTAGGAATTCACCAGTTGCCTAAAAACTTGGAATCATTTGCTGACTTTTACTGAAGACAAGAGAAGTTTTGTTTGATTGTTCGTTAATAAAAGACTTTGTTATACTTCACAAGCCATCTATTCGTGGTGAAACCCTCTGAGAAGTTCTCTTTGGGCCCCCTGGCATCCCGCTGGGCAAAGGTTGCACATCCTGTTCTAAAGACAATTATTTACAGGCCCAGCGCGCAACAGAATAATATTACTGATAAACCAGCATTTGCAAGGATTGCTAACCTAGCTGATTTTTGTTTTATGAAGAGCAATGGAAGCATTTTTTGCAGAGTTTCTTATAAATACTGCAGGTTGCTGTCAACAGATTTGTGTAAATGTCTAGGTGGTTTTCAGAAATGTTTTACTATTTTTAACGACCCCAACATTGAGCTAAGGAGACTGCCTCTGGGGTCAGGACCCACATTTTAAGAAGCAGTGCCTTAGACCAGCAATTCTCAGCATTACACTATTTGCGATACCTTTTCCAGGTCTTGTTCCTGCAAGGCCAGGGCCAGCTCATTGTTATCGATGACAGAAGCAGCAGCCACGTCCAAGGGAGTGGATCCACGCATCCCTGCAGAGAAGCAAAGCAAATGGTAAATGGACAGCACAGAAAGTTCTAAAGGCAGACAAGCTGTTATCCATAAATCAAGAGCCTCAGCAGTGCCCCAGAGACTGATAGTGTCCAGAGGAGGGCGACTAAAATGATAAAGGGTGTGGAGAACAAGCCCTATGAGGAGCGGCTTAAGGAGTTGGGCATGTTTAGCCTGAAGAAGAGAAGGCTGAGAGGGGATATGATAGCCATGTATAAATATGTGAGAGGAAACCTCAGGGAGGAGGAGGGAGCAAGCTTGTTTTCTGCTTCCCTGGAGACTAGGACGCGGAACAACGGCTTCAAACTACAAGAGAGGAGATTCCATCTGAACATGAGGAAGAACTTCCTGACTGTGAGAGCCGTTCAGCAGTGGAACTCTCTGCCCCGGAGTGTGGTGGAGGCTCCTTCTTTGGAAGCTTTTAAACAGAGGCTGGATGGCCATCTGTCAGGGGTGATTTGAATGCAATATTCCTGCTTCTTGGCAGAATGGGGTTGGACTGGATGGCCCATGAGGTCTCTTCCAACTCTTTGACTCTATGATTCTATGACATGAGTGGTCTGTGCTGGAGGCAACATTTAATGTCAACGTAGGAATAAATCAATTCAAATTTTTAATTTGGCAGTGCTGGATTTCAGGTCATTCCTTTCTGGCTACATCTCAGGTTGACATCAATATATTTTACATAGCTGTCATTCAAAATTTCACAGCAGATCTACCCAGATCTATTCCTTAACAGAAACACCAGACTTCTAAAAACAGGGGAATGTATTTTATCTTTATGAAAAGAACATTTCTATCCCCTATTCTTTAAAGGTTAAATAAATCTGCCTTCTTTTCCTATGATATAAATTTCTTTTGTCCCATAGAGCATACAACACCCCTATTAAAACAGCTTCATTGGCTGCCGATAAGTTGCCGAGCCAAATTCAAGGTGCAGGTCTTGACCTATAAAGCCCTAAACGGTTCGGGCCCCGCCTATCTCTGCGATCGCATCTCCTTCTAAGATTTTCTGGGGAGGCCCTCCTCTCGGTCCCACTACCGTCTCAAGCGTGGTTGGTGAAGACGAGAGAGAAGGCCTTCTCGGTGGTGGCCCCCCGCATCTGGAACGCCCTTTTAAGGGAAATAAGACAGGCCCCATCCCTCCCCTCCTTTTGTAAGAGCTTGAAAACCTGGTGGCTTGAACAAGCCTTTGAGAATGACCAGTTCTAACTCAGCCCTATACATTGTCGAATACGGCCTTATTCTTCCTACCAATTACCCAGATTCTTTCCTCTAATTGGCCCTGGAATGAACAGCCACAGACCCGTTCCTAATATTATTGTTGCCTGCCATAGCATTGCACTTAATTCCCGGGCCCCATATAATTTTTGGGCTCGCACAAATCTTGGCCCGGCCTTTTAAATTTTTAATTGCTTTGAACAGGCAGGATTACTTTTAATATATGTGTGTTTTATGGCGACAATTTTTATATTTTGTTTGTTAATTTTATGGTTATGTTGTTTTTACTCTGTATGTTTTGTGATGTTACCTGGGAACCGCTCTGAGTCCCTTCGGGGAGATGGAGCGGTATATAAATAAAGTTTTGTTATGGGTTGTTGTTGGTTTTTTCGGGCTATATAGCCATGTTCTATAGGCATTCTCTCCTGATGTTTTGCCTGCATCTATTGCAAGCACCCTCAGAGGTAGTGAGGTCTGTTGGAACTAGGGAAAAGGGTTTATATATCTGTGGAATGACCGGGGTCGGACAAAGGACCCTTGTCTGTTGGAGCTAGGTGTGAATGTTTCAACTGACCACCTTGATTAGCATATAATGGTCTGACAGAGCTTGGAGCAAATTTTTGCTGAGAGGTAATTAGATGTCCTTGTTTGTTTAGTTCTAAACTAAACTTTAGTTTTATTATTATTATTATTATTATTATTATTATTATTATTATTTGCCAAGCCATTTTGGCAGGTCTTCGAAACACTAACAGCAACTTGGGAAACTCATGTACCAATAACAAAATTAAGATACTACTGTGAGTATCCACCTTTCAAACTGCCTGCAGTCTACAGCAGTGGGTTCCCAATTTTTTTTTTTTGACCAGGGACCACTCTCCAGCATTAGTACCAAAAGAGTTAAGAATCAGTTTTTGGTCAACTTTAGATTCGGTTTGGTTATTTGGGGTGCTGATTCAGAAAATTGCATTGGATAGACCCCATCAGCTCTAGTTTTGGATACAGAACATATGCCATCCAGTAGTTGCCATCTGCTCGCCCACAGAAAACAATATTTAATAATCGAGATAATAATTCCTGCCCTCCCTCTATGTCTTGCCTCGCAGTTTAAGATCTTCCGGGGAGGTCCTGCTCTCGCTTCCGTCAGCGCCGCAAATATGTCTGGCGGGGACGAGAGACAGGGCCTTCTTGGCGGTGGCCCCCTCGTCTATGGAACTTGCTTCCCAACAAGGTAAGATCGGTTTCATCTCTCCTATCTTTTAGGGCCCTGTGGAATGTTTTGTGTTTGATGTTTGATTTTATATTGTTGTGTTGTTTTTATATTGGTTTTTGCATTTTATGTTTTGTGTATAGCGTGTCTATTGTGTTGATGGGCGTGGCCTCATGTAAGCCGCCCCGAGTCCCCCTGGGGGAGATAGAGCGGGCTATAAATAAAGTATTATTATTATTATTATTATTATTATTATTATTATTATTATGCGGTCGTAGTAATCTTTCATGGGTAGTCAACCTCTCTCCTCCTGACATCCCAGTTGCCTTGGCACTACAAGAGGGTTTCGTGAGACTAGTCACACTTGTGCCGCATGGTTTCGAGGCAACAGTGTAGTAATAGTGAGGCTGTGGACCATATTTTTGTTCTTGTGGACCACTGGTGTCCACGGACCACAGGTTGGGAACCACTGATCTAGAGGAAAGTGCTATCACTCAGGCTATGGGTTGTCACACCTAGGTTCTGCTGTCTACTCTTCCTCACATGGATAATGCGTACCCTTAGACCCGATGTGTTTGTGCGGGACTGTGTCCTTCTTCTCATGAGCTGGTCATTGACCAGATCATGAGAAGTGAACTTGAACTAATGCATATCAGTTTATGGGCTCTGGTCCCTTTTGGAGATGAGGCATTTGCTGTGACCAATCCCACCCCAAACTTCCCTGTAAGCACATTGCTTACCCAACCCAATGCCACTGTTCTCCAGCAAATAGCTCAGGTGGTCAAACATGGAGCGCTGATTCTGGCGGCTGATACGGCAAAAGTAACACAGGAAACGACAGCAGTTGGTCACCATCTTAGGGAAGCGGATCTCCTACTCAGAGACAACAAAAGGTTTTCTCACATTTTTGCAGGGAACATATGTGTCACATTAACAGACTTTGAATGGACCTTTGCTGACAGAAGGCCAAGCTTGCTTACCTTTGAATCTCCTCCTCCCAACACATTCACCATCACTTCCATGACGGTTTCATGCATGCCGAGGGCTCTCATCAGGTTGGGATGCTGATAGAAGACTTTGTTGTTCATAATGTTGCTGCAGGAGGAGACATATTGATTACAAATTGTGTTAGAGAATAGGACGTGCAATGTGAAGGCTTTAGGAGACTGAGTACAATTTAGGAAATTCCAGATAAATACTTCGTTGAGCAAGGAGGATACAAGTTTGAGAAGAACCCCAAGATGAAACTTGCAGGTAACTGATATCTATCACTTTGGGTTGGTGCCAGGTGGTGGAGGAGAGAAGTGGTTAACATTCTTCCTCCACCACCTGGCACCAACCCAAAGTGGTAGATATCAGTTACCTGCAAGTTTCATCTTGAGGTTCTTCTCAAACTTGTATCCTTCTTGGCCAATACTAGGCAGCAATATGGGACTCTGAACTCCCTTAACAATATGACACATACTTTGTCAAGAGCTCCCAAAGATAGAAACACTAAAGCAAAGAAAAAGAAGAGGGCAGAGCAAAACATTAAGCAGAACTGGCAATCTGAAGATGTTTGTTGTCCAGCCTATGAAGTTATGGGGCATAGTTAAGCCGTACGAACAGATGTGCTGGAGACAGAAACTTCAATTCACAGCATCTCAATGCAGGGGAACATTTGATAGCAACTTTGTCTAGGGCAGCATTTCTCAACCTGGGGGTTGGGACCCGTGGGGAGGTCACAAGGAGGGTTCAGAGGGGTCACCAAAGACCATCAGAAAACACATTTCAGATGGTCTTAGGAACCCCTTTGGCAGAGAAAACTGAAGATCTCTCCACCTGTCATTCTCTTCTATTTTTGAAACAGATTGTTCATTCCAGACCAGGAAAAGCACTCTGACTTTAAACACCATGCAGTTGAACAATCCTTTTATTGAAGATAATTAAAAAGCAGTAAAGTAAAAAAGCACTTTAAAGGAATAGGTAAATCCAATTAGGTACGAAGATAAGCCGGAACAAAATAATCCAGGGTAATAGTCCATCAAAGTCATGAAAACAAAGGCAAAAACTTCTCTAATAAAACCCAAGAAACAAGGAAACATGGATCCAAGGCATGAATATAAAATCCTAGAATCCAAGAATCAAAACCATGAAACAAAGGCACTTAAGCATTAATCTTTCCAAGCAAAGCTTCCAAGAAACAAGGACGAGAACTTGACTTGATTCCAAACGATGCTTCATCTGACAACATATCCTGTACTTTTATCTCCTCGTTAAGGTATGTCCCAAGCACTCAGAAATTGGTTTCGCTTTAGCTTTGAGTCTCTTATCTTTCTCTCTCTGAGCCTGGTAGAACGCTGAAGCCACGGTTCTGTTTTTACTAATCTCCTCACGTCAATCTATTTGCTCATTAATTTCTGCAGCTGGGCCAGGTGCCGAGCTGTTTTCAAGCTTCAAATCATGGGAATTCTCTGGTAGAAATTCAGGGAGCACACCATCATCCCCACACCCTTCAGGGACATTCTCATGAGATACCCCACTCCATCTCCCCCAGGGGGACTCGGGGCGGCTTACATGAGGCTACGCCCATCAGTACAATAAACACAATATTACACAAAAACATAACAAAACCAGAAAATAAAATACATAAAATGCAAAACCAATATAATAGACGACACAGCAATATAAAATTAAACATTAAAACACAAAGGAATTACACTGGTGGGGGGGCAAATTCAAAGATAAAAATTTTAAAACACTGGGAGATAGGGCAATATAAAATTGTCGGGAAGGAGGATCTGGGGATGAGGAAGGATTTAATTGCACGAACCATAAAATAAAGTGCTTTTGAGGTCATTTATGCAAAGTTTGGTCAGGGAGTGTCTTACATTCAATCATTGAAGGCACATTGGAATAACCAGGTTTTCAGGTTCCTCCTGAAGATTGCCAGTGTGGGGGCTTGCCTAATATCTCTGAGGAGTGAATTCCAGAGCCGAGGGGCCACCACAGAGAAGGACCTCTCTCTCGTCCCCACAAGTCGCACTTGCGATGTGGGTGGGAGCGAGAGAAGGGCCTCCCCGGAAGATCGAAGAGGTCATGTGGGTTTGTAGATGGAAATGCGTCGCGCAGGTAGGCGGGTCCCAAACCGTTCAGGGTTTTGTAGGTCAAAACCTGCACCTTGAATTGGGCCCGGAAAATAAATGGCAGCCAGTGGAGCTCCTTGAACAGGAGGGCTGACCGCTCTCTGTAATTCGCACCAGTTAATAATCTGGCTGCTGGACGTTGGACCAATTGGAATTTCCGGGCTGTCTTCAAGGGCAGCCCCACGTAGAGCGCACTGCAATAGTCCAATCTAGAGGTAACTAAGGCGTGGACCATCATGGCCAAATCCGACTTCACGAGGTACGGTTGCAGCTGGCACACGAGCTTTACTTGTGCAAAGGTCCTCCCAGCCACCGCCGAAGCCTGAGCTTCAAACACTGAGTCTAGGAGGACACCCAAGCTGCGGACCTGTGATTTCAGGGAGAGTGCAACCCCGTCAAGCACAGGTTGCCACCCTATACCTCGATCCAGCCTACAATTGACTTGGAGGACCTCAGTCTTGTCAGGATTGATAGAAAACAGGCTTACAATTGCATGAATAAGGAAACCACGATTCAGAGAGAGAAGGAGAGGAGCGTTGAAAGAGTCCTGTGGAATGGAAGCACATACATACCCAATGCTCTGGATCATCAGGTTCTCCTCCTCGGGCCCCATTTGGACGATGAGCAGTGAACGGATCTGGCCCAGGCACTCCAGCAGGCTCATGGTATCCTCAACAGAATTGGCATTGATGGTGTAGGCCTTAGGCATGGCACGGATTAACTCCCCAAGGCCATCATACTGCCGATGGAGAAGGCTGAACATGACCCGCACCAGCTCAGGACTTTGAATGAAGGACTCTTGGGCCCAATGAATCATGGTGTGGGAGATCAGCTCCTGCAGCGTGCCTATGCAGTTGCGGAAAGCAAAAATGGCATTTCAAAGAGAGCTATAACAACAATTGCTACTGGGTTTAGATCAGGGGTGACAGCTACATATTTTTCTGCTACCTGCCCAGTGAGCCACATAGATGTGTTTTGTCACATCCAAAATACTGCAATGCCATTTCTGGCTGCCACTTTGGCCAATTTTTTTGGTTGATTTCTTTTCTTTGGCTTTTTTGTGCATAATGTGGGGCTGTAGGAGGTATGAGAAGGCAAACCACTGTACTTTCAGGCAGTTTTGTGGCAAAGAAAACCACCTATATGTCTAGAGAATGCCTCTCCTGACGTTTAGCCTGAAAAAACCTACAACAACCACCTAAGTTGTTGTAGGTTTTTTTGGGCTAAACGTCAGGAGAGGCATTCTCTCCTGATGTTTCACCTGCATCTATGGCAAGCAGGTCACAACCTCTGAGATTGCTTGCCATAGATGCAGGCAAAATGTCAGGAGAGAATGTCTCTAGAACATGGCCATTGTAATGATTCTTACCTAATAGGCCAGAACAGAAGCCTGGGAAGACAGTAGGGCAAACCTCCATTTTGAGAGTGTATGCCAGGGAAGCAGCCATCTTGAGGGTAGATGGATAGAAGATGGGAGGAGTTAGAGGTCTCCTGGGATTGGCTAGAGTTGAGGAGGAGAAGCCAAGTCTTGAGAGGGAAAAAGATTTCAGCTTTTGAGAGAGAGGAGATTTGGGAACCGAAGGGAGAAGAAGTGGTTTGGAGACTGGGTTTTTTCTGAGAGAGAGTATTTGAGTCAGGAAGGGCTGGATAGTTGATAAGAAAGGTCAAGCAGCATCCTGATTACTTGTGGGAGACAGCACAAGGGATTTGCTCTCTAATTTGAGTAAGTTAGCCGTAAGGACTCTGGGGAGAGTTAGCTGATTACTCAGTAGACAGCCTGGGTTAGGTTAGTCAAGAACTCATTGCTATTTCGCTGAAGTAGAGTGAGGGTTTGTTTTTGTTTTTTGTATCCAGTAGCTATATCGGTGATATTAGCTCTGTTTGTAACCAAGTCAAGAAACTCTTTTTAAGCAACCATTAAGATACTGTGCTATAGTAACAAGTCAAGTGTTTGTGCCTCTCAAAAGAAGAAGTCAGTTGTCTGTTTGTTTTTTATAAATAAATATTTTCTCTGTTTGACTTTTAAGAAGCCTCTATCATTCCTCAATCTATCTGTAGTCCTTTGTGATATTTCTAGTATCTTTAACATCCTAATACCACAGAAAGGTCACTTATCCAAACAGTCATTTTGGGAGCTAAGGGAAGAGCTGTGTTGGCAGAGAAGGGGAAAAGTTTACCTCAGAAACTCACTTTAAAAATCCTAAGACATCTTGGGTTGGTGGCAGCATTAAACCAAAAGACTGAAGCAGTGTTCACTCTACCATTACACATTCTATCTAACATCAACTCGCTACCATACTAGTGTCCAGTAGTATGATATTACATATAATCCTTTATAGTGGTGTTCAGCTGTGGGATATATTATAGTATATCGTTTGATCTTTTATATTGGTGTCCAGCGGCGCGATATACATATTTGGTGTTAGATAATTTTGGGGGGATCCTTTCCTTTCCTTTACAGTCATATAGCACAAAAAAACCTACAACAACCCAGTGATTCCAGCCATGAAAGCTGTGAAGATCCCTTACCTTGCCAAACTGGGTGGCAGGGCCTAGGAGAGGCAGGCTAGTTAGTTTCAGCCTTAGAAGGCCTGGCAGAGGGCAGCAGGAGCCATCTTAGTTTAGGGAAAACTCCAGTTCAGAGAGGGGGAGTGGCCTAGGCCTGAGCCAGCCTTGGAGCAGCCAGGATTGGTTTGTTAAAGGGGGTCGGAGTTGGACTGTTTGGAGGGAAAGAAAGCAGCTTCTTTAGTCAGAGGGAGTCTGGTTGATGTTAGAGTTAGAGCAGGATTACAGTTTTAGGAGTTCGTGATTAGAATAGGCAGTTTGCCTGAAGTTTGCCAGCCAAGTGAGCTGTGGCAAACTGATTATAGCTATTTAGGGAAGAAATAGCTGGGGTTTGTAGGAGTAACTGTAACAAAGAAAGAACCATTCTCATGCAACCGTTACGCTTTTAAGTACAAGAACCTTTTATCTGTAACAGCCAAGCTTATTAAACTGCATTCACTTCATTCTGTACTTCTATCAATAAACTTTCTTGTTTATTTTGAAACTTAAGCCTGAGTCAAGTGCACATTTGTGGATTTAGTCCCTTTTCCTTTTAAAACAACCTCACCTGTTTTCTTTCAAATTAGCCATTTAAAAGAAACACAGTGTTTGGTGGTCCTAGAAGCCCTTTTCAATAGTTTAACCAGCTAGAGGGTTCCTGTTCATTTGGTTTATGGTGGCAGCGAAAGTTTAAAGAGAGAGACATCTCCTCAAGAGTTATATAGGTGCCAGTGAATTCTTTATTAAAGGAGGGACAGTTGGTGGGATCTGTTGGCCCCCCTGCCCAGACAGCCGTAAAGAAGTTATTATAAAAGCCTTCAACAATACATTAAAACCAGCTAAAATTGACCTGGAATTTTTAAAAAGTTTTTTTGAGGAGTCTGTGGGCTTTTGAAGCACTTTTAAAGGTTTTCTTTGGGCAAAGGGAAAAGTCCCTTTGCCCATCATGATCTAGATGGTTTTGCCTGTTGCTGAATCTCTCAGTGGAGAAACTCTTAAATATTCTCTTTCCCCTGCAGCTCTTCTGTTGCACCTACTAGGTTTTGGCTCCTCTTCTGGAGGCTGATCTTCTTCGGTTTCTTCCTTCTTCTTACGGAAGCTCACCACCTTTTCCACCAAACACATCAAACGTCGTCGGAGGGACGTCTCTTCCTCCTCCTCTTCTTCCTCACCCTCTGCCTGGATACCTATTAGATTTGTAAAGCAAACAAGCACATGGTTTAAAAAAATGAAAGCACCTTGCTGTTAGATTTCGTGTTTGAGGACATATTGTGCAGAATGTAGTTACAGTTATGGAAAGCAAACATTGTTGTACTCCAGACCTAGAAACACCTATGACCACCACACCATACAAGAGTCCAGGAATATAAGCAAACAATTTATTGTAAAAACATATAAAAGGCATATAAAAATCAAGAATTGGAGCAATATATGAGAACCAAGAAGCTAAAATAATAATAAACAGACAAGAAACTAAAACAATAGAAATACAAAAAGGAACAAGACAGGGATGCCCCCTCTTGCCATTAATTTTTATTCTGACATTAGAGGTATTGTTAAACAAGATAAGGGAAGAAAAAGAACTCAAAGGTGCAACCTTAGTACATTTGCGGATGATATAATCTGTATAATTGAAGACCCCACTAAGAATCTATAGAAATTGATAGAAAGAATAAGAAAATTTGGAGAAGTCTCAAGAGTTTCAGGATTCAAAATAAATATGGGAAAAACAATGGAAGAATGGGAAGACATTTGGAATAAAAAGCTAAAATATACATATGTGGCCGATGTAAAAGAGAATTGCCTAAAAATGATGTAAAGATGGTACATGACACCACAGAAATTGGGAAAGTGTTACAAAAATATAAATACAAATTGTTGGAAATGTGAAGAGAAAGAAGGAATTTTTTACCACATGTGGTGGTCATGTAAAAAAAAAGAAAGTGGAGAAACTCTTAAATATTCTCTTTCCTGGAAAGAAATCCAGGAACAGATACAGAAGGTGTTAAAAACCCAGATTTCAATGAGCCCAAAAACGTTCTTACTAGGGATGCATGAACAAAAATTAGATAAAATAAGAACAAACTCTTATTCTTACTGATGACAGCAGCAAGGTTATGGAAAAGGAAAGAAATCCCTGAAGTAGAAGAGTGGCTGATAAAATTTTTTAGAAATAAGAAACATGGATAGACTTACATACCAGAACTCCAAAAGCAAGGAGAACCCATTGTAAGAAATGGATTGGAGCCTAATTACGGAATACTTTAAACCAGATGATAGGATGATACTGATATGAACAAGAAGAGAATATACACTTGAACAGAGCACTAGAGAACACGAGGAGAACTAAATAAGAATATATAAAGAAGGAAAAGCAGAAACCTCAAGGAAGTTGATCAGAAGTCAAGACCAGACAAAACTATTTTTGCTTGTTCTGTCTTTTGATTTTCTTCCTTTTTTCCTTTTCTGTTTCTTATTTTTTTCCTGTTTTTATCTCATATGAAAATATTTAATAAAGATGCTTTTTTAAAAAAATCAGGAATAAGAAAGAAAAATATATATTCCAAAAAGGTTTAGCAACAGTTGATAACCAGACAATAATCCAAATGTCTCATAAAGTTCCAGAGATGACAAAGTCAAGGAACAGCCAGAAATCACAGGTACAGCATAAGTCCACAACCCAGAAGGTATAACTAGTAAAACCTAAATGGGAGTACATGAACAGAAACATAGTAAATTCCAGAATATATTAAATCCAAAATCTAAACTTGACTTGAACCAGGAACAAGAGAACTCAGGCTTAACTTCTCACTCTAATGCAGCATTGCCTGAACTGACCTTAAGGTAAACAACTTCTTGTCTAATAGACACCCATGAAATCATTCCACTTCTTGTGAATTTCTTTCCCACCTTTCCCACGTAATCTCCCTGAACAACACAATCTATTTTCGGCTCTAATTTGTAAATGAAGACTTTTGTTGATCTCTGTAGCTACAAGTGGATTCTCATGGGAACCCTCCTTATCACTTAGCTCTTCACTCGATTCCTTATCTGCTGTTGCTACTTCTGACTCCACTTAATGCCCTTGAGGCCCTGCACTTTCTGAGCCAGTTTTCTCTCAGAGACATCCAGCGTTTCCCAGACTTGAATTTAAAAGACTTGAGAGCCTATCACTTTGTACCACAGGAAAGCACACAATCCTCTCAAAATCAACAGTTATGTCATCGGCTTCTGGTTGATCTACAACAAACATAATATGAAGCAAGCTCACTCATAATTTCCTTGTACACTTACTACTTTCATCTACTGCAGAGATACGGAACAGAAACCCTCATTAGCCTTAGCCAGGTCAGGGATGATGGAAACTTCAGTCAAACAACACCGAGAGAACCAGATGTTCACTACCTTTGACCTCTTTATCATATCATGCTGTGTAATGTGCAAAGCAACCCTCAGTACATGAATGTGGTGGTGCTCCTTACCACAGTGAGTCAACAGGTCAGCATGAAACTCCAACAGCTCATCTCGGACCTCCTCTGGAACAGGGCATTCCTCCTGATCAGCCCCGTTCTTGAAGTTCAGCAGCATGTTAATCTATTGTGAAGGCAAGGCACAGGTCAGAAGATGCAGGTTATAGACTGAATTCCCCCCCTCCCAAAGTGTTCTTCAGAAGGGTCTCTCAGAACAGCAGTAGTTTATAAAATGTGGGCACATGAAAATGCTGCAACTGCTTCATTACTTATAGTCCTTCTGAGCACCTTTTCTTCTTGTCCTCGTAGCTGCCCTGAATACCTGCTCTTGTGGTGGGGATCGGAACTCCCTGGTGCGGCGCGCTGTCTCAGCGGCTGACATGGTGAAGGCCAGCATCAGTGTGTTGTAGCGCTGACGCTGGTTGGTCTGCAGGTTGTCCATATAGCGCTCTGAAAAAGCGATGATGGCTTCCACACGGTGCTGCAGCTCCCGGTCACAGAAGAACTGCAGTAAGTGGCACATCTGTGGAGAAATGGGGAAGAGGAGATGGGCAGCATTTTTTGGATCAATCCTGTCCAGTCTTGGGAGGAAGGACCTGAGAAAGATGGCTAACCTTGACAATGGGGTTCTGTCATACATTTTTTTTTGGAGCTGCCCTGAGGGGGCTTCTGTCATGTATGTTGTTCTGCAGTTGATTGTGGTTGGTGATGGAAGGGTTAATGTATTAATTCTAAAGGGTTGAGTAATCTGTAAGTAAGAGTTCATGGGTGAAAGCAATTAAGGGTAGAGGTATACAAGAGATAGGTTGTTTCTGGATATAAAGAACTAGCCTTGGGACTGATTTTTGGGAGAAAAGTATTTGTTTTATCTTGGTGGTAGATGCTGCTGCTTTTCCCCCAGGCTTGTGGATTTTTGGTATCTTGACCTGCCTCCTGAACCTTTGGAATCCTGGAACCTTGAATCTTTGGACTGGCTTTTGACTACGGTAAAGAATCTTGATCCCTGGACTTTGCTCATTGAACTCTCGGCATTTGACCATTGGACTGGACCCTTTGATTACGGTGTAGCGTTTGCTATCAGTTTTTGTTTATTCTGTGGTTGAGTGCTATCTTTATGTTTTATATTTTGGACTATTAAAATAGCCAGAAAATAAGTGCTGTTTTAATTAAATTGTTTATACAAACTGGGTTTTTGTTTGGTTCATCTCTGCCTCTGTAAAGGCAGAGCACTGGCATCGTGACAAAGCTTCAAAGCTGCAGCAAGCACGGAATGTAGCAATAAGGACATTGGCTGGGTTGCTTTACAAATACTGGTTAAATTAGAGATGTCTCTACTCCAGCCCTCTGTTTCCATGGCACAAGTACAGAAACCAGGCATAAGTGTATTAGCACCTGTTATGAAATATGATATATTGTTTGAATGGAATTGTATGAAAGATTAATGAATGAGAGCTAATAATTTTGAAAATGCCATTCTAAAAGGAATGAGGCCTGGAAAACAACTACACTCAGGAACTGTAATTAAAAGTTGCTGAACTGCTGATATTGATGAACTGTGACAATGATTAACTGCTGAACTTTTGGGGGAAAATGTGTTTACATTATGAGAGACAATGGTTCTTTCGGTTAAGGAAATGTTTACAAGGTCCTTTACGTTAAAAAGGAAGTCAACAGAAGCCTTACATTTACCAACACCAATTATGCAAAGTCAATATCTGTCCAGGAACTTGAAATGAAGCCAAGATGTTTCAGGCTCGAAAAACATCTATCATTTATTTACAACTTTGGAACAACATCAGCAGAAATATTCCTATAAAAGACTCAATCTAATAATTCTCAAGTGTGACAGACAGCAGTGCTGTTCGACCGCCATGCTTTGCTCCTTAGGAAGGAGACAGATGGTGTATGTATTTGGGAGTGACAGATCTGCAATGGAACAAAGTCCTTTCACTTGCCTCCTATTCTCAAGAGAAGAGAAAGGAGTGCGTTTTGGAGTCATGGTACATTTGGGAGTCAGTTTCTGCTGTAGAGGAAACTGTGATCTGATCCTTAGCATTGTTCTTTGAAGTTTTAGAAGTTTTGGGGACTATGCATTGACAGATTTGTAAGGAAGTGTTGCTACTAGGGGATTGCAATGGGCTTTTTCTACGTCTTAGAAAGGATCAGGGTTTTTTTTTCTGTTACAGTTGTTATGGATTGAGTGTGATATTGTTTCCTGTGTATAGTAAAGCACTAAGTGTTGGAAACTTTGAGCACTGCATTCTAAGCTTTGCTTGAGGGCTCGTTTTGAGCTGAAAAGCCTTTGTTTGATGCCGAGAGCAGTTCTGCAGCGTCCTGAAGATAAAGTTTGTTTACTGCAAGACAAGATCACTCTATGAACAACTAAGTAAGAGAGACGGTATATTATTTTGTTACAAGTCTGCATATTGCCGTTGAATGAAGAGGACTCATTGAAGATATTGTTTTTGTTATGTTTTGGTGAGAGCAATTCTTCTGTCGTGTTTTGTATGCAGTGAATAGAATAGAGTGTGATATTGTTTCCTGTGTATAGTAAAGCACTAAGTGTTTGGAAACTTTGAGCACCTGGTTCTGAGCTTTGCTTGAGGGCTCATTTTGAGCTGAAAAGCCTTTGTTTGATGCCGAGAGCAGTTCTGCAGTGTCCTGAAGATAAAGTTTGTTTACTGCAAGACAAGATCACTCTATGAACAACTAAGTAAGAGAGACGGTATATTATTCTGTTACAAGTCTGCATATCGCCGTTGAATGAAGAGGACTCATCAAAGATATTGTTTTTGCTATGTTTTGGTGAGAGCAATTCTTCTGTCTTGTTTTGTATGCAGTGAATAGAACTTCATTTTATTTCTACTTAAAGCGAAAGACTCGTGTGTTTTTATGAGTTATTTTTATCACACTTAAGAGTTAAAAAGGGCTAAGTCGTTATGTGGGCTACTAACACTAACACTGACAGGAAGCAGTCTGGACTAAGAGATGTTCTTCTCCAGGAGATAGCGGGAGAAATGGTGATGAAGGAATGAAGATGAGTGAATGTTTATATGGGTAATATGAATGCTGAGTAAAAATGTAATTCCCCTTTGTTTGTTTGTTAGCCAATGTAATTGTAGTTATTTGTGAATTACATAGAATCTGTATGTCTGCATGTCTAAATGTTGTTCTGTGAAAGTTCTGATACCCTTTCTCTTACTGGGAAATTGCAATAAAAAGAACAAATGCGTCAAACTTAATGAAAAGCTATTCATAATACACCCTCTTGTTCATGTTTCCTTGTAACTGGTATTGATGTGGAAATGTCAGGGGTTGCCATACGACCAGGTAACCCAGCCGACTCCTGAGTTATATGTTGTTTTATGCTGGACAGATTTTCCAAAAGTGCAGGAAGTGGTTAAGCTATAGGTTTGCTTCAATGTCCTTTTGCTCCCTCTGAATGCTAGACACCTGGGTTTGCATGCTATTGAATAAACAGCTCTTTTCAGTTCACTAACATTTCCATTCTTGAGCCAAAAACAGCAGGGGGCAATTTTCTGCTACAGTATTCTGAAGCACATCGCCTTTGAAGCTATGGGAAGCAAAACATATAATGTATGAGGGTTGAATGAAAAGTAATGCCTCCGCCTTCGTTACTTAGGTTTGGATGGGAATATTTTAATAAATTATACACAGAAATAATCCTTAGAATGTGCTCTTTTAACTTGCTTGAAATTTCTCTCTGAGTGATATGATGATTGTCCTGAATCAATCTGTCAATGCTTGTGAAACTTGGTGGTTGCTGTCACAGGACATCTAACTGTTTGTCACACAAGTCAGATGTTCCCACCTTAACATCTTTACACTTACTCACCCAATGATGCACAGTACTCACATCAACACAATCACCATAAACAGCTTGCATTCTCTGATGAATCTCCTTTGGGGTGACACCTTCTGCTGTCGCTCCCAAATACATACACCAAATACATACAAGTACATTCAATGGATGCATGTTGCTTAAGTCACATTGACCGACCATCTGCACAAGGTGCCATATTTTGCGCTTTAACAATACAACTATTCAAGGCGAAGGCTTCCCGCCAAAATGGAACTGTAGAGGAGAGTCTACTGAACAAGCCAGTACCTGATGCATACCAGTACTGCCATCTGTTGAGGAGTTACGAAGGTGGAGGCATTACTTTTCATTCAACTCTCGTATCTCCGTTATAATGAGTTGCCTCACTGAATTTGTTTAATCTCTCCTTTTTAAAGTGAGAGCTGCTACTAAAGGATTTCTGTAACCAGATGATCACCACATCTTTTACCTGTAGTTTGACAGATTCGGGAAGCTTCATCTGTAGCAGGCCTTCCTCCAATCCCTCCTCGTCTTCCTTTGCTTCTGCCTCTCCAGCCTCGATGGCTTTCAGCTCCCTCTTGTCTCCTTCCTCCTCCTTCTGTCCCCCTCCAGCCTCCTTCTCCATTCCGTCACCTTCTTCCTCCTCCTCCGTAGCCACCATCTCCTCCTCTTCCTCTTCCACCGGTTCTTCCCCTTCTTCAGCGCCCTCTGGTGCTTCCTCCTCCCTGGACTCCCCAAAGACATAGGGCTCGATCATTTTGAGGATGTGTCTCACATCCTCATCTTCAAAGATGCCCATGATGAGGAGGGTGCAGATCAACTTGAGGACGGGCACAAATTGGAACTCCACGCTGCCTCCGACGGGGTCCCTCGTGTGCTGCCCACCATCTTGGACGGCCTCGGTCAGCATGGTGATGGCCTTCACCTTGAGGATATCCAAGGGGATGGAAGGGCTCAGCTGGTACAGCTCAGAGTTGGTGCTAACAAAGAAGGTGTCTGAAAAGTGCAGAGGAGGACGCAAACAGGTGCTCATGCCCACGCCAGGCAAGCCAGGCTTTTTGGTGTCATCCGGGAACAGAGTGATGCTCTTAGTTTGATCCGTCATGGGGACAATGAACTCGCTGTTCATCATGAGGCGGGAGCGTTTGGCAGACTCTAAATGCATGCCGATGAGCAGGTCATAGTAACCGCTGCGCAGCAAGCCCGGCAGGTGATTGCTCTCTATGGCGTACAGGAGTTGCGATTCATCCACATGGCTACACAGGGCATGTGCCACCCGGTTGTTGCCCAAGGCACACACCGCACAATAGAGCTTCAGGGAGTGGGAGTGGAACTTCAGGAGGTCCAGGCGCTCTGAAAGCTCCAGGATGTCGATACATCTGAAAGAATGCAGAAAGGTGACACAGATGGACATTTAGACACAAGTAGATAGTTTGTGGGCCCTCAATTCAAGTTTAAATGTCAGCATTCAATTTTTTTGGCTTCCTGAGATTTGCAATTTAGGGAAGGAATATTTAAAATTCTTAGCCAGAGCACTCAAAGTACAAAACTCAGCTTTCCACAGATGCTACCATGGCAGTTAATGTGGAACCCTAATGCTATAATTGTAGGTAAGTGCAGGTAACGACCTATAAAGCCCTAAACGGTTTGGGCCCCACCTATCTTTGCAATTGCATCTCCTTCTATGAACTGGCACAAACACTAAGATCCTCCAGGGAGGCCCTCCTCTTGCTCCCACCGCCATCACACGCACGGTTGGTGGGGACGAGAGTGCCTTCTCGGTGGTGGCTCCTCACCTCTGGAATGCCCTTCCAAGGGAAATAAGGCAGGCCCCATCCCTCCCCTCTTTTTGCAAGAGTTTGAGGACTTGGGTGGTTTCAACAAATCTTCGAGAGTGACCAGTGCTAGCTCAGCCCAGACACTGTCCAGACATGACCTAGCCCCTTATATATAGCCCCCTGGTCATTCTCCTAACAGGCCCCTGGAAATAGCCTGTCCCTGCTTTTGTCATTTTACCTACTGCAGTACTGTACCCAAATGCCAGTCCTATCTTATTTCAATTTGTATCAGTCTTGACCTAGCCTTTTAATTGTCCTGACCCATTCCTTTTCCATGCCCTAACAAATAGACACGAAGAGCAGGCAGGATTTTTCCTTTTAATATTATGTGTTGTTGGGTAATTCCATGCTTATATTGCTGTTACTGTTATTTTTTGTTCAATTTGGGACTCTTTATGTTTTGATGTTGTGGATTAGAAACTGCCCTGAGTCCCTCCGGAGAGATACAGCAGTATATAAATAAAGTTGTTGTTGGTATTTTTATTATTATTATTATTATTATTATTATTATTATTATTATGCAACAGTGGGGACAATCAGGGACAAATACTGTTATGGACCCATGTCAGTCACCTAAGTTCCTTTTCTAATGCAGTGAGATTTTGTATAATTTCAAAATAATGAAGACAGATAAGAAACTAATACATGAAGCTATACCAAAAACAATTAGAATGGTCAACAGAAACAGAACAAGTTAAGGACTGCGTGGTCAAATTGGCTACAAACATTGGACATCCAATCAAACTAGAAGAATGGGAAAAAAGTATGGAACCAGAAATTAAAATATACATATTCATATGATTTCAAACGAAATTGGTATAAAATGATGCACCCCGCCACAAACACATGCACACTTTTTCCAGGGGGAGTGTGTGTGTGGCATGGGGTGTGCAGGCACTGACAGGTGTGCACACGTTTTCCAGGCCTGCCTGCGCCCCCACCACACACACACACTCTCTTTCCAGGGGGAGTGTGTGTGTAGCATGGGGTGTGCAGGCACTGACAGGTGCACACATGCTTTCCAGGCCTGCCTGCACCCCACCACACACACACACACACACTCTTTCCAGGGAGAGAGAGTGTGTGGCATGGGGTGTGCTGGCACCGACAGGTGTTCACACGCTTTCCAGGCCTGCCAGTGCCCCACCACACACACACACTTTCCAGGGGGAGTGTATGTGTGGCATGGGATGTGCAGGCACTGACAGGTGCACAGAAGCTTTTCAGGCCTGCCTGCGCTCCACCACACACACACTCTCTTTCCAGGGGGAGTGTGTGTGTGGCATGGGGTGTTCAGGCACTGACAGGTGCGCACACGCTTTCCAGGCCTGCCTGCGCCCCACCACACACACACTCTCTTTCCAGGAAGGAAGGAAAGAAAGACAGAAAGAGGGAGGGAAGGTTGGCCACAGCAATGCGTGGCAGGTACAGCTAGTAGTACATAAATAATAAATAAATAAAACGGAAAAGGTTTGATTTCTCTTTCTAAAAGGGGGGTGCAGGAAACTCACCGACTTTCTTCTGGGATGTGAAGGGCCATCATAATATTGGGATCTGTGCACTCCACCATCCAGCCGTGCCGATCACTGAAGCGAGCCACATCCACCCGCAGGAACTCGTTCGGCATTCGGCTCCAGGTCATTGGCGTCAGCATCTGGATAGCAAGCCGAGGCGGGCACTGGGGTTCCGGGTTCTTCCGCTCACTGCGGAACATGGCGGCTGAGATGGGCATGATGTTCTGTCAGGGCAGAAGTGGAAGAAGAACAAAGACTTTCTGAGTCATGACTGCAAGCTTCTCTTCATTCGAGGATGCTGCTAGGACGGTCCTTACCTTCAGTTTGCCCAGCTCAAACTGGATTACATTCTGGCTCGTTGGGAGAGCAAAGACAGCAGGAAACAGCTTTGTGTTGGGCTCCACCTGGAATGGAACAGGTGGAAAACACATAGAAAGGTCATGTCCTCTAGCAAAACAGTGACTTTTACTTTTGGGGTTCGAATCATCATGTTTTAACGACTTCTCAAGCTCATATGAAAACTACAATTCTTCCCTTCCACTGGTCCCATGCCTCACTGTTTAGATGTCGACTGTCTCTAGATATGGAAGTTTGATTTAGAATAATCATGTTTGAAAAGTAGAAAAAAGGGGGACCTTTTAGAAAAATAGTTTCAAATTAGGTAAAAGTCAACTTTTTGCAATTAAATTGTAATATACAACTCTTATGGAACGAATTTTTACAACACCACAAGTGTTTCTCAACCTTCCTAATGCTGTGACCCCTTAATACAGTTGCAATTGTTAGGGAAAACTACCCAAAATATAGCAGAGCACCCAAAAACAAACAGGATACTAAAAATTGAGAATTTAGCTCGCAGCAAACCGAGCATGATATGCCATTGGTTGTGGTTGTAAATCAGTGTTTCTCAGTCTTCCTAATGCCTCGACCCCCTAATACAGTTCCTCATGCTGTGGTGACCCCCCAACCATGAAATTATTATTTTCGTTGCTACTTCATAACTGTTATTTTGCTACTGTTATGAATCGTAATGTAAATATCTGATCTGCAGGATATATTTTCATTCACTGGACCAAATATGGCACAAATACCTGATACACCCAAATTTGAATACTGGTGGGGTTGGAGGTGGGGGGGGGGTTGATTTTGTCATTTGGGAGTTGTAGTTGCTGGAATTTGTAGTTCACCTACAATCAAAGAGCATTCTGAACTCTGCCAGCAATGGAATTGAACCAGACTTGGCACATAGAACTCCCATGATCAACAGAAAATGCTAGAAAGGTTTGGTGGGCATTGGTCTTGAGTTTGGGAGTTGTAGTTCACCTACACCCAGAGACCACTGTGGACTCAAACAATAATCAATCTGGACCAAACTTGGCACGACTCCTCAATATGCCTAAATGTGAACTCTGGTGGAGTTTGGGGAAAATAAACCTTGACATTTGGGAGTTGTAGTTGCTGGGATTTATAGTTCACCTACAATCAAAGAGCATTCTGAACCCCACCAAGGATAGAATTGGGCCAAACTTCTCACACAGAACCCCCATGACCAACAGAAAACGTATATTATGACGGTCTTCAGTGACCCCTCTGACACCCACTCGCGACCCCCCCCCCAGGGGTCCCGACCCCAGGTTGAGAAACACTGGTTTAGATGGAAGTCACCAGGACAATTATTATTATTATTATTATTATTATTATTATTATTTTACTTGTATTTTTATTTCTATTTCTCTCTCTCTCTTTTTCTATTTTTAATTATTCTATCTCTTCCATTATATCCTACTTTTTCTTCATATTATTGTTCCACCACTTTACATATAAAAACAAAATACTTTTCTTTTTCCTCCCCCCTCCCTTATCCCAAATTAAATATATATAAGAAAAAAAAAACCACAATGGTAACTGGTCATTTTTAGTTATAATATTTAGTGGTTATTTAGACCGCCTCTACTAGTTTGAACTTTGTAAGAATACCCAGACATTAAAAATTCCGACCTGGACAAAATTTTAGCTCTTAGAGTACATGCCTAGGAAAAGATGGACATATGGTAACCTTAACTTAGTAATCACAGTTAATATTAATTGCCATATACTGCCCAAGTCCATTTTTAAATAATGTGGCTGTTGCCATATCTCATGACAAGGGATGTCTCATAATTATGTCTTCTGTGAACTTGGTTTTTTTTTGTGATGTGGGACCTACACAGACCACAGACTCTAGGGAAATGTGCTCTACCTGGAAGAAAGTGTTGACCTCTTTCCCGTTGGCTGTGAAGGTCATGAGGCCTGTTGCCAAGTCAACAAGGCAACCAATTACCAGATCCACAGTGCTGACACGAGTCTGCTGTGTGTTGCTGACAAAGTCTCCTCCCCAGACCATGTAGCAGTTGCTTCTCTTGATGCTGTCAAAGGGAGAAACATGGTTGAAATTTTAAATAAACAAAGTCTTTCCTAAGGTACTCACATCTTCCGGAACAGGAGTGGGTTCCCTGTGGCTTTCCATATCTTCTCAGGTTGCAATTCTCATCCATTCCAGCCAGTAGAGCCAATGATGATGAGAACTTTGGCTCAATGATATCTGGAAGGTCACAAGTTGTCCATGCATACCCTAGAGCACATCTCAAGTACCTCCCCCCCCCCCCCCCCCAGTTAGGGATTTATTTTAACTCCTGTCTACTTCCAGTCATATCTGGAAGATAGCAAGTTGTCCACGCCTACTCTAGAGCACGTCTCAAGTGCCTTCCCCCCAGTTTAGGATTTATTTTAACTCCTGCCTACTTCCACTCATATCTGGAAGATCACAAGTTGTCCATACCTACTCTAGAGAACATTTCAAGTGCCTTCTCCCCAATTTAGGATGTATTTTAACTCCTGCCTACTTCCAGTCATATCTGGAAGGTCACAAGTTGTCCATACCTACTCTAGAGAACATCTCAAGTGCCTTCTCCCCAATTTAGGATGTATTTTAACTCCTGCCTACTTCCAGTCATATCTGGAAGGTCACAAGTTGTCCATACCTACTCTAAAGAACATCTCAATGCCTTCTCCCCAATTTAGGATGTATTTTAACTCCTGCCTACTTCCACTCATATCTGGAAGATCACAAGTTGTCCATACCTACTCTAGAGAACATCTCAAGTGCCTTCTCCCCAATTTAGGATGTATTTTAACTCCTGCCTACTTCCAGTCATATCTGGAAGGTCACAAGTTGTCCATACCTACTCTAGAGAACATCTCAAGTGCCTTCTCCCCAATTTAGGATGTATTTTAACTCCTGCCTACTTCCAGTCATATCTGGAAGGTCACAAGTTGTCCATACCTACTCTAGAGAACATCTCAGGTGCCTTCTCCCCAATTTAGGATGTATTTGAACTCCTGCCTACTTCCAGTCGTATCTGGATCGTCATAAGTTGTCCATACCTACTCTAGAGAACATCTCAAGTGCCTTCTCCCAATTTAGGATGTATTTTAACTCTTGCCTACTTCCAGTCGTATCTGGATCGTCATAAGTTGTCCATACCTACTCTAGAGAACATCTCAAGTGCCTTCTCCCAATTTAGGGTGTATTTTAACTCCTGCCTACTTCCAGTCGTATCTGGAAGGTCACAAGTTGTCCATACCTACTCTAGAGCACGTCTCAAGGGCCTTCTCCCCAGTTTAGGATTTATTTTAACTCCTGCTTACTTCGTCATATCTGGAAGATCACAAGTTGTCCATGCCTACCATAGAGCACATGTCAAGGGCCTTCCCCCAGTTTAGGATTTATTTTAACTCTTGCCTACTTCCAGTCATGCAAGATTTAGGTCTCAGAGACCAATTTCAAGAGCACCACAATGCCAAGTCAGGTTTTTTTTCAGTTACATCTGGAAAACGAAAAAAACCACACTTGCTCCAGAGTATGTCCCAAGTGTTCCCATTCCTGGTTAGGCCACATTTAAACTTTCTCCTTCGAGTTAAAGAAGACAGGCTTCACAGACCACACTCAAGAGATCCAGAATACAGCAGAACGGGCTCTCACCTGTCGTGGATGTTTCCCTTGTCGTCACCCATGGTTACTGTGACATTGCGCACTTTGGTGAGGTCAAAGTTCATATCGTATTGATGGTAGTCAGGTGTGACCCAGCCTACCCATACACAAGTGGGCTCCTGGCCTGCAAAGATCCGTACTGAGTAGTAATACTATGAGGATTGGAGGGAGAGAGAAAAAAAGTATTAATATCTTGTGGCATATGTCAGAAAAGAGATCTCTGCTCCCTATCAGACTCAGTTGTTCACAACTGGTTTATGATCCAAACTTGATAAACAAAACCATGTATATGATTTTTTTAAGGTGAAGCAAGATTTTTTTAAGCTATACATATTTCTCAGTTCAAACTGTGGGGGGAAAATGATACACCTGATACTTATCAGCGTCATCCTCTGAATGGGTTTGGTTAGATACTTCCTAACACACAACGGTAAAGTCTCTTCTGCTGTGTTTTTCAGTGTTTTATGAGTGATTGTCACTCATTGGCCTAATAGGTGTCTTGTGTCCAAATTTGGTGTCAATTCATATAGTGGTTTTTGAGTTATGTTAATCCCACAAACGAATATTACATTTTTGTTTATATAGATACTAGCCATCTTCTGCCACGCGTTGCTGTGGCCTTGTCTGAGTATATGTGTTTTGTGTGTGTATATATGCGTTTATGTGAGAGTATATATTTGTGTATATGTGTGTTCGTATGTATGTATGTATGCATATAAATATATGTGGTTGTATAAATGTGTGTGTATATATTTGTGTATTTGTGTGTTTATATGTGTACATGCATATTGTGTATATGTTGTGCTTGTCTATAAGCATATTTGTGGGTATATGTGTATATGCATGTGTATATGTATATGAGTGTGCAAGTATAAGTAAGTGTGTATATTGGTATATTTATGTGTGTTTGTGCATATATATACATGTGTGTATGAATGTGTGCATGTGTATATGTATATGAGTGTATGTGTATATGCATATATGGTGCAATTTTGGGGTTTTTAAGTCTGTTCCGCTGGGTGTGTGTGTGTGTTTAGGGGGGATGGACACTCTTTGGACTGTTAGGTGTATTGTGTCCAAATTTCATGTCAATTCTTCCAGTGGTTTTTGAGTTATACTAATCCCACAAACAAATATTACATTTTTATTTATATAGATTACACTAAGCCTTCCAAATAGCTCCCTAGTACCGTTGTGGTGTTGATGATGATCTCGGGATCATCTCGGTCATCTGGGACCACTTCTTCTTCCAGGCGGGGTACTGTGGGAACCACAGGCTGTGGGGTAAGTAAAGTGGTGGCCTTCTTGGCTTTGAACAGGAACCTGGAGAAAAGAATTCGTAAGGGGTCAGAAAGTGCACCTCATGCTCTATTGAAAGCAACTGGGTCTCAGTTTCTCTAATTCAGAATCAAGTGATTCTGGAAAGCTAAGCAGATGGATTAGGCCCAAAGGAGACCTTAAACTACTTATTTACCTGCTCTAGTGGACAGGAGCAGAAGCATTTTCACTATGTGTCTGGACCTTCATTTGAGGCCAGGGACCTTCATTTTAGTCCATTTTATGCTCAGAGAAGGCCTTTTTAGCACTCGGAAGTGAGCAGAAGTGACATCTTATTTCAAAAAAGGCCTTCTCTGAGCATAAAATGGACTAAAAGGTGGTCAAAATGCTTTCCACACTTCCTAGAGAGTATTTGGGGTCAGAGACTTACTCTTCCTAATTGTAGTACCAGCTTTCCTTGCCTCTAAGACAGTAGTTCCCCACCTTTTTTTTTTGACCAGGGACCACTTGACCAGGGAACACATTGACCACTCTCCAATATTAGTACCAAAGGGTTACGAATCAGTTTAGGTCAACTTTAGATTCAGTTTGGTTATCTGTGGTGCTGATTCAGAAATTTGCATTGGATAGACCACATCAGCTCTAGTTTCTGATGCAGAACATATGCCATCCAGTAGTTGCCATTTGCTCACCCACAGAAAACCATATTTAATAAGTCTCAGCACTATAGGAGGGTTTCACGAGACTAGTTGCTCATGTTGCGACAGTGTAGTAACAGTGAGGCTGCAGACCATATTTTGGTTCTTATTTATTTATTTATTTATTTGGTACGCTTATATACCGCTAATATCTCAGCCTATGCGGCGACTCATTGCGGTTTACAGCATATTTAAAACTACAATATTCCAATTTCAAATATAAAGTTAAAAATATAAAATACATACATATACATACATAAAAGTATTGGGCCACCAATACAGACCAGAACATCTCATAATTAAAGTCACAATCCAAATTCGTTGTCCGAGATTGCTAATCCATGATCAAAACATCATCAGGTCGGGTTAGCCGAAAACTTGCTGGAACATCCAGGTTTTCAGTTTTTTCCGAAATGCCATTAGCGAGGTGGCTGATCTTATTTCAGTAGGGAGGGCATTCCAAAGCCGCGGGGCCACCACAGAAAAGGCCCTATCTCTCGTACCCGCGAGCCGCACCTGTGAAGCAGGCGGGATGGAGAGAAGGGCCTCTCCCGAAGATCTTAGGGTCCTGGTGGGCTGATAGGGCGAGATGCGTTCGGATAGGTATGTAGGGCCAGAACCGTTTAGGGCTTTAAAGGTCAAAGCCAGCACTTTGAATTGGGCTCGGTAGCTAATCGGCAGCCAGTGGAGCTGGTACAGCAGAGGAGTTGTATGCTCCCTGCGCCCTGCTCCTGTTAATACCATGGCTGCCGCCCGTTGAACTAGTTGGAGCTTCCGGGCCGTCTTCAAAGGCAACCCCACGTAGAGAGCGTTGCAGTAGTCAAGGCGGGATGTAACCAGAGCGTGGACTACCGTGGCCAAGTCAGACTTCCCAAGGTACGGTCGCAGTTGGCGCACGAGTCTTAACTGTGCGAATGCTCCCCTGGTCACCGCCGAACCAGTGGTTCTTGCGGACCACTGGTGGTCCATGGACCACAGGTTGTGAAACACTGCTCTAAGACAACAAATGTTAGATCAACCATATAGGGTTGATCTACAAAAAGTCAACATTGACACTGACATACAACACTGCCTGAGCTCTGCGAGTGCAGCATTTTTCCGAATGAAGCAGAGAGCGTTTGAGGACCGGGACATCTGTAGAGATACCAAGGTGCTTGTTTATAAAGCTATTGTCCTCCCAACTCTGCTATATGCCTGCGAGACGTGGACTGTCTACAGACGTCACATGCAACTCCTAGAACGATTCCATCAGCATTGCCTCCGAAAAATCCTGCAAATCTCTTGGGAAGACAAGCGGACAAATGTCACCATGCTGGAAGGAGCAAAGACCACCAGCACTGAAGCGATGGTCCTCCGCCATCAACTGCACTAGACTGGTCATGTTGTCCGGATGCCCAAATATCACCGTCTTCCAAAGCAGTTGTTCTACTCTGAACTCAAGAATGGAAAATGGAAAGTTGGTGGGCAGGAAAAGAGATTTAAAGACGGGCTCAAAGCCAGCCTTAAAAACTCTGGCATAGACACTGAGAACTGGGAAGCCCTGGCCCTTGAACGCTCCAGCTGGAAGTCAGCTGTGACCAGCAGTGCTGTAGAATTTGAAGAGGCACGAATGGAGGGTGAAAGAGAGAAATGTGCCAAGAGGAAGGCGTGTCAAGCCAACCCCGACCAGGACCACCTCCCACCTGGAAACCAATGCCCTCATTGCGGGAGAACATGAGGATCAAGAATAGGGTTCCACAGTCACCTATGGACCCACCGCCAGTACACTGATCTTGAATGACAATCCTACTCGGACCACGAGGAATCGCCTAAGTAGGTAAGTATCAGTGATGCTGCAGACCATATTTTAGTTCTTGTGGACCACTGGTGGTCTACGGATCACAGGTTGGGAAGCACTGCTCTAAGACAACAACTAGATCAACCATATAGGGACTGTCAAGACACGTACCAGGCCTGGTACTCCTTGGACTAGGGTCCTTCTCTTCCAACTTAAGCCAGTTTCTTCCCACTTGGCCTGCTGTCATGTATCATGTTCTACAGTTGATGATGGTTGGTAGTGGCAGGCCTAGCAGTTGGTGATGGAAGGGTTAATGTAAGTCTTAGTTCTAAAGGGTTGAGTAATCTGTAAGTAAGAGTTCATGGAGCTAGCCTTGGGACTGATCTTTGGGAGAAAAGTATTTGTCTTATTTTGGTGGTAGGTGCTGCTGGTTTCCCCCCAGGTTTGTGGATTTTTGGTATCCTGACCTGTCTCCTGTACTCTTGGAACCTTAAATCTCTGGTCTGGCTTTTGACTACAGATTAGACACTTTATCCCTAGACTTTGCTCACTGAACTCTCAGCGTTTGACCACTGAAATGAACCTTTTGACTACAGTGTTATCTTGAACCTGCAACAGTGTTTGCTGTCAGTTTTGTTTTATATTCTGTGGCTGAGTGCTATCTTTATGTTTTATGTTTTGGACTATTAAAACAGCCAGAAAGTAAGTGCTGCTTTAATTAAATGGTTAAGCATAAACTAGATGTTTGGTTCATCTCTGCCTGAATACAGCAGAGCCCTGGTATCGTAACACCTGCTACAAGACAATCCATAGTCAAAAAAGCTAGTCTCCATGGAATGTTGCCCATAAAAATACTCTATGACACACATCTAAAGATCTTTCTCATGATGTGGGTTGTGTGCAGTAACTCCATGGGTCTTGCCCATTTTCTCCACATGGTCCCGAATTCTTTCCAGAGGACACCTGGTGCATGTAAAGGGAGAGATCCCACATATCTTTATCCCATGAGTCCCTCACCCTCGTTTCTTGCTTTTTTCTGTGGAGGCATCCTTATCGTTCTCAGCCTTGGGGGGCTCTTTGGGAGGCTCCTTGGGAGTGCCAGGTGGGGGAGGGCCTTGTTTCTCTTTCTCGGCCTCCTCGGCCTCTTTGCGGCTGGCAGTTTTCTTCAGCTGTTCAAACTCCGAATCCAGGTCAATGTCCTTGACCTCGTCTTCAGGGATGGTGAGGGCGTGGGTGAGAGGGGTGGTGCCAGCAGTGATTTTGAACTTCTCATGGAACTCCACTGGCATGCTAAGGCGCAGGAAGAGGAGCTCCACAATGGCATTCTGCGAGCCAAATGTCCGGTGCGTCAGTTTGAGACATGGTGGGTTGTCTACGGTGCCATCAATCCTTGACACCTGTAGAGGAAGGGGGAAAAGTTGGGGTGGATCAAGGTCAAAGCTTCACAACACTTCTGGAAAGTTGAGCCATGACTACATTCTTAGAAATTCTGGGGTTCTGTGGACATTCATCAGACGTTCTTATATATTAAGAGATCATTAACTCTAGATAAACTTCCTTGAAAGACTGCTTGCTCACTACTACTGATCTTTCTTTGAAAACACCAGACAGAAGAGCACTGGATACAAACTCTCAGAAGGCAGGAAGTTTGAAAAACCACTGTCCTAGATAGCAAGGGTTCTTCATTGCCTCATGAATATGCATCGCTCTGAATTAATTTCTCATCACAGGTGTCTTGCTCTTAACCACAGCACCCCCCCCCCCCACCACGACTACCCATTATCACACAGACCACTATTTGTTTGTCTGGCTCCATAAAAAGTAATCTCCTTTATTATCGAAGGCCCTGACCTCTCTTCACTGTGATGGACCCAAATTAATAAGAACATCAGCCCTAGCCTTGTCTTACTCCACTGCTGAGTATGCCAGCCCTGTTTGGCATAGGTCTGCCCATGCAAAACAGGTGAACATAGCATTGAATGAAACATGCAGAATAATCACAGGATGTCTTAAACCTACACCTATCCGAACGCATTTCCTACAAACCCACCAGGAACTTGAGATCGGAGGAGGAGGCCTTGCTCTCGATCCTGCAGGGACGAGAGACAGGGCCTTCTCTGTGGTGGCCCCTCGGCTGTGGAACTCCCTGCCTAGGGATATTAGATCAGCCCCCTCCCTCCTGACCTTTCGAAAAAGAGTAAAAACTTGGCTCTTTGAGCAAGCATTCCGAACCTTGGAATAAATAGACAAACTTGAATCGGAAAATGACCCAGGAATGGCCAAGACGATGGAACGGATGAGGATTTGAATGAGAGGGCATAGTGTTTACATTTTTATTATTCACTAGCCGTCCCCTGCCATGCGTTGCTGTGGCTCACATGGGGGTTCTGTGTGGGAGGTTTGGCCCAATTCTATCATTGGTGGGATTCAGAATGCTCTGTGATTGTAGGTGAACTATAAATCCCAGCAACTACATTTCCCAAATGACAAAATCAAAATTTTTGAGTGAAGGACATACATTGGGTTGTTAGGTGTCTTGTCTCCAAATTTGGTGTCAATTCATCCAGTGGTTTTTGAGTTCTGTTAATCCTACAAACGAACATTAAATTTTTATTTATATAGATTGTCTTTATGTTTAAATGTATTGTAATGTTTCTTTTTGCTTTATCAATGTATGTATTGTATGGCATCGAATTGTGCCGACTGTGCATGCCGCCCTGAGTCGCCTTTGGGCTGATATGGGCGGGATAGAAATAATGTAAATAAATAACAAATAATAAACTCTACAAGCTAGCTGGCACTGGCCCCCCGATGTGCGATGGGAAGTTGCTGCTAACTGACTGATTGTTCCTTGGACGATGACTTAAACTGGCGACTGTTGACGTTTGATTGTTTTATACTGTTTTATACTGTTTTTACTGTTTTATTGCTATATTGTTATTTAAACTGTATATTTATGTTTTGGTTGTGAGCACCATGGGGTGCCGGTTTGTTAGCCACCCTGAGTCCCTCTGCGGAGGTTGTGAGCTTGATTTAAACTCCAAGGTCATCCAGAGTCCGACATCAAATCTATTGTTTTCCACCAAGCTATTCCTTGCAAATATCTTTCTAAGTCAGGGGTCCTCAAACTTTTTAAACAGAGGGCCAGATCACAGTCCCTCAAACTGTTGGGAGGGCCGGATTATAATGTGAAAAAAAACATGAATCAATTCCTATGCATACTGCACATATCTTATTTGTAGTGCAAAAAAAAACCCTTAAAAACAATACAATAATTAAAATGAAGAACAATTTTAACAAATATAAACTTATTTGCATTTCAGTGGGAAGTGTGGGCCTGCTTTTGGCTGATGAGATAGGGTTGTTGTTGTTGTTGTTGTTGTTGTGTGCTTTCAAGTCATTAACTTCAAGTGCTCTTCAAGTGCTTTCAACTTAGGTTGACCCTGAGCGAGGGCCGGGTAAATGACCTTGGAGGGCCGTATCCGGCCCCGGGACCTTAGTTCGAGGACCCCTGTTCTAGATCTTTCCATAGAACCACCACTTTTTCTTATTCTCAGAGCTCCGCTCTGTGGTGATGTTCACCTCCTTCTAGTCTCTTTTTCTCTTTCACACACAAACTTTCCACACAGGCATCAGGAGCCACTCTACTATGTCATATTTTACAGGGGAACGCCTCCTCTATTTACCTCGTAATGCTGATGTTCTGTCGGCACCAGGGAAAACTGTGGCAGGCTCTTGCTGAACCACATGGTGATGTCCCGCTTCATGTTGATGGCGAAGGGCTCAAAGCCCTCCTGTAAGCCACAAATGGTGAAGTAGCGGAGGCTGCTGACATCCTGGCCCAAGTTGAGACGGCCAACCTGGGACAAGCCCAAGCTGCATACTGGGATAAAGCCTGCAAATGACCAAAAAGAGAGAGAATAGGAGATGAGTCTTCCGTTTGCCTTAAATTCCCAGTTACGTTCTGCTAGAGCCCTTCGATCTTGCTACACGTCATGTATCATGTTCTGCTGTTAATGGTGGTTGGTGGTGGCAGGCCTAGCAGTTGGTGATGGAAGGGTTAATGTAAATCTTAGTTCCAAAGGGTTGAGTATTCTGTAAGTAAGAGTTCATGGGTGAAAGCAATTAAGGGTGGAGGTATGGTGGGTGTTTCTAGATATAAGGAGCTAGCCTTGGGACTGATCTTTGGGAGAAAAGTGTTTTATCTTGGTGGTAGATGCTGCTGGTTTTCCCCCAGGTTTGTGGATCTTCAGTGTCCTGACCTGTCTCCTGAACCTTTGCAATCCTGGAACCTTGAATCTTTAGACTGGCTTTTGACTACGGTATAGACTCTTGATCCCTGGACTTTGTTTACTGAATTCTCAGCGTTTGACCACTGGACTGGACATTTTGACCACGGAACCTGCAACAGTGTTTCCTGTTTTTGTTTTGTATTCTGTGGCTGAGTGCAATCTTTTTTTTATATTTTGGACTATTAAAACAACCAGAAAGTAAGTACTGTTTGAATTAGATTGTTTAGTACAAACTGGTGGTTTGGTTCATCTCTGCCTAAATATTGGCAGAGCCTTGGCAACATGACACTACACTTGTTCTTTTCTAGAGCACTCCATAGTCTTTGCAGTCAGTGATGGAACCCATGCATTCCCACACCTGGGCATCCCTTATTTGCTTTTATCCTCACACATCCAATGTTATGATGGTTGGGGTGAGGGACCCCAACTGTATCCTCAACAGCTTACCATCTCCAATCTCAATGTCTTTAAAGGCCAGCTCTGATCCAGAATCACTGATCAGCATCTCCCCATTGAGCGTGAACATGATGTTGTTGTCGATGAGATCGATCATGCAGCCAACCACGTCGCCTGGTTGCCAGGGGCGGCCAAAAGGCTCACTACCTATGTGCCAGCGCTGACCCTAAAAGGCAGGAAAGACAAAGAGGTACATCAAAGAGCAAGAATTAAGGGAGTTGGTCAGTGAAGTGGGAATATGGGGTTTTAGCTCATCCAAGGTGCTTCTAGGATGTGTAATGAGACTTACCCGATGTCCGTTGAAGACATAACCAAGCTCATCTGCTCCCAGCTCCACGTCAGGACGCACATTTGGTCGTGCCCAGCCCACACGCATCTCACCAGTGGTGACCGCCTCGAACTCAAAGTACCATTTCCCGGATTTTATTGCATAGAACTGTTCAGCGCGGAAAATGCGGACCTTTTCTGACCGACTTTTGGTCAGATCTTGACCTGCTTTGGAACACAGAAAGAAGGGTGGGTGAAAAACATGGAGGCAACTTCTGTGGGCCTGGGGACCCACAACAAACTCTTCCTGGAGACTATTTCTAAAAATAGGGTGTCACTATCAAAAAGAAGCAGAAGGGTACTTACTGGTTTCCTGATCTGGTGGCTCAATGTTGTAGCCATAGCCAATGAGCGTGCGCACCGCTTCACGCAAGCTGTCCCGGTTTGTTTTCTTGGTCCGTTCATCTAACAGGCTGTAGGGCACTAGGCGGGGGTTGCGTTTGTTTTTTATGTCCTACGGCAGCAACGAAAAAATATCTTTTGTAAGGTAGCTAATAGATATGTGCAATCCATGGTTCTAAATGGTTCTAAAGTACTTACAAAACACTGTAGAAGCAAAGCACCAGCACCCCCTAGTTTTCACCACGAGAACTTTAGTTTTGTAAGTACTTTAGAACCATTTAGAACCATGGATTGCACATGCCTAGTAGCTAAACTGAGTACACCTGGCTAGAAAACAGACAGAAACAGTGGAAGGACCTCACAACCTCTGAGGATGCTTGCCATAGATGCAGGTGAAACGTCAGGAGAGAATGCTTCTAGAACATGGCCATATATCCCGAAAAAACTACAACAACTCAGTGGAAGGATCTCCTTCTGTGCTAAGCCACAAGATCTCTCTCCTGTGCTTCATTGGTGTAACATAATAATAATAATAACAATAATAATAGTTAAAGGTAAAGGTTTTCCCCTGACATTAAGTCCAGTCATGTCTGACTCTGGGGGTTGGTGCTCATCTCCATTTCTAATCTGAAGAGCCGGCGTTGTCTGTAGACACTTCCAAGGTCATGTGGCCGGTATGACTGCATGGAGCACTGTTACCTTCCTGCCAGAGTGGTACCTATTGATCTACTCACATTTGCATGTTTCTGAACTGCTAGGTTGGCAGAAGCTGGGGCTAACAGCAGGAGCTCATGCTGCTCTTTGGATTCGAACCCACGACCTTTGGGTTAGCAAGTTCAGCAGCTCAGCGGTTTAAGCCACTGAGCCACCGGGGGCTCCAATAATAATAATAATAATTATTATTATTATTATTATTATTATTTATACCCCACAACCATCTTCTGGAGGGACTTGGGGCGGCTCAAAAGCACTCGAGGTGCAAACACGCAAAATACAAACAATGGAAAGACAGTAACACAAAGCAATAACAACTAACATAAACATCATAAAAAACCCTTAGTCAAGATCAGTAAAATGCAACAATAGCTGCAAAACAAAACAAACTGCAATCAATATCCGTCTCATAAAGTGCACCGTGACATAATGTCTAGGTCCTTGAATTTCTGAACATGGTCAAAGGCTTGTCTAAAAAAGCTATGTCTTCAATTGTATATGGGAGGCTTGGAAAATGGGGGACAGTCTTATTTCTCTGAAGAGGACATTCCAAAGCCGGGGGGCCACCACTGAGAAGGCCCTCTCTCTTGTTCCTACCAACCGCACTTGAGACGGAGGCGCATCTCCTCTTCTGTTACACAGAAGACTGCAGATTGTGGCTTCTAGCCTTCATACAAAGAACCTCATCAACACCAATCTCATGTCAAATGTTACCTCTCTCTGGAATCCCTCACCTGCACCATACTATAGGTCCACCCCTGTTGGACACGATCCCTTGCCCAGACATTGTGCCCATTCTCAGCCAGTTTGTCCACCAAAGTATTTTGGGCTGGAGTCAGCTTGATGTGGTTGAGATCCAATGGTGCAGGTTTATAGCCATTTGACATCATGTACCTGTCAATGGAAAGCACAAAATCAGGAACTGATTACAGAGGCAAGGACTCAGTATCCTGGCTGTACTTTCAAAAGCCCGCTGCAAGTGATACGCTCAGAGCTCTGGCAAGAGTACTATATATATACTTGAGTATAAGCCTAGTTTTTCAGCTCTTTTGTTTAGGCTGAAAAAGTCAGCCTCGGCTTATACTCAAGTCAAAGTTATTTATTATTTTACTCTGTTGTTGTTATTATTATATTTATTATTTTCTATTTATTATTATTATTATTATTTGAAACACAACAAGATGAGTCCACAGCAGACACTGCTGGCTGTTGAATTGGATCACATGTCGGACACTTCACAAATGTCTAGGACTGTGTGATGTATCGGCGAATAATGCGTGCATATCCCAGTAGGGTGGCCTTTTGCAGCTGGAAGATGGTAATTTTGTCAGCGACGATTGTGTTTAAGTGCAGGCCAAGGTCTTTAGGCACTGCACCCAGTGTGCCAATCACCACTGGGACCACCTTTACTGGTTTGTGCCAGAGTATTTGCAGTTCGATATTTAAATCCTCATATCGTGTCAGCTTTTCCAGTTGTTTCTCTTCAATCCTGCTGTCACCTGGGATTGCGACATCAATTATCCATACTTTGTTTTTTAACACGATTGTGAGGTCAGGAGTATTATGCTCCAAAACTCTGTCTGTCTGAATCCGGAAGTCCCAGAGGAGTTTGCCGTGTTCATTCTCTATTATTATTATTATTATTATTATTATTATTATTATTACTACTACTACTACTACTACTAGCCCGTCCCCTGCCATGTGCTGCTGTGGCGCAGTCTATGTATATGTGTTTTGTGGCCATGGTCTAGAGGCATTCTCTCCTGACGTTTCACCTGCATCCATGGCAAGCATCCTCAGAGGTAGTGAGGTATGTTGGAAGTAGGAAAATGGGTCCAACAGACCTCACTACCTCTGAGGATGCCTGCCATAGATGCAAGTGAAACATCAGGAGAAAATGCCTCTAGAACATGGCCATATAGCCCAGAAAACCTACAACAACCCAGTGATTCCGGCCATGAAAGCCTTCGACAATATATGTGTTTTGTGTGTATATAATATATGCATATATGTCTATATATGTGGTTTTGTGCATGCATTGTCATGTTTTTGGTTGGATTTTTTTGCTTTTTAAGTCCATTCCGCTGTGTTTTTCAGGGTTTTTGGTCACTTGTTGGCCTGATAAGTGTATTGTGTCCAAATTTTGGGTCAATTTGACCAGTGGTTTTTGAGTTATGTTAATCCCACAAAGTAACATTACATTTTTATTTATATAGATGCTGATGATGATGCTGATGCTGATGATGACTATTATTATCTGTATAGTTGGAGAAGACTACCTTGCTGGTCCTATCTGGGAAAATCACTACACCCTGTTGCATACAGATAAGAATTTTGGGGTCTGCAGGTTGACGGGAGTCGTGTCACTTACGTTTTGGGAAGCTTTGTTTTCTTGAGGTTCTCTTCAGCCTTCTCATCTGCCATCCCCACATGGCAGCCCAGAGCAAGTAGAGTCCTGGAGAAGGCAGAGGGCTAATTAGATAACATTCCTTAACTCGAGTCAAAATCTTCTCCTCTCATTCCTTCACTAGACAGCTATTAATCAGTGATGATACAAACCATTCATCTGGAAAAGGCCGGATCTGATCTAAGGATTTTTAAAATTTTGGTTCAATTTCTCTGTATGCTATATTTCTGAAGAAAGAATTGGCAAAACCACTCTGCGTATTCCTTCCCAAAGGAAACACTACAAAATCCATGTGGTTGCAATAAAGCAACATGCAAATATTTACAATAAATAAGGAGCTGCATACTGTCTTAATGTGTGCCATGATTCAGACACAGTGGGATTCAGAGACCTCTCAAACAAATCTGGTAAAAGCTCCCAAAGTCCCCGGTCAGTATGTCTACTGTCAATGCAGATGGGGAATTGCACAGGTTGTAGTTTGAAAAAAAGTTGACTTTCCCCCAGGAGTGCTCAAAATATAGTGAATAGTGAACCAGCTTTGATTTCACCAGATTCCCATGGCCAACTCACTTGAGTGTCTCTCCTGACATCTGCAGATTGTAGTTGCGTTCTGGCTCAGGCAAGCTGTGGAAATCTAGCAAACACGGATGTAAGCGCCTGTTGTCATCCCGGATCTGAAAATGGCCAAAGGAATACAACATGCAGTTTAAATGTATCTGTCAAAGTCCTAACTCACTCATAAGAGGTTAAAATTCAGAAATCTAACTCTGGTTGAGTCAACTCAATAGATTTGAAGGAAGTGGCATTTTTGCAGACTCAATACCAAAGTAGAGGAAAGGATCGGTGGGTCCCAAATGTCCCATTGCTGACCAGGAAACACTCACAGATCCATAAGTCCATCCTTGTTCAATGCGGGTCAGGGCCCAAAGTTCATGGATGTTCTCTGCCAATTTCTCCCGGATCCGCTCAAGATGTGGGGGTAAGACAATCTGTGGAGAAGATAAAGACAGTAGTAGAGGTATCTCCGTGACCCAAAAAAGGAAAGGCAAAGGGAGAGGATGTTCTCATACAATAGTGCAACTGTTGAAGAATTATCTAGCCATCAATGCAACCCTTTACAACAGGGGTCCTCAAACTACGACCCAAGGGTCGGATATGGCCCTAGCAGAGCACCATAGCAGAGCACCTGATGAACCAGCCTGGACACAGCATATTATTTGAGAACACAGAAATGCTGGACCACACCAACAACCACCATGTCAGACTACACAGAGAAGCCATTGAAATCCACAAGCATGTGGACAATTTCAACAGAAAGGAAGAGACCATGAAAATGAACAAAATCTGGCTACCAGTATTAAAAAACTCTAAAATTACAACAGCAAAACAGCAGAGAGGAAACAACCAGGCACATCTTAACACCTCTCAACAGAACGTTTTCCCAGGCTCAGCCAGGCCTTCAAATGCTAATGAAGGTGGTCAGCTGAAACATTCACACCTAGCTTCAGCAGAGAGCTCTTTGCCCCACCCTGGTCATTCCACAGATATATAAACCCATTGTCCTACTTCCAACAGACCTCACTACCTCTGAGGATGCTTGCCATAGATGCAGGCGAAACGTCAGGAGAAATGCCTCTAGAACATGGCCCTATAGCCCGAAAAAAACTACAAGAACCTAGTGATTCCAGCCATGAAAGTCTTCAACAATACATCTTTCGATTTTATTACAAAAGTCTGGATTTTGTCTTTGAACTTTGATGAACCCGACCTTGGAATACTTTGTTCCTGCTTATCTTCCCACCTAATTGGATTTATCTATTCCCTTAAAGTGTTTTTTTTTTTACCTTGCTGCTTTTCCTTATCTTCAATTAAAAAGGATTTTTTCCTACTCAATGTGTGGTGTTTTAAAGTCAGAGGGTTATTGCTGTTCTGGAGTGTAACAATTGGGTTTCTCCTGTAGGGTCTGAAGACCAAATTCCTGAAGGGGGCCCAGAGCACCCATTCTCTAGGGAACTGTCTCCTGAGGATGAATTGTCAGGTGCAGAGGTTAATGAGCCAGGAGATAGAAGACAAAACTTCTATAAACTTAGGATGAATTCCTAAGCTCGCAGAAAGTCATTGTGCTTATTAGAGAAGAGGCCCTTATCTGGTTGTAAAGGTAAACAAAATAATTTCTTGACAGTTTATGAGACAAGAAAAGCTTTATATGAGCGGGGAAAAGATTTTAGATTAGTTTGGACAACACTGGAGTTTAAACAACATCTTGCATCAAGCCTTTGCCAAGGGAATTTCTAGTTTTGTGTTTTAAGTACACCAAGTTCCTGTTTCCAAGACTAAAGGATTATTCTGGAGTTTTGTGCATTGGATTTCCACGCTGTCTTGCTTACCTGCATTTTGCATCCTTGAATTTTGTATTTTACTTTTGTACCTTGAAGTTAATGAACTATTTCACATCTCTGGGATGTTTTTATCATTTTTATTACTTTGCTTTTATAGATTCTTCAATAAACTGCTTGCTGATTTTATTGAACTGGTGTGGTAGTTAAATACAGACGTGTTTCTGTTCTGGAATACAACACTGTTTTTCATGTATAATTGTTTTTTTTTTGTAACCAGTCTCTCAGTTTATGGAGCAGGTGTTGAGCGTATAGCTTTGAGGTGATGTTAAGTAAGCTGATTGGGAAGTAGTTTTCTGGGTCGTTTCTACCACCTTTATTGTAGATTTGAAATATAATGCTCATTTTCCACCCATATGGCATTTGTCCTGAGTGATTTATGCTGCTAAAGAGGCTTCAAATCTTGCAAAGAAATCCCGAGAGTAGGGTCACTTGACTGCCAACACAAGGCACCAAACACTAGCAAGAAGAAATAACAACACCATCTTTCATTGCTCCCAAACGTATCTCCAAAGGCAGCATGACCATGTTAAAAGACCCTGAGCCACTTTACCTGGATGGTATCCACAGGGTATGGAGTGAAGGCAGTGTGGGACAAAGACTGTGTAGGGCCCAAAAGATTTCGGACCCCGTTGAAGTCATGCTTGTACTCCTTGATGGGCTCCACACGCATCTTCTCACGCGGGAGGAGGGCCTCGTAACATGGAGCGTAGCCTGGAGGAGGCAGGAACTTGAAGTCCCCATGACGCCCTCCCAAGAGGAACCGCACCCTGACAAAGGGGAGAAAAAAGAGAAAATTCAGTGCTGTGCCCTTCCCAGTGGGAAAGGAACCCAGATACTTATATTGCAAGGCACTTTTGTGGGTCTCTTAATGAAAAAGCAGCCTAGAAGTATTCATACAGATAAATAAATAAGATCATTCTCATTAAAAAATGAAAGTACAGTAGACTTTTGCTTATCTGACCTAAACGGGCCGGCAGAACACTGGATAAGTGAAAATCTTGGATAATAAGGAGGGATTAAAGAAAAACCTATTAAACGTCAAATTACGCTATTATTTTACAAATTAAGCACCAAAACATCAAGTTTTACAGCAAATCAACAGAGAAATCAGTTTATAATGATAACATTGTGTAGTAATTACTATAATGGTTCTGGCCCAATTTACTTGTCCAAACGTTATCTCCCTTATGAACCATCTAGGACTTTAAGAACGTCCGGGGAGGCCCTGCTCTCGATCCTGCCCTCATCACAAGTATGTTTGGCGGGGACGAGAGACAGGGCCTTCTTTGTGGTGGCCCCTCGGCTAAGGAACGCCCTCCCTAAGGAGATTAGATCGGCTCCCTCACTCTTTAATGTTTCGGAGACAAGTTAAGACATGGTTATATGAGCAAGCGTTTACAAATGCAGAGTAACTAACATAGGAAAATGGAATCACTTGACAATGGAACTTGGACAACGTTATTTAACTAGGAGACACTGATGATAATGATGTTGGTTTTTATTGTTTTTATTGCTGCTATTGTGGTTTTATACTGTTTTAATGTTCAATTTGTATTTTGTTGTTATGCGTACCGACTTGTAAACCGCCTTGAGTCGCCGATAAGGCTGAGAAAGGCTGTATACAAGTATCGCAAATAAATAAATACATACATACATACATACATAAAATATATGAATTTAGCACCAAAACATTGCAATGTATTGAAACAGCAATGGATCCTGGTGGGAGGCAGACTGCGTTGGATAATACCGTTGGATAATACAGAACATTGGATGAGTGAAGGTTGGATAAGCGAGACTACTGTATTACAATCAGTGATAGGAACTGAATTCATCAATAAGTTATGTATGAATTGTCTTGATGTTGATTTTGTGATTGTGTTTTTTTGGGGGGGGGGAGATAGGACACGGGCACTAGTATGATAAAATGGCACATCACATAAAGCTATAAAGAAAAGGTGGTGATTTGGTAGGTTCACATGCCTAATATATCAGTGCGCTGCAAGAAAACATGTTTCTCAGATAGTGCTACTATTTAATATTTCTCAAAGAAGTCGGAATTTTCTACAATATAACTAAAAATAGAAGAAACTTATAAAAAGAAGAAAACCATGGGTTGCTGTGTCCCAGTCGGTGTATATGTGTTTTGTGTGTGTGTGTATATTTGTGTATATATGTATATATGTCGTTTTGCTCATGCACTGTAATGTATTTTTAATTTTTGGGTTTTTAAGTCTCTTTTGCTGTGGTTTTCAGTGTTTTTATGAGTGATGGTCACTCGTTGGCCTGATAGGTATATTGTGTCCAAATTTGGTGTCAATTCGTCCAGTGGTTTTTGAGTTATGTTAATCCCACAAATGAACGTTACATTTTTATTTATATAGATAGACTAGCCACCCCCTGCCACGTGTTGCTGTGGCCCAGTCTTGTGACCTGGAAAATAAAGTAATGAGAAAGTGTTGGTTTCTAATGTATGTAATTTCTTTATGCTTGTGGGTAAACAGTATTTGATTACGTTTTCTTGCCCCGATGAAGGGAGTTGGACTGGATGGCCTTACGTATTTTCTGTTGGTCTTGGGAGTTCTGTGTTGGAAGTTTGCCCCAATGCAGTAGTTGGTGGAGTTCAGAATGCTCTTTGATTGTAGGTGAACTATAAATCCCAGCAACTACTAATCCCAAATGTCAAGGTCTATCTCCCCCAAACTGCACCTGTGTTTATATTTGGGTATATGGAGTATTCGTGCCAAGTTTGGTCCAGATCTATCATTATTTGAGTCCACAGTGCTCTCTAGATGTAGGTGAACTACAACTCCAAAACTCAAGGTCAATGCCCACCAAACCCTTCTAATGTTTTCTGTTGGTCATAAGAGTTCTGTGTGCCAAGTTTGGTTCAATTCCATCGTTGATGGAGTTCATAATGCTCTTTAATTATAGGTGAACTATAAATCCCAGTAACTACAACTCTCAAATGACAAAAACGTATTTTTTTTTCAGTAATGGCCACTTCTTGTGTTGTGAGACGTTTCGTTGCCAAATTTGGTGTGATTTCGTTCATTGGTTCTTTTGTTTTTAAGGTACTCATTACGAACACAGCATTTTTATATATATAGATTGTGTGTGTGTTTATGTGTATATGTGTGTTTGCGTATATATATGTGGTTTTGTAATATAATTTTTTTTGCTTTTAAGTCCTTTCTGCTGTGTTTTTCAGTGTTTTTATGAGTGATGGTCACTCACTGGCCAGATAGATGTCTTGTGTCCAAATTTGGTGTCAATTTGTCCAGTGGTTTTTGATTTATATAGATGAGGAGCTACTGCAGCAAAGCTAGGAGATTATGGGAAGAGCAAGCCCAAAAAGGAACTTTTCCTAGCTCAGAAACGCATGTTTACTCAGAGATAAGGGTGAACTGATTTTTGTAAGTCATATTTTTTTTATGCCAACCCAGTTGCACTTACTTGATGCCTGCAGAAAAGCTGACCACAGGGAAGAAGAGCCCGTCCAAGTTGAAGTTCTCAAACATGCCCTGGACAGGGAAGCCATTGATGCGGAAGGAGATGCTGGGCACGCTCAGATCGAGGCAACAGCTCACCACATCATCTGCTCCCAGCGTGTGCTGCCCAGGTGATGTTACTGGTCGAGCCACACGGCCTGAATGGAGGCAGCAGAAGATATTAAAAATGCAGCATGAAGAGGAAAGACCCTTCCCAAGGCCCATGCATTGATATAATGATATTCAAGCATGCATATTGATAATAATTTCAAAATAGACCAAAACTGGCAGCAGGCTCTGATGGCTGTTTCCATCACTTTGTAATTTTAATTGGAGTGGTGGGGACGGAATCTTTATGAGTTATTACTATTATATTTATTTACTAGCTGTACCCACCACGCGTTGTTGTGGCCAACCTTCCCTCCCTCTTTCTCCCCTTCCTTCCCTCTTTCCTTCCTTTCCTCTTTTTCTTTCCCTATTTCTCTTCTTTCTTCCATCTCTACCTGTTTCTTTCCTTCCTTTCTTTGCTCTTTGGTTACATCCTTCCTTCTCTCCTTCCTTCCTTCCTTCCTTCCTTCCTTCCTTCCTTCCTTCCTTCCTTCCCTATCTTTTGTTCCTTCTTTCCTTTCTTCCCTCTCTTTTTCCTTTCACTTTTTTATTTCCTTCTCTCCTTCCTTGCTTCTCTTCCTTCCTTCCTTCCTTCCTTCCTTCCTTCCTTCCTTCCTTTCTTTCTTTCTTTCCTTCTTTTCTCTCCCTCCCTCCTCTCTTTCTTTCCTTCCCTTTTCCCTCCTTCATTCCTTCTCTCATTACTTCTTGACTGTCCCATTTAATATTGTATTTATATCTTACATAGAAAGAAGGAAAGGAAGAAGGAAGGAGGGAGGGATAGGAAGGAAGGAAAAAGAAAGAAAGGGAAGGAAGGAAAAGAAAGAAGGAGGGACAGGAAGGAAGGAAGGAAGGAAGGAAGGAAGGAAGGAAGGGAAGGAAGGAAGTAGGGAAAGGAAGGAGGGGATGAAGAAAGGAGGGAGGGGAGGAAATGAAGGGGAAGGAAATGAAGGGAAAGAAGGAGGAAAGGAAGGGATGGAGGAAGGAAAGGAAGGAAAGGAAGAGGGAAGGAAGGACAGGAAGGAAGGGAAGGAGGGAAAGAAGGAAAAGAAAGAAGGAGGGACAGGAAAGAAGGAAGGAAGGAAGGAAGGAAGGGAAGGAGAATGAAGGAAGAAGGAAGAAAGAAAGAACGAAGGAAGGAGGGAAAGGAAGGAGGGGAGGAAGGAGGAAAGGAGGGAGGGAAGGAAATGAAGGGGAAGGAAATGAAGGGAAAGAAAGCAGAAAGGAAGAGGGGGAGGAAAAAAAGGAAAGGAAGAAGGAAGGAGGGACAGGAAGGAAGGGAAGGAGGGAAAGAAGGAAAGGAAGGAGAAGGAAGGAAGAAAAGGAAAGAAAGGGAAGGAAGGAAAGGGAGGAAAGAAGGGAAGGGAGTGAGGGAGAGAAGGAAGGCCCTTCACTCAAGCACGGTTGACCTTCCTCGCCTCCTCCTCCTCCTCCTCCCCTTCTTCCTAGTCTGGGGGCTCCGCTGCGGCCGCTGCCACTCATCCGCCCCTTCCTCTTCCAACAGGGAAAGGACATACATTGGGTTGATAGGTATATCGTGTCCAAATTTGGTGTCAATTCCCCCAGTGGTTTTTGAGTTCTGTTAATCCCACAAACGAACATTACATTTTTATTTATATAGATATCCTAGAAGAAACTAAAAGTGGCTAACAATATTTTAAAAAGGTAAAATCTTGTATGTTTAGGACACAAATGAGGTCTGCTACCATTGATCTATAACAGTCTTTCTCCAGGTCTGTGTAGAACACGAAAGCCTCATTTAATTAAATCTATTTGGGCTCTATTAATCTCACTCTTTTTTTCCCTTCCTACTTACGGGGGCCACTGTGGCATAATGGGTAAAACCGTTGAACTCTTGAATCTGCTGATCTAAAGGTTGGCAGTTCAAAGCCATGGGTTGGAGTGACCTCCCGATGTTAGCCCTAGCTCCTGCCAACCTAGCAGTTCGAAAACATGCAAATGTGAGTAGATCAATAGGTACCACTTTCCAGGAAGGTAATAAAGGCACCCATGCAGCATGCAGGCAACATGACCAGGTGTCTACAGGCTCCTTGGCTTGGAAATGGAACAAGAGCACCTCCCCATGGCCAGAGTTGAGCAACTACTCCAGAAGCCGGAAATGAAAGGGGAAGCCTTTACCTTTGTTCTGTGTATTTGTGCGCCATTGTTATTCTACTGTATTAAAGATATTGAATGTCTGCTTATCTGTGTATGTTGTAATCCACTCTGAGTCCCCTCGTGGAGATAGAGTGGAATATAAATCAAGTGTTGTTGTTGTTGTTGTTGTTATTTTGCCACTTTGGTCAAAGGAAACAGTTCCATGCAAGAATCATGCAAACATACATATATGAGCCACACGATTCAGGTTCCCTACCTGACCAGAGGTGCAAGCCGTCAAAGCCGAAGGAGTAGAGGTCGTCTCCCACGCCATTGCCTCCCCAGCCTTCTCCACCCCCAGGATAGGGGCTGTAGCCTTCGGCCATGGCCCAGCCCACTCTCAGGTGCGTGGACTGTGCAGACATAAATGGCTCCACGTAATCCACAATCAACTCATAGTACCACTTCTTATACTGGGTGGAGCCTTCGTGAGTTCCCAAGAAGACATTGGGACGCATGCTGTTGGAAACAGGAGAGAGACGCGGAGGTGGACAAGCCCGAAAATTACAAATAGAACACAAACCAATTAAAAACATCAGATAAAATATAAAAACAACCACAATTGTAAACAACATCAAAACAATATGGCTGAGAAAAAGAACATAAATAGGATGGCTGGCCATGTTTTTTAATGAAACCATAAGTTCTTAGGAAGCCCAATTCCACCTTCAGCATTGACTCTTTTGCTTTTTGTTTTCTCCTCACTACAGCAGAATTACAACATATGTAAATGCCAAAATATAGCAACATGCTAACCTGGTGACATAGTTGATCAGTTTGGTCTGCAAAAGCAGGTCCCTCCCTGGAAGCAAGTTTTCAGTGATGAGATTTTGGTTGGAACGGACAGCAACACCGTTGCAGACGCACAGAGAGCAGAGGACGTCCAGGACCTGTCAAGATGGGAGGGTGAAATAATTTAAGATTAAGTATGGATGGCCACACCATTGCAAAATGCACATCTGTGAACCCCAGTGTGCTTTGAGTGTTACCACAGAAAAAACACCAGCATCTTCAACAACCAAAAAGACATGTTCAGTTGAGTTGAATTTATGTTTTACATGTGTCAACAAGATTGGAGTCTGTTGCTCAGCAGGTTAGCCTTACTTTACTTACTTAGATGATCCCTCATTGTCTGTGGATGATGGCCCTCCAAGTGTTGTGTCTTGGCGGTGGATATGTAGGTGGTTATGGAGCCCTATTCTTCATCCGCATATTTTTCAACCATGAGGGCATCGGTTTCCAGGTGGAAGGCAGTCCTGGTCAGGGTCGGCTTGACATGCCTTCCTCTTGGCACATTTCTCCCTTTCATCCTCCATTCATGCCTGTCCGAATTCCACAGCACTGCTGGTCACAGTTGACCTCCAGTTAGAGCACTCAAGAGCCAGGGTTTACCAGTTCTCGGTGTCTATGCCACAGTTTTTAAGGTTAGCTTTGATCCCATCTTTAAATCTCTTTTCCTGTCTACGAACATTCTGTTTTCTGTTCTCGAGTTGGGAGTAGAGTAACTGCTTTGTGAGACAGTGATCGGGCATTCGGACAACGTGGCCATTCCAGCGGAGTTGATGGCAGAGAATAATCGCTTCAGTGCTGGTGGTCTTTGCTTCTTCCAGCACGCTGACATTTGTCTGCTTGCCTTCCTAAGAGATTTGCAGGTTTTTTCGGAGGCAGCACTGATGGAATCATTCCAGGAGTTGCATGTGACGTCTGTAGACAGTCCATGTTTCGCAGGCGTATAGCAGGGTTGGGAAGACAATACCTTTATAAACAAGCACCTTGGTATCCCTATGGATGTCCCAGTTATCAAACACTCTCTGCTTCATTCGGAAAAATGTTGCACTCACAGAGCTCAGGCAGAGTTGTATTTTAGTGCCAATGTTGACTTTTGTGGAGAGGTGGCTGCCAAGGGAGTGGAAATGGTCAACATTTTCTAATGTTACACTATTAAGCTGTATTTCTGACATTGCAGAGGGATTGGCTAGTGACTGCTGGAAGAGTACTTTGGTTTTCTCAATGTTCAATGACAGGCCGAGCTTCTCATATGCTTCTGCAAAGGTGTTTAGAGTGGCTTGTAGGACTTCTTCTCAATGTGCACAGATGACATTGTCATCAGCATACTGGAGTTCTATATTATATATACACACACACACATACCGTATATACTCGAGTATAAGCCCACCCGAATATAAGCTGAGGCACCTAATTTTACCACAAAAACTGGGAAAACGTATTGACTTGAGTATAAGCTGAGGGTGGGAAATGCAGCAGATACTGGTCAATTTCAAAATAAAAATAGATACCAATAAAATTACATTAATTGAGGCATCAGTAGGTTAAATGTTTTTGAATATTTACATAAAACTGTAATATAAGACTGTCCAACTCTGATTGAACCATTATTCTAGCCTTCTTCAATGTAAATGTGCTTACGTAGCCTTCTAATAATAATAAAGAGAGCAAAATAATAAATGTAGTAACAATATTAAATAGAGTACAATAATAAATGTAATAATAATAGGGAGTAAAATAAATGTAATAAAAATAATAGAGTAAAATAATGTAAATGTAATAATATCAATAATAATAGAGTAAAATAATAAATGTAATAATAGAGTAATAAAATAAATATAATAAAAATACTAATAACAGAGTAAAATAATAGATATCCTTGGCTCGAGTATAAGCCGAAGGGAGCTTTTACAGCCTAAAAAAAGGGGCTGAAAAACTAGGCTTATACTCGAGTATATACAGTATATGTATCTACACACACATATATATACTATATAACTATATATATAACTATAACTATAGGTTAGTCCATGTTTTTCGCACTCCCCACATCCACTCAGCTCTCTCTTGCTGACACAAAGGCTCTCATCACATTATTTACACCTATTGCATGTCTCTTTGGAAAGGATCCACTAGAGTATGGCTAATTTAACATACCTTATGATTGCGTCCATGTTTGTCCAGTAGTGAGATGATGGACTTGATGTGGTTCTCCTGGATGATATTTAGCACTTCGGGGCTTTCAATCAACACACAGTACAGAACCTCCAAGATACCTGGTGAACAAGAGCAAGGAAAAATGGGTATTGGTGTGAGTTACATATACAGCTCCCACAACATGCAAAGGAAGATAAAGAAGGGAAACGGGACTCTGGAACCGGGCACGTTGAATCCAGTATCAATACTACTTTGCTAGCTTTCCATTATACTATAACACTTTGTATAACTTTCTGTAAGGAAACTAAAGGAAGCAAAAGAAATTGCAAGGCAGGTCTAGATACTTCTAGGAACTGTTTGAGAAACATATTAGCTGGTAGGTCAGCCAAAAAAAGACACTCGTACAATTATCCACATTCTAGCTACCACTGAGCCATGAAATTTATTTATTTATTTATTTATTTAAAACATTTATATTCCGCCCTTCTCACCCCGAAGGGGACTTAGCGCAGAGCACAGCATATATATGTATGTTTCCACAAACCGCCCCATCACTTTTTCGCCCATGTCCAGCATTATTTTTAATTTTAATTACATTTGGCCTACCAATAGATTTTAAAGCGTGTTGTCCTATTGATAATGCTTATGTTGTTGTTTTATTGTTTTGTTGTTTCTAAATTGCTTGTATTATTGTTGTTATTGCTTGTATTGTTATATTTTGGGCTCGGCCTCATGTAAGCCGCACCGAGTCCCTTGGAGAGATGGTAGCGGGGTATAAATAAAGTGTTGTTGTTGTTGTTGTTATTATTATTATTATATGCAGCAAACATTCAATGCTTGGACATGAACTCATATACGCATACATAAACATTAAAAACATTTGTTTCAATATTAAAATACACCATTTAAAACCGTCCTAGTCATCTACGTCAAATCTAATTGTGGGTTGTTGTAGGTTTTTTCGGGCTATATGGCCATGGTCTAGAGGCATTTTCTCCTGACGTTTCGCCTGCATCTATGGCAAGCATCCTCAGAGGTAGTGAGGTCTATTGGAACTAGGGAAAAGGGTTTATATATCTATGGAATGACCAGGGTGAGACAAAGGACTCTTGTCTGCTGGAGCTAGGTGTGAATGTTTCAACTGACCACCTTGATTAGCATATAATGGCCTGACTGTGCCTGGAAGAAACTTTTGTTGAGAGGTGATTAGATGTCCTTGTTTGTTTCCTCTCTGTTGTTGTGCTGTTGCACTCTCACAACCACCATGTCAGACTACACAGAGAAGCCATTGAAATCCACAAGCATGTGGACAATTTCAACAGAAAGGAGGAAACAATGAAAATGAACAAAATCGGGCTACCAGTATTAAAAAACTTTAAAATTGCAACAGCACAACAGCAGTAGTCTATCCTAGATGTAATGAGAGTGTGGACCACCGTGGACAAGTCTGACTTCCCAAGTCTGAAATTCCCTGCATGACTTCAGGCAGCCCCACACTCTTTCTCTCTCTTTGTGGATAACCTATCTTTCAAGGTTGCTATTGCGGATCAAGTGAGATGGGGAAGGAGAGCCATATATGCTCCTTCATTGGAGGAAAAGCAGGATATAAGTGTAATAAATCAATTTTTAAACTAAAAACATAAAATAAAACCCTGCTCACCAGAGGAGGCTTCCAGTCGATCCAGCTTGCTGACCAGCCAGTCCAGATTGTTGGAGAAAAGAGCACAATTGGCACGGTTCCCACGGATCAGGGAGGCTATGGAGCAGGACAAAAAAGAGAAAGGGAGGGGGTTATTGTGGCTATTCCCTGGTCTGTCACTGGCATAAAAGTACTGTATAGGATTTTCCTAAAGAGTAGAGACATCACACTGGCAACAAAGATCCGCCTAGTCAAAGCCATGGTATTCCCTGTAGTAACCTATAGTAACGGATGTGAGAGCTGGATCTTAGGGAAGGCTGAGCAAAGGAAGATCGATGCTTTTGAGCTGTGGTGCTGGAGGAAAGTGCTGAGAGTGCCTTGGACTGCGAGAAGATCCAACCAGTCCATCCTCCAGGAAATAAAGCCCGACTGCTCATTGGAGGGAAGGAGACTAGAGACAAAGCTGAAGTACTTTGGCCACATCATGAGGAGACAGCAAAGCCTAGAGAAGACAATTATGCTGGGGAAGGTGGAAGGTAAAAGGAAGAGGGGCCGACCAAGGGCAAGATGGATGGATGGCATCCTTGAAGTGACTGGACTGACCTTGAGGGAGCTGGGGGTGGTGACGGCCGACAGGGAGCTCTGGCGTGGGCTGGTCCATGAGGTCACGAAGAGTCGGAGACGACTGAACGAATGAACAACAAGCACAACAAAGTCACTACAGCTCTGGGAATCCCCTTACCAGCATGGTCCCTGGGACTTATCAAGCTTTGTTTACAAAGCTTTGTTTACAAAGTTGAGTGCTCAGGGGTCTGTGAGAATTCCAACCCAATCTAAGTTGATTCAGAATGAGAAATTAACCATTCTCTCTACCCCAGTTTTTAGTTCAAAACACCTCACTGACTGGGTTGCTGTGAGTTTTCCGGGCTGTATGGCCATATTCCAGAAGCATTCTTTCCTGATATTTCACCTGCACCTATGGCAGGCATCCTCGGGGGTTGTAAGGTCTGGGCAAGTGAGGTTTATAGATCTATGGAATAATGTCCAGAGTGGGAGAAAGAACTCTTGTCTGTTTGAGGCAAGTGTGAATGTTGCAAATGGCTACCTTGCTTAGCATTTAATGGCGTTGCATCTTCAAAGCCTGGCTGGTTGCTGCTTGGGGGAATCTTATGTTGGGAGGTGTTAACTGACCCTAATTGATTCTTGTCTGGAATTCCCTGCTTTTTGAGTGTTGCTCTTTATTTACTGTCCTGATTTTAGATTTTTTTTTTAATACTGGTAGCCAGATTGTGTTCATTTTCATGTTTTCCTGCTGTTGAAATTGTCCACATGTTTGTGTGAAACTGTCTATTTGCCTTCAAACAGACAAGACTATGAACCATCGTGGAGATTAAGATCCTCCGGGGAAGCCCTGCTTTCCATCCCGCCATTGTCACAGGCATGATTGGTGAGGACGAGAGACAGGGACTTCTCGGTGATTGCTCCCCAGCTATGGAACTCCCTTCCTGGTGAGATCAGGTCGGCCCCCTCCCTCCTGTCCTTTAGAAGGATGGTAAAAACTTTGCTGTGGGACCAAGCTTTCGGGACAGGGCAATAAAGCGGCAATAGGTAAGATGACCAGGCCAATTAGATTTGATGCGAATGACTAGGACGGTTTTAAATGGTGTATTTTAATATCTTGATAAATGTTTTTTAAGGTTTATGTATTGTATGTTATGGTATGATAAGAAACAAAGATGGCAGGGACCTAACAGAAGCTGAAGAGATCAAGAGAAGGTGGCGAGACTATACAGAAGATCTGTATAGGAAGGATAATAATATTGAGGATAGTTTTGACGGTGTGGTGAATGAATTAGAACCAGACATCCTGAGGAGTGAGGTGGAATGGGCCTTAAGAAGCATTGCTAACAACAAGGCAGCAGGAGACGACGGGATTCCAGCTGAACTGTTTAAAATCTTAAAAGATGATGCTGTCAAGGTGATGCATGCCATTTGCCAGCAAATATGGAAAACACAAGAATGGCCATCAGACTGGAAAAAATCAACTTATATCCCCATACCAAAAAAGGGAAATGCAAAAGACTGCTCCAACTTCCGTACAGTGGCCCTTATTTCTCATGCCAGTAAGGTAATGCTCAAGATCCTGCAAGGAAGACTCCAGCAATACATGGAGCGAGAGTTGCCAGATGTTCAGGCTGGGTTTAGAAAAGGTAGAGGAACGAGAGACCAAGTTGCCAATATCCGCTGGATAATGGAGAAAAGCAGGGAGTTTCAGAAAAACATCTACTTCTGCTTCATTGACTATTCTAAAGCCTTTGACTGTGTGGATCACAATAAATTGTGGCAAGTTCTTAGTGGGATGGGCATCCCAAGCCACCTTGTCTCTCTCCTGAGGAATCTGTACAAGGACCAAGGAGCCACAGTCAGAACTGACCACGGAACAACAGACTGGTTCAAGATTGGGAAAGGCGTACGGCAAGGCTGCATACTCTCACCCAACCTTTTTAACTTGTATGCAGAACACATCATGCGATGTGCGGGGCTTGATGAATGCAAGGCTGGGGTGAAAATTGCTGGAAGAAACATTAACAACCTCAGATATGCAGATGACGCCACTCTGATGGCCGAAAGCGAGGAGGAGCTGAGGAACCTTCTAATCAAGGTGAAAGAAGAAAGCGCAAAAGCCGGGTTGCAGCTAAACGTCAAAAAAACCAAGATTATGGCAACAAGAATGACTGACAACTGGGAAATAGAGGGAGAAACCGTGGAGGCCGTGACAGACTTTGTATTTCTAGGTGCAAAGATTACTGCAGATGCAGACTGTGGCCAGGAAATCAGAAGACGCTTACTTCTTGGGAGGAGAGCAATGTCCAATCTCGATAAAATAGTAAAGAGTAGAGACATCAGACTGGCAACAAAGATCCGCCTAGTCAAAGCCATGGTATTCCCTGTAGTCACCTACGGATGTGAGAGCTGGACCTTAGGGAAGGCTGAGCGAAGGAAGATCGATGCTTTTGAACTGTGGTGCTGGAGGAAAGTTCTGAGAGTGCCTTGGACTGCAAGAAGATCCAACCAGTCCATCCTCCAGGAAATAAAGCCCGACTGCTCACTGGAGGGAAAGATACTAGAGACAAAGTTGAAGTACTTTGGCCACATCATGAGGAGACAGGAAAGCCTAGAGAAGACAATGATGCTGGGGAAAGTGGAAGGCAAAAGGAAGAGGGGCCGACCAAGGGCAAGATGGATGGATGGCATCCTTGAAGTGACTGGACTGACCTTGAGAGAGCTGGGGGTGGTAACGGCCGACAGGGAGCTCTGGCGTGGGCTGGTCCATGAGGTCACGAAGAGTCGGAGACGACTGAACGAATAAACAACAACAACAATTGTATGTTAATCTGTGTCCTGGCATTGAATGTTTGCAGTGTATACTCTGTGCTCCGCCCTGAGTTCCCTTTGGGGTGAGAAGGGCGGAATATAAATGTTTTAAATAATAAATAAATAAACAAATAAATAAGAGTTCTTTCTTCTACCCTGGTCAATCCACAGATATATAAACCTCACTTGCCTAGTTTCCAACAGACACCTCAACATCTGAGGGTGCCTGCCATAGATGTGGGTGAATTGTCAGGAGATAATGCTTCTGGAACATGGCCAGGAAAGCTCACAGCAGGAAAGCTCACAGCAACACAGTGATTCTGGCCATGAAAACCTTCAACAACACCTAAATAACTCCTACTATATTCTCAGAAGCACTTCAGAAGTGTGCCTGAAAGTGAAATCCTACAGCCCAGGTCTTCGCCTCCATACCGAGAAGCTCATACAACAGGTTGACAATCTCCTTCCAGGCCTCCGCTGCTTCCTCGCCCGCAAACTCAGCAAAGTGCGCGGCAGTGGTGTACACATTGAGACGGTCAATGCAGTTCAGAACGAGGGTGATCATCCCCTGCAAAGCAACAGAAAAAACGCTCAGGCCGCGTAGTGATGCTGCAAGCCCACCTGGGAGATTGCAATCTGTCCAGTGTGTTGCTGTGTTTAGCACCCCATTGCTCACCTCCTCCTGGAAGAGGTTTTGCCTGTTTTTGAGAGAGCGGAGCTTGGTCTGTTTCTCCTCATGCTGAAGCTCTTCTTCCGGGTGCTGGAAGTAGTTGATCAAGTCCTGCAAGCTGAGAATCATCCCATCGATGGGAAGATTCACTGGCGTGCTTGATTTAATTTTTCCGCTCAGTGTGTCCAGGCCCCTAGACAGAGGGAAAGAACAGCAAGAATGAGAGAGGATCAAAGGCTGTGGAGACTGGGAATAATTGTCCTTTCCAAGTGATCGCAAACAAGTACAGTCAGCCTTCACATTTGCCGGTCTAACTTCTGCAGATTTCATAAATATATGAACTCTAGGAATCTCCTGTTTCCTTCAGGGTGATTCTACGGCTGGAGGTTGACCATGGAAATTTGCTGGAGAACCTAGAACGGTGGTTCTCAACTTTCCTAATGTCTCAACCCTTTAATACAATTCCTCATGTTGTGGTGACCCCCAACCATGGGGGTCTACAATGGAGAGCACCTTGGATAGCTCTACAATGGATTTGCCACTAGTTGCAATTGTTAGGGAAAACTACCCAAAATATAGCAGAGCACCCAAAAACAAACAGGATACTAAAAATTGAGCATTCAGCTCACAGCAAACAAGCATAATATGCCATTGGTTGTGGTTGTATGACTTCTAATAAGGTCATGCCTTTCCAAAGATCATAAAATCTCCAAAAGGTTATGGAGATTTTCATTTAACAAAATGCACTGACTTGGAAAGCTATTGTCCATGTTGTCGGTGGTGCCCAGAACATAGTCTGTAGCACAAGGGCTAACATTTTACTATACTGAGGAGTACAAATATCCTCAAGACCTACTTGATGAATTGGTTATAGAGTCCAGAGGTGCTGTAGATCATCCGGGCCGCCTGAGACTCCTCATGCTGGCAGCGGGTCAGCGAAAGTGCATCATCCATGTGCCCTTCTTGATGCAAGATGGCCTGGGGAGGATATGAAGGCAGACAGATAAGGAAGGGTATCTTCTCAATCAACACTACTACCAGAGCCAAACTCCACAATGCCACTACAGCAGATTCGAGAAGCTGGCTCTACGGCTACCAACATGGAAAGAATCGGGCTATGAAGTTGAATTAATCTAATGCTGAAGTTGAGCTGCTAAAGCAGGTATGGGCAAACTTGGGCCCTCCAGTTGTTTTGGACCAACACTCACAATTCCAAACAGCCTCAGACCCTTTCCTTTTCCCTGGCTGAGGGGGAAAAGGAAAAGGCCTGAGTGTTAGGGATTCCTCTTCTTCAGAAGAGGAAGGACAGCAGGGAAGAGCTCAGGAATTGGAAGAGGAATCAGACAATGATGGAGAGGCGAAAGGAGAGGCGAAAGGAGACAGAGCACAGACAGCGTTCAGCTAGAATAGCTGCTAGAAACACTGTGCTAATTGGGAGACTCCCTAGCACCTCCTGTATAGGGAATTCAGGGCTATAAATCAGAAGCAAGAGACGATGAGGTCTTGCAAGTGCCCACATTTCTGGAGAAGCAAAAGGAGACACAGCACAGACAGCATTCAGCTAGAATAGCTGCTAGAATCGCTGTACTAATTGGGAGAAGCCCTAGCATCTCCTGTATGGGGAATTCAGGGCTATAAATCAGAAGCAGGAGACGATGAGGTCTTGCAAGTGCCCACATTTCTGGAGAAGCAAAAGGAGACAGAGCACAGACAGGGTTAAGCTAGAATAGCTGCTAGAAACGCTGTGCTAATTGGGGGACTCCCTAGCACCTCCTGTATGTGGAATTCGGGGCTATAAATCAGAAGCAGGAGACGATGAGGTCTTGCAAGTGCCCACATTTCTGGAGAAGCAAAAGGAGACAGAGCACAGACAGCGTTCAGCTAGAATAGCTGCTAGAAACACTGTACTAATTGGGAGAAGCCCTAGCATCTCCTGTATGTGGAATTCAGGGCTATAAATCAGGAGCTTTCGCTGGTAACAACGACTCTGATGCTCCAATGGAACCTGCTTCAAGTCTGCTTCTGAGGATTTAGTGGTCATTGCCCGTTGTCTGATGTAAGACTACTGTTTCTTTTGGGATTTTATGTTGTTGTTGTTCATTCGTTCAGTCGTCTCCGACTCTTCGTGACCTCATGGACCAGCCCACGCCAGAGCTCCGTGTCGGCTGTTACCACCCCCAGCTCCCTCAAGGTCAGTCCAGTCACTTCAAGGATGCCATCCATCCATCTTGCCCTTGGTCGGCCCCTCTTCCTTTTGCCTTCCACTTTCCCCAGCATAATTGTCTTCTCTAGGCTTTCCTGTCTCCTCATGATGTGGCCAAAATACTTCAACTTTGTCTCTAGTATCTTTCCCTCCAGTGAGCAGTCAGGCTTTATTTCCTGGAGGATGGACTGGTTGGATCTTCTTGCAGTCCAAGGCACTCTCAGAACTTTCCTCCAACACCACAGCTCAAAAGCATCGATCTTCCTTCGCTCAGCCTTCCCTAAGGTCCAGCTCTCACATCCGTAGGTGACTACAGGGAATACCATGGCTTTGACTAGGCGGATCTTTGTTGCCAGTCTGATGTCTCTACTCTTCACTGTTTTATCGAGACTGGACATTGCTCTCCTCCCAAGAAGGAAGCGTCTTCTGATTTCCTGGCCACAGTCTGCATCTGCAGTCATCTTTGCACCTAGAAATACAAAGTCTGTCACGGCCTCCACGTTTTCTCCCTCTATTTCCCAGTTGTCAATCATTCTTGTTGCCATAATCTTGGTTTTTTTGACGTTTAGCTGCAACCCGGCTTTTGCGCTTTCTTTTTTCACCTTGATTAGAAGGCTCCTCGGCTCCTCCTCGCTTTCGGCCATCAGAGTGGTGTCATCTGCATATCTGAGGTTGTTAATGTTTCTTCCAGCCATTTTCATCCCAGCTTTGCATTCCTCAAGCCCCGCACATCCTCGCATGATGTGTTCTGCATACAAGTTAAAAAGGTTGGGTGAGAGTATGTAGCCTTGCCGGACGCCTTTCCCAATCTTGAACCCGCCTGTTGTTCCGTGGTCAGTTCTGACTGTTGCTACTTGGTCCTTGTACAGATTCCTCAGGAGAGAGGGAAGGGGGCTTGGTATGCCCATCCCACCAAGAACTTGCCTCAATTTATTATGATCCACACAGTCAAAGGCTTTAGAATAGTCAATGAAGCAGAAGTAGATGTTTTTCTGAAACTCCCTGCCTTTCTCCATTATCCAGCGGATATTGGCAATCTGGTCTCTCGTTCCTCTGCCTTTTCTAAACCCAGCTTGAGCATCTGGCAACTCTCGCTCCATGTATTGCTGGAGTCTTCCTTGCAGGATCTTGAGCATTACCTTACTGGCATGAGAAATAAGGGCCACTATACGGAAGTTGGAGCAGTCTTTCGCATTTCCCTTTTTTGGTATGGGGATATAAGTTGATTTTTTCCAGTCTGATGGCCATTCTTGTGTTTTCCATATTTGCTGGCATATGGCATGCATCACCTTGACAGCATCATCTTTTAAGATTTTAAACAGTTCAGTTGGGATCCCGTCGTCTCCTGCTGCTTTGTTGTTAGCAATGCTTCTTAAGGCCCATTCAACCTCACTCCTCAGGATGTCTGGTTCTAACTCATTCACCACACCGTCAAAACTATCCTCAATATTATTATCCTTCCTATACAGATCTTCTGTATAGTCTCGCCACCTTCTCTTGATCTCTTCAGCTTCTGTTAGGTCCCTGCCATCTTTGTTTCTTATCATACCAATTTTTGCCTGAAATTTACCTCCAATGTTTCTAATTTTCTGGAAGAGGTCTCTTGTCCTTCCTATTCTGTTGTTGGGATTTTATAAGAGACTTTAATTTTGTGTCTGCCTTAAGACTTGCTTATTTTTGTTTGCATTTTTCAACTGCCTTTGATGTTCCTTTGTGTTTGCTGAAGTAAAGCATTTTTCTTTTACTTTCAACATTGTATTAAGGGTGGTTTTTGAAGGGCAAATCAGGACACTGAGACTGTTAGGAATTGTGGGAGTTGAAGTCCAAAACAACTGGAGGGCCCAAGTTTGACCATGCCTGTGCTAAAGGGTTGCACATATTTTGTGTATCTGTTAGGTTCAAGCCCATCAGCTCAGCTGGCCAAGACTTACCCTTCTTTTAAGCAGCCCCAGGCGCAGTGCCTTGGCATCAGCCGCCGCATACGTCACCCAGAGACCACTGTCGACATGCTGCACAAAGCACATGGACTCGCCATACTTGATTTCTGGAGCTCCCATTCCTTCCACATCCCGTTTGGGGGCAACATCTAACTTTTCCTAAAAGGACAAGAAATAAACGGGGAGACCACTGTAAGCTGATGAAGCGTATTCACAATCAAGCTGAAACTCAAGGGAAATTAAAAATAAATGCTTCAATGTGGTAGTCATTGCTTATAGGGGAACTCTTCTCACCTTCGAGGCCCGGAAGCAAAAAGCGGTGGCTTTGGTGTTGGCTTTCTCCGCGTCCACTACAACCAGCCCCTTTTCCTCTGTCAAGGCCAAGTAGTGGCCTGTGGTGACGTGACGGACACGGAAAGGCTGGCCCCACTTCATGTGGCTACCACTCCAGCTATTGGGACAGAAAGTAACTTCTTATTCAAAGAAATATGGCATGTTCCCCATCATAATTACTTCTTAGGTTATAAAGAGAACCATACTGTGTTGTCGAAGGCTTTCATGGCCGGAATCGCTGGGTAGCTGTGAGTTTTCCGGGCTGTATGGTCATGTTCCTGAAGCATTCTCTCCTGACATTTCACCCACATCTATGGCAGGCATCCTCAAAGGTTGTGAGGTCTGTTATGACATTTATTATTTTACTCTATTTTTATTATTTTACTCTATTGTTATTATTACATTTGTAATTTCACTTTATTATTATTATATTTGTTATTTTACTCTATTATTGTTGCTATTATATTTATTATTTTACTCTATTTATTTTTATTACTACATTTGTAATTTTACTTTATTATTATTATTATTATATTTGTTATTTTACTCATTATTGTTGTTATTATTACATTTATTATTTTACTCTATTTATTGTTATTATTACATTTGTAATTTTACTTTATTATTATTATTATTATTATATTTGTTATTTTACTCATTATTGTTGTTATTATTACATTTATTATTTTACTCTATTTATTGTTATTACTACATTTGTAATTTTACTTTATTATTATTATTATTATATTTGTTATTTTACTCATTATTGTTGTTATTATTACATTTATTATTTTACTCTATTTATTGTTATTATTACATTTGTAATTTTACTTTATTATTATTATTATTATATTTGTTATTTTACTCATTATTGTTGTTATTATTACATTTATTATTTTACTCTATTTATTGTTATTATTACATTTGTAATTTTACTTTATTATTATTATTATTATTATTATTATATTTGTTATTTTACTCTATTATTGTTTTTATTATTACATTTATTATTTTACTCTATTTATTATAGTTTCCAACATTTCACAGATATATAACCCTCACTTACCTAGTTTCCAACAGACTTCACAACCTCTGAAGATGCCTGCCATAGATGTGGGTGAAACGTCAGGAGAAAATGCTTCTGGAACATGGCCATACAGCCCGGAAAACCCCCAGCAACCCAGAACCATACTGGTTCAGACTAAAAGCCTATCTTATCCAGTAACCTGTTCCCACAGCAGTCAACCAGAGTCTGATATGAAAGCTTCACGAAATAGGAAAGCTGCTGTTCTGGTCCATAACTCACAGAAATCATCTGTAAGATATGGCCTCAAATACTAATTCTGTGAAGTTCTGGAAATCCCATTAGCAAGACACTCTGGACAAGGTCTCATGATGCTTTGGCACATGCTGGGGTTCTGACAAGGCCATCCTTTCCAAAATACTTGGACTCAATATAGCTCACAACGTAATTAAAACACAGATACAACTGAAAATGTCACAAATGATATTATTAAAATAGACTCAAACCAGTACTCACGTGATTCTTAAGGGCTCCAAACGCCAGAGCGACCGAGCTTGGGAACAAACAGCTCCACCTTCATAGTTCACCACTCTGTAAAAGTTAATTGGGGAAGAGAGGAAGGTCAATGGGGACAGTTTTAGGAAGTACATACAACTGCATTTGTATCTGTTCTTCCCTGTTATCCAATCCCATCTCCCATTTCAGCTATAAAGCTCCCTAAAGATTACCGTATATACTCGAGTATGAACCGGGTTTTTCAGGGGGTTTTTAGGCTGAAAAAGCCCTCCTTGGCTTATATTTGAGTCAAAGTTTATTATTTTACTTTATTATTGTTATTATTATTATTACATTATTATTATATTTACATTATTTTACCCAATTATTTTTTACTACATTTATTATTTTTCTCTATTTATTATTAATAATAATAATAATAAATTATTTTCCTCTAATTATTGTTGTTATTATATTATTTTACTCTACTTATTGTTATTATTACATTTATTATTTTACTCTATCATTATTATATTTATTATTTTACTCTATTTATTTTTTATTACTTTACTATATTTATTATTATTGTTCTTACATTTATTATTTTATTCTATTTATTATTGTTGTTGTTATATTTATTATTTTACTCTATTTATTGTTATTATTACATTTATTATTTTACTTTATCATTATTATCTTTATTATTTTACTCTATCTATTTTTATTATTTTACTATATTTATTATGTTGTTGTTATTACATTTATTATTTTACTCTATTATTATTAAATTATTATTATTATTATTATTTACCGCATTTATATACCGCCTTTCTCAGCCTGAGGCAACTCAAGGCGGTTCACAGTCGGCAGCGATTCAATGTCATAACAATTATCAAAATACAGTTAAAACCATTTTAAAAGCAATTCAACATTTAAAATGTAATATAAAAGAAACAATAATGTCTATCAAAACAAAATCCTCGGTGTCTCCTTACTAAAATCGCTGTCCAATTGCATCATCAGTCATTCCATATATTTGTTTCTATCTAATGATGCTCCATTAGCAAAAGCTTGCTCGAAGAGCCAGATCTTAACCATTTTGTGGAATGTTAGAAGAGAGGGAGCCTATCGTATATCCCTGGGAAGGGCGTTCCATAGCCGAGAGGCCACCACTGAGAAGGCCTGTCTCTTGTCCCCGCCAAACACATCTGCGAGGAAGGTGGGATTGAGAGCAGGGCCTCTCCTTTATTTATTATTTTACATTATTATTATTATTATTATTATTATTATTACTATTTTACTCTATTTATTTTTTATTATTTTACTATATTTATTATTTATTTACTTACTTTGCTTGTATACCACAGTTTCTCAGCCCGTAGGCGACTTAACGCGGTTCACAAGAGCAAAAAGTCAATCCAACAACATACAGAATTTAAAAACCATTAACAACATAATATACAGGATAATGACACATCAATAACAACACATTAACGTCTCGTAACTAGAATCGTGATCCAATTCGTCATCCATAATTCCGTTTCCTATATTCATCGCTATTACTGTTGTGGTTCAGCACCAACGTGATGGGAATGGGAGTGCAGATGGGATTGAGAATAGTGCAGATGTGGGCTCTCAGCTTTCTTCCCATGAATTTAGAGACAGGTCTGTGTCTTCAATGTCTTCACAAGATCGGAATGTGAGTGATAAGGCAGTTGCTGGGAAGCAAGGTCAGACAGTCGGTGGGATGCAAGGCCGGCAAGGCCGCGCAGGCCAGGTGGTGAGAAGGAGTGCACGGCTGGCAGAGAAGGGTTGACCTCATCTGTGGGAAAACTGCTCGTTAAGGCTTGTTTGATGTTTGCTGTTTTGCTGTGAAACGTGTAAGTAATCTGCCTGGACAGAGATCCTGTGTTAGTTCAACGTTGCAATATGGCTTGCAGTAGCCCAGTTCGGGGCTAAGGATTTAGCAACAGCCTGCTTCGTGTAACCTTAAGCTGCTTCCTGGTTTGGGGCTTCTGGTTTTGCTTCATGTCTTCTGCTTAAGCTTCCAAGGAACATATTGGACTTATTATTTTGTAACCACTGAATCTTTTACTGCTTTTACTTTGATTGTTTTCAATAAACTCTTTTACTTCTCAAGATTGGCTGGTTTTGTCTGAGTAAGCAAGGTGAATCTATTCTGAGGTACAACAGTTTGAACTAACCACCAACAAAGTCCTTGCTTCTCCCAGCCACTATGAATCCCGCTGAAGCTCAAGCGATGCAACAACAGCTGGTGACCCTTCAGCAGCAGATAGCAACGATGCAAGGGCAAGCAGCAGCCAACCCTCCGGTTCAACCGCTAAGGACTCCCATGGCGTTGCCTAACAAGTTCTCTGGAGACAGCCAACGGGTCAAGGACTTCCTGGGGCAGTGTGATGCCTATCTCACAGTGCGGGCAGCGGAGTTTCCAGATGAAGCCGCCAAGGTGGGCTTTGCCTACAGTCTGTTGGAGGGCCCGGCCCTCTCCTGGGCCACCGCGTTACGTGAGGCTGCTTCCCCTGTGTGCAACACCGCCAAGGCTTTTATGGATGAACTGCACAAAGTATGGGGAGGCCAAGTGCACCGGGAGATGGCGGATCGTAAGTTGCGAGCGCTCAAGCAGAAAGAAGGACATTTGGCCGAATACATTTCAGAATTTCGTGTTTTGCAGCGGGAGCTTGCCTGGAATGATGCCGCCTACATGAGTGCTTTCAAGGCGGGGCTCACCCAGGAGATGCAGTTGGAGGTGGCCCGTTCCGCTGTCCCAGCCGATTTGGAGGAGTTGATGTCCCTGTGTATCCGGGTAGATGGGACTATGACTACCCAACGCCATATCCTCGCCGGCTCTCGGCCAGTTGGTCGAAGGGGGGCCGATGCAGGGATACCACGTCGCTTGGGACCGCCGCCAGCTCATGTGCTTGACGCAGAGGAGCCCATGCAGTTGGGTTCCATGCGCCCCAAAATCGATGCGGCGGAAAAGGCGCGGAGACAACGGCTGAACCTGTGTTGGTATTGTGGGGGCAGTGGACATTTCTCTCGGGAGTGCCCCGTAAAGAAGAAGATGACCCCTCGCCTGGCGGGGGCCTCTGGTTCAGCGGAGGCCGTGGCGCCCCCGGCCCAGAGTTCGGGTGAGCAGTGGGCCGAACAGCCGGCGGGGGAAGGCAACGACCGAGTTTAGCTGGGCTCGCTGACTCGGTCTCCATCCCGTTTCCAGAGCCCGCCACTGGGATGCTGTTCTTTCTGTTGGTTTCGTTTTGTGTGGCTCAAAAGACTCCCACAGCGGTGCACGCCTTGGTCGACTGTGGGGCCACTAACAATTTCATGGACAGTCGGTTTGTGGAACACCTTGGATTACAATGCTTAGACCTTCAGCCTCCCCGGGATGTACAAAACTTTGATGGGCGCTCGCTGAAAGCCGGGCCGGTCGCTCGCTATACGGCGCCCGTACAGATGAAGGTCGGGGACCATATGGAAGAGGTCTCCTTTTTGGTCACGGACCTTCCACACGCTGTGGTGCTGGGAATCCCATGGCTGGCCAAGCACAACCCGACCATTTGGTGGTCCCAGAAACAGTTACGATTCACTTCGGCCTTTTGTAAAGACCATTGCGGCGGGGAGCGGAAGTGTCGGCTCGCAGAGGTTGCCGCACAGGCTACGGGCCAGCTGCCCGCCAAATATCAAGATTTCTGGGACGTTTTCAGCGAAAAGGAGGCGGAGAGACTTCCCCCCCACCGTCCGTACGACTGCGCTATTGACTTGATTCCGGGCGCCCCGATTCCGCGTGGGCGGTTGTATTCTCTCTCGGAACCGGAGCTGGCAGCTCTCCGGGAGTTTTTGGATACCAACCTACGTAAGGGGTTCATTCGTCCTTCGCAGTCGCCGGCCGGCTCCCCAGTTTTGTTCGTCAAGAAGAAGTCAGGGGAGCTGAGACTTTGTAATGACTATCGAGCATTGAACAACATTACGATCAAGAACCGCTATCCGCTTCCCCTCATCCCGGAGTTGCTCAACCGGTTGCGAGGAGCTCGGATTTTCACCAAATTGGACCTAAGGGGGGCTTATAATTTGGTGCGTATCCGGGAAGGGGACGAGTGGAAGACAGCCTTCCAGACCCGTTTCGGGAGCTTTGAATACAGAGTTATGGGTTTCGGACTCTGCAACGCTCCAGCCACGTTCCAGCACTTCGTCAACGACGTCTTCCGCGATTTTTTAGACCGTTTTCTAGTCATTTACCTGGACGACTTCCTGATTTACTCGACGAATCCCCGTGACCACACTCAACAGGTGCGTGCGGTGCTTCAGCGCCTGAGGGATCATGGACTGTACGCGAAGCTGGAGAAGTGCGCTTTCGACCTAGAGGAAGTAGACTTCCTGGGACACCGCATCTCGGCGGAGGGAATCTCCATGGACCCCACTAAAGTCTCCGCCGTGTTGGAATGGAAATCCCCTGGGAGCAAAAAGGACATCCAAAGATTCATGGGGTTCGCCAATTATTACCGCAAATTCATCCCCGACTTTGCTCGCTGGGCGGACCCTATTACTCAATGCCTGAGAGGTAAACGGCCGTTCCTATGGACTGAGGCGGCTGAAAGAGGGTTTCAGCGGCTCAAAGAACTTTTCACTTCCCAGCCTATCCTGCAACATCCGGATCCTACTAAGCTGTTTGTGGTGCAGGCCGACGCGTCGGATGTGGCGGTCGGGGCAGTGTTGCTACAACCTGCGGGGGATCATCTCCAGCCCTGTGCATATTTTTCTCGACAGTTGACTGCTCCAGAAAGAAACTACACCATTTGGGAAAAAGAGCTCCTAGCCATCAAGTCCGCGTTTGAGACTTGGAGACATTGGCTAGAGGGTGCTCCCCAACCAGTGGAAGTTCATACGGATCACCGCAATCTGGAATATCTCCGTACGTCCCGGAAGTTAAACCAACGACAGCAGCGTTGGGCATTGTTTTTTGAGAGATTCAACTTCCGAATTTGCTACGTGCCGGCGGCCCAAAACAAACAAGCAGATGCTTTGTCGCGCAAGCCGGAATATACTCGGGGCCAAGAAGACTCCTCAGAGTCCTGTATTTTGCGGCCAGAAAACTTTGCATTTACCAACACAACGAGGCCCCCTTCGACTTTGGCTGAAAGAATCCGGGCACGGCAGCAAGAGGACTTGTGGGTGCAAGAACAACTGGAGGCCGGATTAAAGTTCCCATTTCAAGAAATAGATGGGATGCTGTGTCATCGTTCACAGGTCTATGTGCCGCTTGGCCCCGAGCGGGAGGAAATCTTAAAACTATGCCATGATACCAAGCCGGCGGGACATTTTGGGATTTTTAAAACACTGCAGCTAATACTGAGGGACTTTTGGTGGCCCAAGATCCGGCGAGAGGTCGAGAAATATGTCAACGGCTGTCCTGTTTGTCACCGCGCCAAGAATCCTACTGGCAAACCGGCTGGTTTGCTACAACCTCTGCCTACTCCGAGTCGGCCCTGGGAAATTGTGTCGGCCGATTTCATCACGGATTTACCGGAATCCCAAGGTTTCACTACCATTCTGGTGGTGGTGGATCTGTTTACCAAGATGGGACACTTCATTCCCTGTGGGGGAGTGCCTACTGCCAAAGAAACTGCCGATTTATTCCTAAGCCACATTTTCCGTCTTCATGGACTTCCAAAGAGCTTGGTGACCGACCGTGGGGCTCAATTTACTTCGCACTTCTGGAAGGAGATACAACGACAGTTAGACATCGCGAGTCGGATGTCGTCGGCGCATCATCCACAGTCTGATGGCCAGACCGAGAAGACCAACGCCACCCTTGAACAATACTTGAGATGTTTTGTCAATTATCAACAGGACAATTGGGCCTCGCTTCTTGCTGTAGCCGAGTTTGCCTACAACAATGCTACTCACGGGTCGACTAAAGAGGCCCCGTTCTTTGCTAACTATGGATACCACCCCCGGTTCTTTCCCTCCGTGATTGGGCCTGGGGAGGTCCCTGCTGCTACCACTTGGCTGCAGGAGCTCTCAGCGATTCAAGAGATCTTAAAGACTCAGCTTGAACAGGCAAAAGAGGATTACAAACGGATGGCAGATACCCATCGTCAATCAGGTCCACCGATTCAAGTGGGAGATCGTGTTTGGCTGTCCACTAAACATCTGCCTATCCAACGCCCCTCTCGGAAGCTGGACGCACGGTTTGTGGGACCATACCCAGTGGTGGAACAGTTAAATCCTGTGACCTTTAAACTAAAACTTCCGCACGGCATGCGGATTCATCCAGTTTTCCATCGATCTTTGCTGCGACCCGCCACGGAAGTCCGGCCGGATGCTGGCGGGGCTCCTCCGCCCCCCCCGATTCTACGCGATGGCGAGGAGGAGTTCGAAGTAGCGGACATTTTAGACTCTCGTCGTCATCACCGCAAGTTACAGTACTTGGTGGACTGGGTGGGCTATGGGCCTGAGGAGCGCTGTTGGGTGGATGCTCGGGATGTTCATGCTCCTCTCCTAGTGTCCCGTTTTCACCGGGCCTACCCGGCCAAGCCCGGGCCGGTGGGGGGCCCTCGGGGGGGCCCTAGGGGGGGGGATAGTGTTGTGGTTCAGCACCAACGTGATGGGAATGGGAGTGCAGATGGGATTGAGAATAGTGCAGATGTGGGCTCTCAGCTTTCTTCCCATGAATTTAGAGACAGGTCTGTGTCTTCAATGTCTTCACAAGATCGGAATGTGAGTGATAAGGCAGTTGCTGGGAAGCAAGGTCAGACAGTCGGTGGGATGCAAGGCCGGCAAGGCCGCGCAGGCCAGGTGGTGAGAAGGAGTGCACGGCTGGCAGAGAAGGGTTGACCTCATCTGTGGGAAAACTGCTCGTTAAGGCTTGTTTGATGTTTGCTGTTTTGCTGTGAAACGTGTAAGTAATCTGCCTGGACAGAGATCCTGTGTTAGTTCAACGTTGCAATATGGCTTGCAGTAGCCCAGTTCGGGGCTAAGGATTTAGCAACAGCCTGCTTCGTGTAACCTTAAGCTGCTTCCTGGTTTGGGGCTTCTGGTTTTGCTTCATGTCTTCTGCTTAAGCTTCCAAGGAACATATTGGACTTATTATTTTGTAACCACTGAATCTTTTACTGCTTTTACTTTGATTGTTTTCAATAAACTCTTTTACTTCTCAAGATTGGCTGGTTTTGTCTGAGTAAGCAAGGTGAATCTATTCTGAGGTACAACAATTACATACATTATTTTACTCTATTATTATTATTATTATTATTATTATTATTACATTTATTATTTACTCTATTATTACTGTTATTATTACATTTCCATTATTTTACTCTGTTATTATTATTTTATTACATTTATTGTTTTACTCTATTATTATTGGAAGGATACACGAGCAGATTTACATTGAAGAAGTTTAGAATAATGGTTTAATCAGAGCTGTTCAGTCTTATCTTAAATTACAGTTTCATGTAAATATTCAAAAACATTTAACCCACTGATGCCTCAATTAATGTAATTTTATTGATATCTATCTTTATTTTGAAATTTACCAGTAGTGTTGTATTTCCCATCCTCGGCTTATTTATTAATAGAGTAAAATAATAAATGGAGTAATAATAAATAGCATAAAATAATAATAATAATAATAATAGAGTAAAATAATGGAAATGTAATAACAGTAATAATAGAGTAAATAATAAATGTAATAATAATAAATAGAGTAAAATAATGGAAATGTAATAACAGTAATAATAGAGTAAATATTAAATGTAATAATAATAAATAGAGTAAAATAATGGAAAGGTAATAACAGTAATAATAGAGTAAAATAATAAATGTAATAATAACAATAATAGAGTAAAATAACAAATATAATAAAAATAAAGTAAAATTACAAATGTAATAATAACAATAAATTGAGTAAAATAATAAAAATAGAGTAAAATAATAAATGTAATAACAACAATAATAAATAGAGTAAAATAATAATAACAGAGTAAAATAATAAATGTAACAACAACAACAATAATACGTTTTCCTAGTTTTTTGTGGTAAAATAGGCACCTTAACTTATATTCAGGTCGGCCTATACTCGAGTATATATGGTACATCTGTTGCTGCAAACAGAGTTCAAAATATATGTACAATTAACTCAGCAGGGGAGGGGGAGATGTAGGAATAAAATCCCATTTTTCCCTGTAGATTCAAGCCAGAGCAAACTCCTAGTTTGTGTGTGTGCTTCCTCATTAATAACTTTTGCCATCTCGACCACATTCTGATGTTGCTTGACCATATGTGTCCCTGTTTTCACCTGTGAAATGTTGGAAGGTACGACACAGCCCCATATGTCGTGCTTACCTGCGCTGCTCTTCATTTGGATCTGTCGTAGCGATAGTAAGGCACTCATCCATGTGGCCATGGAAGAGACGCATAACGTGGCCTCCCGTTACATACCCTGTACACATAGGAAAGAGAAGGAGAAGTGAACAAGTGGCCACAGGAAGGAAATCCAGTAACCAAGTGTACAAAGGTTGCTTTAATAATTTTACATGTAATATCGCAGTAAGGTAGGGATGGGCAACTATGGGAGGCTACTCAACACCTTGAACAATTCCATCAGCCTCCGAAAAATCCTGCAAATCTCTTGGGACGATAGGTGGACAAATGTCAGTGTGCTGGAAGAAGCAAAGACCACCAGCACTTAAGCGATGCTCCTATGGCATCACCTTCGCTGGACTGGCCATGTCGTCTGAATGCCCAATCGCCATCTCCTAAAGCAGTTGCTCTACTCCAAACACAAGTACGGAAAATGCAATATTGATGGACAGGAAAAGAGATTGGACGATGGGCTGAAAAAGTGGCATAGACACAGAGAACTGGGAAGCCCTGGCCCTTGGGCACTCTAACTAGAGGTCAGCTGTGACTAGCAGTGCTGTGGGATTTGAAGAGGCACGAATGGAGAGAGAAAGAGAGAAATGTGCCAAGAGGAAGGTGCATCAAGCCAACCCTGACCGGGACCGCCTTCCGTCTGGAAACTGATGTCCTCACTATGGAAGAATATGCGGATCAAGAATATGGCTCTCATAGCCACCTATGTATCCACCGCCAAGATCATACACTTGGAAGGCAATTATACCCAGAGAATGAGGGATCACTTAAGTAAGTCTGCATTAACTCTGTATGGCTTGCCACCACATTCTCCCCTATAAACTAAAATAATCTTATTTTGCCCACAAATACTCCTGAACTCCTTCTAGGAGACACAAGGAGCATTTACATCATGTTTTATGGGCTTCCTGAGACTTTTTTTTCAGCTACACAAAGTAACTAGAAATTAATTGTGGTGGTGAGAAGACAAAAAAGTGGTGAAGATACTCCCTCCGCACCACCTGAGAGCCGTTCAGCAGTGGAACTCTCTGCCCCAGAGTGTGGTGGAGGCTCCTTCTTTGGAAGCTTTTAAACAGAGGCTGGATGGCCATCTGTCAGGGGTGATTTGAATGCAATATTCCTGCTTCTTGGCAGGGGGTTGGACTGGATGGCCCATGAGGTCTCTTCCATCTCTTTGATTCTATGATTCTCTTGGAGGGTGTTTGGGACAAGAGAAGAAAAACCCAAGCCTCAGTTCTGATTCATAAAAGTGGTCACCAGACTTGCCACAGTTGCCCACCCCTCATGACAGACACACCTTCTTCACAGCAGGAGCAGATGGGGTTCATGTTCCAAAGAGTTTGCATGAAGGATGCGTCGGCTTGAAGCTCTCCACTGGCTGTGGACAGGTGCTGGAAATGAAGAAAGAAACCACTGAGAAAGAAAACATATGGGAGCAGGGTGCCAAAAGTGAGGAAGGGAGAGAATGAATGGGAAACTTTCAAGTTCCAAAACCTCACAACCTCTGAGGATGCCTGCCATAGATGCAGGTGAAACATCAGGAGAGATTGCCTGATGACAACAGTGGTTCTCAACTTTTCTAATGCCGTGACCCCTAAATAAAGTTCCTCATGTTGTGGTGACCCCCAGCCATATTTTTGTTGCTACTTCATAAATAATTTTGATACTCTTATGAATTCTAATGCAAATATCTAATATGAAGGATGTGTTTTTATAGTTACAAATTGAACATAATTAAAGCATAGTGATTAATCGCAAAAACAATACATTTGGGGGAGTATGGACAACGGATGATGGGATTTACAGTACCTTCAACCAATTCAGCTGTGACTTCCACAGACCACAGAGATCCTCCACAAATTACAGACCTGGACCAAACTTGGCACATAGAACTCCCATGACCAACTGGAGGAGTTTGGGAGGAATTGACAGTGATTTATGGGAGATGTAGTACACCTACATCCTGAAAGCACTGTGAACAAATGACTATGGATCTGGACCAAACTTGGCATGAATACTCAATATGCCCAAATTTGAACAATGGTGGAGTTTGGGGAAAATGGATCTTGACATTTGGGAGTTGCAGTTGCTGGGATTTATAGTTCCTCTGCCATCAGAGAGCATTCTGAACTACAACAAAAATGGAATTGAAGGAGCTTGGCATACAGAACTCCCATAACCAACAGAAATTACTGGAGAGTTTTGGGGTTATTTTCCTGACATTTGGGAGTTGCTGGGATATATAGTTCCCTCCAATCCAAAAGCATTCTGAACTCATGCAACCATGGAATGGACTCAAACTTGGCACAGAGAACTCCCTCCACCCATTCCTTGGAGGGGGCGGGGCAGCCAAGGCAGTTTTGCGACCCCTCAAAAATGGCCTAACAACCCCCCCAGGGGTCGCGACCCCCAGGTTGAGAACCGCTGCTCTAGAACATGGTCCAAAAAAGCTACAACAACTCAATTTCCAAGTTGCCACTGATTTTATTTATTTACTTATTTATTTACAGTATTTATACCCCACCCTTCTCACCCCGAAGGGGACTGAGCAGCTTACAGAACATACGGCAAATATTCAATGCCAATTATACAATTAACAAGGACAGACAACACAAACAGGTAAAGGCAGAGTTTCCCATCTTGTACCGAGGAGCTTTCCTCCGATCGATGTTCTTAAGGGCATCTTTATTACCTCCCCGCTAAAAGTGGTACCTACTTATCTACTTGCATTTCTGCTTTCGACCTGCTAGGTGGAAACGTGAGATGGGGTTAACGGTGAGTGCTCACCTTGACCCAGGCTTGAACTACCAACCTTACGATCGGCAGGATTTTTCTACAGCACAGCAGTTTTGCTTGCTATAGCCAGTTATGAAGTAGCAACTCCCACAAAAAGTGGTACCTATTTATCTATTTATCTTCATTTACTTATGAAGTAGCAATTCCCACAAAAAGTGGTACCTATTTATCTACTTGCATTTCTGCTTTCGACTTGCTAGGTGGGCAGGTGAGATGGGGTTAACGGTGGGTGCTCACCTCGACCCAGGCTTGAACTACCAACCTTATGTTCGGCAGGATTTTTCTACAGCACAGCGGTTTTGCTTGCTATAGCCAGTTATGAAGTAGCAACTCCCACAAAAAGTGGTACCTATTTATCTACTTGCATTTCTGCTTTCGACCTGCTAGGTAGGCAGGTGAGATAGGGTTAACAGTGGGTGTTCACCTCGATCCAGGCTTGAACTACCAACCTTATGTTCAGCAGGATTTTTCTACAGCACAGCGGTTTTGCTTGCTATAGCCAGTTATGAAGTAGCAACTCCCACAAAAAGTGGTACCTATTTATCTACTTGCATTTCTGCTTTCGACCTGCTAGGTAGGCAGGTGAGATAGGGTTAACGGTGGGTGCTCACCTCGATCCGGGCTTGAACTACCAATCTTATGTTCGGCAGGATTTTTCTACAGCACAGCGGTTTAGTCTGCTCTAGCCAGTTATGAAGTAGCAACAAAATCATTTTATGGTTGGAGGTCACCACAACATGAGGAACTGTATTAAGGGGTCGCAGCATTAGGAAGGTTGAGAAACACTGCCCTAAGCCATTAAACCTCCTGATCAGAGCATCTCTGAGTGAGAGTCTATATGGAACATACACACACGCACATTATTAAAATGAAGTTCTCCTGCATGAATTGACCACTCCACCCGACCCAAGAATACACTCACCAGGTACCGCTCAGAAGAGACGCTCACAAGGATGAGGTCATCACCGACGCGCACCTTCTCCCCTTCTGATCGTTGCTTTGAGGCTGGATGGATGGTCCACCAACAGGCTTCTCCTGATAGTAGCAGGAGAGATGATTTATGGATAAGTATGTATAAGAAAGAGAGAGAGAAGAGCATGGTAGGCAGTTTTGGCAGGTTTTTTGAAATAACAAAAAGGTATTGTGAATCAGCCTGTGTTTGTGTTTCAGGATCCTGATGTGGGAAATGAGGAGGGAAATGATGAGAGAAATGATGGTGTCGAGGCTGAGGTACAAGATGGAGATGGTTTGGTCAATGATTTTCATGCAGACAATGACAGAGAGGCCCCAGTGCAAAGGGCAGTTTCTCATGGGAATATCCCTGCTGGGCCTAGCAATGATGGTTCACTCCCTCTCTCTGTGAGCTCTCAAGATTTGGGTTTGGAAAACAATCTGACACCTGGGAATTTTAATGAGCAGCCAGATAGGGGGCTGAAGAATAGGCGGCTGGAGATTAGCCAGGATCGACAGCAAACTCAGTGTTTACGTCACTCTGAAAGACTTTGCCTGATAAGGGAGTAAATGTGGGGGAAAGAGAAACCAATTTCTGAGTTTTGGGATATAAGGTTTGCCTCAAGTGGAAACCTATTAGATCAGGCATCGTTTGGAAATCAAGTTCATGTGCCATGGAAATCCTGTTCAAGGGGTCTTGTTCTTGTGGAGTTTTTTTAGCCTTATGGATTGTTTTTGCATCCTGTTGATTCCTATCTGGATAATTGCTGTCTTGGATTGCTTTTATATCTGTTTCTTCACTCTTCGTGTGGTGTGTTTCAAAGTCAGAGGGCTTTTTCCTGATCTGGAGTGCAACAAAAGGGACAACAGCTCTTAAGAAGTGTGTGTTCTATCTAAATTCCAAATGAAAGGATGCAGTTCGCTTACCCACATATTCCTCTGTAAAATTAATGCATTGTTTATTTATTTATTTATTCATTTATTTACGGCATTTCTACCCTGCCTTGCTCATCCCGGAGGAGACTCAAGACGGCTTTACATAGAGGCAACAATTCAATGCCTTAAAACATTGATGTGTTGATGTGGAGGGTGTCTGGTTTGCCTACTCTGGAATAAGCAACATATAATTGTCCTTCTTTAGGGGTCCCTTTCAAATCTATGATACTATATCTGTGTGTGTGTGAATCATATATATCTATCTATATCTATGGCTGGATGGCTCTTTGTCAGGAGGGCTTTGATTACATTTTCTTGCCCTGGTGAAGAGAGTTGGACTGGATGGCCTTTAGTATTTTCTGTTGGTCATGGGGGTTCTGTGAGGGAAGTTTGCCCCAATTCTGTCGTTCGTGAGGTTCAGAATGTTCTTTGATTATAGGTGAACTATAAATCCCAGTAACTACAACTCCCAAATGTCAAGGTCAATTTTCCCCAAACTCCTTCTGTGTTCATATTTGGGCATATGGAATATTTCTGCCACGTTTGGTCCAGATCCATCATTGTTTGAGTCCACAGTGCTCTCTGGATGTAGGTGAACTACAACTCCCAAACTCAAGGTCAGTGCCCACCAAACCCTTCCAGTGTGTTCTGTTGGTCATGGGAGTCCTATCTGCCACGTTTGGTTCAATTCCATCATTGGCGGAGTTCAGAATGCTCTTTGATTGTAGATGAACTATAAATCCCAGCAACTACAACTCCCAAATAACAAACTCAATTTTATGAGTGAAGGACATACATTGGATTGTTAGATGTATGCTGTCCAATTTTGGTGTCAGTTCGTCCCGTGGTTTTTCAGTTATGTTAATCCCACAAACGAGCATCCTACCGACTGTTAGGAATTGTGGGAGTTGAAGTCCAAAACACCTGGAGGGCCAAAGTTTGCCCATACCTGCTATAAGCTATCAGACCTCCAAAGAAGGGACATCCCATCCGTGCACAGCCACCTACCAGTTGCATCTTCCTGCAGGCCCACGTCAAAGGCGAGTTTATCCGTCAAGGAGCGGGATGTGGTTAAGCAGCTTAAATACTAACAATTGGAATGGAAAGAAGATAAAATAGTACTTTTTGAATTCATTGACATCACATAGATGAAAAACAAACCTGAAGAATTCTCCTCTTTATATCACAGCCTAAAATTAGTTGTTTGCTTAAACTCAGAATAATCAAGTATCAACCAGGGCTAACCAAAATATCCAAAAAGTATTTGGTGGATAGAGAGGCCATCTTGATCCAATGCAGTGAGGAAATCTTTGACTGAAATATTAAAAATTAGCTAGAAAATGTTAATTACAAGCACTGAAAGGGTTAAATGGATACATTGACTCAGCAAAAGTTGTAGTTCAATATACGTAGATGTGCCTGTAGCTTAGTAGCTGTCAGTCTGTGAGAGGTCTCTGTGGGAGAAAGGCCTCAGTGTTAGTAGGCCTCAGTATGAGAACCTCTCAGTGTGAGAGCGGCCTTGGTGTGAGAAGACCTCAGTGTTAGTTTGCTTCAGTCTGAGGGAGGCCTCAGTGGGGAAAGGCCTCAATGTGAGGTAGGCCTCAGTTTTAGTAGGCCTCAGTATGAGAACCCCTCAGTGTGAGAAGGCCTCAGTGTTAGTTCACCTCAGCCTGAGAGAGGCCTCAGTCAGGGAGAAAGGCCTCAGTGTGAGGTAGGCTTCAGTGTTAGTAGGCCTCAGTATGAGAACCCCTCAGTGTGAGAGCGGCCTCAGTGTGAGAAGACCTCAGTGTTAGTTCACCTCCGTCTGAGAGAGGCCTCAGTGGGAGAAAGGCCTCAATCTGAGGTAGGCCTCAATGTTAGTAGGGCTCAGTATGAGAACCCCTCAGTGTGAGAGCGGCCTCAGTGTGAGAAGGCCTCAGTGTTAGTTCACCTCAGTCTGAGAGAGGCCTCGTGGGAGAAAGGCCTCAATGTGAGGTATTATTATTTCGTATCAAATAATATAACAATTAAATAATTAAATATAATAATAATGTGAGGTAGGCCTCAGTGTTAGTAGGCCTCAGTCTGAGAAGGCCTCAGTATAAGAAGTCCTTAAGTGTGAAGTGTCAGTGAAGTGTCCACACTTTATCTGCGTAATGTAAACCTTGTTTTTGTAAAGGGGGCAACCATATTATTTTGATATAAACAAAAGCCTCATATGGAAGAGGTAATATTGCCCTGTGTTTTTGTTCTTTTGGCTACTCATGCTGGGTCATGCTTCTAATATGTTACTCTCCTGTATGTGTATGAGAAGGGTCTTTTGTTAATAAGCCCACTCACCCAACAGGGATGACCACCAATTGCGAGTTAAAATTATTGTGGTTACCTTCCTACCCCTAAGAGAAGATTTGAAAAGTAGGATTTGGGCCGGGGGGGGGGGGGGGGGCTTTCAAATTTACCTAGTTAAATTTCAATTAACTAGGTAATTTTATTACAAAAATGTGAGTCAAGCACTGAAAGGGTTAAATTGATACAATGACTCAGCAAAAGCTGTAGTTCAATATACGTAGATGTGCCTGTAGCTTAGTAGCTGTCAGTCTGTGAGAGGTCTCTGTGGGAGAAAGGCCTCAGTGTTAGTAAGCCTGAGTATGAGAACCTCTCAGTGTAAGAAGGCCTCAGTGTTAGTTCACCTCAGTCTGAGAGAGGCCTCAGTGGGAGAAAGGCCTCAATGCGAGGTAGGCCTCAGTGTTAGTAGACCTCAGTATGAGAACCCCTCAGTGTGAGAGCAGCCTCAGTGTTAGTTCACCTCAGTCTGAGAGAGGCCTCAGTGGGAGACAGGCCACAATGTGAGGTATTATTACTTCGTATCAAATAATATAATAATTAAATATTATAATAATGTGAGGTAGGCCTCAGTGTTAGTAGGCCTCAGTCTGAGAAGGCCTCAGTATAAGAAGGCCTCATGTATGAAGCTCCAGTGTGAAGGTTGTGTTATGTAAACCTTGTTTTTTTTAAATAATTAAATATAATAATAATGTGAGGTTGGCCTCAGTGTTAGTCTGAGAAGGCCTCAGTGTGAAGCATCAGTGTGAACGTTGAACTTTATTTGTATTATGTAAACCTTGTTTTTGTAAATAGTGCAACCATATTATTTTAATATATATTTTTTGGTCTGTGTTTCTTTGTTCTCTTGATCACTTTTGGCTTCTGGTGCTGGGTCACGCTGCTGCTAACAAGTTACTCTGCTGTACATTTATGAGGAGGGTCTTCTGTTAATAAGCTCACTCGCCCAACAATTTTAACGTTCTTATTGTGATAGCTACCATCTGCAATTTAATCCTGCAGTCACACTGATCAAATTAAAAGCAGACATAACCGAATCACATCAAGCAATCAGTTCAGTAGTAAATCAGCTGTCAGAAGCCCATGTGAACACAAACTCTGGTTAAAGAGCGATCTATTGCTCTTATTTGACTCACACTCTCATAGTCCTCCTAGGAATGTTGGCGTAGAAGGAAAGGACATCGCCCCACCCTAGATGACCTCAGTTGCTTGACTTAGAAGTGAGATTCAGCCTCCAGAACTCGCAGACCTTTCAATGTTTGACACCTCCTTGGCTGAGAAATGTGCCCACTGCTCATAACCCCTTTCGGGATTCCTTGCAATTTCTGCATCCCAGGAAAAGAACATATGACGTACGCTTGAAAATAAATCTGCTTAGCTCAGGGTTGAGGACGGCAACACGAAATGGCTCTGCTGAGGCTGTAGTAAAATACTCACCCTACCTCTAGAGCAGGCATGAGCAAACTTGGTCCCTTCAGGTGTTTTGGATTTCAACTCTCACCATTCCTAACAGCCTCAGACCCCTTCCTTTTCCTCCTCAGCTGCTTAAGCAAGAAGGCCTCAGTGGGAGAAAGGCCTCCGTCTGACAGAACCCTCAGTGTGAGGTAGCCCTCAATGGGAGAAAGGAAAAGGAAGGGGTCTGAGGCTGTTAGGAATGGTGGAGTTGAAGTCCAAAACACCTGGAGGGACCAAGTTAGCCCATGCCTGCCTTAGAGTCACCCATTATTGTATCAAATCCACCTCATTTCGGGGATTTCACCCTTCTTTCCATCAAAATACACATCTTTTCTGAACTCTCTTCTCCTTACCATGCCGCTGTGGGAATGCCGGAGAAGAATAGCATGTCCATATAGCAGAGTCCGGTGTCCACCACCTTGAGAAGACTGAGAACAAGAAGGCAAAACATTAACCAAATCAATCTCTGAATTTAGGAGTCCGAACTATGGAATACCTATTCTGGAGTTCCCTCAATCTCATTCCTCATCACACGATATCTTCCTTTAAGACAACTGGAAGGTTCTCGGCAAAACAAAAGCTGTGAAACATGGACTGGTGCAAGACGCATCGGAGTCCTAACAATTTATCTAGGGAACAACAAAACGATGGCCATAAGATATATTAACAGATCTACCTCATAGTCGAGTTTTCAAATAATCCCACAAGGTAGAGTTTGTTTGTTTGTTTGTGGTTTTTTTGTTGTTGTTTCAGGCGCAACTTGAGAAACTGCAAGTCGCTTCTGGTATGAGAGAATTGGCCGACTGCAAGGACGTTGCCCAGAGGACGCCCGGATGTTTTGATGTTTTACCATCCTTGTGGGAGGCTTCTCTCATGTCAAGATAGCAGCTCGGGGTTAGGGTAAAAGATCCCAGGATTTTTCTACCGTTGGGGGAAAGGGAAAGTTAACTCGACAACTGAAGGAAAAGGGAAAGAAGGAACATCTATATGGTTTCCTAAATTGACTGTTTGTGTTTGTAACTTCATCAAGCTGTGCCAAGTCTGTCAAGGACCTAGAGAAATAAATGTTCTATTTGATGTTCAAATCTGGACTGGCCTCAGTTGCTGGGAATCTTGAGCTTCTAAGAAAGACACCCGCGATTCACTCGGATAAAGAGAGAAGCACATCTTAGTTTTAACTTTATAGTGTCTGGGTGTGACGGCACAGGTACAGTTCAGTTATTTCAACAGTATTTTACTGTACACAGCAAATAGTAAAATTATTTACACCCTGGTATGTTCTGACTTGCTCAATCGTCACTCAGCTCCTCACAATGACCGTAAGGCATTATATAAACCGACTGAAGAATTTCCTTTGAGAAATTTACTGCAAGAGAATGTGGAAGAACATGGCAAAATCGCATTTGTAGGATTTGTTCAGTGGCCTCCAAAAGGACAAGCAAATAAACCCATAAAAATTGATCTAAACAGGCTTCCTGGCAATTGTAGTCGGGCAGTCGTACTTGAGAATTTTGCAAAGACTTTTCACAAGTCAAAATATTACTTATTACAATATATACATGTTGGCAGCTTCCTACATGATATTCCTAGGTATCTAGTATTTTTTTCCACCTGGGTGATTTCACAATAATTAAATACAGCCATTGTTAGCTAAAATATGTACAAAATATGTAACACATCACACAATTATAATATAAACAGTCCTAACTTGCATAGGCTAACTAATGCAAATGCAGGAATAACTACATAGATCATTGTCACTGTCCTATTTATCAACAATATAAATAACTGTAATTACCCAAGTCATATTCTTACAGAATGCAGTCATTATTGGATGATTACAGCTGTAACCAATATGGGCATAATACTTAGATCACATTGCTACAGTGTATATATCAGTGGTTCCCAACCTTTTCTGACCAGAGACCACTTGACCAGGGACCATTCTCCAACATTAGTACCAAAGGGGTTACGAATCAGTTGTCAACTTTAGATTCGGTTTGGTTATTTGGGGTGCTGAAAATTGCATTGGATAGACCACATCAGCTCTAGTTTCTGATACAGAACATATGCCATCCAGTAGTCACTATCTGCTCGCCCACAGAAAACTGTCAGAAATATTAAAAATTAACTAGGTATTTTTCATTACAAAACTGTAAGTCAAGCACTGAAAGGGTTAAATGGATGTAATGACTCAGCAAAAACTGCCGTTCAGTATAAACAGGTGTGTCTGTAGCTTAGTAGCCCTCAGTCTGGGAGAGTTCTCTGTGGGAGAAGGGCCTCAGTGTGAAGTAGACCTCAGTGTGAGGTTGGCCTAAGTGTGTGAGAAGGTTTCAGTAAGAGAAGCCCCAGGTTGAAGGCTTCATGTGTAAAAGGCTACTGTGTGAAGCTCCTGTGTAGCTTCAGTGTGAGAAGAGGCTCTGTGAGAGTGAAACTGTTTAATCTGCATGAGAAAAAAGCCCAGCATGGAAGCAAAGAAGGAAGTGTAAACGGCTTAACTTTATTTCTGTTATGGAAACCTTGTTCTTAGGCTGCTGTGTGTAAAAGGCTACTGTGTGAAGCTCCTGTGTAGCTTCAGTGTGAGAAGAGGCTCTGTGAGAGTGAAGCTGTTTAATCTGCATGAGAAAGAAACCCAGCGTGGAAACAAAGAAGGAAGTGTAAATGGCTTAACTTTATTTCTGTTATGGAAACCTTGTTCTTAGGCTGCTGTGTGTAAAAGGCTACTGTGTGAAGCTCCTGTATGGCTTCAGTGTGAGAAGAGGCTCTGTGAGAGCGAAGCTATTTAATTTGCATGAGAAAGAAGCCCAGCGTGGAAGCAAAGAAGGAAGTGTAAATGGCTTAACTTTATTTCTATTATGGAAACCTTGTTCTTAGGCTGCTGTGTGTAAAAGGCTACTGTGTGAAGCTCCTGTATGGCTTCAGTGTGAGAAGAGGCTCTGTGAGAGCGAAGCTGTTTAATCTGCATGAGAAAGAAGCCCAGCATGGAAGCAAAGAAGGAAGTGTAAATGGCTTAACTTTATTTCTGTTATGGAAACCTTGTTATTAGGCTGCTGTGTGAAGGGCTACTGTGTAGCTTCAATGTGAGAAGAGGCTCTGTGAGAGTGAAGCTGTTTGATCTGCATGAGAAAGAAGCCCAGCATGGAAGCAAAGAAGGAAGTGTAAACGGCTTAACTTTATTTCTGTTATGGAAACCTTGTTCTTAGGCTGCTGTGTGTAAAAGGCTGCTGTGTGAAGCTCCTGTGTAGTTTCAGTGTGAGAAGAGGCTCTGTGAGAGTGAACCTGTTTTAACTGCATGAGAAAGAAGCCCAGCGTGGAAGCAAAGAAGGAAGTATAAAGAACTTTGTGTTATGGAAACCTTGTTCTTGTAAATAGTGTAATCATATTATTTTACTATAAATAAAAGTCTCCTATGGAAGAGATAACATTCATCTGAGTGTTTTTGCTTTTTTTATCACTTTGGGCTACTGGTGCTGGGTCATGCTGCTGCTATGCTGTGCATTTATGAGGAGGGTCTTTTGTTAATAAGCCTACTCGCCCAACAAAACCCATAATTAATAATCTAGAGCTGATGTGGTAGTAGTAATCTTTTGTGGAAGGTCAGTCTCTCCCCTCCTGATATCCCCATTACCTTGGCAAGAGGGTTTCATGAGACCAGTCACTCTTATTGCCGCATGATTTTGAGGCAACGGTGTAGTAATGGTGAGGCCGCGGACCACATTTTTGTTCTTGCGGTCCACTGGTGGTCCATGAACCACAGCTTGGGAACCACTGGTATATGATTGTTAGCGGAGAGATGATATCACAGCAATAGATATGGTAATGAATATTTGCACCATGCCATTGCGTGATATTCTGTATGGACATAATTCCCAAACATCTGATAGCTGAGGCACACTATAGTTTTCTGAATTAAAACTGGAAGTACATTCCTTTCTTACAGCTGGAAAGATGGACTCTTAGGGTGTAAGAATAACAAATGCTGTCAATTTCAATTCATGATTAAATGTGATTAAAGTCTGATTCTTGTGAGTTTCCATAATGTTCTCATTGTGTCTGCCTAAACGCAAACCTCGAGATGTAAGAGATAACCCATCCCTAGAAATCATCTGTTGGGTCAACCTCCAGGCATTTCTGTGGCATCTCTACAATAGCGATGACTGCCGAAGGCTTTCATGGCCGGAATCACTTGGTTGTTGTAGGTTTTTTCGGGATATATGGCCATGTTCTAAAAGCATTTTCTCCTGATGTTTTGCCTGCATTTATGGCAAACATCCTCAGAGGATGCTTGCCATAGATGCAGGCGAAACGTCAGGAGAAAATGCCTTTAGAACATGGCCATATATCCCGAAAAAACCTACAACAGCCCATCTATGACTGCATTGTTCATTTTGCTTCAAATGCAGAAGCTGGTTAAGTCAAGGCGAGTCTGAAATTCTTCTGGAAACTCAAATAGTTTAATCAATTTACTTCTCAATGCAATTATCTCAAATCACACTAGTGTGCACAGAGTTTGGGAACATCTGCTGGAAAGACACTACAGCAATCCTTTGGTCCATATTACTGTGACATGGTCCTTAATCCTAAGGGTCTTAATAATAGATCATTGATGGTCCATATGACTGCAGTGCATAAGGTACTTACCATAAAATTCAAATTACTGCAGTATATACAGCCATGACATTCCAATCGAACCATGTACAGAAACAATGTATGGTCACTACTATGCATTAAACTTTTATGGAGTTCAAGCAGTGTACCGGAGGCCGAGAGGAGAAAATGCCCCAGTGCTCAGCATGACCAACATCTGTGACTTTTGGCCCAAATTTTCATGGGCACTCTTATCACAATACTCTACAAAGGAGTCACAAGATAACTGTCAAACAGGTTGCATTCCATGATCATTACAATTCCCTTAGAAGCATTGTGAGAAAACACCAATTCCCAAAAAAAAAGTATACCAACAATGCGGCAGCTGTGAACATTTCAGAGGGTGAAGGCACTAAAACACAAGATGTTAACGCAAGGTGGGTGGAGAGCCACAGAGGGAGAAACAGCACCGGAGATACGTAGAAAATAAGAGGGCCAAGGTTGAATGCAGTCAGATAATAATTAATTACTATTAACAAAGACATATTGCAGGGAAAGCACTCCACTTCTTCATGAGGAAGAAAAAGCTCTACTAGTTAGATCCACAGAGATTTTGGTCAATATATTTACTGTATATACTCGAGTATAAGCCTACTTTTTCAGTTCTTTTTTTAGGTTGAAAAATTCTCCCCTTCCCCTTGGCACGATGCCATGCGCTTCCTTCTGCCGTACTGGAAGGTCATTACCAGAAGACCCCATACTCTGAGAGGCTATGTCCCTGTGACTCAGGTCACATAGAAACAACGGAGCACGTGCTTCTGCAGTTCCTGTTTTATAGAGATATTCAATCTCGTCTCATCTCGCCATGGACAATTAAATACACAGGGCGCTCTGGACAATTCTATGTAGCTCTGCTGCTCTCAGGCACAAACTCGGCTGTGACGTACACTGTCGCTAAGTTCTGCACAGCTGCGATTAAAATTCGGCGGACGATGATTGAGGGTTAAAAGACCTAAGCTTCTTGCCCAGCATTCTTAATTTTAACTCTTGCACTTGGCCTTGCCACAGGTTTTTAAATGTGTTGTGTCACTACTGTATTGTTTTTTGTTTTGTTATGAGTTATTTATTGTTGTATTGATGTTGTTATGTTTTTATGATGTATTTGGGCTCGGCCTTTTGTAAGCCGCACCGAGTCCTGCGCGAGATGGTAGCGGGGTATAAATAAAGGTTTATTATTATTATTATTATTATTATTATTATTATTATTATTATTTATAAGCTTCACCTCTGGAATATAGATGGGAAATCAGATATAGACTAATATTTACAGGGTTGGATAGTCCCCCCCTCCCCGGTGCTATCCCCATTACCTTTCTTTAGACTGCGTTAGGATAATCTCATGGGTTGAGTTAGGTTTTAATAACTACTTGTCTGACTTGGCCACGGTAGTCCATGCTCTGGTTACATCCCGTATAGATTACTGCAATGCGCTCTAAGTGGGGTTACCTTTGAAGACGGCCCAGAAGCTTCAAATGGTCCAGCATGTGGCAGCCAGGTTGTTAACAGGAGCGGCGCTCAGGGAGCACATAACTCCTCTGTTGCATCAGTTCCACTGGCTGCCAGTTAGCTACCGGGCTCAATTCAAAGTGCTGGCTTTAGCCTATAAAGCCCTAAACTGTTCTGGCCCAGCTTATCTATCCGAACGCATCTCTTCCTACGAACCCTCCAGGAACTTGAGATCGTCCGAGGAGGCCCTCCTCTCGATCCCACCTGCTTCGCAAGCACATCTGGTGGGGACGAGAGACAGGGCCTTCTCTGTGGTGGCCCCTCGGCTGTGGAACTCCCTGCCTGGGGATATTACATCAGCCCCCTTCCTCCTGACCTTTCAAAAAAAGAGTAAAAACTTGGCTCTTCGAGCAAGCATTCGGAACCTCGGGATAAATAGACAAACTTGAATCAGAAAATGACCCAAGAATGGCCAAGACGATGGAACGGATGAGGATTTGAACGAGAGGACATAGATTTTTAAATTGTTATTATGCACTGTCTTTATGTTTAAATGTACTATAATGTTTCTTTTTTGCTTTATCAATGTATGTGTTTTTTATGGCATTGAATTGTGCCGACTGTGTATGCTGCCCTGAGTCACCTTCGGGCTGATATGGGCGAGATAGAAATAATGTAAATAAATAAATAAATAATTTTTTAGCTTAGATTTTAAAATTTGTTGAAGTTTGAAGTCTATAACCCCTTGGGTTTGATGTGGATGTACGGGACTAGGTCCCCCTGTTATGATCTGGTCATCGGCCGTAATAAACTTTACTTATTTACTGCCATTTTCCAAAAAGGTTATGACTCTTAACAGGTCATGCTTTTACCAAGATGTAATGGCAATATTTTTGGGAAGTAGTATCTCCTTCATCTCTCATGAAGAAGATGGGTCAATTAAAATAAATCTGTATCTGATTGTATTCACACCACCTTTGTCCTCTTAGATTTCATGTGTAGGTTTGATATTATACCCGCTGCCCACCGTAGATCCATGGTGGCTTATGAGACCATTCCATCAAACACATTTGGAAGAAAGTCTTTTCTCAACACAAAGCTCCATCTCGTGGTGCAAAGGCCATGTCACGTTTCATCCCAATGTGGCTCTACCACCAACTTGCAGGAGGTGCACTCCCTATTCACGTGGAGGGACCATGCGGTGAAAAGAGAATAGGGTGGGCTGGGTGGAGGCAAAGGAAACCACAGCCAAGGATGGGACGTCTAGCAGGAAAGGAGGAGTGTGGGAAAGATGGAGCGAAGGACGGAGAGTCTGAGTGGGAGAAGGAAGGATGGAAGGATTATTTAGGGGGTCAAGGGGGTTCCACCAAGTTTCAGAGGCGGAAAGACTTGGAAAGACCTGGAATCATTTTGTCTTTCATTAACCTTAGTGAATGACGTAATCAGATATTTGACAAGTCTAGTTTGTCCACCAAACTATATGGAATTGATATAAACCAGGTATGTGCAAACTTGGGGCTCTCCCTTGAGTTCTGCTATAATTTTCTGTGATAACCTACTATGAGGCTCTCAAACGTAAGAGAAAAAAATAATACCCAACTAATTATTTTCCTATTTATATGAGGGAGGGAGTTGTCAGAATTATTAAAAAATCACTGAAATGGTTAAATGAATGCAATGACTCAGCAAAAGCTATAGTTCAATATAAGCAGGTGTGAATGTAGCTTAGAAGTCCTCAGTGTTAGTTCACCTCAGTGTGAGGTAGGCCTCAGTCTGACAGAACTCTCAGTGTGAGGTAGCCCTCAGTGGGAGAAAGGCCTCAGTCTGACAGAACTCTCAGTGTGAGGTAGCCCTCAGTGGGAGAAAGGCCTCAGTCTGACAGAACCGTCAGTGGGAGAAGGCCTCAGTGAGAGAAGGCCTCAGTGTCAGGCCTCAGTCTGACAGAGTCCTCAGTGTGAGAAGGCCTCAGTGGGAAAAAGGTCTCACTGACAGAACCGTCAGTGTGAGGTATGCCTCAGTGGGAGAAAGGTCTCAGTCTGACAGAGCCCTCAGTGTGAGAAGGCCTCAGTGGGAGAAAGGCCTCAATCGGACAGAGCCCTCAGTGTGAGAAGGCCTCAGTGGGAGAAAGGTCTCACTGAGAGAACCTTCAGTGTGAGGTAGGCCTCAGTGGGAGAAAGGTCTCAGTCTGACAGAGCCCTCAGCGTGAGAAGGCCTTAGTGGGAGAAAGGCCTCAGTGGGAGAAAGGCCTCAGTCTGACAGAATCCTCAGTGTGAGGTAGCCCTCAGTGGGAGAAAGGCCTCAGTCTGACAGAGCCCTCAATGTGAGACGGCCTCAGTGGGACAATGGCCTCAGTCTGACAGAACCCTCAGTGTGAGGTAGGCCTCAATGAGAGAAAGGCTTCTGTCTGATAGAACCCTCAGTGGGAGAAGGACTCAGTGGAAAGAAGGCCTCAGTCTGACAGAACCCTCAGTGGGAGAAAGGCTTCAGTATGAGAAGACCTCAGTGTGAGAGAACACTTAGGTGAGAGAAGCCCCAGGTTGAAGGCCATTGTGTGTAAAGCTCTAGTGTGAAGGCTGCTGTGTGTAAAAAAGTTACTGTGTGAAACTTCTGTGTAAGTTCGGTGTGAGAAGAGTCTCTGTGAGAGTGAAGATGTTTATCTACATGAGAAAGAAGCCCAACGTGGAAGCAAAGAAGGAGGTATAAAGAACTTTGCTCGTATTGTGGAAATATTGCTTTTGTAAATAGTGCAACCATATTACTTTACTATAAAGAATAGCCTCCTAAGGAAGAGATAACATTGGTATGTGTGTGTTTGTTCTTTTTATCACTTTGGGCTACTGGTGGTGAGTCACACTGCTGCTAATAAGTTACTCTACTGTGCATTTATGAGGAGGGTCTTTTGTTAATAAGCCCACTCGCCGAACAGGGATGACCACCAATTGAGAGTTAAAATTATTGTGGTTTCCTTTCTACTCCTAAGAGAAGATTCCAAGAAGTGGGATTTGAGGGGGGGGGGGGGGGGCTTTCAATGTCCAATTCATGCTAAAGATATAATATGCCCTTGTGTCTAAACCTATCACATGCATTCATTTCTGTCTAAAAGAGACTTCTCTATTATGATATTCAGTGTGTGAAATCATCTTCCCGGTGAGATCAGATGGCTTTCCTATTCTTTGACCATTCACTAAAAGATGTTGCAAAACTTGGGGTGTGAGGAACCCCCAGGAGAGGGAGATGGGTACGCACACCAAAACAAGGTAAGGAGATGGAAGAGGGTTTAAGAAAGGAAGGATGTGGACAGGATCACGGCACTGAAGACGGCAACCTACCCACTTGTCCAAGTCAACACCCTAGAGGGTCGGCCGGCAGAATTGAGAAGCCAAAGGAAAGAAGAGGAAGAAAAGATGAACCACTCTTGAAATTTCAGGCCATATGCAAACAGGGCTATCAGGAATATTTGGTAGCGGTCAGCTATCCCAGTCGGCACCCCAGAGAAGTAGTTCCACCCACTCACACAAGCATACGTCCCTTAGATACTTCCCCTTTCACTGCTCATCCCCGATTACCACTGGCTTTCCCCTTTCTCGTTCAGAATAAAATAGTACTGTTCCTATATACACAACAACAACCCTCACAAAGAAAGAAAACCCAGCAAACTACCGTATATACTCGAGCATAAGATTAGTTTTTCAGCTCTTTTTTAGGCTGAAAAAGTCCCCCTTGGCTTATACTCAAGTCAAAGTTATTTTTTATTTTACTGGGTTATTACTATTATTTTTATTAAATTTATTATTTTCTCTATTTATTATTATTACTACATTTATTAGTTTATCCTATTATTACATTTATTATTTTTCTCTATACTATTGTTATTATTACATTTATTATTTTACTAAATTTGTTATTATTACATTTATTATTTTACTCTATTATTGCTACTATTACATTTATTATTTTACTCTATTTATTATTGTTATTATAACATTTATATTTTACTATTACATTTATTATTTTACTCTAATTATTATTATTGTTATTATTACATTTATTATTTTACTCTATTGTTACTATTATATTTATTATTTTACTCCATTATTATTACATTTATTATTTTACTCTATTTATTATTGTTATTACATTTATATTTTACTATTATATTTATTATTTTACTCTAATTATTGTTGCTATTATTACATTTATTATTTTACTCTATTATTACATTTACATTTATTATTTTACTCTATTATTGTTGTTATTATTACATTTATTATTTTACTTATTCATTATTACTATTACATTTATTATTTTACTCCATTTGCTATTATTACATTTATTATTTTACTCTATTATCGCTATTACTTTTATTATTTTACTCTATTGTTATTATTACATTTATTATTTTATTCCATTTGTTATTATTACATTTATTATTTTACTCTATTTATTATTACTATTACATTTATTATTTTACTCTATTATTATTGCTACTATTGTATTTATTATTTTACTCTATTTATTATTGCTATTACATTTATTTTACATTATTATTACTATTACATTTATTATTTTACTCTATTTATTATTACTATTACATTTATTATTTTACTCTATTATTATGACATTTATTATTTTACTCTATTTATTATTGCTATTACATTTATTTTACATTATTATTACTATTACATTTATTATTTTACTCTATTTATTGTTACTATTACATTTATTATTTTCCTCCATTATTATTACATTTATTATTTTACTCCATTTATTATTGTTATTATTACATTTATATTTTACTATTATATTTATTATTTTACTCTAATTATTGTTGCTATTATTACATTTATTATTTTACTCTATTATTATATTTACATTTATTATTTTACTCTAGTATTGTTGTTATTATTACATTTATTATTTTACTCTATTTATTATTACTATTACATTTATTATTTTACTCCATTTGCTATTATTACATTTATTATTTTACTCTATTATTGCTATTACTTTTATTATTTTACTCCATTTATTATTATTGCATTTATTATTTTACTCTATTTATTACTATTACATTTATTATTTTACTCCATTTGTTATTGCTATTACATTTATTATTTTACTCTATTATTATTGTTATTATTACATTTATTATTTTCCTCTATTTATTATTACTATTACATTTATTATTTTCCTCCATTATTATTACATTTATTATTTTACTCTATTTATTGTTATTATTACATTTATTATTTTACTATTACATCTATTATTTTACTCTATTTGTTAGTATTACATTTATTATTTTACTCCATCATTATTACATTTATTATTTTACTCTATTATTGCTACTATTACATTTATTATTTTACTTCATTATTATTACATTTATTATTTTACTCTAATTATTATTGTTATTATTACATTTATTATTTTACTATTACATTTATTATTTTACTCTAATTATTACTGTTATTATTACATTTATTATTTTACACTATTATTGTTACTATTACAATTATAATTTTACACCATTATTATTACATTTATTACTTTACTCTATTTATTATTGTTATTATTACATTTATATTTTAATATTACATTTATTATTTTACTCTATTTTTGCTACTATTAAATTTATTATTTTCCCCTATTTATTATTGTTATTATTACATTTATATGTTACTATTACATTTATTATTTTACTCCATTATTATTACATTTATATTTTACTCTATTTATTATTACTATTAAATTAATTATTTTATTCTATTATTATTGTTATTATTACATTTATTATTTTACTCTATTATTGTTACTATTACGTTATTTTACTCTATTTATTGTTATTATTACATTTATTACTTTACTCTATTTATTATTACTATTACAGTTATTATTTTACTCTATTATTGTTGTTGTTATTACATTTATTATTTTACTCCATTTGTTATTATTACAAGTATTATTTTACTCTATTATTGCTACTATTCCATTTATTATTTTACACCATTATTATTACATTTATTATTTTTCTCTATTATTATTTTTATTACATTTATTAATTTTACTCTTTATTATTATTGGAAGGCTACATAAACACATTTACCTTGAAGAAGGTTAGAATAATGATTTAATCAGAGTTGGATTGAAGTCTTACCTTAAATTACAGTTTTATGCAAATATGCAAAAAACATTTAACTATTGATGCCTCAATTAATGTCATTTTATTGGTATTTGGAAATTTACCCATAGCCACTCCATTTCCCACCCTCAACTTATATTCGAATAAATACGTTTTCCCAGTTTTTTGTGATAAAATTAGGTGCCTCGACTTATATTCGGGTCGGCTTATACTCAAGTATATACGGTATATCCCTGGCAGATAATGAAATCCCATTAAATAAGGAACAATTAGAGGCAATTCATCACTGATTAATCACCCAGTTGTACAGAAAAGACTTAAGAAGCAAGTTCTAAAAAGTTTTAAGAGTGTTTTACCAGTTCACATTGAAGTTGTAAACAAACCAGGTTTGGGAGAAGGGTCACAGGTGAACGAAAACACATAGAATGCAATCATCTGTGAATCCCATCACCTGGATCTTCCATTTTAAAAGGTGATTTCAATGCAGATAGATATATGGGTGGAATGATTTCTTGTTGCCTAATTCCAGAGCTCAGAAAAAGTTACTTCTTCTACTATCATGCCCAGAATCCTCCAGTCATGGCTGCCTGGGGAACTCTGGGAGTTGTAACCATGGGTTTCCCAAGGTCTGGCTTGCAGGCTTGTTGACATGTTCCAAGCGTGTCCCTTCCTCCACGCATCCTCTCTTGCAGTACGGTCCCAAAAGAAAGTCCACAGCGCCTACCTCGGAGCCTACCTCTACTGTGTTGGCCAGCATCTCCTGCAGCGCACGCACTGACAAGGACTGCTCCAGGCTGAAGCAACATATCGCCAGGTCCGGAGGGACTTTCTGTACGTAGGGAGAACACAAGAGTTGTTTCATTATTTCAGCATCCTCATACAAAATTGTCTTATACAGTGTATTAACTAACAAAGGTTGCATTTATTGAGTTGCTATGAGTTTTCCGCTCTGTCTGGCCATGTTCCAGAAGCATTTCTCCTGATGTTTCACCCACATCTATGGCAGGCATCCTCAGAGGTTGTGACATCTGTTGGATATATCTGTGGAATGATGTCCAGTGTGGGAGAAATAACTCTTGTTATACAGATATATAAACCCTTTTTCCTAGTTCCAACAGACCTCACTACCTCTGAGGATGCTTGCCATAGATGCAGGCGAAACGTCAGGAGAGAATGCCTCTAGACCATGGCCATATAGCCCGAAAAAACCTACAACAACCCAGTAATTCTTGTCTGTTTGAGGCAAGTGTGGATGTTGCAACTGACCAGCTTGGTTAGTATTGAATAGCCTTGCTGCTTCAAAGCCTAGCTGCTTCCTGCCTGGAGGAATCCTTTGTTGGGAGGTGTTAGCTTTTTACTGTCTGGAATTTTCCTATTTTCTGAGTGTTGCTCTTTATTTACTATTCTGATTTTGGAGGGTTTTTTTAAACTCTTTGCAGCTTCAAAGTCTGGCTGCGTCCTGCCTGGGGGAATCCTTTGTTGGGAGGCATTAGCTAGCCTTGATTGTTTCCTATCTGAATTTCCCGTTTTCTGGGTGTTGCTCTTTATTTGCTGTCTTGGTTTAGGAGTTTTTTAACTCCTTGCAGCCTCAAAGCCTGTCTGATTCATGCCTGGAGGAATCCTTTGTTGGGAGGTGTTAGCTGGCCTTGATTGTTTCCTATCTGAATTTCCCGTTTTCTGGGTGTTGCTCTTTATTTGCTGTCTTGGTTTAGGAGTTTTTTAACTCCTTGCAGCCTCAAAGCCTGTCTGATTCCTGCCTGGAGGAATCCTTTGTTGGGAGGTGTTAGCTGGCCTTGATTGTTTCCTATCTGAATTTCCCGTTTTCTGGGTGTTGCTCTTTATTTGCTGTCTTGGTTTAGGAGTTTTTTAACTCCTTGCAGCCTCAAAGCCTGTCTGATTCCTGCCTGGAGGAATCCTTTGTTGGGAGGTGTTAGCTGGCCTTGATTGTTTCCTATCTGAATTTCCCGTTTTCTGGGTGTTGCTCTTTATTTGCTGTCTTGGTTTAGGAGCTTTTTAACTCCTTGCAGCTTCAAAGCCTGTCTGATTCCTGCCTGGAGGAATCCTTTGTTGGGAGGTGTTAGCTGGCCTTGATTGTTTCCTATCTGAATTTCCCGTTTTCTGCGTGTTGCTCTTTATTTGCTGTCTTGGTTTAGGAGTTTTTTAACTCCTTGCAGCTTCAAAGCCTGTCTGATTCCTGCCTGGAGGAATCCTTTGTTGGGAGGTGTTAGCTGGCCTTGATTGTTTCCTATCTGAATTTCCCGTTTTCTGCGTGTTGCTCTTTATTTGCTGTCTTGGTTTAGGAGTTTTTTAACTCCTTGCAGCCTCAAAGCCTGTCTGATTCCTGCCTGGAGGAATCCTTTGTTGGGAGGTGTTAGCTGGCCTTGATTGTTTCCTATCTGAATTTCCCGTTTTCTGGGTGTTGCTCTTTATTTGCTGTCTTGGTTTAGGAGATTTTTAACTCCTTGCAGCCTCAAAGCCTGTCTGATTCCTGCCTGGCGGAATCCTTTGTTGGGAGGTGTTAGCTGGCCTTGATTGTTTCCTATCCGAATTTCCCGTTTTCTGGGTGTTGCTCTTTATTTGCTGTCTTGGTTTAGGAGTTTTTTAACTCCTTGCAGCTTCAAAGCCTGTCTGATTCCTGCCTGGAGGAATCCTTTGTTGGGAGGTGTTAGCTGGCCTTGATTGTTTCCTATCTGAATTTCCCGTTTTCTGGGTGTTGCTCTTTATTTGCTGTCTTGGTTTAGGAGTTTTTTAACTCCTTGCAGCCTCAAAGCCTGTCTGATTCCTGCCTGGAGGAATCCTTTGTTGGGAGGTGTTAGCTGGCCTTGATTGTTTCCTATCTGAATTTCCCGTTTTCTGGGTGTTGCTCTTTATTTGCTGTCTTGGTTTAGGAGTTTTTTAACTCCTTGCAGCCTCAAAGCCTGTCTGATTCCTGCCTGGCGGAATCCTTTGTTGGGAGGTGTTAGCTGGCCTTGATTGTTTCCTATCTGAATTTCCCGTTTTCTGGGTGTTGCTCTTTATTTGCTGTCTTGGTTTAGGAGTTTTTTAACTCCTTGCAGCTTCAAAGCCTGTCTGATTCCTGCCTGGAGGAATCCTTTGTTGGGAGGTGTTAGCTGGCCTTGATTGTTTCCTATCTGAATTTCCCGTTTTCTGGGTGTTGCTCTTTATTTGCTGTCTTGGTTTAGGAGTTTTTTAACTCCTTGCAGCCTCAAAGCCTGTCTGATTCCTGCCTGGAGGAATCCTTCGTTGGGAGGTGTTAGCTGGCCTTGATTGTTTCCTATCTGAATTTCCCGTTTTCTGGGTGTTGCTCTTTATTTGCTGTCTTGGTTTAGGAGTTTTTTAACTCCTTGCAGCTTCAAAGCCTGTCTGATTCCTGCCTGGAGGAATCCTTTGTTGGGAGGTGTTAGCTGGCCTTGATTGTTTCCTATCTGAATTTCCCGTTTTCTGCGTGTTGCCCTTTATTTGCTGTCTTGGTTTAGGAGTTTTTTAACTCCTTGCAGCCTCAAAGCCTGTCTGATTCCTGCCTGGAGGAATCCTTCGTTGGGAGGTGTTAGCTGGCCTTGATTGTTTCCTATCTGAATTTCCCGTTTTTCTGGGTGTTGCTCTTTATTTGCTGTCTTGGTTTAGGAGTTTTTTAACTTCTTGCAGCTTCAAAGCCTGTCTGATTCCTGCCTGGAGGAATCCTTCGTTGGGAGGTGTTAGCTGGCCTTGATTGTTTCCTGTTTGGAATTCTCCTGTTTTCTGAGTGTTGCTCTTTATTTACTATTCTGATTTTGGAGTTTTTTTAACTCATTGCAGCTTAAAGTCTGGCTGCTTCCTGCCTAGAGGACTCCTTTGTTGGGAGGTGCTAACTAGCCTTGATTGTTTTCCTATCTGAATTCCCCCTGTTTTCTGAGTGTTGCTCTTTATTTACTATTCTGATTTTGGAGGGGTTTTTTGATTCCTTGCAGCTTCAAAGCCTGGCTGCTTCCTGCCTGGGGGAATCCTTTGTTGGGAGGTGTTAGCTGGCCTTGATTATTTCCTGTCTGGAATTTCCCTGTTTTCTGAGTGTTGCTCTTTATTTACTTTCTGATTTTGGAGTTTTTTAATTCCTTGCAGCTTCAAAGTCTGGCTGCTTCCTGCCTGGGAGAATCCTTTGTTGGGAGATGTTAGCTGGCCTTGATTGTTTCCTATCTGGATTTCCCCTGTTTTCTGAGTGTTGTTCTTTATTTACTGTCTTGATTTTGGAGTTTTTTAACTCCTTGCAGCTTCAAAGCCTGGCTGCCTCCTTTTCATTTTCATGGTTTACTCCTTTCTGCTGAAATTGTCCACATGCTTGCAGATTTCAGTGGCTTCTTTGTGTAGCTACATAAACCACACTTGCCTCATTTCCAACAAACCTCACAACCTCTGAGGATGCCTGTCATAGATGCGAGAGAAACATCAGGAGAGAATGCTTCTGGAACATGGCCAGACAGCCCGGAAAACTCATAGCAACCCAGCGATAATAATAATTTATTTCTACCTTGCCAACAACTCCCCAAAGGGACTCGAGGTGGCTCACAAAAGCACTGAAGGTGCAAATATAAAATACAATAAATGCATGACCAATATCACAATAACAATAACAAACCACATAAAATTATAAAATCCCACTAGTTTTTTTAAAAAAAGACAACAGTAGCTGCAGTTTTAAACAAATTCCAATAAGTATCAATATAAGGATAAATACAAGTAATCAAAATAAGGATAAACAGTTGCTAGATTTAATACTGGACATTTTTTTTTGGATTTCTACAACTCACCTTTCAAGCACCTACCACAGGTCATTGTCTTCTATATCAGCAGGTGTGCCTGTAGTGCAGTAGCTGTTAGCCTGAGGTAAACCTCAGAGGGAGAAAGGTCTTGGTGTGAGAGAAGGCCTCACAGTGTGAGGTATACCTTAGTCTGTGAGAGGAGGCCTTACAGTGTGAGGTAGGCCTTAGTTTGTGAGAGAAGACCTCACAGTGTGAGATAGTCTGTGAGAGAAGGCCTCACAGTGTAAGGTATACCTTAGTCTGTGAGAGAAGGTCTCACAGTGTGAGGTAAGCCTTAGTTTGTGAGAGAAGGCCTCACAGTGTGAGGTAGGCCTTAGTCTGTGGGAAAAGGCCCCACAGTATGAGAGAAGCCTTTGTGAGAGAAGCCTCTGTGTGAGGAAGGTCTTAGTCTGAGAGGGCCTCAGAGTGTGAGAGAGGCCTTATATTGGAAGAAGACCTCAGAGTGTGAGGTAGGTCTTAGTCTGTGGGAGAAGGCCTCACAGTGTGAGATAGGTCTTAGTCTGTGTGAGAAGGTCTCATAGTGTGAGGTAGGTCTTAGTCTGTGAGAGAAGTTCTCATAGTGTAAGGTAGGCCTTCGTCTGTGGGAGAAGGCCTCAAAGTGTGAGGTAGCTCTTAGTCTGTGGGAGAAGGCCTCACAGTGTGAGGTAGGCCTTAGTCTGTGGGAGAAGGCCTCAAAGTGTGAGGTAGGCCTTAGTCTGTGAGAGAAGCCTCTGTGTGAGAAAGGTCTTAGTCTGAGAGAGCCTCAGAGTGTGAGATAGGCCTTAGTCTGTGGGAGAAGGCCTCAAAGTGTGAGGTAGGCCTTAGTCTGTGAGAGAAGCCTCTGTGTGAGAAAGGCCTTAGCCTGAGAAGGCCTCAGAGTGTGAGAAGACCTGGTATGAGAAGTTTTGGTAAGACAAGCTCCATGTTGAAAGCCTTGTGTGTAAAGTTGTGTGTAAAGCTCCTGTGTGAAGCTCCTGTGTAAGTTCAGTGTGAGAGGAACCTCTGTGAGAGCGAAGCTGTTTATCTATATAAGAAAGAAGCCCAGTGTGGAAGCAACGAAGGAAGTATAAAGAACTTTATTTGCATTATAGAAACCTTGTTGTTGTAAATAGTACAACCATATTATTTTACTCCAAAGAAAAGCCTCCTATGGAAAACACAACATTGGTCTGTGTGTTTTTGTTATTTTTTTTTAATCTTTTGGACTACTGGTGCTGGGTCACACTGCTGCTAATAAGTTACTCTGCAACACATTTATGAGGAGGGTCTTTTGTTAATAAGCCCACTCTCCTGACATATCATCCCATTACAAACTATGAACATTAAAACTTGAGGCAGTCTTCAAAGTGTAAATAATGTTATTTAAGATTTTCCTGCATTCTACTGGTCCCCCATCATACAATCCATAAGGTCTGGTCCAGGACTTTCTGAAAAGGATAGGGCCCATTTTCTGACCCTGGTGACAACAAGCCAACCAATAAGGCCTCGCTATCCATGAGCCATAATCTGTCTTTCTCTGCACTCTACCTGTGCATTGGAGGTAGGTTCCAGGTAACAGAGGCGGTTCCCAAAGCCTTCGGTAGCGAGACATAACTTCAACTGTTCCTTCAAGATTGTGGCTGAACATTGAAGGACAACTTCATCATCCTGAGGGAAAGAAAAATATCTTAGAAAAATATAAACTGAAGACCAGATCTTGCAAACCATCTGGTCATAGGTATACGCACGCACACATATATGTATATGTTCTGGTACAGCTGTACCAGGAGCTCCAATTTTGTTTGCTTTGCATTGAATGTTTGTTTGTAGTCCTAAGTTTCAGGGACACTGCAGATAGGTGGCTTCTTTTGGCTGCAGTCATAGGGCAAGCCACCTGTCAATTATCATTGGGTTCCCTAGTTCCGCCCCCTTTTTGGACTTTGGAGGGAAGGGAGCCATTTCTTAGTTAGTCTCAGCCAGCTTAGCTTTGTATAGGATGTGTGTAACTTCCCCTGTACAAAGGCTACAAGCTTTAAGAATTTCCAGGGTTACAGAAATTCCAACAGAAACAGAAAGGAAAGAAATCCAGAGGAGAACAGCTTTAAGAGTCTCCTAAGAACTCCAGGGAAGCATTCCCACAGCTTTGGTAATTTCCAGGAAAACAGCCTTAAAGACTAAAGAACTCCAGCTGGAGAATATCCACTGCCTTGCTGGTAGGTCCACTTGGCGTCCAAGAAGCAGTTCGGCCCGGTAGCGGAGCACGCATCAGTTGAGGGTTGGATTTCAGTCAGCCTGGGAGAAGTTAAAAAGGGGAATTTTCCTTTAAAGAAAACATTATTGAAGACAGTGCCTGTCCCCTGTGGACAAGATTGAGAGAACCAATACATTATCAAGAAAGACTTGAAGTTCCTGTTTGATTTCATTAATAAAAGACTTTGTTGTACTTCTATAGCCATCTGAAGATTCTTTTGTAGTGGAAACCTCTGAGAACTTCTCCTTAGGCCCCTGGCTTCCTGCTGGGCAAAGGTTACACATCCTATTTTTAAAAGTCAACTAACTATAGGCCCAGTGGTGACAGAACAGTATATGTATTCAAATACCAAAGTGCTCTCCCAGCAGTCACCAGCTAATCCCTCTCTAATGCCAGAAATACAGCCTAATGGTATAACATTAGAAAAGTTGACCATTTCCGCTCCCTTGGCAGTCACCTCTCCACCAAAGTCAACATTGACACTGAAATACAACGCCACCTGAGCTCTGCAAGTGCAGAATTTTTTCCGAATGAAGGAGAGAGTGTTTAAGGACTGGGACATCCATAGGGAGACCAAGGTGCTTATTTACAAGCTATTGTGCTGTCACACGCTGGGCCTGTAGCAATTGTCTATTATCAAGACGTGGTCTCTATATGCCCAGCGGGTCACCCAGGATGCCTCGGCTGAGAGGCCCTGTGAATTTCTCTATACAAAGTCTTTAGAAGCTTAGAAAGTTTAACAAGGTTCTTTAATAATTCTTAAATCTTCAACAAACCAATCAAATGCTTCTTAACTTGCCCACAATGGACAGGCAACTTGCTTCATGAACTGTTTATTTCTTCTATAAAGAAAATCTTTTGACCCCTCCCTGGGCAATCTGTTCTTAGGCTGTTAGGAATTCTGGGAGTTGAAGTCCAAAATACCGGGAGGGCCAAAGTTCGCCCATGCCTGCTATATACTGTTAGCTCTTAATCCTTCTCTTCTACTAGCCACTTGCCAAGTCATAGGACGTGAAATTTTCTTAACGCTTTCCATAATGCATTCTTCTGATAGGTTCTGCTAAACTCCCAGCCCATATTTCTGCAGCCAGAGAGGATCAGGAAGGACACAACAGATCCTTTTGCATAACAGACATAAACAGGTGGCTTAATGCCTTGTTTATGTTCAAACCAAAGCAGAGAGGAGCATGTAAGCCCGGGTCCTTGGGCAGAAGACTGCTTTGATCGATCCCATGGGGAAAGAGAGAAGTATGAGCCAAGGTTTTTAAAGGCAGGGTGCAGTTCTGTCCTCGAAGTTTTCCAATTCTGATATTTTTCTGCTTCCAGTTCTACCTTTCTGCTTCCAAACCACATAATGTAGAAATCCAGAGCACACTGACTGTCGAAGCAAAGCAAACCGACCCTAACCTAAGCAAGGTAAGAAAATAAACTCCTGTATGCTGATGACAACGTCGTCTGTGTGCATTCAGAAGACCTACAAGCCACTCTAAACACCTTTGCAGAAGCATACGAGAAGCTCAGCCTGTCATTTAACATCGAGAAAACCAAAGTGCTCTTCCAGCAGTCGCCAGCCCATCCCTCTCCAATGCCAGAGATACAGCTTAATGGTGTAACATTAGAAAACGTTGAGCATTTCCGCTCCCTTGGCAGCCACTTCTCCACCAAAGTCAACATCGATACCGAAATACAACACCTCCTGAGCTCTGCGAGTGCAGCATTTTTCCGAATGAAGCAGAGAGTGTTTGAGGACCAGGACATCCGTAGGGATAGCAAGGTGCTTGTTTTTAAAGCTATTGTCCTCCCAACCCTGCTCTATGCCTGCGAAACGTGGACTGTCTACAGACGTCACATGCAACTCATAGAACGATTCCATCAGTGCTGCCTCCGGAAAATCCTGCAAATCTCTTGGGAAGACAAGCGGACAAACGTCAGCATGCTGGAAGAAGCAAAGACCACCAGCATTGAAGTGATGGTCCTCCGCCATCAAGTCCGCTGGACCGGCCACATTGTCCGGATGCCCGACCACCGTCTCCCAAAGGCAGTTGCTCTACTCCGAACTCAAGAACGGAAAACAGAATGTAGGTGGGCAGGAAAAGATATTCAAAGATGGGCTCAAAGCCAACCTTAAAAATTCTGGCATAGACACTGAGAACTGGGAAGCCCTGGCCTGTGAGTGCTCCAGCTGGAGGTCAGCTGTGACCAGCAGTGTTGCAGAATTTGAAGAGGCACGAATGGAGGGTGAAAGAGAGAAACATGCCAAGATGAAGGCGTGTCAAGCCAACCCCAACTCAGACCACCTTCCACCTGGAAACCAATGCCCTCACTGCGGAAGACAATGCAGATCAAGAATAGGACTCCATAGTCACCTACGGTCCCACCCTGGAGGATTATCCTACTCGGACGACGAGGGATCGCCTAAGTAAGTAAGTATAAACATATATGCATTATCCAAGGGTTTAGAAAGTGTCTCTGCGTCTTAAAAAAAAAAAACACTGTGTAAACAGAAACCTCTTTCTCCCAGAGCTGGGCGGCTGCCGAACTGTTTCTTGACAACTTGGTGACAGGTGGACCATCTTAGGACATTGGGGGCCATGTCTAAGAAGCTTTTGGGGGATGATATTATAACCAGAGGGAGTGCAGCCCAATGGGATATCTTACTCCCAAATAAATCCTTGTCCCTCATTTGACTCCCTATGGGCTTCTTGAATTGATGCACTGCATTTTTTTGCTTCTTCTCCCAGGAATAATGTTTATGTTTTGCATACAGAAAGGTCCTAAGGTCCATCCCATGGCCTCTCCAGCTAAAATTGGACAATAACATCAAGCAGCCATGTTGGTTGCAGAATCCCAGCCCTTGCTCCTTAAGATTTTCTAGGGCAGGCATGTGCAAACTTCATCCCTCCAGGTGTTTTGGACTTCCAACTATCACAATTCCTAACAGCCTATTGTTCTAAGGTATGTCTCAAACTCAAAGCCCGAGGGCCGAATCCAACCCGTCATGTCCTTTTATGTGGCCCTCTTCCAGATAAAATCATAGAATCAAAGAGTTGGAAGAGACCTCATGGGCCATCCAATCCAATCCCATTCTGCCAAGAAGCAGGAATATTGCATTCAAATCACCCCTGACAGATGGCCACCCAGCCTCTGTTTAAAAGCTTCCAAAGAAGGAGCCTCCACCACACTCCGGGGCAGAGAGTTCCACTGCTGAACGGCTCTCACAGTCAGGAAGTTCTTCCTCATGTTCAGATGGAATCTCCTCTCTTGCAGTTTGAAGCCATTGTTCCGCGTCCTAGTCTCCAGGGAAGCAGAAAACAAGCTTGCTCCCTCCTCCCTGTGGCTTCCTCTCACATATTTATACATGGCTATCATATCTCTTCTCAGCCTTCTCTTCTTCAGGCTAAACATGCCCTGCTCCTTAAGCCGCTCCTCATAGGGCTTGTTCTCCAAACCCTTGATCATTTTAGTCGCCCTCCTCTGGACACATTCCAGCTTGTCAATATCTCTCTTGAATTGCTGAACTGCAACTCCTGTATTCCTCCTTATTAGACAGCTCTTTATTTATTTATTTACTAGCCGTCCCCTGCCATGCGTTGCTGTGGCCCAGTCTGTGTATATGTGTTTTGTGTGTGTATTTGTATATATGTGTGCTTGTGTATATATGTGGTTTTCCACATGTATTTTAATGTATTTTGTTTTTGTTTCTTGGCTTTTTAAGTCTCTTCTGCTGTGTTTTTCCATGTTTTTATGAGTGATGGTCACTTGTTGGCGTGATAGGTGTATTGTGTCCAAATTTGGTGTCAATTCCTCCAGTGGTTTTTGAGTTATGTTAATCCCACAAACGAACATTACCTTTTTATTTATATAAACCTAGCCTTAGAATCATAGAATCATAGAATCAAAGAGTTGGAAGAGACCTCATGGGCCATCCAGTCCACCGCCCTGCCAAGAAGCAGGAATATTGCATTCAAATCACCCCTGACAGATGGCCATCCAGCCTCTGTTTAAAACCTTCCAAAGAAGGAGCCTCCACCACACTCCAGGACAGAGAGCTCCACTGCTGAATGGCTCTCACAGTCAGGAAGTTCTTCCTCATGTTCAGGTGGAATCTCCTCTCTTGTAGTTTGAAGCCTTCCCCTGCCATGTGTTGCTGTGGCCCAGTCTGTGTATGTGTGTTTTGTGTGATATATATATGTGTGTATATATTTGTGTATATATGTGTTTGCGTATATATATATATATATATGTGGTTTTGCGCATGCGTTGTAATGTATTTTTTTGGTTTTTTTGCTTTTTAAGTGTCTTCTGTTGTGTTTTTCAGTGTTTTTATGAGTGATGGTCACTTGTTGGCATGATAGATGTATTGTATCCAAATTTGATGTCAATTCGTCCAGTGGTTTTTGAGTTATGTTAATCCCACAAACTAACATAACATTTTTATTTATATAGACTAGCCGCCCCTGCCACGTGTTGCTGTGGCCCACATGGGGGTTCTGTGTGAGGTTTGGCCCAATTCTATTGTTGGTGGGGTTCTGAATGCTCAGTGATTGTAGATAAGATAGATAGATTAGATAGAGATAAATAGGTAGGTAGGTAGATAGATAGATGAGGACTGCTGGGAGTTGCAGAAGAATAGGTAGAGAAGGAAGAAAAGGGAGAAAGAGGAAAGGAAAGAAAGGAGGGGAGAGAAGGAGGGAAGGAGAGAAGGAAAGAAAAGAGGGAAGGAAGGAAAGAGGGAAGGAAGGAGCGCAAGAAAGGAGAAGAGAAATGGGGAAGGAAAGAAAAAGGGGAAAAGGAAGAGAAGGAAGGAAGAAGGATAGAAAAAGGCAAGGAAGGAAAGAAAGAGGGAAGGAAGGAAGGAGTGAAAGAAAGGAGAAGAGAAAGAGGGAAGGAAAGAAAAGGCGGGAAGGAAGAGGATGAGAAGGAAGGAGAGAAGGAAAGAAAAAAGACAAGGAAGGAAAGAAAGAAAGAGGGAAGGAAGGAGTGAAAGAAAGGAGAAGAGAAAGTGGGAAAGAAAAAGGGGGGAAGGAAGAGGAGGAGAAGGAAGGAAGAAGGAAATAAAAAAGGCAAGGAAGGAAAGAAAAAGGGAAGGAAGGGGCGAAAGAAAGGAGAAGAGAAAGAGGGAAGGAAAGAAAAGGGGGGAAGGAAGAGGAAGAGAAGGAAGGAGAGAAGGAAAGAAAAAAGGCAAGGAAGGAAGGAAAGAAAGAAAGAGGGAAGGAAGGAGTGAAAGAAAGGAGAAGAGAAAGAGGGAAGGAAAGAAAAGGGGGGAAGGAGAGAAGGAAATTAAAAAGGCAAGGAAGGAAAGGAAGAGGGAAGGAAGGAGCGAAAGAAAGGAGAAGAGAAAGGGGGAAGGAAAGAAAAAGGGGAGAAAGAAGAAGAAGAGAAGGAAGGAAGGAAGAAGGAAAGAAAAAAGGCAAGGAAGGAAAGAAGCCAGAATGGATGTCCAAAGAACTTCTAACTGTGCTAAGACACAAAAGAGACATGCACAAGAAGTGGAAAAAGGGAGAAATCACCAAAGAAGAATTCAAACAAATAGCCAACACCTGTAGGGAAAAGGTCCGCAAAGCTAAAGCAAAAAACGAGCTCAGACTTGCCAGGGACATTAAAAACAATAAAAAGGGCTTCTATTCTTATGTCAGTAGAAAAAGGAAAAACAAGGAGGCGATAGGACCTCTTCGAGGAGAAGATGGGGCAATGCTGACAGGGGACAGGGAAAAGGCAGAACTACTTAATGCCTTCTTTGCCTCGGTCTTCTCACAAAAAGAGAGTCTTCAACCTCAGCAAGATGGAGTGGATGAGGGATTGGAGGACATCCAACCCCAAATTGGGAAAGAAGTCGTCCAGGAATACCTGGCCGCTCTTAATGAGTTCAAGTCCCCAGGGCCAGATCAACTACACCCAAGAGTACTGAAGGAACTAGCGGAAGTCATTTCGGAACCATTGGCAACCATCTTTGAGAGTTCTTGGAGAACGGGAGAAGTTCCAGCAGATTGGAGGAGGGCCAATGTGGTCCCAATCTTCAAGAAGGGAAAAAAGGACGACCCAAACAACTACCATCCGGTCAGCCTCGTCGATACCGGGCAAGATTCTGGAAAAGATTGTTAAGGAAGCGGTCTGCAAACACTTAGAAACAAATGCAGTCATCGCTAATAGTCAACATGGATTTATCAAAAACAAGTCATGCCAGACTAATCTGATCTCTTTCTTCGATAGAGCTACAAGCTGGGTAGATGCGGGGAATGCCGTGGATGTAGCGTACCTGGATTTCAGTAAGGCCTTCTTTGACAAGGTCCCCCATGACCTTCTGGCAAGGAAACTAGTCCAATGTGGGCTAGGCAAAACTACGGTGAGGTGGATCTGTAATTGGTTAAGTGGACGAACACAGAGAGTGCTCACTAATGCTTCCTCTTCATCCTGGAAAGAAGTGACAAGTGGAGTGCCGCAGGGTTCCGTCCTGGGCCCGGTCCTGTTCAACATCTTTATTAATGACTTAGATGAAGGGCTAGAAGGCATGATCATCAAGTTTGCAGACGACACCAAATTGGGAGGGATAGCCAATAGTCCAGAGGACAGGAGCAGAATTCAAAACGATCTTGACAGATTAGAGAGATGGGCCAAAACTAACAAAATGAAGTTCAACAGTGACAAATGCAAGATACTCCACTTTGGCAGAAAAAATGAAATGCAAAGATACAGAATGGGGGACGCCTGGCTCGAGTACAGTACGTGTGAAAAAGATCTTGGAGTCCTCGTGGACAACAAGTTAAACATGAGCCAACAATGTGATGTGGCAGCAAAAAAGCCAATGGGATTTTGGCCTGCATCAATAGGAGCATAGTGTCTAGATCTAAGGAAGTAATGCTACCCCTCTATTCTGCTTTGGTTAGACCACATCTGGAATACTGTGTCCAATTCTGGGCACCACAATTCAAGAGAGATATTGACAAGCTGGAATGTGTCCAGAGGAGGGCGACTAAAATGATCAAGGGTCTGGAGAACAAGCCCTATGAGGAGCGGCTTAGGGAACTGGGCATGTTTAGCCTGAAGAAGAGAAGGCTGAGAGGAGATATGATAGCCATGTATAAATATGTGAGAGGAAGCCACAGGGAGGAGGGAGCAAGCTTGTTTTCTGCTTCCTTGGAGACTAGGACGCGGAACAATGGCTTCAAACTACAGGAGAGGAGATTCCATCTGAACATTAGGAAGAACTTCCTGACTGTGAGAGCCGTTCAGCAGTGGAACTCTCTGCCCCGGAGTGTGGTGGAGGCTCCTTCTTTGGAAGCTTTTAAACAGAGGCTGGATGGCCATCTGTCAGGGGTGATTTGAATGCAATATTCCTGCTTCTTGGCAGAATGGGGTTGGACTAGATGGACCACGAAGTCTCTTCCAACTCTTTGATTCTATGATTCTATGATTCTATGAAAGAAAGGAGAAGAGAAAGAGGGAAGGAAAGAAAAAGGGGGAAGGAAGAGGAAGAGAAGGAAGGAAGGAGAGAAGGAAAGAAAAAAGACAAGGAAGGAAGGAAAGAAAGAAAGAGGGAAGGAAGGGGGAGTGAAAGAAAAGAGAAGAGAAAGAGGGAAGGAAAGAAAAGGGGGGAAGGAAGGAGAGAAGGAAAGAAAAAAGGCAAGGAAGAAAGAAGGAAGGAAGGAAGGAGAGAAGGAAAGAAAAAAGGGGAGAAGGAAAGAAAAGGGGAAAGGAAGGAGAGAAGGAAAGAAAAAAAGCAAACAAGGAAGGAAAGAAAGAGTGAAGGAAGGAACAAAAGAAAGGAGAGAAAGGAGGAAGAAAGGTTGGCCACAGCAACGTGTGGCGAGTACAGCTAGTATAATATAAATATATAAATGTTATATTTATGTAACATTATATTATATTTAATAATAATAATATATGGTCAGGACTTAGTTTGGTAACCATACTCAGCTCAGAATAGGGTATAGATCAAGGGTCTGGAGAACAAGCCCTATGAAGAGCGGCTTAAGGAGCTGGGCATGTTTAGCCTGAAGAAGAGAAGGCTGAGAGGAGATATGATAGCCATGTATAAATATGTGAGAGAAAGCCACAGGGAGGAGGGAGCAAGCTTGTTTTCTGCCTCCCTGGAGACTAGGATGTGAAACAATGGCTTCAAACTACAAGAAAGGAGATTCCATCTGAACATGAGGAAGAACTTCCTGACTGTGAGAGCCGTTCAGCAGTGGAACTCTCTGCCCCGGAGTGTGGTGGAGGCTCCTTCTTTGGAAGCTTTTAAACAGAGGCTGGATGGTCATCTGTCAGGGGTGATTTGAATGCAATATTCCTGCTTCTTGGCAGGGGGTTGGACTAGATGGCCCATGAGGTCTCTTCCAACTCTTTGATTCTATGATTCTATTCTATGTGAGGGAGAAATGCCTCTGTCCATGTACAGAGTGCCTTCAGTCAACCAAAGCTTACATCTGACAAAAAGATGGAGCCCATAAATTAAAAGATATGTTTTCCCATCTTGTTTGTCCTCCTTCTCCCTCTTGTTGGAGATGGATTGCTGTACAATTTTGGGTGCTTATAACCTTAAAGAATTACTCTGCATTAATCTCAAATCAGGAGACGCCGAGATCAGCAGGCTTGATCTCATTGCCACTTGTCATTCCTTACAGCCGACATCCATCAAGGGCAGGGAAGCATGACAGGGCAGCCCTGATGCCGGAAATGAGCTGTAGAAAGGACACGTCGGCCAAAGAAACGGAGAATAGATGGAGAGGACGAAAGGAAGCCGTGGCGTATTGCCAACCGGGGGGAGAATGCGTCAGAAATATTCAGGGGAGGACGGTCTCCATGACTTTCTGCCCGTCAGCTGCTTTTTTGGCAACGGCCAGCATTGGCACTGCCAGGGCTGGCACAGAATCGGCCAGGGCATTTAGGACACCTGGGTTCATTTCCATCCACAGAGAAGCAAAAGGTGTTAATAGGATTGCATGGTCAAGGCAGGAACAAGCAAGGTCTAGGATTCAAGGAAGTCGTCCCCAAAGTTGTTTGTCTTCAAGTAAAAGCCCAGTCCTATAGGATCCATTAGGCTCTAAATTTCAAAAACGGATTAAAAGGAAACATAGCAGGCACTCTAGCAGGAATAGTCCTTGCCCATCCCATGTTTACAGTGGCTTGTAAAATGTCCTAGTTTCTCTTTTCCTCTTTGTCCTCAGCTTACTTCAATTGCAGCAAACGTGTTCCAAAGTTCAAAGACGGTTGTTGTTTTTTAATCGTGTCAGGAGCGACTTGAGAAACTTCAAGTCGCTTCTGATGTGAGAGAATTGGCCATCTGCAAGGACGTTGCCCAGGGGACACCCGGATGATTTGATATTTTTATCATCCTTGTGGGAGGCTTCTCTCATGTCCCCGCATAAGGAGCTGGAGCTGATAGAGGGAGCTCATCCGCCTCTCCCCGGATTCGAACCTGCGACCTGTCGGTCTTCAGTCCTGCCGGCACAGGGGTTGTTGTTATATTTATTTATATCCAGCTTTTATCTCTCGATTGAGAAGGCAACACTTTCCAAACTGCTGTAGGCTCTCCTAGCTTTTGTGGGTTTTTATTTAAAACTTTTGTATCCCGATCTTCTCTACCTCCGTAGAGGGACTCAGACCGGTTAACAGCAAGGATTCAATGCTCACAAACAACCTTGAAAACATCATCTATAAACATAAGTTAAAAATACATATCAAATAAAAAGTACACTAAAACATTCGCCAGGATAAAAACAACGTCCAACTCAGTCCGCACATTGTGGTCAATACCTTAGTCAATTACCTGTCTCAGCCATCACTCTGCAAACGCACAACCAAGACTTCACTTGCTTCCTAAAGGACAGGAGGGAGGGAGCAGATCTAATTTCCTTCAGGAGAGAGTTCCATAGCTGGGGAGCCACCACAGAAAAGGCCCTGTCTCTCATCCCCACCAAACACGACTGCGAAGGTGGCGGGACCGAGAGCAGGGCCTCTCTGGAAGATCTTAATGCCCTTGATGGTTTGTGGGGGAGAATATGTTCGGACAGGTAAACTGGCCTTCATTAAGAGTATTCCACAACTAAGAAGGTTAATGTTGTCGTTCAACCCGTGATTGTGTCTGATGTCAATGAAGGTGATGGTTTTCCTGAGTCTGAGCTTTCAAGTCCTGCCTTTGCTGAAAGGCCTAGTCCTGGCCTTGTTGAAAGGACTGAGGTTTCAAGTCTTGGAAATGAGTGGAGTGTTTCTTCTGTAGATTCTGAAGGTTAAATTCCTGAAAGGGGCCCACGGCAGTCTTTCTCTGGGAAACTGTCTTCTGAGGATGAATTGTCTGGTGCAGAACTTAATGAGATAGAAGATAGAAGGCAAAACCTTTGTACCTTGGGAAGACTGACTTGGCCACGATTGTCCATGCTCTTGTTACATCCCAAATAGATTACTGCAATGCGCTCTACATGGGGTTGCCTTTGAAGACTGTTTGGAAACTGTTGGGTCAAATGACCCAACAGGCGGCAGCCAGGTTACTAACAGAAGTGGCGCTCAGGGAACACACAACTCCTCTGTTTCGTCAGCTCCACTGGCTGCCAATTTGCTCTTGTTACATCCCGAATAGATTACTGCAACGTGCTCTATGTGGGGTTGCCTTTGAAGACTGTTCGGAAGCTTCAAATGGTACAAAAGGGCAGCAGCCAGGTTACTAACAGCAGCGGCGCTCAGGGAACACACTACTCCTCTGTGGTGTCAGGTCCACTGGCTGCCAATTTGCTACCGAGCACAATTCAAAGTGCTGGCTTTAGCCTATAAAGCCCTAAACGATTCCGGCCCAGCTTACCTGTCCAAACTATCTCCTCCTATGAACTATCTAGGAGTTTAAGATCGTCTGGGGAGGCCCTGCTCTCAATCCCGCCTGCCTCACAAGTGTGATTGGCAGAGACAAAGGACAGGGCCTTCTCAGTGGTAGCCCCCCGGCTATGGAACTCCCTACCCAGGGATATTAGATTGGCCCCCTTCCTCCTGACTTTCCAAAAGAAGTGAAGACCTGGCTCTTTGAACAAGCTTTTGAGAAAGCAGTGGAATAGATAACATGGTAGTATGAATGATGAACATGACGATATTACTGGATAACATGTTTAACAAGATGACACCAATGATTATATGCTTTAACGATTTTTATTTATGTTTTATATTGTAATGTTGATTGTTTTTAATTGCACTTTTATGAATGCCTGACATCGAAGTGTGCCAATCTCTAACCCGTCTTGATTCGCCGTATGGCTGAGTAAGGCGGGCTATAAATATCATAAAATAAATAAATAAAGTAAGTGAGAGTTCCCAAGCCCATTTATTAGAAAAGAGAGAAAAGAAATCCTTATCTGGTTGTAAAGGTAAACAAAATGTTTTCCTTTCGCTTCATGAGATAGGAAAAGCTTTATATGAGACAAGGAAAGGATTTTAGATCAGTCTGGGCAATGTTGGAGATTCATGAACATCTTGTTTCCAAGGGGATTTCTAGTTTTATGTTTCAAGTTTACCAGGTTCTGTGTCTTGGATTTCCATACTGTTTTGTTTCTTTGGATTTTGCATCCTTGGATCCTCTGTTTTCACCTTTATACCTTGAAGTTCATGGACTATCTAGAATCTTTGGACTATATTGTCTTGGAATATACTGTTTCTACCATGTTTACTGCTTTGCTTACATATATCCTTCAATAAACTGCTTGTTGATTTTACTGAACTGGTGTTGTGATTAAATACACACGTGTTCCTGCTCTGGGATACAACAGTCAAAGCCAGAAAGTTGGGGCGGGGGGTGGCGACTAGAAACTGGGAAAATGGAATGACATTGGAGGGTATGGAATCTGAAGTGTTGAAATATAATTGCTCTGACGTCCTTGGAGTGATTTTGTGCCCCCTTCTCTTCCCCTTCCTCTAGCTCCCACCCACTCTCCTCTTCAATAACAGCCACTTACTTGAAACGAAAAATTATAGGTATGTGGCCATTACCTTCGTCCAGCGGCACAGTTGCAAAAAGCAAAAAGCCACGTATTCTAAGGACTTTTGTTACAGGGAACATTGCAAAATGGGGGGCCGAGACTCGACTCAAGTGGAAAGCTCTGGTTTACCTCCTCCACTATAACCTTTCTGTGGTCTATTGAGACCAATCATCTACGGCAGGGGTTCTCACACTTTTTAAACAGAGGGCCAGGTCACAGTCCCTCAAACTGTTGGAGGACCAGATTATAATTTGAAAAAAGCATGAATGAATTCCTATGCACACTGCACATATCTTATTTGTAGTGCAAAAGATACTTACAAACAATACAGTAATTAAAATGAAGAACAATTTTAACAAATATATAAACTTACTAGTATTTCAATAGGAAGTGTGGGTCTGCTTTTGGCTGATGAGATAGGGTTGTTGTTGTTGTTGTTGTGTGTTTTCAAAGACTTTCAGACTTAAACCACACTTGGAATACTGTGTCCACTTCTGGGCACCGCAATTGAAGGAAGATGTTGATAAGCTGGAATGTGTCCAGAGGAGGGTGACTAAAATGATCAAGGGTCTGGAGAACAAGCCCTATGAGGAGTGGCTTAAAGAGCTGGGCATGTTTAGCCTGAAGAAGAGAAGGCTAAGAGGAGACATGATAGCCATGTATAAGTACGTGAGAAGAAGTCATAGGGAGGAGGGAGCAAGCTTGTTTTCTGCTGTCCTGGAGACTAGGATGCCTAACAATGGCTTCAAACTATAAGAAAGGAGATTCCACCTAAACATTAGGAAGAACTTCCTGACTGTGAGAGATGTTCAGCAGTGGAACTCTCTGCCCCGGAGTGTGGTGGAGGCTCCTTCTTTGGAGGCTTTGAAACAGAGGCTGGATGGCCATCTGTCGAGGATGCTTTGAATGAAATTTTCCTGCTTCATGGCAAAATGGGGTTGGACTGGATGGCCCATGAGGTCTCTTCCAATTCTGTGATTCTATGATTAAGTTGACCCTAACTTTGGAGGGCCGTATCCAGCCCTCGGGCCTTAGTTTGAGGACCCCTGATCTATGGTTATTTATTTATTTATTTATTTATTTATTTATTGTGTCAGGAGCAACCAGGCATTTGTATTACATTTTTAACAAAACAAACGAACAGGCAACACACAAAGTTTGCAAGCTTGGTAGTTGATTAAATGTCCTTTGACCTGTATCTGGCCACTTGGAGTGCCTCTGGTGTTGCCGCAAGAAGGTCCTCCATTGTGCATGTGGCAGGGCTCAGATTGCATTGCAGCAGGTGGTCTGTAGTTTGCTCTTCTCCACACTCGCATGTCGTGGATTCCACTTTGTGGCCCCATTTCTTAAGGTTGGCTCTGCATCTTGTGGTGCCAGAGCGCAGTCTGTTCAGCGCCTTCCAAGTCGCCGAGTCCTCTATGTGCCCAGGGGAGAGTCTCTCATTGCGTATCAGCCATTGATTGAGCCTGCCACTTTTGGACTCTCGCTTGCTGGGGTGTTCCAGCGAGTGTCTCTGAAGATCTTAGAAAACTATTTCTTGATTTAAGTCACTGACATGCTGGCTGATACCTAAACAAGGGATGGGCTGGAGATGTCACTACCTTGGTCCTTTCACTATTGGCTGCTACTTCCCGGCGGATGTCAGGTGGTGTGATACCGGCTAGGCAGTGTAATTTCTCCAGTGGTGTAGGGTGCAGACACCCCGTGATAATGCAGCATGTCTCATTAAGTGCCACATCCACTGTTTTAGCGTGGTGAGATGTGTTCCACACTGGGCATGCATACTCAGCAGCAGGGTAGCATAGCGCAAGGGCAGATGTCTTCACTGTGTCTGGTTGTGATCCCCAGGATGTGCCAGTCAGCTTTCGTATGATATTGTTTCTAGCACCCACTTTTTGCTTGATGTTCAGGCAGTGCTTCTTGTAGGTAAGAGCACGGTCCAGAGTGACTCCCAGGTACTTTGGTGTGCTGCAATGCTCCAGTGGGATTCCTTCCCAGGTGATCCTCAGAGCTTGGGATGCTTGTCTGTTCTTGTGGTGGAAAGCACATGTCTGTGTTTTAGATGGATTAGAGATCAGCTGGTTTTCCCTGTAACATGCAGTAAGAGCACCTAGAGCAGTGGTTCTCAACCTTCCTAATGCCGCAACCCCTTAATATAGTGGTTCTCAACCCTAATGACCCCTTAATACAATCCCTCATGTTGTGGTGACCCCCAACCATAATATCGTTTTGTTGCTACTTCATAACAGTCATTTTAGTGCTGTTATAAATCATATTGTAAATATCTGATATGCAATATGCATTTTCATTCACTGGACCAATCTGGGCACAAATACCCAATACACCCAAATGTGAATTCTAGTGGGGTTGGGGGAAGATTGATTTTGTAATTTGGGAGTTGTAGTTGCTGGGATTTATAGTTTACCTATAATCAAAGAGCATTCTGAACTGCACCAGTGATGGATTTGAACCAAACTTGGCTCCCATGACCAATGGAAAACACTGGAAGGGTTTGATGGGTATTGACCTTGAGTTTGGGAGTTGTAGTTCACCTATATCCAGAGAGCACTGTGGACATGCAATGGTGGATCTGGACCAAACTTGGCACGAATACTCAATATGCCCAAATGTGAACACTGGTGGAGTCTGCGGAAAATAGATCTTGACATTTGGGAGTTGTAGTTGCTGGGATTTATAGTTCATTACAATCAAAGAAGGAGCCCCCGGTGGCGCAGTGGTTTAAAGCACTGAGCTGCTGAGCTTGTTGATCGAAAGGTCGCAGGTTCAATTCCGGGGAGCAGCGTGAGCCTCCGCTGTCAGCCCTAGCTTCTGCCAACCTAGCAGTTCGAAAACATGCAAATGTGAGTGGATCAATAGGTACCGCTCCGGTGGGAAGGTAACGGCGCTCCATGCAGTCATGCTGGCCACATTACCTTGGAGGTGTCTACGGACAACGCTGGCTCTTCGGCTTAGAAATGGAGATGAGCACCACACCCCAGAGTCAGACATGACTGGACTTAATGTCAGGGGACAACCTTTACCTACCTTTACCTTACAATCAAAGAACAGTCTGAACTCCACCAGCGATAGAATTGGCTCAATCTTCTCACATGGAATCCCCATAACCACCAGAAAATACTGTGTTTTCTTATGGTCTTTGGTGACCCCTCTGTCACCCCCTCGCGACCCCCTCAGGGGTCCCGATCCCCAGATTGAGAAACACTGGCCTAGAGCTTTGGAGAGCTTCTGTCAATCATCTCATCTAAAGTGTGGGGAGGCAAAAATGAAGGAAGGGGAAAGAACTGGAAGCCGATGGGAGCTGCCTCCATTCTTCCCATTCCGCAGATTCTAGACCACAAGGATCCAAATTAGTGCTTCGATCTCTAGGGCAGAGGCAGCTGTTTGAAAGAGGGCTCCTTTGACTGGGCTTGCAAGGCAGCTGCCTCTGGGAGGGAGGAGAAGCATTCAAAAAAAACCCACCAAGGATCATTTGCCAAGTCTTAAAGTGCCTCCAGGGATGGAGGATACATTTAATACAATGCTAGGGAAGATAAGAGTTGGCAGCGGATACAGACATTCCCTTTGCCCACTCTCCAAACGTCTGCATTAATTTAATATAGACATTTAAGGCGTGGGGAAAGGAGAGGCCTATTTTTAAAGAAGCTGTTCAGGAAAGCAGGGGTGGGTTTTAGGAAGGTCCTGCCGCTCAGCACTCATGAGGTATACGTAATGCTGACGGTCCCCAGTTCCATTACTGGCAGATCTATTTAAAATACACTCATTTAAAGAGAGAAATGGGTGAGGAGTTTATTCAGACTATTGAAATAGTGACAGGCAAGGCTTTCCCAAGTTGTGCTCATCTATCTATATAAATAAAAATGTAATGTCATTTGTGGGATTAACAGAACTCAAAAACCACTGGATGAATTGACACGAAATTGGGACACTATACCCCTAACAGACCAATGAGCGACCATCACTCATAACCCTCCCCCCCCCCCCCAAAAAAAGCAGAAAGGACTTAAAAACCCCAAAAAGCTAAATGATGAAAAGCTAAATGACGATACAGGAAAAAAGGGAGGAAAGAGGGAGGAAAGGAGAGAAAGGAAGGAAGGAAGGAAGGAAGGAAGGAAGGAAGGAGAAAGAAGGAAAGAGAGAAGGAAGCATGGAAGCAAAGAGTGAAGGAAGGAAGGAAGGAAAGAGGTAGAGAAGGATGAAAGGAGGAAAAGAGGGATGAAAAGAAAAAGGGGGAAGGAAAGAATGAGGGAGAGAAGGAAGGAAGAGAAAGTAAGAAAAATGGAAAGGAAGGAAAGAGGTAGAGAAGGAAGAAAGGAGAGAAAGAGGGAGGGAAGGAAAGAAGGAAAGACAGAAATATGGATAGAAGGAAAAAGTGAAGGAAGGAAAGTGGTAGAGAAAGAAGGAAAGAGAGAAGGAAGCATGGAAGCAAAGAGTGAAGGAAGGAAGGAAGGAGAGAAGGAAAGAAAAAAGGGAAGGAAGGAGAGAAGGAAAGAAAAAAAGGGAAGGAAGGAAGGAAGGAAGGAAGGAAGGAAGGAAGGAAGGAGCAAAGGTAGGAGGGAAAGAGGGAGAGAAAGAGGGAGGGAAGGCTGGCCACAGCAACGTGTGGCGGGCACAGTTAGTCTATACAAATAAAAATGTAATGTTAGTTTGTGGGATTAACAGAACTCAAAAACCACTGGACGAATTGACACCAAATTTGGACACAAGACACTTAACAACCCAATGTATGTCCTTCACTCAAAAAAATTGATTTTGTCATTTGGGAGTTGTAGTTGCTGGGATTTATAGTTCACCTACAATCAAAGAGCATTCTGAACCCCACCAACGATGGAATTGAACCAAACTTGGCACACAGTTCTCCCATGACCAACAGAAAATACTGGAAGGGTTTGGTGGGCACTGTCCTTTGGTTTTGGAGTTGTAGTTCACTTACATCCTGAGATCACTGTGGACTCAAACACGAAGACTCAATATGCCCAAATGTGAACACTTGGCGAAGTTTGGGGAAAATAGAATCTTGACATTCAGGAGTTGTAGTTGCTGGGATTTATAGTTCACCTACAATCACAGAGCATTCTGAACCCCACCAACGATAGAATTGGGCCAAACCTCCCACACAGAACACCCATGTGGGCCACAACAACGCGTGGCAGGGGATGGCTAGTATATAAATAAAAATGTAATGTTCGTTTGTGGGATTAACATAACTCAAAAACCCCATCCACTGTTTTAAGGTGGTGAGGTATATTCCACATTGGACATGCATATTCAGCAGCAGAGTATCAAAACGTCACCAGTTAATCCCTCTCCGATGCCAGAAATACAACTTAATGGTGTAACATTAGAAAATGTTGAGCCTTTCCGCTCCCTTGGCAGCCACCTCTCCACAAAAGTCAACATTGACACTGAAATACAACACCGCCTGAGCTCTGTGAGTGCAGCATTTTTTCCAAATGAAGCAGAGAGTGTTTGAGGACCAGGACATCCGTAGAGATACCAAGGTGCTTGCTTATAAAGCCACTGTCCTCCCAACCCTGCTATACGACTGGACGTGGACTATCTACAGACGCCACACTCAACTCCTGGAATGATTCCATCAGTGTTGCCTACGAAAAATCCCGCAAATCTCTTGGGAAAACAAGCAGGCAAATGTCAGCGTGCTGGAAGAAGCAAAGACCACTAGCATTGAAGCGATGGTACTCCGCCATCAACTCCGCTGGACTGGCCACGTTGTCCGGATGCCCGACCACCGTCTCCCAAAGCAGTTGCTCTACTCCGAACTCAAAAATGGAAAACAGAATGTCGATGGGCAGGAAAAGAGATTTAAAGATGGGCTCAAAGCCAACCTTTAAAACTCTGGCATAGACACTGAGAACTGGGAAGCCATGGCCCTTGTGCGCTCCAGCTGGAGGTCAGCTGTGATCAGCAGTGCTGCAGAATTTGAAGAGGCATGAATGGAGGGCAAAAGAGGGAAACATGCCAAGAGGAAGGTGCATCAAGCCAACCACGACTGGGACCGCCTTCTATCTGGAAGCCAATGCCCTCTCTGTGGGAGAAGATGCAGATCAAGAATAGGGCTCCACAGTCACCTACGGACCCACCGCCAGTACACCGATCTTGGATGACAATCTTACTCGAACTACAAGGGATCGCCTAAGTAAGTAAGTACCAAAACGCAAGTGCACATGTCTTCCCTGTGTCTGATTGTGATCCCCAGGTTACAGATGTTCAAGAGAGCTAAATACATAACTAGAAAAAGCAAAACCAAGCAAGGACACACACACCATTCAAACTCCCCTTCAGGCACACTGGAAGCTTCAAGGTTTCAAAATTAATTCATTTTCGGTGGCGCACGAGGATGCCCCGGCCCAAAGTCTGGAAATTACTGCATTAACCCCTCCAAGTGAGAGCAATTAAGCGAGATTTGAAAGATGACGAAAATAGCCAAGCTGACAGCTTCGGAAAGATCCTCAGAGGATTGTGCCAGCCGCTCTGAGAGTTGGGTTTCAATCGTTAGTTTTATTAATAAGCAAGATTCATCCCAAGAAGCTAATATGCAAAATTTATATTTCATTTAGCTAATGAGATGGCATATGGCCATTTGCACTCGCGTTGTGCCTGGAAAGGAATTCATATGCATGTTTGCAAACATAGAGAACTGGGAAAGACTGGGGTGAAAGATGTACCAACGTGAGTTTGAGTTATTGTAGGTTTTTTGGGCTATATGGCCATGTTCTAGGGGCATTCTCTCCTGACGTTTTGCCTGCATCTATGGCAAGCATCCTCAGAGGTAGTGAGGATGCTTGCTACCTCTGAGGATGTTTGCCAAAGATGCAGGCAAAACGGCAGGAGAGAATGCCTCTAGAACATGGCCATATAGCCTGAAAAAACCTACAACAACCCAGTGATCCAGCCATGAAAGCCTTCTCCTGACGTTTCGCCTGCATCTATGGCAAGCATTCTCAGAGGTAGTGAGGTCTATTGGAACTAGGGAAAAGGGTTTATATATCTGTGGAATGACCATGGTGGGACAAAGGACTCTTGTCTGTTGGAGGTAGGTGTGAATGATTCAACTGACCACCTTGATTAGCATTTGATGGCCAGATATTAAATTAATTCATGCTTTTTTCAAATTATAATCCGGCCCTCCATCAGCTTGAGGGACTGTGACCTGGCCCTCTGTTTAAAAAGTCTGAGCAGCCCTGGCCTAGATGGTTCCTAGGGAGAGAGTTGCTGGGATTTATAGTTCACCTACAATCAAAGAACATTCTGAACTCCACCAACGATGGAATTGGCACACAGAGCTCCCATGACCAACCGAAAATACTGGAAAGGTTTGGTGGGCATCGACCTTGAGTTTTGGAGTTGTAGTTCACCTGCATCCAGAGAGCGCTGTGGACTCAAACAATGATGGATCTCGACCAAACTTGGCACGAATACTCAATATGCCCAAATGTGGGTACTTTTGGAGTTTGGGGGAAATAGACCTTGACATTTGAGAGTTGTAGTTCACCTACAATCAAAGAGCATTCTGAACCCCACCAATGATGGAATTGAACCAAACTTGGCACACAGAACTCCCAAGAGCAGCAGAAAATACTGGAAGGCTTTGGTAGGCATCAACCTTGAGTTTTGGAGTTGTAGTTCACCTACATCTAGAGAGCACTGTGGACTCAAACAATGATGGAATTGAACCAAACTTGGCACACATAACTCCCAAGACCAGCAGAAAATACTGAAAGGCTTTGATGGGTATCGACCTTGAGTTTTGGAGTTGTAGTTCACCTACATCCAGAGAGCCCTGTGGACTCAAAAAATGATGGATCTGGACCAAACTTGGCACGGATACTCAATATGCCCAAATGTGGGCACTGGTGGAGTTTGGGAAAAATAGACCTTGACATTTGGGAGTTGTAGTTCACCTACAATCAAAGAGCATTCTGAACCCCATCAACGATAGAATTGGGCCAAACTTCTCCCACAGACCCCTATGACCAACAGAAAATACTGTGTTTTTTAATGGTCTCTGGCGACCCCTTCGACACTCCCCCCCCCCCCCCAGGTTTCCAACCCACAGGTTGAGAAATGCTGCACTTGGTGAACAAGTTGTATTTTTCAGAGAGCTACATCAGGGTTTGAGCAGCTACAACAGAGACTCTTAGTGTGGATGGGGAGTGGCAAATCCCCTTCCTCTGGCATTATCTCCCTGCTCTCAGATGTCCATGCTTCAGCGCACCTTTCTCTGCCTCTCTTTCCAACGCCCGGACTAGTTGGGCTGCTGAACCAGGCCATCTCCCACCCTGCCCTAGCTTGCTTCATCCCTCTTTGGAGCTCAAGTTTCACAGCAAGCCTATTTCTGCCCGAAGAATGTTGCAACATCAGCTCCAACTTAAGCTCATGCTCCGCTTGCGTAAAGACCACAACTCCTTTGCAGCCTCTCTCGCCTCCAAGGGTGAGAATGTGGCTAAGTCCCACTAACCCAAAACCCCACAGAGCTGGAATGAGACGAGGGGCACGCAGACCCCCAAATCAGCCCAGGACTACCTTGCCAAGAAGAAAGACTTGATAATTCGACAGTTATTGGGGTCCCATAGAAGAGAGGAGGAATCCCTCGGTGGCGCAGTGTGTTAAATCACTGAGCTGCTGAATTTGCTGGCTTAAAGATCAGCAGTTCGAATCCAGGGAGTAGGGTGAGCTCCCGTTGTTAGCACCAGCTTCTGCCAACCTAGCAGTTCGAAAACATGCAAATGTTAAACCGGATTTCCCATATTCCTCTTTAGTAAGGAAGTTAATATGTCCATGTCTTTAATTTCATTTATCTTTTTTATCCATTGGTCTGGTTAAACAAACAAACTGGTTACATTCACACCTAGCTCCAGCAGACAAGAGTCCTTTGTCTCACCCTGGTCATTCCACAGATATATAAACCCATTTTCCTACTTCCAACAGACCTCACTACCTCTGAGGATGCTTGCCATAGATGAGGCGAAACGTCAGGAGATAATGCCTCTAGAACATGGCCATATAGCCCGAAAAAACCTACAACAACCCAAACTGGTTACAGGTGGAAGAATACATAGAAAAGAGAATTAAAGAAATTTAACTGTGAATATGTGTGTGTGTCTTTAGTTTCCTTTTAATTAATATGGGTTACAAGAGTGGACAATCAAGAAAAAATCAGGGATATCATATAGACAATAAAGTTGAACCCGTGTAGGATTAGAAGGAAGTCACAAGATTTTATTTTTATTTTTTATTTTTATTTTCACTTTTATCTTTAATATAATTTATATATGTGTATGTGTGTGTGTCTTTAGTTTCCTTTTCTTTTCTTTCACCTCTGTTCTCTTGCTTTCCCATTTTTCTTCAAAATACTATCTTCCCCCACTTTACTTCGAAACTATATAATTTTCTTTATACCAAATAAAAATGTATTTAAAAAAAAGAAAACATGCAAATGTGAGTAGATCAATAGGTACCACTCTAGTGAGAAGGAAACAGCGCCAGATGCAATCATCCTGGCCACTGGACCTTTGAGGTGTCTATGGACAACGCCGGCTCTTTGGCTTAGAAATGGAGATGAGCACCAACTCTCAGAGTCAGACATGACTGGACCTAATGCCAGGTAGGTAAAAGGTAAAGGTTTTCCCCTGACATTAAACATGCAAATGTGAGTAGATCAATAGGTACCGCTCTGGTGGGAAGGAAACAGCGCTCCATGCAATCATGCTGGCCACCTGACCTTAGAGGTGTCTATGGACAACGCCGGCTCTTTGGCTTAGAAATGGAGATGAGCACCAACTCTCAGAGTCAGACATGACTGGACCTAATGCCAGGTAGGTAAAAGGTAAAGGTTTTCCCCTGACATTAAACATGCAAATGTGAGTAGATCAATAGGTACCGCTCTGGTGGGAAGGAAACAGCACTCCATGCAATCATGCTGGCCACCTGACCTTAGAGGTGTCTATGGACAACGCTGACTCTTCGGCTTAGAAATGGAAATGAGCACCAACTCCCAGAGGCGGACATGACTGGACTTAATGTCAGGTAGGAAAAAGGTAAAGGTTTTCCCCTGACATTAAGTCCAGTCGTGTCCGACTCTGGGGGTTGGTGCTCATCTCCATTTCTAAGCCGAAGAGCCGGCGTTGTCCGTAGACACTTCCTAGGTCATGTGGCCGGTATGACTGCATGTTGCGCCATTCATGTCAGAGGAAAACCTTTCTAGAAGAGAGGAGACTGGGACATACACTATTTTGCTTTTGGACTGGTGATCTGCACAGGACAGGGAATGGTTATTCCCTCACCATCTCCTTTACTTCCTGCCTGAAAATTTTGTCTTTGGTAAAGAAGACATGGCTTTCCAATACAACAACGTGATGTAACAGCTTAAAAAGCCAATGGGATTTTGGCCTGTATCAATAGGGGTCTAGTATCTAGATCCAGGGAAGTCATGCTCCCCATGCTCTATTCTGCCTTGGTTAGACCACACCTAAAATACTGTGTCCAATTCTGGGCACCACAACTGACGAGAGATGTTGACAAGCTGGAATGTGTCCAGAGGAGGGCAACTAAAATGATCTAGGGTCTGGAGAACAAGCCCTATGAGGAGCGGCTTAAAGAGCTGGGCATGTTTACCCTGCAGAAAAGGCTGAGAGGACACATGATGGCCATGTATAAATATGTGAGAGGAAGTCATAGGGAGGAGGGAGGGAGTTTGTTTTCTGCTGCCTTGGAGACTAGGACGCAATGGAACAATGGCTTCAAACTACAAGAAAGGAGATTCCACCTGAACATTAGGAAGAACTTCCTGGTTGTGAGAGCTGTTCAGCAGTGGAACTCTCTGCCCTGGAGTGTTGTCAAGTCTCCTTCTTTGGAGGCTTTTAAACACAGACTGAATGGCCATCTGTCGGGGGTGCTTTGAATATGATTTTCCTACGTCTTGGCAGAATGGGGTTGGATTGGATGGCCCACGAGGTCTCTTCCAACTCTAGGATTCTATGATTCTATGAGTCAACTGAGATTATTTTGACCACAAAAGACAAAAGCTTCTCATTCCTCAAGCTGAGTTTGAAAACTTTACTTTTTGGACTACATTTCCAGAATCCACAATCCAACTGTGCTAAGGTTTCTGGAAGCCACAGTCCAAAAACATCTGCTCGTACCTTTATTACATCTGGGGAATTGTCCTCTTAAAACAACATGGCTATAAGAATGTGTTCTTTGTCAAGTCTAATCTACAACCTTGTTTTCACCGACCCACACACACACATACACAACCCATCCTGAGAAAGAGTTTCTCAAGACATACAAATTCAACTCCTGATACAATGTTCTATTGCACGGGGGACAACCTGCTAAAATTGCACTACCTAAAAGAATCTCCCACCTTGTACGGCTGTGGAGCAGAACAGACAACTCTGCATCTGTATGCTTGTCCACTATGCCCTGCCTCATGCACAGAGGAAGAATTGTTGGAGGCTACAGACAAGGAAAGAAAGAAAGAAAGAAAGAAAGAAAGAAAGAAAGGAGAGAAAGAGAGAGGAAAGGAAGGAAAGAGACAAGGAAGGATGGAACCGAATAGTAAAAGAAGTGAGGAAAGAAACAGGAAGAAAGAAGAAGGGAAAGAAAAAGAGGGAAGGAAAGAAATAAAGGAGAGAAAGAGGGAGGGAGGAAAGGAAGGAAAGAGACAAGGAAGGATAGAACCAAAGATCAAAGGAAGTGAAAAAAGAAACAGGAAGAAAAAGGAAGGGAAAGAAAAAGAGGGAAGGAAGGAAAGAGGGAGGAAAGGAAGGAAAGAAAGAAAGGAGAGAAAGAGGGAAGGAAGGAGGGAAGGAAAGAGACAAGGAGGAGTGGAACCAAATAGTAAAGGAAGTGAGGAAAGAAACAGGAAGAAAGAAGAAGGGAAAGAAAAAGAGGGAAGGAAGGAAAGAAATAAAGGAGAGAAAGAGGGAAGGAAGGAAGGAAGGAAAGAGACAAGGAAGGATGGAACCAAAGATCAAAGGAAGTGAAAAAAGAAACAGGAAGAAAGAAGAAGGGAAAGAAAAGGAGGGAAGGAAGGAAAGAGGGAGGGAAGGAAGGAAAGAAAGAAAGGAGAGAAAGAGGGAAGGAAGGAGTGAAGGAAAGGAAGAGTGGAACCAAATAGTAAAGGAAGTGAAGAAAGAAACAGGAAGAAGAAAGGAAAGAAAAAGAGAAAAGGAAGGAAAGAGGGAGGGAAGGAAGGAGAGAAAGAAAGGAGAGAAAGAGGGAGGGAGGGAGGGAGGGAGGGAAGGAAGGAAGGAAGGAAGGAGACAAGGGAGAATGGAACCAAATAGTAAAGGAAGTGAGGAAAGAAACAGGAAGAAAGAAGAAGGGAAAGAAAAAGAGGGAAGGAAGGAAAGAGGGAGGGAAGGAAGGAAAGAAAGAAAGAAAGGAAAGAAAGAGGGAGGGAAGGAGGGAAGGAAAGAGACAAGGAAGGGTGGAACCAAAGACCAAAGGAAGTGAGAAAAGAAACAGGAAGAAAGAAGAAGGGAAAGAAAAAGAGGAAAGGAAGGAAAGAGGGAGGGAGGGAAGGAAGGAAAGAGGGAAGGAAGGATGGAACCAAAAAGCAAAGGAAGTGAGAGAAGAAACAGGAAAAAAGAAGGGAAAGAAAAAGAGGGAAGGAAGGAAAGAAAGAAAGGACAGAAAGAGGGAAGGAGGGAGGGAAGGAAAGAGACAAGAAAGGCTGGAACCAAAGAGCATAGGAAGTGAGAAAAGAAACAGGAAGAAAGGAGAAGGGAAAGAAAAAGAGGGAAGGAAGGAAAGAGGGAGGGAAGGAAGGAAAGAAAGAAAGGAGAGGAAGAGGGAGGGAAGGAAGGAAGGAAAGAGACAAGGAAGGATGGAACCAAAGAGCAAAGGAAGTGAGAAAAGAAACAGGAAGAAAGAAGAAGGGAAAGAAAAAGAGGGAAGGAAGGAAAAGGGAGGGAAGGAAATAAAGGAAGGAAGGAAGGAAGGAAGGAAGGAAGGAAGGAAGGAAGGAGGAAGGAAGGAAGGAAGGCGAGAAAGAGGGAGGGAAGGAAGGCAAGAGACAAGGAAGGATGGAACCAAATAGCAAAGGAAGTGAGGAAAGAAACTGGTAGAAAAGGAAGAAAGAAGAAGGAAAATAAAAAGAGGGAAGGAAGGAAAGAAAGAAAGGAGAGAAAGAGGGAGAGAAGGAAGGAAGGAAAGAGACAAGGAAGGAAAGAACCAAATAGTAAAGGAAGTGAGGAAAGAAACAGGAAGAAAGAATAAAAGAAAGAAAAAGGGGGAAGGAAGGAAAGAGAGAGGGAAGGAAGGAAGGAAGGAAAAAATAAAGGAGAGAAAGAGGGAGGGAGGGAAGGAAGGGAAGAGACAAGGAAGGATGGAACCAAATAGCAAAGGAAGTGAGAAAAGAAACTGGTAGAAAAGGAAGAAAGAAGAAGGAAAATAAAAAGAGGGAAGGAAGGAAAGAAAGAAAGGAGAGAAAGAGGGAGAGAAGGAAGGAAGGAAAGAGACAAGGAAGGAAAGAACCAAATAGCAAAGGAAGTGAGGAAAGAAACAGGAAGAAAGAATAAAGGAAAGAAAAAGAGGGAAGGAAGGAAAGAGAGAGGGAAGGAAGGAAGGAAGGAAGGAAAAAATAAAGGAGAGAAAGAGGGAGGGAGGGAAGGAAGGAAAGAGACAAGGAAGGATGGAACCAAATAGCAAAGGAAGTGAGAAAAGAAACAGGAAGAAAGAAGAAGGGAAAGAAAAAGAAGGAAGGAAGGGTAGAAAGAGGGAGGGAAGGAAGGAAGGAAAGAGACAAGGAAGGATGGAACCAAATAGCAAAGGAAGTGAGAAAAGAAACAGGTAGAGAAGGAAGAAAGAAGAAGGAAACGGAAAAGAGGGAAGGAAGGAAAGACAGGAGAGAAAGTAAGGAAGAAAGAAGGAGCGAAGGTTGGCCACAGCAACACATGGTGCGTACAGCTAGTTACTCATAAAGACACTGAAAAACACAGCAGAAGAGACTTAAAAAGCCAAAAAATAAAAAAATACATTACATAAATGCACAAAACCGCATATATACATGCAAACACACATATATACACATATACACAAATATATACACACACATATATACATATACACAGATTGTGCCACAGCAATGCGTGGCAGCACAGCTAGTGTTATCCATAATTCTCTGCCACAGAGCTCTAGAAACTCACAAACTCCAAACACTGTCATTATGGTTTAAGGATGTTATCTTAGTCTTCTCTGTCAGAGAGTTTGAGAGAGTCACCAAACTACAAATCCCCAAATAATGTAGAACGGAACCATGGCAGTTCAAAAGGTATATCAGTGCTAAATTGCGCAGTGTGAAAGGACTCAAAAGAAGCTCTCTGGGCTGTCACTGGGGAACATTTATGGATGTTCGAAGAGCCCAAAATAGCAAAAAGAAGAAGAAAAATGCGACATGGTCAACCGAGTAAAGAGAAGACATTTGACAGCGAAGGGAAATAAATCTGACGAAGAGAAACTTCCCATTGTCTATCCGTGTCACATCCAGTGGTTTCTGCAACCGAAAGAGCAATCTATGGGGAATCTCCCTCTTTCTCTGTAACGCATGCCCTTTATTTTTCAGCATTGGGAAATTCACACTTGAATGTATGAAGCAAAAACACTGAAAATATTGCATTGTCAAAGGCTTTCATAGCCGGAATCACTGAATTGTTGTGTGTTTTCCGGGCTATAAGGCCATGTTCTAGAAGCATTCTCCCCTGACGTTTCACCTGCATCTATGGCAGGCATCCTCAGAGGTTGTGAGGTCTGTTGGAAGCTAGGAAAAAGGGGTTTATATATCTGTGGAATAACGTTTAGGGTGGGAGAAAGAACTCTAACTTTTGGAGCTAGGTGCGAATGTTTCAATTGGCCACCTTGATTAACATTTGATGGCCTGACAGTTTTTTGGTGTGGCTTGTTACTGCCTGGGGGAATCCTTAGTTGAGGTGTGATTAGCTGTTCCTGATTGTTTCTTGTCTGGAGTTCCCCTGTGTTTGAGTTTTGTTCTTTATTTACTGTTATAATGTTAGAGTTTATCCTAGCAGTTTTCAAAGTGTAAACAAAGGAGAGAAAGGATTCCCCCAGGCAGTAACAAGCTACATCTAAAAACTGTCAGGCCATCAAATGCTAATCAAGGTGACCAATTGAAACATTCATATCTAGCTCCAAAAGTTAAGAGTTCTTTCTCCCACCCTGGACATTATTCCACAGATATATAAACCCAATTTTCCTAGTTTCCAACAGACCTCACAACCTCTGAGGATGCCTGCCATAGAAGTGAGCGAAACATCAGGAGAGAATGCTTTTGTAACATGGCCATACAGCCCGGAAATCTCACAAATGTGACAAAACTTTTGTGACAAAACTTTTGTCACATTAAGTGTTGGTTCCAGAATGCTTCTGGATTCTTTGACGGGAGGTGTTAGCTGGCCCTGATTGTTTCATGACACTCCAACAAAAGTTTTCCCCAGACAGGAAGCAACCAGGCTTTGAAGCTGCAAGGCCATTCAGTGCTAATGAAGGTGGCCAATTGCAACATTCACACCTAGCTCCAAAAGTTAAGAGTTCTTTCTCCCACCCTGGACATTATTCCACAGATATACAAACCCCATTTTCCTTGTTTCCATCAGACCTCACAACCTCTGAGGATACCTGCCATAGATGTGGGTGAAGCATCAGGAGAGAATGCTTCTGTAACATGGCCATACAGCCCGGAAATCTCACAGCAATCCAGTAAAACTTTTGTCACATTAAGTTTTGGTTCCGGAATGCTTCTGGATGGATTTTTATTTTATTTTATTTTATTCCCTCTCTTTCTTTTTCTCTGTCTATTCTCTAATACACTATTTTTGTAATTTTTAGTAATTTTTTGCAATGTTTTTCTTTTTTTTTTTCTTTTTTTTCACTCCCCCCCCCCCTTTCTCTGTACATATATATAAACACAAGTGGTGGCCAATTGCAACATTCACACCTAGTTCCAAAAGTTAGAGAAGTTTTTTCTCCCACCCTGGAGATATATAAACTAGGCCTGGGTAACAATGGAAAAATTTGTTTCTAAAATTGATTCGTTTTTTGGGGTTTTTTGCGTTTCGTTATTTAAAATAATTACAAAATTTTCCTTTAAAAAAGTTCGATATTTATGAAATTTCATAAATGCGAAAAAAATTACAAAACATTAACGAATCGATTTCCGAAACAATAACGAATCGATTCGTTAATGGCGGACGCGACCGCGAAATACGCTAAAAAACCTCCAAAAACTTCTGAAGTTTCCCTCTCCCTCTGTTGTTGACTGTTGGTGTGATATTATAATTTTTTTTCACTAATTAAACAAAAAACAACCATAAAACTTGCCCCAGACATGCGGAAATAATAACGAAACGACCTCAAAACAATAACGAAACGAATACAATAACGAAATACGAAGCATTTACAAAACTATTTAAAAATTCGTTTTTTAAAAAAATTGCTCCAGAACGGTTCGTTATCGTTTTGTAATTGGAAAAATTAACGAATTATTAACGAATTACGAATTAACGAAACGAAACCGCCCAGCCCTAATATAAACCCCATTTTCCTAGTTTCCAACAGACCTCACAACCTCTGAGGATGCCTGCCATAGATGTGGGTGAAACGTCAGGAGAGAATGCTTCTAGAACATGGCCATATAGCCTAAGAAACCTACAACAACCCACTGAAAATATTGCATCTGGGTGTTGTTAATTGCATTTTGCTACTCAGTACACTACTGTACCCTTCAAATAGAAAATATGCATCTGTGAAGCTGTCTTGAGAAACCAGTTGGCATAAATATATATCCCTAATTCAGCGGTTCTCAACCTGGGGGTCGCAACCCCCCGAGGGGTCACCTGCCCATTTCAGAGGGGTCACGACCTTGCGTCCTTTGGTCCACCCCCTCTGACTCCCTGGAATAGTGGCCGGGCACCGGGGGCACCCTCTTCTCACTCCTTTCGAGTCCTCCACCACTGGTGGCGAGAGGAGTGTGGGGCAGCATGAGCAGTGAAGCTTGGTGTTCAGAATGCTCTTTGATGGCAGGCGAACTATAACTCCAAGTAACTGCAACTCCCAAATGTCAGGGTCTATTTTCCCTAAACTCCACCAGTGTTCAAATTTAGGCATAATGAGTATTCGTGCCAAGTTTGGTCCAGATCCATAGTTGTTTGGGTTCTCGGTTCTCTCCAGATGGAGGTGAACTACATCTCCCCTAAATCACGGCCAATTCCTCCCAAACCCATCCAGTATTTTCTGTTGGTCAAGGGAGTTCTCTGTGCCAAGTTTGGTCCAGTTCTGTAATTTGTGGAGATCTCAGTGGTCTGTGGAAGTCAGAGCTGAATCAGTTGAAGGTACTGCAAATCCTATCATCCGTTGTCCATACTACACGGAGCAAATCTCATGGTCAATGGCTTCGGCACATGTACAAATCTCCCACCCCAGCCTACCAACTTTCCTTGTTAAGGACACACCGCTGGCTTAAAATAGGAGACTTGCTCTCCTCCGAGAGGAGTAGTTAGCTATTCATAGTGCTCCAAAAATGCAATTAGAGAAGCAGCCGGCCTTTTCCTTTCTCCTCCGAGATGAGAGCGCACCCTCAAAGAAAAGGTTTTAAGGACACGGCGGCAAGCGCCGAGAAAAGAGATTGAAGTGTCTTCCCCGCCAGCGACCTTGGAAAGAACAGAAAGACCCACAGGGCCTTGGAGAAGAAGTAACTCGGGAGGCAATTTCCCACCTGAGTTTGGGCAGGAAACAGAGGGGAAGATCCCTCCGTACTGTTTTCCCCTCCACTCGGGTCAACCCTCGCTCGTCTCATCTGCCAGAGTCCCACAGGCCTTGAGAAGAGGGGTATTTTTGGAGGGTGCACCTGTTCAAAGCATTCCTGCAAACTCCGGGTAAGCACATAGCTTAGAGCCGGAGAACTTGCTGACACACACACAGCCACACACGCCTTACCGACAGGCTAGGAATGCCTTTTGAGCAAGCGGCACACACACCCTCCAATATTTCAGAGATGAAAACGGGGACATGGGGTGGGAAAGAGTGGTCAAGATGGCTAAAGTTATAAAGGAGGAAGGAAATTCCCAAATTAGCACAGGATGCAGCAGTTTGCTTTAGCCCACTGGTTCCCTATCTTTTTATTATTATTATTATTATTATTATTATTATTATCAAGGACCAGTTTGACCAGGGACCACTCTGACCAGGGACCACTTTGACCAGAGACCACTCTGACCTTGGACCACTTTTGACCAGGGATCACTTTTGACCAGGGACCACTTTGACCAGAAACCGCTTTAACCAGGGACCACTTGAACAGACATGACTTGACCAGGAACCACTCTGACCAGGGGCCACTTTGACCAGGGACCACTTTTGACCAGGGACCACTTTTGACTAGGGACCACTTTTGACCAGGGACCACTTGAACAGGGAACACATTGACCAGGGACCACTTCTGACCAGGGACCACATTTGACCAGGGGCCACTTGACCAAGGACCACTCTGACCAGGGACCACTTTGACCAGGGACCACTTTGACCAGGAACTGCTTGACCAGGAACCACTTGACCAGGGACCAGCTTGACCAGGAACCAGTTTGACCAGGGACCACTTGACCAGGGACCACTTGGACCAGAGACCACTTGGACCAGGGACCACTTTTGACCAGGGACCACTTGAATACGGAATACATTGACCAGGGACCACTTTTGACCAGGGACCACTTTTGACCAGGGACCACTTGAATACGGAACATATTGACCAGGGACCACTTTTGACCAGGAACTGCTTGACCAGGAACCACTCTGACCAGGGACCACTTTGACCAGGAACTGCTTGACCAGGAACCACTTGACCAGGGACCAGCTTGATCAGGGACCAGTTTGACCAGGGACCACTTTGACCAGGGACCAGTTTGACCAGGAACTGCTTGACCAGGAACCACTTGACCAGGGACCACTTTGACCAGGGACCAGTTTGACCAGGAACTGCTTGACCAGGAACCACTTGACCAGGGACCAGTTTGACCAGGAACCACTTGACCAGGGACCAGTTTGATCAGGGACCACGTTGACAAGTCAACTCAGAAGGCAAAATAAGCAAACCAAACCTGTCGTACTTTGGACATATCTTGAGGTGACACCATTCATAAGAAAAGATGGTAACGCTTGGTGAAATGGAAAGCAGTAGGAAAAGTTTAAGACCCCATTATATGTGGAAGACTCTATTAAGGCCCTTGAGTGCTCTAACTGGAGGTCAGCTGTAACCAGCAGTGCTGCAAAATTCGAAGAGGTACGAATGGAGGCTGAAAGGGAGCAACATGCCAATAGGAAGGTGATTCAAGCCAACCTTGAGCGGGATCGCCTTCCGTCTGGAAACCAATGTCCTCACTGTGGGAGAACATGCGGATCAAGAATAGAGCTCCATAGCCACCTACACACCCACCACCAAGACGCCACATCTGGAATATTATCATCCTTAAGCTATGAGGGATACCTAAGTAAGTTCTGAGATTTCAAAACCCGAGCACGGCTGATGACCAGGAAGTTTCTCATTCATTGTGTCCCCATCAGTGGACAGACTCTATGAAGGCCCTTGACCGCTCTAACTGGAGGTCAGCTGTGACCACCAGTGCTGTAGAATTCGAAGAGGCACGAATGGAGGGTGAAAGGGAGAAACATGCCAAGAGGAAGGTGCGTCAAGCCAACCCTGACCGCGACTGCCTTCCATCTGGAAACCGATATCCTCACCATGGAAGAACAGGCGGATCGAGAATAGGGCTCCACAGTCACCTACAGACCCACAGCCAAGCCACTACACTTGAAGAACCATCATCCTCGAGCTACGAGGGATCACCTAAGTACATAGGGACCACCAAGTGCAGCACTGACCAAACATGAATCAAGGAACACGAAAGGCACTGCAATCTAATCAAACCAGAGAAGTCAGCCATAGCCAACTGGAGGTCAGCTGTGACCAGTAGTGCTGCAGAAATCAAAGAGGCATGAATGGAGGATGAAAGGGAGAAACATGCCAAGAGGAAGGTGCATCAAGCCAACCCTGACTGGGACCGCCTTCCATCTGGAAACTGATGTCCTCACTGCGGGAAAACATGGCAATCAAGAATAGGGCTCCACAGCCATCTACACATCCATCGCCAAGACACCGCATCTGGAAGATTATCATCCTCGAGCTACGAGGGATCACTTTTGGTCCGCCAATATTTTCCATTATGTTATTTTGTACTGTTTATTTTACTTGATTGGTTTATTTATTTTATTGTGATGTTATTTTGCTGTTTATATTTTATGTTGCTGTACTGTATCGTTGGGCTTGGCCTCATGTAAGCCGCTCCGAGTCCCCTTTGGGGAGATGGTGGCGGGGTATAAATAAAGATTATTATTGTTGTTGTTGTTGTTGTTGTTGTCGTCGTCGTGTCAGGAGGGACTTGAGAAACTGCAAGTCGCTTCTGGTGTGAGATAATTGGTCATCTGCAAGGATGTTGCCCAGGGGACGCCCGGATGGTTTTTGATGTTTTTATCATCCTTGTGGGAGGCTTCTCTCATGTCCCCGTATGAGGAGCTGGAGCTGATAGAGGGAGCTCATCCACCTCTCCCCGGATTCGAACCTGCGACCTGTCGGTCTTCAGTTTAACCCACTGCACCACTGGGGGCTCCGGCATTATTATTATTATTATTATTATTATTACCTAAGTAAGTCCTGAGATTTCAAGACCTGAGCACGGCTGATGACCAGGAAGTTTCTCATTCATTGTGTCCCCATCATATGTGGATAGACTCTATTAAGGAAGCCACAGTCCTAAAACTTCAAGACCTGAGCACGGCTGCTGATGACCAGGAATTTGGAAAATTTATCATTCATTGTGTTCCCAACATTCAGAGTTGACATGATGGCAACTGACAACAACAACAACAGACCTCACTACCTCTGAGGATGCTTGCCATAGATGCAGGCGAAACGTCAGGAGAAAATGCCTCTAGAACATGGCTATACAGCCCGAAAAAGCCTGCAACAACCCAAATAACTTAATATCCAAGCATGAGGTTCCATCTTTCCACAGAACACTTGCCTAGCTCTGTAATACGTACCTCACCCCAAGGAAATAAAATCTTATGTAGGACAGCTCTCCAGAATTCCCCGCTGGAGTATTTTATTTCAGAGAGCATGAAATACAGAAATGTGCTCCTGCCATGAGAAAAGGAGCAACACAGTGAGAACATCGGTTTCCAGGTGGAAGGCAGTCCCGCTTAGGGTGGCTTGACGCACGTTCCTCTTGGCACGTTTCTCTTTTTTCTCCATTCATGCCTCTTCGAATTCCGAAGCACTACTGGTCACAGCTGACCTCCAGTTAAGCGTGCTCAAGGGCCAAGGCTTCCCAGTTCTCAGTGTCTATGCCACAGTTTTTAAGGTTGGCTTCAAGCCCATCTTTAAATCTCTTTTCCTGTCCATCAATGTTACGTTTCCCATTCTTGAGTTGGGAGTAGAGTAACTGCTTTGGGAGACGGTGATTGGGTATTTGGACAACATGGCCAGCGGAGTTGATGGAGTAGATAAAGAGCAATATGCAAAAAACAGGGGAATTGCAGACAAGAATCAATCAGGGCCAGCTAACACCTCCCAACAAAGGATTCCCCCAGGCAGTAACCAATATGGTGGTTGTCAGAGTGGTCCAGCATTTCTGCAGTTTGACCTCCTTGAACTGCCCCAGCTGTTAGGGATTGTGGGAGTTGAAGTCCAAAACACCTGGAGGGCCGAAGTTTGCCCATGCCTGGAATAGACTGTACCACTGACCTTTCTTTCCCCCAAGGAAGACTCAAAAGCACAACCAGTAAGTGAGGAAAATAACATCAGATATATCTCTCCCTAATAAAAACGATGAATTCATCAAAACTGAGCACAGAAGTACCATGTACTTCACATCACCCTATATATTAGCATACAGTAGTGTACTGTATATCAGGCATGGGCAAACTTCAGGCCTCTGGGTGTTTTGGACTTCATCTCCAACAATTGTGAATATAAAATAAGTTCTAATTTTTATATTGGGAAGTGCTTATTGTACTTTTAAAGGCCGTATTTTATTTGATCTCATCATGGCTTGTGGGAGTTGAAGCCCAAAACACCCGGAGGGCCGAAGTTTGCCCATGGCTGCTGTACATGATATTGGGGTTATCTATTCCATCCATGGATACAGCCACCCACAGCTTGAATATATATACACATACATACACACACTAGCCGTCCCCACATGGGGGTTCTGTGTGAGAGGTTTGGCCCAATTCTATCATTGGTGGGGTTCAGAATGCTCTTTGATAGTAGGTGAACTATAAATCCCAGCAACTACAACTCCCAAATGTCAAGGTCTATTATCCCCAAATTCCACCAGTATTCACATTTGGGCATATTGAGGATTCGTGCCAAGTTTGGTCCAGATCCATCATTTTTTGAGTCCAAAGAGATCTCTGGATGTAAGTGAACTACAACTCCGAAACTCAAGGTCAATGCCCACCAAAACTCTTCCAGTATTTTCTCTTGGTCATGGGAGTTCTGTGTACCAAGTTAGGTTCAATTCTAATATTGGAGTAGTTCAGAATGTTCTTTGATTGTAGGTGAACTATAAATCCCAGTAACTACGACTCCCGAATGACAAAATCAATCCCCTCAACCCCACCAGTTTGGGCATATTCGTGCCAAATTTGATCCAAAGAATGAAAATACATCCTGCATATCAGATGTTTGCATTATGATTCATAACAGTAATAAAATGAGAGTTATGAAGTAGCAATGAAAATAATGTTGTGGTTGGAGGTCACTACAACGTAAGGAACTCCCCTGACCACAGATCTCCGATGACTAAGAGTAAATACTGGAAGAATTTGGTGGGCATTGAGCTTGAGCTTTGGAGTTGTAGTTCCCCTGACCCCAGAGAGCACAGTGGATTTAAACAATGATTGATCTGGACCAAACTTGTTACAGATACTCAATATGCCCAAATGTGAACACTGGTGGAGTTTGGGGGAAAACAGACCTTGACATTTGGGAGTTGTAGTTGCTGGGATTTATAGTTCACCTACAATCAAAGAGCATTCTGAACCCATCAACAATAGAATTGGGCCAAACTTCCCACACAAAACCCCCATTGCCAACTGAAAATACTGTGAAAATACAAGTTCGGAAAGAAGCAGGGAACATTAAAATGGGCATTTTCTCACTGAGTTTTATTATTCGCTTTATTAAACCAGCCAAGTGCTGACTCTGGCTTTCTTTGGAGGAGAAGGGCGGGAGAGAGCATCTTTCTGGACAGGGATTCTAAAGATGAGTCAACAATGCAACAGATCCTTGGCCTGCAACAGAAAGCCTGGAATATTGTGTCCAATTCTGGGCACCACAATTCAAGAGAGAAATCGACAAGCTGGAATGTGTCCAGAGCAGGGTGACGAAAATGATCAAGGGTCTCGAGAACAAGCCCTATGAGGAGCGGCTTAAGGAGCTGGGCATGTTTAGCCTGAAGAAGAGAAGGCTGAGAGGAGACATAATAGCAATGTATAAATATGTGAGAGGAAGCCACGGGGAGGAGGGAGGAAGCTTGTTTTCTGCTTCCCTGGAGCCTAGGATGCGAAACAATGGCTTCAAACTACAAGGAAGGAGATTCCATCTGAACATTAGGAAGAACTTCCTGACTGTGAGAGCTGTTCAGCAGTGGAACTCTTTGCCCCGGAGTGTGGTCGAGGCTCCATCTTTGGAAGCTTTTAAACTGAGGCTGGATGGCCATCTGTCAGGGGTACTTTGAATGCAATATCCCTGCTTCTTGGCAGAATGGGGTTGGACTGGATGACCCATGAGATCACTTCCAACTCTGATTTCATGATTCTATGATTCTATGAAAGCAATGTTTTCCCAGATTCGGGACATTCACAGCTTTGGTTCAATATTGGTATTGTTATCAAGACCAACAACAAAAACCTTCATTAAGGGTACAGTGATGTGCAAAATGTATCGTTTTTTCTCCTCACTCCTTATTAATTAGCTATCTGTCCCTTGCCACGCTTTGCTGTGGCCCAGTCTGTAAACATGTGTTTGTGTGTGCATATATTTGTGTATATTTGCATATATATGTGTGGTTTTGTGCATGCGTTGTAATGTAATTTTGGTTTGTTTGTTATTATTGTCGTTGTTGTTTTGCTTTTTTCATCCCTTCCGCTGTGTTTTTATGAATGATGGTCACTCCTTGGCCTGAGAGTTGTATTGTGTCCAAATTTGGTGTCAATTCGTCCAGTAATTTTTGAATTATGTTAATCCCACAAACGAACATTGCATTTTTATTTATATAGACTAGCCGTCCCCTGCCACGCGTTGCTGTGGCCCACTCTGGTGGTCATGGGGTTTCTGTGTGGGAGGTTTGGCCCAATTCTATCGTTGGTGGGGTTCAGAATGCTCTGTGATTGTAGGAGAACTACAAATCTCAGCAACTACAACTCCCAAATGTCTAGATTCTATTTTCCCCACCAGTGTTCACTTTTGGGCATATTGAGTATTCGTGTAGAGTTTGGTCCAGAACCATCATCGTTTGAGTCCACAGTGCTCTCTGGATGTAGGTGAACTACAACTCCAATACCAATGGACACTGCCCACTTGGCAGGAGGTTGGACTGGATGGTCCATGAGGTCTCTTCCAACTCTATGATTCTATAAAGTCTGAAGCATACTGTTCCTACTGAGGTGTGAAGGCATACAGTTCTAAAATAGAGTCTTAGTCCTGAACAAGCCCAGACCTCTGGAACAAGCCCAGACCACTGTGAGAGCCGTTTAGCAGTGGAACTCTCTGCCCCAGAGTGTGGTGGAGGCTCCTTCTTTGGAAGCTTTTAAACAGAGGCTGGATGGCCATCTGTCAGGGGTGATTTGAATGCAATATTCTTGCTTCTTGGCAGGGGGTTGGACTGGATGGCCCATGAGGTCTCTTCCAACTCTTTGATTCTATGATTCTATGATTCTATGATCTCTGGATGTAGGTGAACTACAACTCCTATACCAAAGGACACTGCCCACCAAACCCTTCCAGTATTTTCTGTTGGTCATGGGAGTTCTGTGTGCTAAGTTTGGTTCAATTCCATCGTTGGTGGGGTTCAGAATGTTCTTTGATTGTAGGTGAACTATAAATCCCAGCAACTACAACTCCCAAATGAAAAAAAATCATTTTTGAGTGAAGGACATACATTGGGTTGTTAGGTGTCTTGTGTCCAAATTTGGTGTCAATTCGTCCAGTGGTTTTTGAGTTCTGTTAATCCCACAAACGAACATTACATTTTTATTTATATAGATTCAAATATTGAGATCCCATCCTATACTCAATAATCTCAGTATGGCTTATGCAAAATCAATTGAAAACAATAATCCCTAGCAATATTTTAGAAGGCTAAAAATATATCAAATTATCAGTTAAAAACCAGACACATTAAAATTGGTTTAAACAATTTGATACAATGCCAAATGAACATAATGCCAACACTAGCACATGTGCTAGGGATAAAATCAATGAGGCCTAGAGAAAGCCAAGCTTTGACTTGTCACTGAAATGATACCAGCTTTGCATTGTCGAAGGCTTCCATGGCCAGAATTACTGGCTTGTTGTGAGTTTTCTGGACTGTATGGCTATGTTCCAGAAGCATTCTCTCCTGACGTTTCACCTGCGTCTATGATAGGCATCCTCAGAGGTGCCTGGCACAACCTGGGGATCACAACCACATACAGTGAAGACATCTGCCCTTGCGCTGTGCTACTCTGTTGTTGAGTATGCATGCCCAGTGTGGAACCCATCTCACCACACTAAAACAGTGGATGTGGCTCTTAATGAGACATGCCGCATTATCACGGGGTGTCTGCGCCCTACACCACTGGAGAAATTACACTGTTTAGCTGGTATTGCACCACCTGACATCTGCCGGGAAGTGGCAGCCAATAGTGAAAGGACCAAGGCAGAGACATCTCCAGCTCATTCCCTGTTTGGGTATCAGCCAGCACGTCAACGACTTAAATCTAGACATAGTTTTCTAAGATCTACAGAGACACTCGCTGGAACACCTCAGCAAGCGAGAGTCCAAAAGTGGCAGGCTCAAACCCAGCACCTCAACCAATGGCTGATACCAAATGAGAAACTCCCTCCTGGGCACACAGAAGACTGGGCGACTTGGAAGGCGCTGAACAGACTGCGCTCTGGCACCACGAGATGCAGAGCCAACCCTCAGAAATGGGACTACAGGGTGAAATCCTCGACATGCGAGTGTGGAGAAGAGCAAACTACTGACCACCTGCTGCAATGCAACATGAGCCCAGCCACATGCACAATGGAGGACCTTCTTGCAGCAACACCAGAGGCACTCCAAGTGGCCAGATACTGGTCAAAGGACATTTAACCAACTACCAAACTCACAAGTTTTGTATTTTTCTGTTTGTTTGCTTTTTTCTGTTAGAAATGTAATATAATGGACTGGTTGCTCTGACACGACAAATAAATAAATCCTCAGAGGTTGTGAGGTCTGTTGGAAACTAGGGAAATGGGGTTTATATATCAGTGAAATGATGTCCAGGGTGGGAGAAAAAAACGCTTTAAGTTTTGGATTTAGGTGTGAATGTTGCAATTGGCCACCTTGATTAGCACTGAATGGCCTTGCGGCTTCAAAGCCTGGCTTGAAGCTGAACTCTTGCCTGTTTGCAGCAAGTGTGAATGTTGCAATTGGCCACCTTGATTAGCATTGAATGGCTAAATAAAGAACACTCAAAAACAGGGGAATTCCAGACAAGAAATAATGAGGGCCAGCTAATCACCTCCCAACAAAGGAAACTCCCAGGTAGTAAGAAGCCAGACCTTAAACCTGCTAGGCCATTAAATGCTAACATAATACTAGTGGATATATACCACTAAAGAGAAGATAGACTCAAACGAGTTTTTTTTAGCTCATCTCGGGAAGATCATACTTTACAAAAGAGTTATGATTTTCCAAAAACCAAAACATCCAACTGCGCTTCCAGCAGGCACCAGCCAGTCCCTCTGTAATGCCAGAAATACAGCTTAATGGTGTACCATTAGAAAATGTGGACCAAATGTGGCAGCCACCTCTCCACAAAAGTCAACATTGAGACTGAAATACAACACCGTCTGAGCTCTGCGAGTGCAGCATTTTTCCAAATGAAGCAGAGAGTGTTTGAGGACCAAGACATCCGTAGGGAGACCAAGGTGCTTGTTTATGAAGCTATTGTCCTCCCAACCCTGCTATATGCCTGCGAAACATGGACAGTCTACAGATGTCACATGCAACTCCTGGAACGATTCCATCAGCATTGCCTCCGAAAAATCCTGCAAATCTCTTGGGAAGACAAGCGGACAAATGTCAGTGTGCTGGAAGAAGCAAAGACCACCAGCATTGAAGTGATGGTCCTCCGCCATCAACTCCGCTGGACCGGCCATGTTGTCCAGATGCCCGACCACCGTCTCCCAAAGAGTTGCTCTACTCCGAACTCAAGAACGGAAAACGGAATATTGGAGGGCAGGAAAAGAGATTTAAAGATGGGCTCAAAGCCAACCTTAAAAACTCTGGAATAGACACTGAGAACTGGGAAGCCCTGGCCCTTGAGCGTTCCAGCTGGAGGTCAGCTGTGACCAGCAGTGCTGCAGAATTTGAAGAGGAACAAATGGAGGGTGAAAGAGAGTTAACATGCCAAGAGGAAGGTGTGTCAAACCAACCCCAACGGGGACTTGTTTCCACCTGGAAACTGATGCCCTCACTGCGGGAGAAGATGCAGATCAAGAATAGGGCTCCAAAGTCACTATGGACCCACCGTCAGGACACCGATCTCGGACAACGAGGGATCGCCCAAGTAGATTTTCCAAATGGTAGTGAATGCCAATTAATCTCCAAAAGGGTCACACTTCCAAAAGGCTTTGGAGATTCTGGTTTTCCAAAAGGTTATGATCTCAAAGATCATCCTTTCCCCAAAAGTTTACACCTTTCCAAAATTAAGAGAATTCCTGGCAGTCCTTTGTTCATCTAATGCAGTAGTTCTCAACCTGGGGTCCCCAGGTGTTTTTGGCCTACAACTCCCAGAAATCCCAGCCAGTTTACCAGCTATTAGGATTTCTGGGAGTTCTGGGAGCCAAAAACATCTGGGGTCCCCAGGTTGAGAACCACTGATCTAATGTATATATAAATGTTGTTGTCTCAACCTCTTTTATCTCCTCCAAGAAACCCCAACTTTCTCAATCTGCCATTGGCCAGTCTTACACAAATCCCAGATACACCTGCTGGGCCAGCATTTCTCAACCTGGGGATCAGGAACCTGAGGGGGGGGGGTCGTGAGGGGGTTTCAGAGAGGTTGCCAAAGACCATCAGAAAACATAAATTTATGATGGTCTTAGGAACGCCATTGGCAAAGAAGGTTGAGGATCTCTCCACCTGTCCTTCTCTTCCTTTTTGGAAACAGGCGGGGAATCCTCCCATCAAAAGCCCCCCTCCACTGTAATTGGCCAGCCTCTCAGCCAAGGGGGGGCTGTTTCTGAGATTCCAAGCAGGGAGGGGAGAGCAGGCGTGATTGGCGCATGGCAGCATGGTGCGCATGTGCGGACGAGGGGGAGCATGCAAGGCTAGAGGGAGGCTTGCGCCAAAGAGTCCCTTCAAGGCATGAGGGTTCTGTGACCCCATCATTGGTGGGGTCAGGATGCTCTTTGATTGTAGGTGAACTATAAATCCCAGCAACTACAACTCCCAAATCTCAAGGTCTATTTTCCCCCAAACTCCACCAGTGTTCACATTTGGGCATATTAGGTAATTGTGCCAAATTTAGTCCACTGAATGAAAATCCATCCTGCATATCATATATTTACATTACGATTCATTACAGTAGCAAAATTATGAAAATAATGTTATGGTTGGGGGTCAGCACAACATGAGGAACTGTATTAAGGGGTCGTGGCATTAGGAAGGTTGGGAAACACTGTTCTAGGCCAACTGAAGGAAGCAAGGAATGGTCTGGGTTGCCCCTCACCCCATATGCTGAGTTTGTGACCCCAAAGGATTCCTCGTCCCACCTCTGCAGACCTGGTGTAACCCTCTGAGTGTGGGACATTGAGGAAGTAAATCCCCCCAAAGCAATCACCTCTGCTTGACCCCTGAAGCTGAGAACAGAGGTGCTTACCGCTCCCTCCCTAAAACCTGAGATGCCGACCCTATGATGAATGGCACTCAGCTGTTACCCCGGGATAAATAAAGGTTAGTAACTGGAGAGGCTGCCCAGGGAAAGGACTGGCATCAAATCCTCACTCTCAAGAGCATACGTACACAAGCGAGCACATTAACACGGAGAGGTCCTGCTTCCACTGCCTACACAAACCACACAGTAAGGCATATGCACACAAACCACACTGTGAGGCATATGCACACTTTGCTCACTAGGAGAACCCCGGTGGTGCAATGGGTTAAACCCTTGTGCCGGCAGGACTAAAGACCAACAGGTCAGAGATTCGAATCTTGGGAGAGCGTGGGTGAGCTCCCTCTGTCAGCTCCAGCTCCCCATGTGGGGACATGAGAGAAGCCTCCCACAAGGATGGTAAAACATCAAAACATCCCCTGTTCAACGTCCTTGCATACGGCTAATTCTCTCACACCAGAAGCAACTTGCAGTTTCTCAAGTTGCTCCTGATACACACACACAAAAAACTTTGCTCACTAACTCTCTTGCACTGTTAATATGTGCAATGGTATAACCGAGGCTCTGGCCGTAGTGGTCCGTCAGAGCCAAACAGGGCAATATCCTTGCAGACAACCAATTCTCTCACACCAGAAGCGACTTGCAGTTTCTCAAGTTGCTCCTGATATGAAAAAAAACTTTGCTCACTAACTCTCTTGCACTGTTAATATGTGCAATGGTATAACCAAGGCTCTGGCCGTAGTGGTCAGTCAGAGCCAAACAGGGCAACGTCCTTGCAGACAACCAATTCTCTCACACCAGAAGCGACTTGCAGTTTCTCAAGTTGTTCCTGATACAAAAAAAAAACTTTGCTCACTAACTCTCTTGCACCGTTAATATGTGCAATGGTATAACCAAGGCTCTGGCCGTAGTGGTCAGTCAGAGCCAAACAGGGCAACGTCCTTGCAGACAACCAATTCTCTCACACCAGAAGCGACTTGCAGTTTCTCAAGTTGCTACTGACACACACACACAAAAACTTTGCTCACTAACTCTCTTACACTGTTAATATGTGCAATGGTATAACCGAGGCTCTGGCTGTAGTGGTCAGTCAGAGCCAAACAGGGCAATGTCCTTGCAGACAACCAATTCTCTCACACCAGAAGCGACTTGCAGTTTCTCAAGTTGTTTCTGATATGAAAAAAAACTTTGCTCACTAACTCTCTTGCACCGTTAATATGTGCAATGGTATAACCAAGGCTCTGGCCGTAGTGGTCAGTCAGAGCCAAACAGGGCAACGTCCTTGCAGACAACCAATTCTCTCACACCAGAAGCGACTTGCAGTTTCTCAAGTTGCTACTGACACACACACACAAAAACTTTGCTCACTAACTCTCTTACACTGTTAATATGTGCAATGGTATAACCGAGGCTCTGGCTGTAGTGGTCAGTCAGAGCCAAACAGGGCAATGTCCTTGCAGACAACCAATTCTCTCACACCAGAAGCGACTTGCAGTTTCTCAAGTTGTTTCTGATATGAAAAAAAACTTTGCTCACTAACTCTCTTGCACCGTTAATATGTGAAATGGTATAACCGAGGCTTTGGCCATAGTGGTCAGTCAGAGCCAAACAAAAAACGGTGTCTCCAGACCAAATCAAAATGAATGGAGGTGCTTCGACTATTTACTTATAGATACCATGAGGTCTGAATTCAGATACAGAACTTATTTAGACACTAAATAGCCAAAGCTCGTATCAAATAAACATTATGTGCAATGGGTTGTTGTAGGTTTTTTCGGGCAATATGGCCATGTTCTAGAGGCATTGTCTCCTGACGTTTCGCCTGCATCTATGGCAAGCATCCTCAGAGGTAGTGACGTCTGTTGGAACTAGGAAAAATCTGGCTACCAGTATTAAAAATAATTACAACAGCAAAACAACAGAGGGAAAACAATCAGGGACATCTAATCACCTCTCAACAAAAGATTGCCCCAGGCACTGCCAGGCCATCAAATGCTAATCAAGGTGGTCAGTTGAAACAATCACACTTAGCTCCAGCAAACAAGAGTTCTTTGTCCCATCCTGGTCATTCCACAGATATATAAACCCACTTTCCTAGTTCCAACAGACCTCACTACCTCTGAGGATGCTTGCCGTAGATGCAGGGGAAACGTCAGGAGAGAATGCCTCTAGCACATGGCCATATAGCCCGAAAAAACCTACAACAACCCAGTGATTCCGGCCATGAAAGCCTTCAACAATACATTATGTGCAATGCTAGCGGTCAATCAGAGCCAAATGAAAACAGTGCCCACAGACCACATCATAAGAAATGGACGTCCTTGGGTTGTTTACTTTTAGATACCATGAAGCCTGAGTTTGGATACAGAACTTATTTAGACACTAAATAGCCAGAAGCTCGTACCAAAGACACACAAAGGAGTACTTTTAACCAGTTCGTTAGCTGTCGACTGCCCAATGAGACCTCCATGGTCAAACGTTTTGATGAACACAGGAGACAGGTTATAACAGGAGAGAACGTCACATACAAACAGCCAGCCAAGCTCTACCTAGTTGACTGACTTTGGAAAGAATATGCTAGAGCGGACCCGACATCTGATCCAAGACTTGGGGACTTTTTCCCCCTTCGTATGTCTTGTCTCCATATGGAGGGGAGGGGAGGAATGGGGGCCTAATCCAATCTCCTCCCCGCCTCTAAACTCGGCAGACGCCACCTGTTCCCAGGCAGTTTGATGGCGAATGTCCCGCACCGACAACAGAACCGATCTCTAATTTTAGACCCTGCTGAGCTTGGTCAAGGGAGAAAGAGGAGAGGCCGAGCTCCCCATCCCCACTATGCACCTCCTCAAAGAGATCCAGAGCAGATTCAAGGTATCCGTCTAGCAAAGGCATGGGCAAACTTCAATCCTCCAGGTGCTGTGGACTTCAACTCTCACAATTCCTAACAGCCTCAGAACTCCTTTCCCCCCTCAGCAGCCTCAGTCCTCTTCCTTTCCCCCCTCAGCAGCCTCAGTTCCCTTTCTTTTCCCATTCAGCTGCCTCAGTCCTCTTCCTTTCTCCCCTCAGCAGCCTCAGTCCCCTTCCTTTTCCCCCTTAGCAGCCTCGGTCCCCTTCATTTCCCCCCTCAGCAGCCTCAGTCCCCTTCCTTTTCCCCCTCAGCAGCCTCGGTCCCCTTCATTTCCCCCCTCAGTAGCCTCAGTCCTCTTCCTTTTCCCCTTCAGCAGCCTCAGTCCCCTTCCTTCCCCCCCCCTCCACAGCCTAAGTCTCCTTCCTTTTCCCCCTCAGCAGCCTCAGTCCTTTTCCTTTCCCCCCTCAGCAGCCTCAGTCCCCTTCCTTTCCCCCCTCAGTAGCCTCAGTCCCCTTTCTTTCCCCCCTCCGCAGCCTCAGTCCTCTTCCTTTTCCCCCTCAGCAGCTTCAGTCTCCTTCTTTTTCCTCATCAGCAACCTCAGTTCCCTTCCTTTCCCCCCCTCAGAAACCTCAGTCACCTTCCCTTTTCCCTCAGCAGCCTCAGAACCGTTCTTTCCCCCTCAGCATCCTCAGTCCCCTTCCTTTCCCCCCTCAGCATCCTCAGCCCCCTTCCTTTTCCCCCTCAGCAACCTTAGTCCCCTTCCTTTGCCCCCTCAGTAGCCTCAGAACCATTCCTTTTCCCATTCAGCAGCCTCAGTCCCCTTCCTTTCCCTCCTCAATATCCTCAGTCCCCTTCCTTTTCCCCCTCAGCAGCCTGTCTGCTTCCTTTTCCCCCTCAGCAGCCTCGGTCCCTTTTCTTTTCCCCCCTCAGCATCCTCAGTGGCCTCAGTCCTCTTCCTTTCCCCCCTCAGCAGCCTCAGTCCTCTTCCTTTTCCCACCTCAGGAGCCTCAGTCCCCTTCCTTTCCCCCTCAGCAGCCTCAGTCCCCTTCTTTTCCCCCCTCAGCATCCTCACTCCCCCTCCCTTTCCCCCTCAGCAGCCTCAGTCCCCTCCTTTTTTCCCCTCAGTAGCCTCAGTCCCCTTCCTTTCCCCCCTCAGCAGCCTCAGCCCCTTCCTTTTCCCCTCTCAGCAGCCTCAGTCTCCTTCTTTTTCCTAATCAGCAACCTCAGTCCCCTTCCTTCCCCCCTCAGCAACCTCAATCCCCTTCCTTTTCCCCTCAACAGCATCAGAACCATTCTTTTCCTCCCTTAGCATCCTCAGTCCCCTTCCTTTTCCCCCTCAGCAACCTCAATCCCCTTCCTTTTCCCCTCAGCAGCCTCAGAACTGTTCTTTTCCTCCCTTAGCATCCTCGGTCCCCTTCCTTTTCCCCCTCAGCAGCCTCAGAAGAACTGTTCTTTTTCCCTCTCAGCAGCCTCAGTCTCCTTCTTTTTCCTCATCAGCAACCTCAGTCCCCTTCCTTTTCCCCCTCAGCAGCCTCAGTCCCCTTCCTTTTCCCCCTCAGCAGCCTCAGTCCCCTTCCTTTCCCTCCTCAGCAACCTCAGAACCGTTCTTTCCCCCTCAGCAGCCTCAGTCTCCTTCTTTTTCCTCATCAGCAACCTCAGTCCCCTTCCTTTTCCCCCTCAGCAGCCTCAGTCCCCTTCCTTTTCCCCCTCAGCAGCCTCAGTCCCCTTCCTTTCCCTCCTCAGCAACCTCAGAACCGTTCTTTCCCCCTCAGCAGCCTCAGTCTCCTTCTTTTTCCTCATCAGCAACCTCAGACCCCTTCCTTTTCCCCCTCAGCAGCCTCAGTCCCCTTCCTTTCCCTCCTCAGCAACCTCAGAACCGTTCTTTCCCCCTCAGCAGCCTCAGTCTCCTTCTTTTTCCTCATCAGCAACCTCAGTCCCCTTCCTTTTCCCCCTCAGCAGCCTCAGTCCCCTTCCTTTTCCCCCTCAGCAACCTCAGAACCGTTCTTTCCCCCTCAGCAGCCTCAGTCTCCTTCTTTTTCCTCATCAGCAACCTCAGTCCCCTTCCTTTTCCCCCTCAGCAGCCTCAGTCCCCTTCCTTTTCCCCCTCAGCAGCCTCAGTCCCCTTCCTTTCCCTCCTCAGCAACCTCAGAACCGTTCTTTCCCCCTCAGCAGCCTCAGTCTCCTTCTTTTTCCTCATCAGCAACCTCAGTCCCCTTCCTTTTCCCCCTCAGCAGCCTCAGTCCCCTTCCTTTTCCCCCCCAGCAGCCTCAGTCCCCTTCCTTTCCCTCCTCAGCAACCTCAGAACCGTTCTTTCCTCCTCAGCAGCCTCAGTCTCCTTCTTTTTCCTCATCAGCAACCTCAGTCCCCTTCCTTTTCCCCCTCAGCAACCTCAGTCCCCTTCCTTTTCCCCCTCAGCAGCCTCAGTCCCCTTCCTTTCCCTCCTCAGCAACCTCAGAACCGTTCTTTCCCCCTCAGCAGCCTCAGTCTCCTTCTTTTTCCTCATCAGCAACCTCAGTCCCCTTCCTTTTCCCCCTCAGCAACCTCAGTCCCCTTCCTTTTCCCCCTCAGCAGCCTCAGTCCCCTTCCTTTCCCTCCTCAGCAACCTCAGAACCGTTCTTTCCCCCTCAGCAGCCTCAGTCTCCTTCTTTTTCCTCATCAGCAACCTCAGTCCCCTTCCTTTTCCCCCTCAGCAGCCTCAGTCCCCTTCCTTTTCCCCCCCAGCAGCCTCAGTCCCCTTCCTTTCCCTCCTCAGCAACCTCAGTCCCCTTCTTTTCCCCCTCAGCAGCCTCAGTCCCCTTCCTTTTCCCCCTCAGCAGCCTCAGTCCCCTTCCTTTTCCCCCTCAGCAACCTCAGAACCGTTCTTTCCCCCTCAGCAGCCTCAGTCTCCTTCTTTTTCCTCATCAGCAACCTCAGTCCCCTTCCTTTTCCCCCTCAGCAGCCTCAGTCCCCTTCCTTTTCCCCCTCAGCAGCCTCAGTCCCCTTCCTTTCCCTCCTCAGCAACCTCAGAACCGTTCTTTCCCCCTCAGCAGCCTCAGTCTCCTTCTTTTTCCTCATCAGCAACCTCAGTCCCCTTCCTTTTCCCCCTCAGCAGCCTCAGTCCCCTTCCTTTTCCCCCCCAGCAGCCTCAGTCCCCTTCCTTTCCCTCCTCAGCAACCTCAGAACCGTTCTTTCCCCCTCAGCAGCCTCAGTCTCCTTCTTTTTCCTCATCAGCAACCTCAGTCCCCTTCCTTTTCCCCCTCAGCAACCTCAGTCCCCTTCCTTTTCCCCCTCAGCAGCCTCAGTCCCCTTCCTTTCCCTCCTCAGCAACCTCAGAACCGTTCTTTCCCCCTCAGCAGCCTCAGTCTCCTTCTTTTTCCTCATCAGCAACCTCAGTCCCCTTCCTTTTCCCCCTCAGCAGCCTCGGTCCCCTTCCTTTTCCCCCTCAGCAGCCTCAGTCCCCTTCCTTTCCCTCCTCAGCAACCTCAGAACCGTTCTTTCCCCCTCAGCAGCCTCAGTCTCCTTCTTTTTACTCATCAGCAACCTCAGTCCCCTTCCTTTTCCCCCCCCCCCCCAGCAGCCTCAGTCCCCTTCCTTTCCCTCCTCAGCAACCTCAGAACCGTTCTTTCCCCCTCAGCAGCCTCAGTCTCCTTCTTTTTCCTCATCAGCAACCTCAGTCCCCTTCCTTTTCCCCCTCAGCAGCCTCGGTCCCCTTCCTTTCCCCCCCCCCCAGCAGCCTCAGTCCCCTTCCTTTCCCTCCTCAGCAACCTCAGAACCGTTCTTTCCCCCTCAGCAGCCTCAGTCTCCTTCTTTTTCCTCATCAGCAACCTCAGTCCCCTTCCTTTTCCCCCTCAGCAACCTCAGTCCCCTTCCTTTTCCCCCTCAGCAGCCTCAGTCCCCTTCCTTTCCCTCCTCAGCAACCTCAGAACCGTTCTTTCCCCCTCAGCAGCCTCAGTCTCCTTCTTTTTCCTCATCAGCAACCTCAGTCCCCTTCCTTTTCCCCCTCAGCAGCCTCGGTCCCCTTCCTTTTCCCCCTCAGCAGCCTCAGTCCCCTTCCTTTCCCTCCTCAGCAACCTCAGAACCGTTCTTTCCCCCTCAGCAGCCTCAGTCTCCTTCTTTTTACTCATCAGCAACCTCAGTCCCCTTCCTTTCCCCCCCCCCCCCAGCAGCCTCAGTCCCCTTCCTTTCCCTCCTCAGCAACCTCAGAACCGTTCTTTCCCCCTCAGCAGCCTCAGTCTCCTTCTTTTTCCTCATCAGCAACCTCAGTCCCCTTCCTTTTCCCCCTCAGCAGCCTCGGTCCCCTTCCTTTCCCCCCCCCCCCCCCCAGCAGCCTCAGTCCCCTTCCTTTCCCTCCTCAGCAACCTCAGAACCGTTCTTTCCCCCTCAGCAGCCTCAGTCTCCTTCTTTTTCCTCATCAGCAACCTCAGTCCCCTTCCTTTTCCCCCTCAGCAACCTCAGTCCCCTTCCTTTTCCCCCTCAGCAGCCTCAGTCCCCTTCCTTTCCCTCCTCAGCAACCTCAGAACCGTTCTTTCCCCCTCAGCAGCCTCAGTCTCCTTCTTTTTCCTCATCAGCAACCTCAGTCCCCTTCCTTTTCCCCCTCAGCAGCCTCGGTCCCCTTCCTTTTCCCCCTCAGCAGCCTCAGTCCCCTTCCTTTCCCTCCTCAGCAACCTCAGAACCGTTCTTTCCCCCTCAGCAGCCTCAGTCTCCTTCTTTTTACTCATCAGCAACCTCAGTCCCCTTCCTTTTCCCCCTCAGCAGCCTCGGTCCCCTTCCTTTTCCCCCTCAGCAGCCTCAGTCCCCTTCCTTTCCCTCCTCAGCAACCTCAGAACCGTTCTTTCCCCCTCAGCAGCCTCAGTCTCCTTCTTTTTCCTCATCAGCAACCTCAGTCCCCTTCCTTTTCCCCCTCAGCAGCCTCAGTCCCCTTCCTTTTCCCCCCCAGCAGCCTCAGTCCCCTTCCTTTCCCTCCTCAGCAACCTCAGAACCGTTCTTTCCCCCTCAGCAGCCTCAGTCTCCTTCTTTTTCCTCATCAGCAACCTCAGTCCCCTTCCTTTTCCCCCTCAGCAGCCTCAGTCCCCTTCCTTTTCCCCCCCAGCAGCCTCAGTCCCCTTCCTTTCCCTCCTCAGCAACCTCAGAACCGTTCTTTCCCCCTCAGCAGCCTCAGTCTCCTTCTTTTTCCTCATCAGCAACCTCAGTCCCCTTCCTTTTCCCCCTCAGCAGCCTCAGTCCCCTTCCTTTTCCCCCCCAGCAGCCTCAGTCCCCTTCCTTTCCCTCCTCAGCAACCTCAGTCCCCTTCCTTTCCCTCCTCAGCAACCTCAGTCCCCTTCCTTTCCCTCCTCAGCAACCTCAGAACCGTTCTTTCCCCCTCAGCAGCCTCAGTCTCCTTCTTTTTCCTCATCAGCAACCTCAGTCCCCTTCCTTTTCCCCCCCAGCAGCCTCAGTCCCCTTCCTTTCCCTCCTCAGCAACCTCAGAACCGTTCTTTCCCCCTCAGCAGCCTCAGTCTCCTTCTTTTTCCTCATCAGCAACCTCAGTCCCCTTCCTTTTCCCCCTCAGCAGCCTCAGTCCCCTTCCTTTTCCCCCCCAGCAGCCTCAGTCCCCTTCCTTTCCCTCCTCAGCAACCTCAGAACCGTTCTTTCCCCCTCAGCAGCCTCAGTCTCCTTCTTTTTCCTCATCAGCAACCTCAGTCCCCTTCCTTTTCCCCCTCAGCAGCCTCAGTCCCCTTCCTTTTCCCCCCCAGCAGCCTCAGTCCCCTTCCTTTCCCTCCTCAGCAACCTCAGAACCGTTCTTTCCCCCTCAGCAGCCTCAGTCTCCTTCTTTTTCCTCATCAGCAACCTCAGTCCCCTTCCTTTTCCCCCTCAGCAGCCTCAGTCCCCTTCCTTTTCCCCCCCAGCAGCCTCAGTCCCCTTCCTTTCCCTCCTCAGCAACCTCAGAACTGTTCTTTCCCCCTCAGCAGCCTCAGTCTCCTTCTTTTTCCTCATCAGCAACCTCAGTCCCCTTCCTTTTCCCCCTCAGCAGCCTCAGTCCCCTTCCTTTTCCCCCCCAGCAGCCTCAGTCCCCTTCCTTTCCCTCCTCAGCAACCTCAGAACCGTTCTTTCCCCCTCAGCAGCCTCAGTCTCCTTCTTTTTCCTCATCAGCAACCTCAGTCCCCTTCCTTTTCCCCCTCAGCAGCCTCAGTCCCCTTCCTTTTCCCCCCCAGCAGCCTCAGTCCCCTTCCTTTCCCTCCTCAGCAACCTCAGAACCGTTCTTTCCCCCTCAGCAGCCTCAGTCTCCTTCTTTTTCCTCATCAGCAGCCTCAGTCCCCTTCCTTTCCCCCCTCAGCATCCTCAGTCCCTTTCCTTTCCCCCCTCAGCTGCTTAGAAAGGGCCTGAGGCTGTTAGGAATTGTGAGAGTTGACGTCCAAACCACCTGGAAGGAGGGCCAAAGTTTCCCCATGCCTGGTCTAGCACAAACCTTTGGATCCCCACTTTAGTCATTTCTTTCCATATTCAGTTTTTTAGAAATCCTTTCGAAGACTTTCTTAAAACCAGTAATTCCATTCCTCCTCAGGAAAGGGGTCAAGAAAGAAAGGGGTCAAGAAAGAAAGGGGTAGCAAAAGAGGAATCTCACGGAAAGTTGTGGGACTGATTGCATGAACATAAAAAGCAATGGCATCAAGAAACAAGTGGCAGGCTTTGTTGCTCACACAAAGGCTTTGTTGCTCTCAGCCTGGCACCTGTTCACCTGCATTCGACAACACACCTTGGCATGACCTCTCTAAAGACCCCAGTAAGTCTGAAACTTGAATCTCTCTCCTCATCCAAAGCCCACCTTGCTTTCCCTTCATCTCTCCCCTCACCAGGTTTGTCCTTCAGCTCTTGTCCCCCCAAATCCCACTGACTCAACCCTTCCCTATTTTCTTCTCTTCCTTCTACTTCTCCAAAGTATTTAGGCCCCTTTTCAACCTCACTCTTTCTTCTACTTCATGGACTCTCCTCTCACCTCAGACCTGCTCCCCTCTTTTTTTTTTCAGTTGCATTTCCTGCATTCCTGTTATCCTCTTTGCCCTTTCCATCTTCCCATTTTCCTTTCCTTTCCCCTTCTATCTCCTCTCTTTCCTCCCCTGTCCTTCCCCATTTTCTCCCTCTTGTCCTCCTGCCCCTCCAGTTCCTTTTTTCCTCCTTCCTTTCATCCTGCTTTTCTTGTTGCATCTCTCTCCCTTCTCCCTCTCCCCTTCCTCTTTCTCCCTCTCATTTTGCCCTCCAATTCCTCCTTTCCTTTCCACCTGTTCTTCTCTTCTCTCCTTCCTTCTCTCCCCTCTCTTCTCCTCTTACCCTCCAATTCCTTTTTTCCTCCTTTCGTTTCCATCTCTTCTCCTCCTCCTTCTTTCCTTCTCTCCCCTCTTATCCTCTTGCCCTCCAATTCCGCTTTTCCTCCTTTCCCTTCCATCTGTTCTTCTCCTCCTTCCTTTTCTCCGTCTTGCCCTCTTGCCTTCCAATTCCTCTTTTTCTCCTTCCTTTCCACCTGTTCTTTTCCTCTTTCTTTCTCTCCCTCTCTTGTTCTTTGGCCCCTCCAATTCCTCTTTTCCTCCTTCCTTTCCACCAGTTTTTCTCTTTCCTTCCTTCCTTCCTTCCTTCCTTCCTTCCTTCCTTCTCTCCCCTCTCTTGTCCTCCTGCCTTCCGATTCTTCTTTTCCTCCTTTCCTTTCCACCTGTTCTTCTCCTTCTTCCTTCTCTCCCTCTTGTCCTCCTGCCCTCCAATTTCTCTATCCCTCCTTCCTTTCCTCCTGCTTTTCTTTTTGCTTCTCTTCCTTCTACCTCACCAGCCTGGCCCCCTTTCCCCTTCATCTTTCTCCCTCTCCTTTTGCCCTCCAATTCCTCTTTTCCTTTCCACCTGTTCTCCTCCTCCTTCCTTCCTTCTCTCCCTTCTCTTGACCTCCTTCCCTCCAATTCCTCTTTTCCTCCTTTCCTTTCCACCTGCTCTCCTCCTCCTTCCTTCTCTCCCTCTTATCCTCTTGCCCTCCAATTCCTCCTTTCCTTTCCACCTGTTTTTCTCCTCCTTCCTTCCTTCTCTCTCCTCTCTTGTCCTCCTGCCCTCCAGTTCCTCTTTTCCTCCTTTCCTTTCCACCTGCTCTTCTCCTTCCTTCTCTCCCCTCTCTTATCCTCTTGCCCTCCAATTCCTCTTTTCCTTTCCACCTGTTTTTCTCCTCTTTCCTTCCTTCTCTCCCCTCTCTTGTCCTCCTGCCCTCCAGTTCCTCTTTTCCTCCTTTCCTTTCCACCTGCTCTTCTCCTCCTTCCTTCTCTCCCTCTTGTCCTCTTGCTCTCCAATTCCTCTTTTCCTTTTCACCTGTTCTCCTCCTCCTTCCTTCCTTCTCTCCCTTCTCTTGACCTCCTGCCCTCCAGTTCCTCTTTTCCTCTTTTCATTTCCACCTGTTCTCCTCCTCCTTCTTTCCTTCCTTCTCTCCCCTCTCTTATCCTCTTGCCCTCCAATTCCTCTTTTCCTTTCAACCTTTTCTCCTCCTTCCTTCCTTCCTTCTCTTGCCCTCCTGCCCTCCAGTTCCTCTTTTCCTCCTTTCCTTTCCACCTCTTCTTCTCCTCCTTCTTTCACTTCTTCTCCTCCTGCCCTCTAGTTCCTCTTTTCCTCCTTTCTTTTCCACCTACTCTTCTCCTCCTTCCTTCTCTCCCGTCTTGTCCTCTTTCTCTTTCTTTCCACCTGTTTTTCTCTTCCTTCCTTCCTTCCTTCTCTCCCTTCCCTTGACCTCCTGCCCTCCAGTTCCTCTTTTCCTCCTTTCCTTTCCACCTGCTCTTTTCCTCCTTCCTTCTCTCCCTCTTGTCCTCTTGCCCTCCAATTCCTCTTTTCCTTTCCACCTGTTCTCCTCCTCCTTCCTTCCTCCTCTCCCTTCTCTTGACCTCCTGCCCTCCAATTCCTGTTTTCCTCCTTTCCTTTCCACCTCTTCTTCTCCTCCTCCTTTCCTTCCATCTCTCCCCTCTCTTATCCTCTTGCCCTCCAGTTCCTCTTTTCCTTTCCACCTGTTCTTCTCCTCCTTCCTTCCTCCCTCCCTTCTCTCGACATCTTTCCTTTCCTGTCTGCCTCCTCTTCTGTCCTTCCCACCTTTAGTCCCTTCCTCCTTCCCCCTCTTGCCCTCTCTCTCTCTCATTCATTCCTTCCTCTTTCTCTCCTGACTCACAGTCCGGACGAACTGGACGTCGTCCTCTCCTTCTCCGCCTCCTTCGGCCATGGCTGGGCGGCTGGCTGCTGGGCGATGGATGGGAGGAAGGAAGGAGGGAGGGAAGGCGGCCCGGTGGGGAGCTTGCTTGGCCGCCGGAGGGAGAGACACTCAGGCTGGGCGTCCCGGCTGAGCCAGCAGCAGGCAGGAGAGGAGAGGAGAGGACCGCCCCCGAGGAGGGAAAAGGGGAGGCAAAGCTGGGGATTGGGGCGGAGAGACAGAGAGGGAAGGAGGGAAGAAGAGAGCAGGGAGAGCAGGCAAGCTGGCAAAGAAAGAGAAAGAACCATTGCTTCTTATGGGGAGAAGCTTCCAGAGCCGCCCCAGCCAGGTGCAGTCTATCTCAAGGTGCAGCTAACCCCAGGCAGGATCCTAGAGCTGGAAGAGACCCTCCTGGGCCATCCAGTCCAACCCCATTCTGCCAAGAAGCAGGAAAATCACATTCAAAGCACTCCCGACAGATGGTCATCCAGCCTCTGTTTATCATAGAATCAAAGAGTTGGAAGACACCTCCTGGGCCATCCAGTCCAACCCCATTCTGCCAAGAAGCAGGAATATTGCATTCAAATCACCCCTGACAGATGGCCATCCAGCCTCTGTTTAAAAGCCTCCAAAGAAGGAGCCTCCACCACACTCTGAGGCAGAGAGTTCCACTGCTGAACAGCTCTCACAGTCAGGAAGTTCTTGCTCATGTTCAGATGGAATCTCCTCTCTTGGGCCATCCAGTCCAACCCCATTCTGCCAAGAAGCAGGAATATTGCATTCAAATCACCCCTGACAGATGGCCATCCAGCCTCTGTTTAAAAGCCTCCAAAGAAGGAGCCTCCACCACACTCCGGGGCAGAAAGTTCCACTGCTGAACGGCTCTCACAGTCAGGAAGTTCTTCCTCATGTTCAGATGGAATCTCCTCTCTTGTAGTTTGAAGCCATTGTTCCGCGTCCTAGTCTCCAAGGAAGCAGAAAACAAGCTTGCTCCCTCCTCCCTGTGGCTTCCTCTCACATATTTATACATGGCTATCATATCTCCTCTCAGCCTTCTCTTCTTCAGGCTAAACATGCCCAGCTCCTTGAGCCGCTCCTCATAGGGCTTGTTCTCCAGATCCTTGATCATTTTAGTTGCCCTCCTCTGGACACATTCCAGCTTGTCAATATCTCTCTTGAATTGTGGTGCCCAGAATTGGACACAATATTCCAGGTGTGGCCTAACCAAAGCGGAATAGAGGGGTAGCAAAAGCCTCCAAAGAAGGAGCCTCAGCTGTACCACACTCCCGGGGCAGAGAGTTCCACTGCTGAACAGCTCTCAGTCAGGAAGTTCTTCCTCATGTTCAGGTGGAATCTCCTTTTCTTAAAAAAAATCTTTATTGAAAATTTTCCTTAAAAAGAGAATATATATATATTCAAAGCACCCCATCCAGCCACTGTTTAAAAGCCTCAGCTCTACCACGCTCCCGGGTCAGAGAGTTCCACTGCTAAACAGCTCCCACAGTCAGGAAGTTCCTCCTCATGTTCAGGTGGAATCTCCTTTTTTAAAAAAAAAATCTTTATTGAAAATTTTCCTTAAAAATAATATATATTTATATATATTTAAAGTACCCCATCCAGCCTCTGTTTAAAAGCCTCCAAAGAAGGAGCCTTGCTACCACACTCCGAGACAGAGAGTTCCACTGCTGAACAGCTCTCACAGTCAGGAAGTTCTTCCTCATGTTCAGGTGGAATCTCCTTTTTTAAAAAAAATAATCTTTACTGAAAATTTTCCTTAAAAACAAAATATATATTTATATATATTCAAAGCACCCCATCCAGCCTCTGTTTTAAAGCCTCGAAAGGAGCCTCCACCACACTCCGAGCAGAGAGTTCCACTGCTGAACACCTCTCACAGTTAGGAAGTTTTTCCTTATGTTCAGGTGGAATCTCCTTTTTTTAAAAAAAAAAATCTTTATTGAAAATTTTCCTTAAAAACAGAATATATATATATGTATATATATATCTTTGGATAGCAAAAAAGAAACAGATAATAAAAAACAGGGGACAGAAGAGAGGGAAGAGAGAAGAAAAGAAAAGAAAGAAGAAGGAAGGAAGGAAAGAAACAGATAGGGGAAAGAAGAAAGGGGAGAGAGAAGAAAAGAAAAAAGCAGAAGGAAAGTATATATATCTATATATATATATATATATATACACACACTTATTGACTTCCTATCATCCATGTGGGTTCTTCCTTTTCTTTTTTGTATCTTTGTGTTACTATCGTTTCCTCTCTTCTTTCTATATTCTGTTTTTTGTTTCAGACGAGGGACAGGGCCTTCTCTGTGGTGGCCCCCTGACTCTGGAACTCTCTCCCCAAGGACATCAGATAACCCCCAACGTTGGCAGTCTTTAGGAAGAGCTTGAAGACCTGGCTGTTCCAGTGTGCCTTTCCAGAATAGGAAACTCCCAGCATCATGTCCCAAATGCACTGTACCAGAAATTTAAGATTGCCTGCACATCACACCTACCCTAAAATCCTCACATTTCACCTGTCATGTCCAGCACATTTTAATTTATTCATTACATGTGGCCCAGCCCGAGTTTTAAATGTGTCATGATGTATTGTTTTGATGTTTTACTGTTATTGCTTTAATGCTTATTGGTTGCTTTATGAGTTAGAATCATAGAATCAAAGAGTTGGAAGAGACCTCATGGGCCATCCAGTCCAACCCCATTCTACCAAGAAGTAGGAATATTGTATTCAAATCATCCCTGACAGATGGCCATCCAGCCTCTGTTTAAAAGGTTCCAAAGAAGGAGCCTCCCCCACACTCCGGGGCAGAGAGTTCCACTGCTGAACGGCTCTCACAGTCAGGAAGTTCTTCCTCATGTTCTATTGTTGTCTGTTTTATTGTTGTATTTGTTATGCTGTTGTTTTATTGAGGGCCTTGGCCTTTGTAAGCCGCACTGAGTCCTTCGGGAGATGTTAGCGGGATACAAATAAAGATAATAATAATAATAATAATAATAATAATAATTCACACTTTAACAATACAACCGTTCAATGCTAAGGCTTCCCGCCAAAATGGAACTGTAGAGGAGGGTCTACTGAACAAGCCAGTACTAGCCGCATAGCAGTACTTCCATCTGTTGCGGAGTTACGAAGGTGGAGGCATTACTTTTCATTCAACCCTCATATGTTTCCATGAAATGTGTTCTTATATGCCTTTACATTAACTCAAAACCCTAATTCTCGCCTTTTGATAGCAGGATTTCTACAGAGGCAGTTTGCCATAGCTTTCCTCTGAGCTGAGAGAGTGGGACCGTTGGCTTTCCTTGGATGAATTTGGATCCGGGCCAAAAGCTAGCCTTTTGTTGTGCTAGCTTTCCAGATCCTGGCCCACCGCCAGCAGCAGAGAAGTTTCCAACTGGCAGTGTGAAAAATTCCAAGGAAGCACCCAATTCCCCAGCTCTGATAAGTGTTCATTTTGGGAAACACCGAAGGGGAGGCTTATGAGACGTATGCACACAGCCTTCGTTTGGAGAGCGGCAGCCGATGTATCACTTGCGAAACCAAACAAGACCAAAAACAGCAAGGAGAATAATATTTTTTCCACCTTCTTTTCAATTCTGCAGAGTCATTCCAGTGGCAGAGTAGCAAACAGCAGCATATGTCAAAGCAATGGAGTGATTTTGGCATCCCTTCCAAGGTTGCAAACCGTAATGCATGAGGCCAGACAACGTCAGAGTGTCGTCAAGGGGGCCAAAGTTATGAAGAAGGAAGGAGGAGACACAAGCCAGGAGAGGATGCAGCAGTTTGCTTTTGCCTGAGTCAACTGGACTCAGGCTAAAGATTCCGTCCCCAATTCTCCCATTAATTAATTTATTTATTTAAAAGTTTTCTATACCGATCTTCTCACCTACAAGAGGGACTCAGATCCGGTTCACAACATGTGTTCATATACAAAAATACAAACCACACAATGCTTCATCATTACACAATTAAAAACATATTACATTACAACATCGTCATCATCACACTTATATAGCCACGTCGTCAAAGCATTCCTGGTCATAATTCACAGTTATTCACTCTCCTTCCATGTGGACCAAAGTTGACTCAGTTATCAAAGGCCGCATTCCATAGCCAAGTCTTTGTTAGCTTCCTGAACGTCAGGAGGGAGGGAGCAGTTCTAATCTCCTGTGGGAGGGAGTTCCAAAGCCAGGGAGCCACCATTGAGAAGGCCCTGTCTCTCGTTCCCACCAACCGTGATTGTGACAGTGGTGGGATTGAGAGCAGCCCCCCCCCCCCCCCCGGAAGATCTTAAAGACCTTGATGGTTCATAGGGGAGAATCCGTTCGGAGAGGTAAACAGGGCCAGAGCCGTTTAGGGCTTTGTAGGACAAAACCAGCACTTTGAATTGTGCTCGGAAGCTAATCGGCAGCCAGTGGAGCTGGCGTAACAGAGGGGTTGTATGCTCCCTGTACCCAGCACCCGTTAGTAATCTGGCTACCGAGCGTTGGACTAGTTGCAGCTTCTGGGCAGTCTTCAGAGGCAGCCCCACGTAGAGAGCGTTGCAGTAATCTAAACAGGATGTAACCAAAGCGTGGACCACCGTGGCCAAGTCAGACTTCCAACAAAAGCAAAAATTGCTGTTTCACATAGAGCTCAGTTTGCAGCAATTTAAGTAAGCTGTAAAGCAGTATTTCTCAACTTGGGGGTCGTGAGGGAAGTGTCAAAGGAGTCACCAAAGACCATCAGAAAACACAGCATTTTCTGTTGGTGATGGGGGTTCTGTGTATGAAGTTTGGCCCAATTCTATCATTGGTGGGGTTCAGAATGCTCTTTGATTGTAAGTGAACTATAAATCCCAGCAACTACAACTCCCAAATGTCAAGGTCTATTTTCCCCAAACTCCACCGGTATTCACATTTGGGCATATTGAGTATCCGTGCCAAGTTTGGTCCAGATCCATGATGGTTTGAGTCCACAGTGTTCTCTGGATGAAGGTGAACTACAACTCCAAAAATCAAGGTCAATGCTCACCTAACACTTCCAGTACTTTTTGTTGGTCATGGGAGTTCTGTGTGGGAAGGTTGGCCCAACTCTATCATTGGTGGGGTTCAGAATGCTCTTTGATTGTAGGTAAACTATAAATCCCAGCAACTACAACTCCCAAATGTCAAGGTCTATTTTCCCCAAACTCCACCACTGTTTACAATTGGGCATATTGATAATTTGTGCCAAATTTGGTCCAGATCCATCATGGTTTGAGTCCACAGTGCTCTCTGGATGTAGGTGAACTACAACTCCAAAAATCAAGGTCAATGCCCACCAAACCCTTCCAATATTTTTTGTTGGTTACGGGAGTTCTGTTAGGCAAGTTTGGCCTAGTTCTATCATTGGTGGGGTTCAGAATGCTCTTTGATTGTAGGTGAACTATAAATCCTAGCAACTACAAGGCCAATGTCAAAGTCTATTTTCCCCAAACTCCACCAGTGTTCACAATTGGGCATATTGGTCATTTGTGCCAAATTTGGTCCAGATCCATCATGGTTTGAGTCCACAGTGCTCTCTGGATGTAGGTGAACTACAACTCCAAAAATCAAGGTCAATCCCCACCAAACCCTTCCAGTACTTTTTGTTGGTCATGGGAGTTCTGTAGGCCAAGTTTGGTTCAATTCCATCGTTGGTGGAGTTCAGAATGCTCTTTGATTGTAGGTAAACTATAAATCCCAGCAACTACAACTCCCAAATGATAAAATCAACCCCCCCCCCTCCAACCCTACCAGTATCCAAATTTGGGGGTGTCGGGTATGTTACAGTAAGTTGTAGCAGGACCAAGTGTGTGTGTTGAAGAAAAACCTTATGACTGTAATTCTTATGTACAGCTGGTAATGTAGGTCAACCAGCAATCTTCCCACTCTTCCCACTCTCCGCCTTTGTCCTCTTGCTTGGCCATACGCATATCCAGTTTTCATCACTGAGTTGGTTCAAGATTTAGCAGCGCAGTACGCACTTCCTATAAGGATTTCTCTGAGCATGCCTTGGGACCACTTCTGAACACTCAGAAAGATCTCTATGGAAATGCTCAGCTATTATTGCTGTAGTAATCATGGAGAAATGAACTAGCGCTCCTATATATTATGTACTGCGGGGGCGACTTTGCCCACCCATAAACTAAAAAGCATAAACTCTTTGGGTTCATATGCTGCATAATTTGACTTAACAAAAGAATAATCGTTCTGCAAATAAATTACTGTTGATGGGTTGTTGTAGGTTTTTCGGGCTATATGGCCATGTTCTAGAAGCATTCTCTCCTGACGTTTCGCCTGCATCTATGGCAAGCATCCTCAGAGGCACAGCAATACCTGCAACACAGTCTTAAGGTATTTTGATTTATGAGTGTTGTATATTTTTATTAGGGCTCCCTGGTGATGCAGCAGGTTAAACCGCTGAGCTGCTGAACTTGCTGACTGGTTCGAATCCAGGGAGTGGAGTGAGCTCTCGCTGTTAGGCCCATTTTCTGCCAACCTAGCTGTTCGAAAACATGCAAATGTGAGTAGATCAATAGATACTGCTTCTGCAGGAAGGTAATGGAGCTCCATGGCTTAGAAATGGAGATGAGTGCCACCCCCCAGAGTTGGACCCAATCAGACTTAATGTCAGGGGAAACCTTTACCTTTGCCTTATATTTTTATTGATGCCAGCCATAATTATTATTGAGCCATTATAGCATAGTAGTTTGAATATTGGACTACCACTGTGGAGACCGGGGTCCAATTTGCCACTCAGTCATGGAAATCCTGGAAACTCAACAATCACACTCTCTCAACCTCAGAAAACATCACTATAGGTTCGCAATAACTCAGAAACAACTTGAAGGCCCACAACAGTATCAAGCGGGGATTGTTGTATCTCCAAGGGTTAGAGTTAGAGTTACCTGTCCGAACACATCTCCCCTTATGAACCATCTAGGACCTTAAGATCATCTAGGGAGGCCCTGCTCTCGATCCCGCCTTCATCATAAGTATGGTTGACAGGGACGAGGGACGGGGCCTTCTCGGTGGTGGCCCCTTGGCTATGGAACATCCTCCCTAGGGATATCAGATCAGCTCCCTCCCTTTTAATATTTCAGAGGAAAGTTAAGACATGGTTGTTTGAGCAAGTGTTTACAAATGCAAAGTAATTGATATAGGAAATGGAATGACTAGACGATGGAATTGGACAATGTTTTAACAAGGAGATGCTAATGATGTTGGTTTTTATTGTTTCTGCTGTGGTTTTATATTGTATTTTAATGTTTTTATTTGCATTTCAATATTATGTATATTGACTTGCTGCCTGTAAACCATCTTGAGTTGCCGAAAGGCTGAGAAAAGGTAAAGGTTGTCCTCTGACACAAAGTTCAGTCGTGTCCGACTCTAGGGGTTGGTGCTCATATCCATTTCTAAGCCAAAGAGCCGGCGTTGTCCGTAGACACCTCCAAGGTCATGTGGCCGGCATGACTGCATGGAGCGCCCTTACCTTCCCACTGGAGTGGTAATAATCTATATAAATAAAAATGTAATGTTCGTTTGTGGGGTTAACATAACTCAAAAACCACTGGACGAATTGACACCAAATTTGGACACAAGACATCTACTAACCCAAGGAGTTACCATCACAGTCATGTGGCCAGCATGACTGCATGGAGCGCCGTTACCTTCCCGCCTGAGCGGTATCTATTGATCTACTCACATTGGCATGTTTTCGAACTGCTAGGTTGGCAGAAGCTAGGGCTGACAGCAGAAGCTCCCCGCTCTCTGGAATAGAACCTGCGACCTTTGGGTCAACAGGCTCAGCAGCTCAGTGCTTTAACCCACTGTGCCAGGCTGAGAAAGGTGGTATACAAATACAGTAAACAAACAAACAAACAAACAAACAAATAATTTACAGTACCTTGATTTGGGGGCTGATGCCTATCTGTTGTTGCCTTCAGGGAACAAAAATATCTCAGCAATGTCCCTTTCATACTCCAGGAATGCCCTTTTTCCTGATGTTAACCATACTGGCCCTGAATAATGAAACTAATGAAACTGTAGGGCCATTAAAATAATAACTAATACTTAAAAATATGGTATATATTCCTACAGTGATGTAAACGAGAAAGATGTCATTCAAGCAGAGGTGGCTCAATCCAGTACGCAAATTACGCTTTTGCGTATAGCGCGCGTCTTGGGGGGGGCGCTCTTGAGGCGCTCTTGAGGTGCCCCTGCCCCGAAGAACACCAAGAGGCAGCTCGCTCTCCCTCCCTCCTTCCCTCACAAGTGCACAAGTGCCCATTGGGCCTCTCCTCCTCTTCCTCACAGAGCAAGGGAGACAAAAATGCCAGTGTGTGTCCCTCTCCAGGTGTTAGGAAGTGCGCGGAGAAGGAGGGGCGATGCAGGGTGCGCACTTCCTAACGCCAGGAAAGGAACGTGCAGAGGTGTCGCTGGGCACGTGGGAAAAGAGGCATGCATGAGGCCTACAATTCCAAACAGCCAGTAGGAAGTTCCAAATACCTGGAGGGCCAAAATTTGTCCATGCCCCTATATATATATATATATACACACACACATGTCCCTATATATATATATGGTTGGGGGGGGGGGGCAAAAACTGTTTGCTTACCATTGAAAATTACCTAGGGACGCCTCTGCATTCAAGAGAAGACCAATCATGTGATTTTTCTTGCTTTTAATTATTTTGTGGTAGGTTTAAGAAAAGGCACATGAGAGACAAACACACCAATCATTATAAAATGTACAGAGTATATTAGAAATGTCAGGGGCACTTGACACCTTTCTAAAGGAGGATTGAAGAAATGAGGTGCATACAAACACCAGATCCATTTCTTTCCCAACCTGGTGAAGTCCTTCAGTTGTATTGGACTATAGGTCTCTTTTATTGTGGTGCAACACATTTGGCAAACACCAGGTTTGAGAAAAATTATTCTGTCGTATGCATAACATAATTGATTTATATTTTTGTCTTAGTATCCCTTTTGCGATCACTGTAATTTGGGGAAGAATACATGTCAGGAGTTGAAATTATATTCCCTTTTACCTTTGCTATAAACTGTCCGAGGAGCCAAACAACTTGTTCTCACTGGCTGTAAATCATATGCCCAATAGCAAAATAATATTATTGCGGATACAATAATTCAAAATAATTCAAAACAAAAACACACAGCCGTGGTCATTCAAGGCCACTAGAGGTAGCTTATTTGGATGGAGAGCAGGATGGCGGAAGGATGACTAAATATATTATTTTTTTCACATCAACAATCAAAATATGTATTGTCGAAGGCTTTCATGGCCGTAATCGCTGGGTTGTTGTAGGTTTTTCTGGGCTACATGGCCATGTTCTAGAAGCATTTTCTCCTGACGTTTCGCCTGCATCTATGGCAAGCATCCTACCTCTGAGGATGCTTGCCATAGATGCAGGCGAAACGTCAGGAGAAAATGCCTCTAGAACATGGCCATATAGCCCAAAAAAACCTACAACAACCCAATCAAAATATGTATTGTCGAAGGCTTTCATGGCCGTAATCGCTGGGTTGTTGTAGGTTTTTCTGGGCTACATGGCCATGTTCTAGAGGCATTTTCTCCTGATGTTTCGCCTGCATCTATGGCAAGCATCCTACCTTGCCATAGATGCAGGCGAAACGTCAGGAGAAAATGCCTCTAGAACATGGCCATATAGCCCGGAAAAACCTACAACAACCCAATCAAAATATGGTTTGCTAGACACTGATGTTGTACAAGAGCACAAAGTGAAATGGGAGGAAAAGGAAAGGATGGACTTAAGGGCCACAGAATGGACCATGTGAAGGACCAGGGAATGGACCAGGGCCAACATCGGTCTCGTCTTAAGAGAAGGATTATTTATTTTGGAGAAAATAGCTGTTAGCAGCACTTCTCTTTCCAGAAACCTACCACCCTTACGAATTCCTGCTACCCAAAATTGTGCCAAAAAGCTACAAGGAAATGCAATGAAGTTGGGCCGTGCAAATTAAACGTTCCACCTGTAATAGCAGCCAGAAATAGAACTCTAATCCCAGCAGGCAAAACGGATGAGTACATTGGGCCAAGTTTTGCTACACATCTGTTTTTATTACTATTATTGACAAAGATCTATGCTTTACCCAAGGGCAGAGTCTGGGAGACTATTATTACTATCTTGTTTTCCTTCCTAGTTAGGGTTTTGGTGTGGCCACTGTTGGTCCTTCAGTGTCCCGAGGGCATGGCGCCTCCTTTTTGCTTCGAAGCCCAGCAAAAGACATCATGATCTGTTTGTGGCTTATGAAGATTTGCCTCCCGTAAGCCTTGAAGGTCTGCAAGGGGCTCCTGGGAGACTGGACCGAGGCTCCCTTCTTGGCATAGCCGCTCTGTCCTGTGGGCAGCTCTTGTTCAGCTTGCAAGGGCAGGCCACTTTCATGGCTGATCGAGCGACCAAATCGGCGCCCACCTTTACGTTTGGGAACCTTGGCTGTCTCGTTGGCTTGAAAATTGAGGGTCAGGTGCTTGAGCCTGCTTTTGGGCACCTCGTTGAGTTGATGGAGGCCTTCTCCAAGAGGGATATGGCTATCACACAAGTTTGGTGTGGAGGTAAGTGGATTGCGAGGCCCATTCTCTGGGCAACCGGGTTCACCGCTCTCCATTGGTGTTACACACACAGCAGGGATGCCCAGCCGCCTCACGCCAGCCACTAAGACTTCCATATCGAGTTGAGCTGCATCTGGTAGGTCAAATGGGAAGGCCTCACCTTGCCTAGGTTTGAAAGGAATTTCGTCTGGAGAGAAATCTGTTTCTTCGGTGGGGATTTTCATTGACAGACCTTCAGACCAACTCAACGACCGACGGATAGGCTTGTCTTGCTTGACCGGAGGAGCCAACGGCTGGGTCTTCCTTACCAAATAGCCTGCCTTGTCCAATATCCCTCTGTTTTCAAACCCGTCGTCCAAACCCAACTCTTGGCATCCAGAGATGACGTAATCAGAGCCCGGGCTTGGCACCTTACAGTTTTTACATTTCACAGCCACATGTGGAGTCTCCGGTTTTGTAGCGATAGGGGTGCAATTGCTTCCTTTGGCCAACTCTCTTGGAAAGCCCAAATCTATATAAATAAAAATGTAATGTTAATGTATTGTCAAAGGCTTTCATGGCCGGAATCACTGGGTTGTTGTATGTTTTTTCCGGCTATATGGCCATGTTCTAGAGGCATTTTCTCCTGACGTTTCACCTACATCTATGGCAAGCATCCTCAGAGGTAGTGAGGTCTGTTGGTACTATTTTATTATTTATTTATTTAAAAGTTTTGTATACCGACCTTCTCACCTCTCTTGAGGGACTCAGACCGGTTTCCAACCATAATATCACATACAATCAATAAAACATCATAATACATATTACAGTAAAACATTAAAACAGCAATTACAATCAATAACTATAATGGTCAGTCGTCACACTAAAATCGTTGCTCATCATCCTCCATCCATATCTCAGGGTGTTGGCTCACTCGTCGAATGCCTGTCTCCATAACCAAGTCTTCACCTAAATGTCAGGATAGACGGGGCGGTTCTGATCTCGAGTGGGATAGAGTTCCAGAGTCGAGGGGCCACCACCGAGAAGGCCCTGTCCCTCGTCCCCACCAGACGCGCTTGCGAGGCCGGTGGGACCGAGAGCAGGGCCTCTCCAGACGTTCTTAATAATCTTGATGGTTCATAGGGGAGAATACGTTTGGAGAGGTAAACAGGGCGGGAGTCGTTTAGGGCTTTATAGGTTAATACCAGCACTTTGAATTGTGCTTGGTGTGAACTAGGAAAAAGGATTTATATATCTGTGGAATGACCAGGGTGAGACAAAGGACTCTTGTCTGTTGGAGCTAGGTGTGAATGTTTCAACTAGCTTCTGCAGGAGTCTACCGTATACCATGCAGCTGTGGACAAGTCTACATAGGGACCACCAAATGCAGCATTGCCCAAACACGAATCAAGGAACATGAAAGACACTGCAGACTAACTCAACCAGAGAAATCAGCCATAGCAGAGCACCTGATGAACCAACCTGGACACAGCATATTATTTGAGAACACGGAAATGTTCGACCACTCTCACAACCACCATGTCAGACTACACAGAGAAGCCATTGAAATCCACAAGCATGTGGACAATTTCAACAGAAAGAAGGAAACCATGAAAATGAACAAAATCTGGCTATCAGTATTTAAAAACTCTAAAATTAGAACAGCACAAAAACAGAGAGGAAACAAACAAGGACGTCTAATCACCTCTCAACAAAAGATTGCTCCAGGCTCTGCCAGGCCTTCAAATGCTAATCAAGGTGATCAGTTGAAACATTCACACCTAGCTCCAACAGACAAGAGTCCTTTGTCTCACCCTGTGCATTCCACAGATATATAAACCCTTTTTCCTAGTTCCAACAGACCTCACTATCTCTGAGGATGCTTGCCATAGATGCAGGTGAAGCGTCAGGAGAGAATGCCTCTAGAACATGGCCATATAGCCCGAAAAAACCTACAACAAACCAATGTAATGTTAGTTTGTGAGATTAGCATAACTCAAAAGCCACTGGACGAATTGACACCAAATTCAGACACAATACATGTATCAGGCCAACGAGTGACCATCACTCACAAAAACACTAGAAAATACAGCAGATGAGACTTAAAAGCCAAAAAATAAAAAAAATACATTACAATGCATGTGCAAAACCACATATGTACTGATATACACAAACATATACAGAAATATAGATGCACAAAACACATACACAGAAAGGGGAAGGAAGGAGAGAAAGAGGGAGAGAAAGAGGGAAAGAAGGAGAAAAGGAAAGAAAGAAAGGTAGAGAAGGAAGGAAGGAAGGAGAGAAGGAAATAAAGTGAAAAAGGGAAGGAAGGAGAGAAGGAATGAAAGAGCGAAAGAGGGAGGGAAGGAAGGAAGGAAAGAGACAAGGAAGGATGGAACCAAAGAACAAAGGAAACAAGAAAAGAAACAGGTAGAGAAGGAAGAAAGAAGAAGGGAAAGAAAAAGAGAGAAGGAAGGAAAGAGGGAGAGAAGGAAGGAGCGACAGAAAAAAGGAGAAAAAGAGGGAGAGAAGGTTGGCCACAGCAATGTGTGGAGGGTACAACTAGTCTATATAAATAAAAATGTAATGTTCGTTTGTGGGATTAATGTAACTCAAAAACCACTGGACGAATTGACACCAAATTTGGACACAAGACATGTATCAGGCCAGCAAGTGACCATCACTCATAAAAACACTGAAAAACACAGCAGAGGAGACTTAAAAAGTAAAAAAAAAAACACATTACAACACAAAACCACACACACACTGTGCTGTCGCACGCTGGGCCTGAAATAATGTCTGTTTACAGGACGTGCTCTCTGTATGCCCAACGGGACGCCGGGGTGCCTCAGCTGAAGGGCCCTTTAGATTTCCCAACACAAAGTTCTATTGAAGCTCAAGATAGATTCAACAAAGTTCTTTATTTGGGCTTAAATCTTCAAACAAATGAATTAAACACTTTGTAACTTTGGAAAACCGGTAGTTTCCTCAATCTGCCAACAAGAGGGCAGGCAACTGGTGGTAAACTGTTCCTTTCTTCCTTATGGAAACCTTTTGACCCCTCCCTGGGCAATCTCTCTTTGCCTTGGGTTGTTGTAGGTCTTTCCGGGCTACATGGCCATGTTCTAGAGGCATTTTCTCCTGACGTTTCGCCTGCATCTATGGCAAGCATCCTCAGAGGTAGCATCCTCTTTGCCTTGCTGGCATGAGGCCCCTACTCTCAGCTCCAAGCTGCTTTATGGATAGCCCGAGTGGTCTCTTACCAGGCAAGGTTCCTGTAGATCTGTCAAGCTGAAAAAGTGTCCTTTAGTTTCTCCACGAAAGCTGTAGGAACTGTCCTGTTGCTCCAGCAAAGGCTGGCTGTATTCTCCCAGCAAAAGCTGTGAGAAATGAAGCTTTGATGCAGGTGGGAAAGAGAATCCCACACATCCTGCTGTTAGGCTTCAAAAAGCGAGACTGAACAAAAACCCTCCTTTCCCTCCAAAACCCTGGGGAAAGGGGGGGGGCCTAAAGGCTCTAACGATGATTGACAGGTTACTGAACCTATGACTGCAACCTGGGGAAGCTACCTGCTGTTGCTCCAGCAAAGGCTGGCTGTATTCTCCCAGCAAAAGCTGTGAGAAATGAAGCTTTTGTGCAGGTGGGAATCTCACACGTCCTGCTGTTAGGCTTCAAACAGTGAGACTGAACAAAAGCCCTCCTTTCCCTCCAAAACCCTGGGGAAAGGGGCGGGCCTAAAGGCTCTAACGGTGATTGACAGGTTACTGAACCTATGACTGCAACCTGGGGAAGCTACCTGCTGTTGCTCCAGCAAAGGCTGGCTGTATTCTCCCAGCAAAAGCTGTGAGAAATGAAGCTTTGATGCAGGTGGGAAAGAGAATCCCACACATCATGCTGTTAGGATTCAAACAGTGAGACTGAACAAACGCCCTCCTTTCCCTCCAAAACCCTGGGGAAAGGGGCAGGCCTAAAGGCTCTAGCAATGATTGACAGGTTACTGAACCTATGACTGCAACCTGGGGAAGCTACCTGCTGTTGCTCCAGCAAAGGCTGGCTGTATTCTCTCAGCAAAAGCTGTGAGAAATGAAGCTTTTTTGCAGGTGGAAAAGAGAATCCCACACATCCTGCTGTTAGGATTCAAACAGTGAGACTGAACAAAAGCCCTCCTTTCCCTCCAAAACCATGGGGAAAGGGGCAGGCCTAAAGACTCTAACGATGATTGACAGGTTACTGGACCTATGACTGCAATCTGGGGAAGCTACCTGATTGCCAAATGCATGGCTTAAATAGATTCATGCAAATTAGCAGTGCAAGAAAAGGAATTCAAATCTGTATTGTCGAAGGCTTTCATGGCTGGAATCACTAGGTTCTTGTAGGTTTTTTCGGGCTATAGGGCCATGTTCTAGAGGCCTATCTCCTGACGTTTCGCCTGCATCTATGGCAAGCATCCTCAGAGGTAGTGAGGATGCTTGCCATAGATCTACCTCTGAGGATGCTTGCCATAGATTCAGGCGAAACATCAGGAGATATGCCTCTAGAACATGGCCCTATAGCCCGAAAAAACCTACAAGAACCTAGGAATTCAAATCTCCTAGCACTACCGTGCCAGCACACACACATATATATGCAAACACACATATACACAAATACACACACACACACACACATATATACACACACACACACAATCAGAACACATATACGCTGACTGTGCCACAGCAACACATAGCAGGGGACGGCTAGTATACAAATAAATAAGTAATCAGCAGCTAAATACTGCGACATCTGCTGTGATTGTTATTATTCCAGGGGGAATAGTTTATTAACTAATTATTTTTTAGAAGCAGTTATTAATAGTTTCTTTTGATACCAGGATCCAAAAGGAGAATAAATCAATAGATATGAAAACATGATGCAAAACCAATAAATAACTATATCACGGTTCCTATAACTACCTCCAGTGATGCATCATTCCACACCTGCTGAGCTTCTCCTTTTGCCATTTAAAGATTAAAAATCCAGAAAACCTTAATGTTCAGGAAACAGCAGGTTCTGTGAAATGGCCTTACCTGTTGCACTTTCTCTGAACCTGAATGACTGCAACTGAGCCCATTTCTGTTGGGAAGTGGGACTGTCAATAGTCTCTGGGACCATCTTCTTCATCAGAAGCCAGCTGCTTGGTTCTCCTGCCTTGGCAGAGGTGGAAGGAAGTGTCTGGGTGAGTTTTAAAAATATACTCCTATTTTCCACAACCGCTCAGTAAAATCTGTCCTTCTGGAGGCACGTGGAAACTTTCTAATTGTGATGACTCTCTGGGAATTAACTGTCAGATATATTAAAAATTAACTAGGTATTTTTAATTACAAAAATGTGAGTCAATCACTGAAAGAGTTAACTGGATGCAATGACTCGGCAAAAGCTACAGTCCAATATACGAGGGTTGAATGAAAAGTAATGCCTCCACCTTCGTAACTCCTCAACAGATGGCAGTACTGGTATGCGGTAGGTACTGGCTTGTTCAGTAGACTCTCATCTACAGTTCCATTTTGGCAAGAAGCCTTAGCATTGAACGGTTGTGTTGTTAAAGTGAAAAGTAATGTCTCCACCTTTGTAACTCCTCAACAGATGGCAGTACTGGTATGTGGCAGGTACTGGTTTGTTCAGTAGACTCTTCTCTACAGTTCCATTTTGGTGGGAAGCCTTAGCATTGAACGGTTGTGTTGTTAAAGTGAAAAGTAATGTCTCCACCTTCGTAACTCCTCAACAGATGGCAGTACTGGTATGTGGCAGGTACTGGCTTGTTCAGTAGATTCTCCTCTCCAGTTCCATTTTGGTGGGAAGCCTTAGCATTGAATGGTTGTGTTGCTAAAGTGAAAAGTAATGTCTCCAACTTCGTAACTCCTCAACAGGTGGCAGTACTGATATGCGGCAGGTACTGGCTTGTTCAGTAGACTCTCCTCTACAATTCCATTTTGGCAAGAAGCCTTAGCATTGAACGGTTGTGTTGTTAAAGTATGGAACCCTGTGCAGACAGTCGGTCAATGTGACTTAAGCAACGTGCAGTCATTGAATTCTTGACAGAAGGTGTCACCTCAACATCTTTAAACTTACTCACCCAATGACGCACAATACTCACATCAACACAATCACCATAAACAGCTTGCATTCTATGATTAATCTCATTTGGGGTGACACTTTCTGCTGTCAAGAATTCAATTACTGTACATTGCTTAAGCCGTATTGACCGACCGTCTGCGCAGGGTTCCATACTTTGCACTTTAACAATACAATCGTTTGATGCTAAGGCTTCCCACCGAAATGGAACTGTAGAGGAGAGTCTACTGAACAAGCCAGTACCTGCCGCATACCAGTACTGCCATCCGTTGAGGAGTTACGAAGGTGGAGGCATTACTTTTCATTCAACCCTCATAAGCAGGTGTGCCTATAGCTTAGTAGCCTCAGTCTGTGAGAGGTCTCTGTGGAAGAAAGACCTCAGTATGAGTAGGACTCAGTGTTAGTTCGCCTCAGTATATGGAAGGTGTCAGTCTGAGAGAGCCCCCAGTGTGAGAAGACCTCAGTGGGAGAGAAGCCTCAGTGTGAGGTAGGCCTCAGTGTGAGTAGGCCTCTGTATGAGTAGGCCTGGTGTGTGAGAAGCTTCGGTGAGAGAGAGGCCTCAGTGTGAGGTAGGCCTCAGTGTGAGTAGGCCTGGTGTGTGAGAAGCTTCGGCGAGAGAAGCCCTAGGTTGAAGGCCTGGTGTGTGTGAAGCTCCAGTGTGAAGGCTGCTGTGTGTAAAGCTACTATGTGAAGCTCCTGTGTAACTTCGGTGTGAGAAGAGGCTCTGTGAGAGCGAAGCTATTTATCTGCATGAGAAAGAAGCCCAGCGAGGAAGCAAAGAAGGAAGTATAAAAAACTTTGTGTTATGGAAACCTTGTTGTTGTCAATAGTGCGACCATATTATTTTACTACAAAGAAAATCCTCCTAAAGAAGAGATAACATTCGTCTGTGTGTTTTTGTTCTTTTTATCACTTTGGGCTACTGGTGCTGAGTCACACTGCTGCTAATAAGTTACTCTGCTGTGTATTTATGAGGAGAGTCTTTTGTTAATCAGCCCACATGCCCAGCATTGACCATTGATGGAAAAAATGTGCTGTATTTGTTAATTCTGTACAAGGAGTCTTAAAATGTCTTGCCCATTATATATGAATATATAAAATAGTCATAGCGATATGAGTGATTACATGATAAATAGTTATATGAGAAGTTAAATTACAATTGCATTTATTGTAGAGTCTAATTATATTAATTTTTGTTTAGCATCTGGAAGGCTAAAGGTTGCATTCTTTTGAGATCAGCCATTTGCTGCCCTCTGCTGGTTGGAGTGGGATGTGCAGAGATCATAACCAGATAATATATATTTCTCAGTGAACAACAAAGGAGAAAATTTGGTCCTAGAGGGAAAAAAACATGGAAATAATAGAGATAGGTGCCTGCATTGCAAACAACGAAGAGCTTCTGCAACATGTTTCAGCAAGCCCCCCCCCCCCCCCCCCCCAAATTAATATGCACGTGTGAAATGAAACAACCTGGTAAGTTAAGCCATTCATCAGATCATTTGAAGGCTTCTTCCAAAATGCAGCCAGGGCTGAATTTTATTTTTATTAGCATTCACTGTTCTTATGATTTCAATTTTGTTGAAATTTTTTCAATTTTGTTGAAGGCTTTCATGGCCAGAATCATTGGGTTGCTGTAAGTTTTCTGGGCTGTCTGGCCATGTTCCAGAAGCATTCTCTCCTGATGTTTCACCCACATCTATGGCAGGCATCCTCAGAGGTTGTGAGGTCTGTTGGAAACTAGGAAAATGGGGTTTATATATCTGTGGAATGTCCAGGGTGGGACAAAGGACACTTGTCTGTTGCAGCTAGGTGTGAATGTTTCAGCTGATCACCTTGATTAGCATTTGATGGCCTGGCAGTGCCTGGGGCAATCTTTTGTTGAGAGGTGATTAGATGTCCCAGATTGTTTCCTCTCTGTTGTGCTGTTGCAACTTTAGAGTTTTTTAATACTGGTAGCCACATTTTGTTCATTTTCATGGTTAAAATTGTCCACATGCTTGTGGATTTCAATTGCTTCTCTGTATAGCTTGACATGGTGGTTGTGAGAGTGCTCCAGCATTTCTGTGTTCTCAGATAATATGCTGTGTCCAGGTTGGTTCATCAGGTGCTCTGCTATGGCTGACTTCTCTGGTTGAAGTAGTCTGCAGTGCCTTTCATGTTCCTTGATTTGTGTTTGGGCAATGCTGTGTTTGGTGGTCCCTATGTAGACTTGTCCACAGCTGCATGGTATACGGTAGACTCCTGCAGAAGTGAGAGAAGTGTCCTTTGTCCCACCCTGGTCATTCCACATATATATAAACCCATTTTCCTAGTTCAAATAGACCTCACTACCTCTGAGGATGCTTGCCATAGATGCAGGCAAAATGTCAGGAGAGAATGCCTCTAGAACATGGCCATATAGCCTGAAAAAACCTACAACAACTTCCGGCCATGAAAACCTTCTACAATACAGAAAATATTTTGTTTAATTGATGGTCTTTGGTGACCCCTTTGGCACCCCCTCACGACCCCCCCCCCCGGGGGTCCCAACCCCCAGGTTGAGAAACACTCATCTAGACAGAGGATGGGGTGACAAAGTTGGGGCGAAACTGGCTTTGAAAGCCTCTGCATGGAATGAGCTTTGCTGTCATGGCTTTGTGAAAAGGCCCTGTAGGTTGCAAGAGGCCCTTCCATCCAACAAAGAACTTACCAGATCTTTACTCTGGCGGGAGAAGATGCGTAAGGATTTGCGTCCTGTGTCCTTTTGCTCAAAAAAGGTTGGGGAGTAGCCGGGGGAAGTCTGAACAGGGTGTTTTCTGAAAGAAAAGGGAAAACTGGGATGGGGTCCTGGCACTGTTGCCCAGGTTACGATGTATATGTAGTCTGTGCACATTCAGAAGAAAACCTACAAGTCACTCTAAACACCGTTGCAGAAGCATACGAGAAGCTCAGCCTGTCACTCAACATCAAGAAAACCAAAATGCTCTTCCAGCAGGCACCAGCCAATCCCTCTCCAATGCCAGAAATACTTTCTAATGGCGTAACATTAGAAAATGTTGACCATTTCCGCTCCCTTGGCAGCCACCTCTCCACCAAAGTCAACATTGAAACTGAAATACAACACCGCCTGAGCTCTGCGAGTACAGCTTTTTTCTGAATGAAGCAGAGAGTGTTTGAGGACCGGGACATCAGTAGGGAGACCAAGGTGCTTGTTTATAAAGCTATTGTCCTCCCAACCCTGCTCTATGCCTGCGAGCCGTGGACTGTCTACAGACGTCACATGCAACTCCTAGAATGATTCCATCAGCGCTGCCTCCAGAAAATCCTGCAAATCTCTTGGGAAGACAAGCTGACAAATGTCAGCGTGCTGGAAGAAGCAAAGACCACCAGCACTGAAGCGATGGTCCTCCACCATCAACTCTGCTGAACTGGCCACGTTGTCCGGATGCCCGACCACCGTATCCTCTACTCCAAACTCAAGTATGGAAAACGTAATGTTGGAGGACAGGAAAAGAGATTTAAAGATGGGCTCAAAACCAAATTTAAAAACTATGGCATAGACGCTGAGAACTGGGAAGCCCTGGCCCTTGAGAGCTCCAGTTGGAGGTCAGCTGTGACCAGCAGTGCTGTAGAATTTCAAGAGGCACAAATGGAGGGAGAAAGAGAGAAACGTACCAAGAGGAAGGCGTGTCAAGCCAACCCCGACTAAGATGCCTTCCACCTGGAAACCGATGCCCTCACTGCAGAAGAAAATGCAGGTCAAGAATAGGACTCCACAGCCACCTATGGATCAACCGCCAGGACACTGATCTTGGATGACAGTCCTACTCAGACAACGAGGGATTGCCTAAGTAAGTAAGTACGATGTATACTAGGCATGAGCAAACTTGAGCCCTCCAGGTGTTTTGGACTTCAACTCTCACAATTCCTAGGCTGTTGGGAATTGTGGGAGTTGAAGTCCAAAACACCTGGAGGGCCCAAGTTTGCCCATTCAGGATATATACTGTAAAGTAGGAATATTAGATGGCCTTTGCTGTCTGGGTAAGAGATCTCAAATATGGCATCTTCCCATTTCCATCTCCACCACAAAACCCCTTCCTCCCCAATCCCATAGAAAAACCCATTTCATATACACTGTACCTCTGAGCGTGTTTTTTCTTGCTGCTGCTCCGTTTCCTTTGGATTTTTACTGTTGAGCTTGGTGGGCTGAGTGCCTCTTTTCCTGTATTGGTGACAGACAATAAAACTACAAATTGAAATTCAGTCCTCACTCCCTCTGAGGATGCTTGCCATAGATGCAGGCGAAACGTCAGGAGAGAATGCCTCTAGAACATGGCCCTATAGCCCGAAAAAACCCAAAAGAACCTTGAAATTCAGTCGCTTTACAAAAAGAAAATCAGTATGTGTTGTCGAAGGCTTTCATGGTCGGGATCACTGTGAGTTTTCACATTCCAGAAGCATTCTCTTCTGACGTTTCACCCACATCTGTGGCAGGCATCCTCAGAGGTTGTGAGGTCTGTTGGAAACTAAGCAAGTGAGGTTTATATATCTGTGGGATGTTCAAGGTGGGAGAAAAAAAAACTCTTGTCTGTTTGAAGTAAGGTAATGTTGCAAGTGGCCACCTTGGTTAGCATTGAATGGCCTTAAAGCACTTGTTCTCAACCTGTGGGCACCCAGGTGTTTTGGTCTACAACTCCCAGAAATCCCAGCCAGTTTTCTAGCTGTTAGGATTTCTGGGAGTTGAAGGCCAAAACATCTGGGGACCCACAAATTGAGAACCACTGCCTGGGGGAATCCTTTGTTGGGAGGTGTTAGCTGGCTCTGATTGTTTCTTGTCTGGAATTCCCTTGTACTGGCTACCAGTATTAAAAAAACTCTAGATGTTTTGCCCCACGTCTATGGCAGGTATACTCAGAGGTTGTGAGGTCTGTGGTAAACTAGGCAAGTGGGGTTTATATATCTGTGGAATGTCGGGGGGGGGGAGAAAGAACTCTTGTCTGTTGGAGGCAAGTGTGAATGTTGCAATTGGCTAGCTGGATTAACACTCAATAACCTTGCAACTTCAAAGATTGGCTACTTCCTGCCAGGGGGAATCCTTTGTTGGGAGGAATTAGCTGGCCCTTATTGTTTCCTGTTTGGAATATTCCTGGTTTTTTAGTGTTGTTCTTTATTTACTGTCTTAATTGTGGAGTTCTTTTTAACTCAGCCCCCTTCCTTTTCCCCCTCAGCAGTCTCAGGACATTCAAAGCCAGTCTTTGAAGCTGCAAGGCCATTCAATGCTAATCAAGGTGGCCAATTGCAACATTCAAAGCCAGTCTTTGAAGCTGCAAGGCCATTCAATGCTAATTGCAACATTCAAAGCCAGTCTTTGAAGATGCAAGGCCATTCAATGCTAATCAAGGTGGCCAATTGCAACACTCAAAGCCAGTCTTTGAAGCTGCAAGGCCATTCAATGCTAATTGCAACATTCAAAGCCAGTCTTTGAAGCTGCAAGGACATTCAATGCTAATCAAGGTGGCCAATTGCAACATTTAAAGCCAGTCTTTGAACCTGCAAGGCCATTCAATGCTAATTGCAACATTCAAAGCGAGTCTTTGAAGCTGCAAGGACATTCAATGCTAATCAAGGTGACCAATTGCAACATTCAAAGCCAGTCTTTGAACCTGCAAGGCCGTTCAATGCTAATTGCAACATTCAAAGCCAGTCTTTGAAGCTGCAAGGCCATTCAATGCTAATCAAGGCGGCCAATTGCAACATTCAAAGCCAGTCTTTGAACCTGCAAGGCCGTTCAATGCTAATTGCAACATTCAAAGCCAGTCTTTGAAGCTACAAGGCCATTCAATGCTAATTGCAACATTCAAAGCCAGTCTTTGAAGTTGCAAGGCCATTCAATGCTAATTGCAACATTCAAAGCCAGTCTTTGAACCTGCAAGGCCGTTCAATGCTAATTGCAACATTCAAAGCCAGTCTTTGAAGCTGCAAGGCCATTCAATGCTAATCAAGGTGGCCAATTGCAACATTCAAAGCCAGTCTTTGAAGCTACAAGGCCATTCAATGCTAATTGCAACATTCAAAGCCAGTCTTTGAAGCTGCAAGGCCATTCAATGCTAATCCAGCTGGCCAACTGCAACATTCACACTTGCCTCCAACAGACAAGAGTTCTTTCTCCCACCTTCCACAGATATATAAACTCCACTTGCTTAGTTTCCTACAGACCTCACAACCTTTGAGGATGCTTGCCATAGATTTAGTGAAATGTCAGGAGAGAGTGCTTCTGGAACATGGCCACATAGCCCAGAAAACTCATAGCAACCCAAAACCAATATGGTTCCACCTGTGGAGCAATCACAAATAGACCAGCAAACCATGATTAATATATTGTCGAAGGCTTTCATGGCCAGAATCACTGGGTTGTTGTAGGTTTTTCGGATTGTATGGCCATGTTTTAGAAGCATTCTTCCCTGACATTTCGCCTGCATCTGTGACAAGTATCCTCAGAGGTTGTGACAAGCAACCTCTGAGGATGCTTGCCACAGGTGCAGGCGAAATGTCAGGAGAGAATGCTTCTAGAACATGGCCACACAACCCAAAAAATCCATAACAACCCAAACCATTATCAGATGATACTACAGTGATTCCTAGATTCTTAAACAGAATTTGAATGATTGATTTCCAAAACGACAGCTGTTAATTGCTGCACTTTTAACTGCTTTTAATCTAACAGTGCTTTGGCATTACAATTAAGTTGATTTTTAATCATGATCACTTCTCGTGTCTTATCTGCACCTGTTTTTAATCTCATGATACACTTTGGGTCTCAGCTTTGAAAGACAAACAAGGCACAAAGCAAACACTGAACAGACAAACACAAATAGAAAAGGTAGCATGCTCTCAGCTGGGGGGGAAATGATCACCTTGGATGGGACCCCAATCCGCTGGTTGAATACATGGCTCCCCAGCATCATCCGCAAAGGTATTAAAGCTGAGTGAATCCAAGCCAGATCTCCTGCAATGAAATAATTCATTAAGGTACAGTCAGCCTTTGGTATTTCATGGGGTTTTGTTCCAGGATCCCTTGTAGATACCAAAATCCATGGAAGCTCAAATCCCAACACAAGCAGTTCCATCTAGACCAGATATGGGCAAACTTTGGCCCTCCAGGTGTTTTGGATTTCAACTCTCACAATTCCTAACAGACTCAGACCCCTTCCTTTTCCCCCTCAGCAACCTCAGTCCCATTCCCTTTTACCGCTCAGATCCTCAGTCCCCGTCCTTTCCCCCCTCAGCAGCCTCAGTCCCCTTCATTTTCCCCCTCAGCAGCCTCAGTCCCCTTCATTTTCCCCCTCAGCAGCCTCAATCCCCTTCATTTTCCCCCTCAGCAGCCTCAGTCCCCTTCCTTTTCCTCATCAGCAGCCTCAGAACCCCTCCCTTTCCCCCTCAACATCCTCAGCCCCCTTCCTTTTCCTCATCAGTAACCTCAGCCCCCTTTCTTTTCCTCATCAGTAACCTCAGTCCCCTTCCTTTTCCTCATCAGCAGCCTCAGAACCCTTCCCTTTCCCCCTCAACATCCTCGGCCCCCTTCCTTTTCCTCATCAGTAACCTCAGTCCCCTTCCTTTCCCTCCTTAGCAACCTCAGAACTGTAACTTTCCCCCTCAGCATCCTCAGTCCCCCTTCCATTTTCCCCTCAGCAGCCCCAGACCCTTCCTTCCCCCCCTCAGCAGCCACAGTCCCCTTTCTTTCCCCACTCAGGAGCGTCAGTCCCTTTCCTTTTTCCCCTCAGCAGCTTCAGTCCCCTTCCTTTCCCCCTCAGCAGCCTCAAAACCATTCCTCCCCCCCCCCATCATCATCAGTCCCCTTCCTTTCCCCCCTCAGCAGCCTCAGTCCCCTTCCTTTTCCTCATCAGCATCCTCAGTCCCCTTCCCTTTCCCCCTCAACATCCTCGGTCCTCTTCCTTTTCCCCCTCAGCATCCTCAGTCCCTTTCCTTTCCCTCCTCAGCAGCCTCGGTCCCCTTCCCTTTCCCCCTCAACATCCTCGGTCCTCTTCCTTTCCCCCCTCAGCAGCCTCAGTCCCTTTCCTTTCCCTCCTCAGCATCCACAGTCCCCTTCCCTTTCCCCCTCAACATCCTCGGTCCTCTTCCTTTTCCCCCTCAGCAGCCTCAGTCCCTTTCCTTTCCCTCCTCAGCAGCCTCGGTCCCCTTCCTTTCCCCCCTGAGCAGCCTCAGAACCATTCCTTCCCCCCCTCATAATCATCAGTTCCCTTCCTTTTTCCCCTCAGCAACTCAGTCCCCTTCCTTTTGCCCCTCAGCATCCTCAGTCCCCTTTCTTTTCCCCCTCAGCATCCTCAGTCCCCTTCTTTTTCCCGCTCAACATCCTCAGCCCCCTTCCTTTTCCCCCTCAGCAACCTCAGTCCCATTCCCTTTTACCGCTCAGATCCTCAGTCCCCGTCCTTTCCCCCCTCAGCAGCCTCAGTCCCCTTCATTTTCCCCCTCAGCAGCCTCAATCCCCTTCATTTTCCCCCTCAGCAGCCTCAGTCCCCTTCCTTTCCCCCCTCAACATCCTCAGTCCCCTTCCTTTTCCTCATCAGCAGCCTCAGAACCCCTCCCTTTCCCCCTCAACATCCTCAGCCCCCTTCCTTTTCCTCATCAGTAACCTCAGCCCCCTTTCTTTTCCTCATCAGTAACCTCAGTCCCCTTCCTTTTCCTCATCAGCAGCCTCAGAACCCTTCCCTTTCCCCCTCAACATCCTCGGCCCCCTTCCTTTTCCTCATCAGTAACCTCAGTCCCCTTCCTTTCCCTCCTTAGCAACCTCAGAACTGTTCCTTTCCCCCTCAGCATCCTCAGTCCCCCTTCCATTTTCCCCTCAGCAGCCCCAGACCCTTCCTTCCCCCCCTCAGCAGCCACAGTCCCCTTTCTTTCCCCACTCAGGAGCGTCAGTCCCTTTCCTTTTTCCCCTCAGCAGCCTCAGTCCCCTTCCTTTCCCCCCTCAACATCCTCAGTCCCCTTCCTTTTCCTCATCAGCAGCCTCAGAACCCCTCCCTTTCCCCCTCAACATCCTCGGCCCCCTTCCTTTTCCTCATCAGTAACCTCAGTCCCCTTCCTTTTCCTCATCAGCAGCCTCAGAACCCTTCCCTTTCCCCCTCAACATCCTCGGCCCCCTTCCTTTTCCTCATCAGTAACCTCAGTCCCCTTCCTTTCCCTCCTTAGCAACCTCAGAACTGTTCCTTTCCCCCTCAGCATCCTCAGTCCCCCTTCCATTTTCCCCTCAGCAGCCCCAGACCCTTCCTTCCCCCCCCTCAGCAGCCTCAGTCCCCTTCCTTTCCCCCCTCAACATCCTCAGTCCCCTTCCTTTTCCTCATCAGCAGCCTCAGAACCCCTCCCTTTCCCCCTCAACATCCTCAGCCCCCTTCCTTTTCCTCATCAGTAACCTCAGCCCCCTTTCTTTTCCTCATCAGTAACCTCAGTCCCCTTCCTTTTCCTCATCAGCAGCCTCAGAACCCTTCCCTTTCCCCCTCAACATCCTCGGCCCCCTTCCTTTTCCTCATCAGTAACCTCAGTCCCCTTCCTTTCCCTCCTTAGCAACCTCAGAACTGTTCCTTTCCCCCTCAGCATCCTCAGTCCCCCTTCCATTTTCCCCTCAGCAGCCCCAGACCCTTCCTTCCCCCCCTCAGCAGCCACAGTCCCCTTTCTTTCCCCACTCAGGAGCGTCAGTCCCTTTCCTTTTTCCCCTCAGCAGCCTCAGTCCCCTTCCTTTCCCCCCTCAACATCCTCAGTCCCCTTCCTTTTCCTCATCAGCAGCCTCAGAACCCCTCCCTTTCCCCCTCAACATCCTCGGCCCCCTTCCTTTTCCTCATCAGTAACCTCAGCCCCCTTTCTTTTCCTCATCAGTAACCTCAGTCCCCTTCCTTTTCCTCATCAGCAGCCTCAGAACCCTTCCCTTTCCCCCTCAACATCCTCGGCCCCCTTCCTTTTCCTCATCAGTAACCTCAGTCCCCTTCCTTTCCCTCCTTAGCAACCTCAGAACTGTTCCTTTCCCCCTCAGCATCCTCAGTCCCCCTTCCATTTTCCCCTCAGCAGCCCCAGACCCTTCCTTCCCCCCCTCAGCAGCCACAGTCCCCTTTCTTTCCCCACTCAGGAGCGTCAGTCCCTTTCCTTTTTCCCCTCAGCAGCTTCAGTCCCCTTCCTTTCCCCCTCAGCAGCCTCAAAACCATTCCTCCCCCCCCCCCCATCATCATCAGTCCCCTTCCTTTCCCCCCTCAGCAGCCTCAGTCCCCTTCCTTTTCCTCTTCAGCATCCTCAGTCCCCTTCCCTTTCCCCCTCAACATCCTCGGTCCTCTTCCTTTTCCCCCTCAGCAGCCTCAGTCCCTTTCCTTTCCCTCCTCAGCAGCCTCGGTCCCCTTCCCTTTCCCCCTCAACATCCTCGGTCCTCTTCCTTTCCCCCCTCAGCAGCCTCAGTCCCTTTCCTTTCCCTCCTCAGCATCCACAGTCCCCTTCCCTTTCCCCCTCAACATCCTCGGTCCTCTTCCTTTTCCCCCTCAGCAGCCTCAGTCCCTTTCCTTTCCCTCCTCAGCAGCCTCGGTCCCCTTCCTTTCCCCCATGAGCAGCCTCAGAACCATTCCTTCCCCCCCTCATAATCATCAGTTCCCTTCCTTTTTCCCCTCAGCAACTCAGTCCCCTTCCTTTTGCCCCTCAGCATCCTCAGTCCCCTTTCTTTTCCCCCTCAGCATCCTCAGTCCCCTTCTTTTTCCCGCTCAACATCCTCAGCCCCCTTCCTTTTCCCCCTCAGCAACCTCAGTCCCATTCCCTTTTACCGCTCAGATCCTCAGTCCCCGTCCTTTCCCCCCTCAGCAGCCTCAGTCCCCTTCATTTTCCCCCTCAGCAGCCTCAATCCCCTTCATTTTCCCCCTCAGCAGCCTCAGTCCCCTTCCTTTCCCCCCTCAACATCCTCAGTCCCCTTCCTTTTCCTCATCAGCAGCCTCAGAACCCCTCCCTTTCCCCCTCAACATCCTCAGCCCCCTTCCTTTTCCTCATCAGTAACCTCAGCCCCCTTTCTTTTCCTCATCAGTAACCTCAGTCCCCTTCCTTTTCCTCATCAGCAGCCTCAGAACCCTTCCCTTTCCCCCTCAACATCCTCGGCCCCCTTCCTTTTCCTCATCAGTAACCTCAGTCCCCTTCCTTTCCCTCCTTAGCAACCTCAGAACTGTTCCTTTCCCCCTCAGCATCCTCAGTCCCCCTTCCATTTTCCCCTCAGCAGCCCCAGACCCTTCCTTCCCCCCCTCAGCAGCCACAGTCCCCTTTCTTTCCCCACTCAGGAGCGTCAGTCCCTTTCCTTTTTCCCCTCAGCAGCTTCAGTCCCCTTCCTTTCCCCCTCAGCAGCCTCAAAACCATTCCTCCCCCCCCCCATCATCATCAGTCCCCTTCCTTTCCCCCCTCAGCAGCCTCAGTCCCCTTCCTTTTCCTCATCAGCATCCTCAGTCCCCTTCCCTTTCCCCCTCAACATCCTCGGTCCTCTTCCTTTCCCCCCTCAGCAGCCTCAGTCCCTTTCCTTTCCCTCCTCAGCATCCACAGTCCCCTTCCCTTTCCCCCTCAACATCCTCGGTCCTCTTCCTTTTCCCCCTCAGCAGCCTCAGTCCCTTTCCTTTCCCTCCTCAGCAGCCTCGGTCCCCTTCCTTTCCCCCCTGAGCAGCCTCAGAACCATTCCTTCCCCCCCTCATAATCATCAGTTCCCTTCCTTTTTCCCCTCAGCAACTCAGTCCCCTTCCTTTTGCCCCTCAGCATCCTCAGTCCCCTTTCTTTTCCCCCTCAGCATCCTCAGTCCCCTTCTTTTTCCCGCTCAACATCCTCAGCCCCCTTCCTTTTCCCCCTCAGCAACCTCAGTCCCATTCCCTTTTACCGATCAGATCCTCAGTCCCCGTCCTTTCCCCCCTCAGCAGCCTCAGTCCCCTTCATTTTCCCCCTCAGCAGCCTCAATCCCCTTCATTTTCCCCCTCAGCAGCCTCAGTCCCCTTCCTTTCCCCCCTCAACATCCTCAGTCCCCTTCCTTTTCCTCATCAGCAGCCTCAGAACCCCTCCCTTTCCCCCTCAACATCCTCAGCCCCCTTCCTTTTCCTCATCAGTAACCTCAGCCCCCTTTCTTTTCCTCATCAGTAACCTCAGTCCCCTTCCTTTTCCTCATCAGCAGCCTCAGAACCCTTCCCTTTCCCCCTCAACATCCTCGGCCCCCTTCCTTTTCCTCATCAGTAACCTCAGTCCCCTTCCTTTCCCTCCTTAGCAACCTCAGAACTGTAACTTTCCCCCTCAGCATCCTCAGTCCCCCTTCCATTTTCCCCTCAGCAGCCCCAGACCCTTCCTTCCCCCCCTCAGCAGCCACAGTCCCCTTTCTTTCCCCACTCAGGAGCGTCAGTCCCTTTCCTTTTTCCCCTCAGCAGCTTCAGTCCCCTTCCTTTCCCCCTCAGCAGCCTCAAAACCATTCCTCCCCCCCCCATCATCATCAGTCCCCTTCCTTTCCCCCCTCAGCAGCCTCAGTCCCCTTCCTTTTCCTCATCAGCATCCTCAGTCCCCTTCCCTTTCCCCCTCAACATCCTCGGTCCTCTTCCTTTTCCCCCTCAGCATCCTCAGTCCCTTTCCTTTCCCTCCTCAGCAGCCTCGGTCCCCTTCCCTTTCCCCCTCAACATCCTCGGTCCTCTTCCTTTCCCCCCTCAGCAGCCTCAGTCCCTTTCCTTTCCCTCCTCAGCATCCACAGTCCCCTTCCCTTTCCCCCTCAACATCCTCGGTCCTCTTCCTTTTCCCCCTCAGCAGCCTCAGTCCCTTTCCTTTCCCTCCTCAGCATCCTCAGTCCCCTTCCCTTTCCCCCTCAACATCCTCGGTCCTCTTCCTTTTCCCCCTCAGCAGCCTCAGTCCCTTTCCTTTCCCTCCTCAGCAGCCTCGGTCCCCTTCCTTTCCCCCCTGAGCAGCCTCAGAACCATTCCTTCCCCCCCTCATAATCATCAGTTCCCTTCCTTTTTCCCCTCAGCAACTCAGTCCCCTTCCTTTTGCCCCTCAGCATCCTCAGTCCCCTTTCTTTTCCCCCTCAGCATCCTCAGTCCCCTTCTTTTTCCCGCTCAACATCCTCAGCCCCCTTCCTTTCCCCCCTCAGCATCCTCAGTCCCCTTCCTTTCCCCCCTCAGCATCCTCAGTCCCCTTCCTTTTCAGTATCCTCAGACCCCTTCCTTTCTCCCCTCAGCATCCTCAGTCCCTTCCCTTTCCCCCCTCAGGAGCCTCAGTCCCCTTCTTTTTTCCCCATAGCAGCCTCAGAATGATTCCTTTTCCCTCTCAGCTGCTTAAGTGGTTGAGGGGAGAAAGGTAAGGGCCTGGGACTATTAGGAATTGTGGGAGTTGAAGCCCAAAACACCTGGAGGGCCCAAGTTGGCCCATGCCTAATGTAGACAAACCAATGTGTTGTACTGTCTGGATCAGAACACATAAATTATAATCCTCAGTGAGCTAAAAAAAACTCATTAGAGGACCTTAGGCCAATAATATGGTATCCTTGAAGTGACTGGACTGACCTTGAAGGAGCTGAGGGTGGTGACGGCCGACAGGGAGCTCTGGCATGGGCTGGTCCATGAGGTCACGAAGAGTCGGAGACGACTGAACGAATGAACAACAACAGGCCAATAATACCCTTTTTCTCACAGTCTGAAACTATCTCACAGGATTTGAAGATAAACTTAGTGGTAGGAGCCAAATATGTGATTCTAAAACTCAGAGCAAGAAAGGTTAGACAGAAAATAAATAAATTAAAGAGCCAGCTATAATATGCAGGAATCCCTACCTCTTCTTGACCGAAAGTTCAGGAGCCCAGGCAGCATCTTCAGAAGCTTTCCGCTTGGAATTGAAAGACGTTCTCAGTGCAGTATCTGTTGAGGAGCCTGTGATAAAAGCATAGTTTCAAGGCAACCACACATCAAGTCAGTGTAAATTTGGGTTTTTTTCTGTACTTTCTTGTCAGTGGTCACTGCACTGTACCCCCCCCCCCCCAAATTGATAAGAGAACAGAATAACTACATCATGGGTTGTTGTGAGTTTTCCGGGCTCAGAGAATGCCTGCCATAGATGTGGGCGAAACGTCAGGAGATAATGCTTCTGGAACATAGCTATACATTCTCTCGCTCCCACCCCTGTCTCACGTGCAACTTGTGGGGACGAGGGAGAGGGCCTTCTCTGTGGTGGCCCCTCGACTCTGGAACTCGCTTTCTGGAGAGATTAGGCGAGCGCAAAACCTGGCAGCCTTCAGGAAGAGCCTAAAAACCTGCCTTCAATGAATGAACAATAATCCCTGACCTTGACCAAACCCTCTAGTGCAATTAAACCCCATTGTTTCATCCCATCTGAACCTCCTTGCTTTGATGTAACTGTTGGGCTTGGACTCATGTAAGCTGCCCTGAGTCCCCTTGGGGAAATTTTTTTTTGTCGTGTTAGGAGTGAGTTGAGAAACTGCAAGTCACTTCTGGTGTGAGAGAATTGGCCGTCTGCAAGGACATTGCCCAGGGGACACCCAGATGATTTGATGTTTTTATCACCCTTGTGGGAGGCTTCTCTCATGTCCCCGCATGAGGAGCTGGAGCAGACATAGGGAGCTCATCCGCCTCTCCCCGGATTTGAACCTGCGACCTGTCAGTCTTCAGTCCTGCCGGCACAGGGGTTTAACCCACTGCGCCACTGGGTCTCCTTCCTTGGGGAAATGGTGGTGGGGTATAAATAAAGTATTATTATTATTATTATTATTATTATTATTATTATACAGCCCAGAAGACTCACAGCAACCCAGTGATTCCGGCCATGAAAGTCTTCAACAAGACAATTCCATCATGACTTCTGACACTAGTTTTCTACTCACCTGTCTTAATCTCCTGGTAAGGAGAGGCGTAAAGAGATCGGCTTGCCTTGAATTTGCTCAGGGTTTCAGTTACAAAGTCTGCAAGTAACAGAAGGACATCTTAGAGTTCTGAATAGTGGAGATTGATGGCATCTAAACCTGTTGAATAATGAACCGATTCCAAGTTCGATACTCCAATCCCAAGTATGTAGCTCTCCAAAGAGGCTGAAGCACCTCCAAAACTGCACTCACTGCTCACACTTCGCCGCCGGCGCCTCCTCCTCCCTTCCCCTTCCTTCTCTTTTTGTTCTTCAGATTCTGATGAAGGTTGTCTCTTCCCGTCCAGGTCAGAAAATGCAGCTTGCACTTTTCCCAAGAGAGACTTGGGGACAATGCCTGAAGCCAAGAAAGCACAAGAAAAGAAATGTCGTGAATCAACACATATGTAAACGTCATTGCTCAAACTTCATGGGCTCCAAGCCAACCTTAAAAACTCTGGCATAGACACTGAGAACTGGGAAGCCCTGGCCCTCGAGCGCTCCAGCTGGAGTTCAGCTGTGACCAGCAGTGCTGCAGAACTTGAAGAGGCACGAATGGAGAGTGAAAGAGAGAAACGTGCCAAGAGGAAGGCACATCAAGCCAACCCTGACCAAAACCACCTCCCACCTGGAAACCAATGCTCTCACTGTGGGAGAAGATGCAGGTCAAGAATAGGGCTCCACAGTCACCTACGAACCCACCCCCAGGACATTGAACTTGGAGGACCATCATCCTCGGACTATGAGGGATAGCCTAAGTAAGTAAGTAAACATCATTGCATTCATGTATCTATTTGACTGAGCCTAAGAATTGGATTCTTGGGAGAGGGAGAGGGAGAGGGAGAAAATGTGGAGGCCGTGACAGACTTTGTATTTCTAGGCGCAAAGATTACTGCAGATGCAGACTGTGGCCAGGAAATCAGAAGACGCTTCCTTCTTGGGAGGAGAGCAATGTCCAGTCTCGATAAAATAGTGAAGAGTAGAGACATCAGACTGGCAACAAAGATCCATTGCCTAGTCAAAGTCATGGTATTCCCTGTAGTCACCTACGGATGTGAGAGCTGGACCTTAGGGAAGGCTGAGCAAAGGAAGAGAGATGCTTTTGAACTGTGGTGTTGGAGGAAAGTTCTGAGAGTGCCTTGGACTGCGAGAAGATCCAACCAGTCCATCCTCCAGGAAATAAAGCCCGACTGCTTACTGGAGGGAAGGAGACTAGAGGGAAAGTTGAAGCACTTTGGCCACATCATGAGGAGACAGCAAAGCCTAGAGAAGGGAATGATGCTGGGGAAAGTGGAAGGTAAAAGGAAGAGGGGCCGACCAAGGGCAAGATGGATGGATGGCATCCTTGAAGTGACTGGACTGACCTTGAAGGAGCTGGGGGTGGTGACGGCCGACAGGGAGCTCTGGCGTGGGCTGGTCCGTGAGGTCACGAAGAGTCGGAGACGACTGAACGAATGAACAACAACAAGAATTGGATTCAGACCTTGGCCAGGCATGGGCAAACTTTGGCCCTCCAGTCGTTTTGGACTTCAACTCTTACAATTCCTAACAGCCCATGCCTGGCCTAGATATTCCAATTCCTGATGTCAGATTCATTGTTGCACTTGAAATTGTTGTTTTTTTTGGACAAAACATATGTAGGAAATTCCTAGTTGTTCAAATCAAAAAGTGAGCCTCCTGAACTGAATGTGTCACAAAAAAATAGCTTTTGGCTGATGATATAGGATTGTTGTTGTTGTCATGTGCTTTCAAGTCGTTTCAGACTTAGGTTGACCCTGAGCGAGGGCCAGGTAAATTACCTCAGAGGGCCGCATCTGGCCCCTGGGCCTTAGTTTGAGGACCCCTGGCCTAGAACAAAAACAACCTCCCAAAATCCTGCTGAAAGAGCAACCACAATGAACTGCTATTTGAGCTCCATCCAGCAGAGGGGAGCATGGATGCTTCGGTGAATGAGCAAAGTCCACTGCACTCCTTTTGGTTTTTGGTCTTCATCTCAGTATTTACTTGTAGTTGTGCTCTCTCTGAAGCCACTTTAAACATCATGGAGGCATTCTATGGAATCTTGCATTTCGTAGTATTACAGAGTATTCAAAATATCTCAGGAAACTACAAAACCTACTATTTCATAGGCAGCTAAAGTGCTCCCCAAGTGCTATTCATTGGCTGTCATGTATAAAAATGGAGCCCCTGATGGCGCAGTGGGTTAAACCTCTGTGCCAGCAGAACTGAAGACCAACAGGTTGGAAGTTCAAATCTGGGGAGAGTGTGGATGAGCTCCTTCTGTCAGCTCCAGCTTCCCATGCGGGGACATGAGAGAAGCCTCCCACAAGGGTGGTAAAACATCAAAACATCCAAGCGTCCCCTTGACAACATCCTTGCAGACGGCCAATTCTCTCACACCAGAAGTGACTTGCAGTTTCTCAAGTCGCTCCTGACACAATCTATATAAATAAAAATGTAATGTTCGTTTGTGGGATTAACAGAACTCAAAAACCACTGGGCGAATTGATACCAAATTTGGACACAAGACACCTAACAACGCGATGTATGTCCTTCACTCAAAAAAATTGATTTTGTCATTTGGGAGTTGTAGTTGCTGGGATTTATAGTTCACCTACAATCATAGAGCATTCTGAACTCCACCAACGATGGAATTGAACCAAATTTGGCACACAGTTCTCCCACGACCAACAGAAAATACTGGAAGGATTTGGTGGGCAAGTGTCCTTTGGTTTTGGAGTTGTAGTTCACCTACATCCAGAGATCACTGTGGACTCAAACAATGATGGATCTGGACCAAACTCTACACAAATACTCAATATGCCCAAATGTGAACACTGGTGGAGTTTGGGGAAAATAGAATCTTGACATTTGGGAGTTGTAGTTGCTGGGATTTATAGTTCACCTACAATCAAAGAGCATTCTGAACCCCACCAACGATGGAATTGAACCAAACTTGGCACACAGTTCTCCCATGACTAAACAGAAAATACTGGAAGGGTTTGGTTGGCAGTGTACTTTGGTTTTGGAGTTGTAGTTCACTTACATCCAGAGAACCCTGCATGATGGATCTGGACCAAACTTGGCACGAATACTCAATATGCCCAAATGTGAACACTGGTGGAGTTTGGGGAAAATAGAATCTTGACATTTGGGAGTTGTAGTTGCTGGGATTCACAGTTCACCTACAATCACAGAGCATTCTGAACCCCACCAACGATAGAATTGGGCCAAACCTCCCACACAGAACCCCCATGTGGGCAACGCGTGGCAGGGGACAGCTAGTCTATATAAATAAAAATGTAATGTTCATTTGTAGGATTGACATAACTCAAAAACTACGTGACGAATTGGCACCAAATTTGGACACAATACACCTATCAGGCCAACGAGTGACCATCACTCATAAAAACAAAAAAAATGTATAAAATATGTATTATATTATGAAGATCAGTATGGTGTCATGGGGCCCTTACACACAGCCCTATATCCCAGTATATCAAGGCAGAAAATCCCACATTATCTGAGTGTGGACTCAGATAACCCAGTTCAAACCAGATATTGTGGAATTTTCTGCCTTGATATTCTGGGATAGAGGGCTGTGTGGAAGGGCCCATGGTTAGAGTGTAGGGCTATAATTCTGGAGATCAGTATTATAATCCCTGCCTAGCCATGGAAACCCACTGGATGAACTTGGGCAAATCACACTCTGAACGCTGCAAAGGAAGACAAAGCCAAACCTGCTCTGAGTAAAGCTTGCAGAAATAAAAAGCAATTACATCAATTACATTATTGTAATTCCTTTAAAAAACGCTATTATACATTACAGTGGCCTAATGGTATCCACTGGGGTTGGTTTCAGAACCCCAAGATTGCAAATAATAACAATAATAATCTCTTAATGTTCAAAGTCCCTTTATATACAGTGGCATCGTTTGGCTTTTGGAATTAAAAAAAAATCAACCCATGGATGGTTAAATCTATGGATGTAGAATCTGTGGATATGCAGGTCCAACTGTATATCAAAGTATATCAAAGTCATAAACCTTGTTTATATTTCAAAGGTAATATTACATGAGAAAACTTTGGCTCTCCAGGTGTTAGAATCATAGAATCATAGAGTTGGAAGAGATCTCATGGGCCATATAGTCCGACCCCCTGCCAAGAAGCAGGAAAATTGCATTCAAAGCACCACCGATAGATGGCCATCCAGCATCTGTTTAAAAGCTTCCAAAGAAGGAGCCTCCACTACACTCCAGGGCAGAGAGTTCCACTGCTGAACGGCTCTCACAGTCAGGAAGTTCTTCCTAATGTCCACATGGAATGTCCTTTCTTGTAGTTTGAAGCCATTTTTCTGCGTCCTAGTCTGGGAAGCAGAAAACAGGCTTGCTCCCTCCTCCCAATGACATCCTCTCACATATTTATACATGGCTATCATGTCTCCTCTCAGTCTTCTCTTCTTCAGGCTAAACATGCCCAGCTCTTTAAGCCGCTCCTCATAGGGCTTGTTCTCCAGACCCTAGATCAGTTGAGTCACCCTTCTCTGGACACATTCCAGCTTGTCAATATCTCTCATCAGTTGTGGTGCCCAGAATTGGACAGAATATTCCAGGTGTGGTCTAACCAAGGCAGAATTGAGGGGTAGCATGACTTCCCTGGATCTAGAAACTATACTGCTATTGATGTAGGCCAAAATCCCATTGACTTTTTTTGCTGCTGCATCACACTGTTGACTCATGTTTATCTTGTTGTCAACAAGGACCCCAGGCATCCCTCATTCTGTATCTTTGCATTTCATTTTTTTCTGTCCAAGTGGAGTATCTTGGATTTGTCACTGTTAAACTTCATTTTGTTAGTTTTGGCCCACCATGAATCCTGCTCCTGTCCTCTGGAGTATTGGCTATCCCTCCCTATTTGGTGTCATCTGCAAACTTGATGATCCTGCCTTCTAACCCTTCATCCAAGTCATTAATAAAGATGTGGAGTATCTTGCATTTGTGGGAGTTGAAGTCCAAAACACCTGGAGGGCCAAAGTTTGCCCATGCCTGCTAAAGATAAATTAATTATAGCCAAACTCTGGCAGCAGAGAGCATGTGCATCTACAGAAACACACTGTCTGGGCAGGGCCAGGCAGAAATCTCTTGCGGGTGACTCAGACTCACCAATCTCAGAAGCGTGGGAAATGAGAGTCTGAACCACAGCGGCCTGGCTTCGCAGCTGCTCCTCTACTTGGCTGTTCAGCTGGCTGCAGGGCTCACTGAGGAACAGGTTGGGTGCAAAGACGACAGCCAAGTTGCCCAAATCCATTTTATTCTGAGCGCACCTGAATGAAGGCCCAAAGGAGGAAGAATTAAAGCGTGGCTTTGGAATCAGGAAAGGCTCATGAAAGGAAAGAGGAAAGTCTCTAAAACCCTAATTTAGGTTGGTTTCTGTTCAGTTATTCATCACCTTTTGCGGATCACTCATTTTAACAGGTATTGGAGTTGAGCTCTAGGACAGATGTTCTCAACCTTTCTAAAGCCATGACCCCTAAATACAGTTCCTCATGTTATGGTGGGACATACAACTCCTCTGTTGCGCCAGCTCCACTGGCTGCCAATCTGCTACCGAGCACAATTCAAAGTGCTGGCTTTAGCCTATAAAGCCCTAAACGGTTCTGGCCCTGCTTACCTGTCCGAACGTATCTCTCCTTCCGAACCCTCTTCTGGGGAGGCCCTGCTCTCGGCCCTGCCATCTTCACAGGTTTGATTGGCGGGGACGAGGTATAGGGCCTTCTCAGCGGTGGCCCCTTGGTTGTGGAATGCCCTCCCCAGGGACCAGCATGACTGCATGGAGTGCCGTTACCTTCCCACCGAAGTGGTACCTATTGATCTACTCACTCATGGTTCTGGGCCAATTTACCTGTACGAACGCATCTCCCCTTAAGAACCACTGAGGACATTAGGATCATCTGGGGATGCCCTGCTCTCAGTCCCGCCTTCGTCACAAGTACACCTGACGGGGACGAGAGACAGGGCCTTCCCAGTGGTGGCCCCTTGGCTTTGGAACGCCCTCCCTAAGGAGATTAGATTGGTTTCTTCGTTCCTAATGTTTCGGAAAAAACAGAAGACATGGCTGTTCAAGCAAGCATTTGCAAATATTGAGTAATGAACATAGGAAAACGGAATAACTATACGATGGGATTGGGCAATGTTTTTTTATTGAGGATTTACTGACATATGTTTTTACTGCTGTTGTTTTGATTTTTTTATTTTATTTAAGTAAACATACATTTGCAAGTGTTTGTTGCATATAGTGCAATACTTTCTATCTATTAATGTTCTATAACCCTTTATCTCATAATATATTTCTATTAAGGGGTCACAGTCTATTATCTAAATATTACACAGAAAGATCTCATAGATTCTTACTTTACATCCACTTCTTCCTTGTCTACAGTCTTATAGGATCCTCTATATACATTTTAAATTTAACTTTACATTAAGGTGTCGAATCATTGGTTGCCATTCCTTAACGAAGTTGTCTAATATTTCTCCTCTTAATAACACAGTTATTTTGTTTACTGCTGTTGTTTTGATTTTATTGCTGTTAACGTTTTGAAATTGTACTCTGTTTTTTTGGCATTGAATTTTGCCTTGTAAACCACCTCGAGTCGCTGGAAGGCTGAGAGGGGAGGTATACAAATAAAGTAAATAAATAATAAATAAATAGGTTCTTGTGGGTTTTTTCGGGCTATAGAGCCATGTTCTAGAGGCATTTCTCCTGACGTTTCGCCTGCATCTATGGCAAGCATCCTCAGAGGTTGTGAGGTCTGTTGGAAGTAGGAAAAATGCTGGGAGATTAACACCTCCCAGCAACAGATTTTCCCAGGCTCAGGCAGGCTCAGGCAGGCCTTCAAATGCTAATGAAGGTGATCAGCTAAACATTCACACCTAACTGCAGCAGGGAAGAGCTCCTTGTCCCACCCCAGCCATTCCACAGATATATAAACCCATTTTTCCTACTTCCAACAGACCTCACAACCTCTGAGGATGCTTGCCATAGATGCAGGCGAAACGTCAGGAGAAATGCCTCTAGAACATGGCTCTATAGCCCGAAAAAACCCACAAGAACCTAGTGATTCCAGCCATGAAAGCCTTCGACAATACAATAAATAAATACATTTGCATGTTTTCGAACTGCTAGGTTGGCAGAAGCCGGGGCTAACAGCGGGAGCTCACCCCGCTCCCTGGATTCAAACCTGTGACCTTTCGGTCAACAAGTTCATCAGCTCAGAAGTTTAACCCACTGCACCAGTGAAAGATGTGTGGATATCAAAAGACTATGTAAAAAGGAGCTTCTTTGTTAACTGCACATCAAATTTTCCAAACATCCCTGAGCACAAGATGGTTCCCATATGATGCCCCCCTTGACCCACCTGGCTGCCACATCCTGCAGAAAGTTGAAGAGGTAGCGGAGAATGTCCACATTTCTTGGAGGAAGAAGCGAGGTGACCAAGAGCATCAGCAAACCCCGATGATCCTCGCTGCTATCTTCTTGTTGCTGGACCTGGCAGAGGAGCCTCTGAAGTCTGGCTGGGATCAAGGGCTCAGGCAAGGCTCTCAGGAACTGCTTGACCAGAGTCGCGACATCACAAGGGAGAGCCATCTCCAAGCAGTGTTCCCCAGCCTCCAACCGGGTCTGGAAGGATGCAAATTCATGCAGGAGGCTGTCAGTGAACCACCATCAGCAGATGATCAATACTTTGGGTTTACATTCATAAGCTCTAAGTGACAGAACTAAGAACACAGAGCTTGGGTGCTTAACTGTGCCACCAGGGAGATGGATTTTAGAGTCCTTGTAAGCATCATATATATATATATTTATCGTGTCATCAGCAGCCATTGTATTACAATTCTAACAGAGCAAAACAAACACACAGATTAAAAAGAAAAACCCCCCACAGATTTTGCAAATTTGGTAGCTGGTTAAATGTCCTTTGACCAGTATCTGGCCACTTGGAGTGCCTCTGGTGTTGCCGCAAGAAGGTCCTCCATTGTGCATGTGGCAAGGCTCAGGGTGCATTGCAGCAGGTGGTCAGTGGTTTGCTCTTCTCCGCACTCGCATGCCGAGGATTCCACCCTGTAGCCCCATTTCTGAAGGTTGGCTCTGCATCTCGTGGTGCCAGAGCGCAGTCTGTTCAGCACCTTCCAAGTCGCCCAGTCTTCTGAGTGCCCAGGGGGAGTCTCTCATCTGGTATCACCCATGAATTGAGGTGCTGGGTTTGGGCCTGCCACTTTTGGACTCTCGCTTGCTGGGGTGTTCCAGCGAGTGTCTCTGTAGATCTAAGAAAACTATGTCTTGATTTAAGTTGTTGACGTGCTGGCTGATACCCAAACCGGGGATGAGCTGGAGATGTCTCTGCCTTGGTCCTTTCACTATTGGCTGCTACTTCCCGGCAGATGTCAGGTGGTGCAATACCGGCTAAGCAGTATAATTTCTCCAGTGGTGTGGGGCGCAGACACCCTGTGATAATGCGGCATGTCTCATTGAGAGCCATATCTACTGTTTTAGTGTGGTGAGATGTGTTCCACACTGGGCATGCATATTCAGCAGCAGAGTAGCATAGCGCAAGGGCAGATGTCTTCACTGTGTCTGGTTGTGATCCCCAGGTTGTGCCAGTCAGCTTTCGTATGATGTTGTTTCTAGCGCCCACTTTTTGTTCAGGCAGTGCTTCTTGTAGGTCAGAGCACGGTCCAGAGTGACTCTCAGGTATTTGGGTAAGCATCATGACCAAACATTAATAATAGTAATAATAATAGTAATAATAATAATAAGCAGATGAAACAATAGATCACATCCTCAGCTGCTGCAAGAAGATCGCACAGAAAGACTACAAGCTGAGGCATAACACTGTTGCTCAGATGATTCATTGGAACCTGTGCCACAAAGACCATCTGTGTGCAACAAAGAACTGGTGGGATCACAAGCTGGAAAAAGTTACAGAAAATGAACACGTATACTCCTCTGGGACTTCCAAATTCAGACAGACAGAGTTCTGAAGCACAATTGTGTTAAAAAGCAAAGTATGGATTGTCGATGTCACAATCCCAGGTGATAGCAAGATTAAAGAGAAACAACTGGAAAATCTGACACGATATGAGGATTTTAAGATCAAACTGCAAAGACTCTGGCACAAGCCAGTCAAGGTGGTCCCAGTGGTGATCGGCACATTGGGTGCAGTTCCTAAAGACCTTGGCCTGCACTTAAACACAATCAGCACTGACAAGATTACCATCTGCCAGCTGCAGAAAGCCACCTTACTGGGATTTGCATGCATTATTCGCCGATACATCACACAGTCCTAGACACTTGGGAAGTGTCCGACGTGTGATCCAATACAGCAGCCAGCAGAATAGAGGGGTAGCATGACTTCCCTGGATCTAGACACTATGCTCCTATTAATGCAGGCCAAAATCCCATTGGCTCTTTTAGCCGACGCATCACATTGTTGGCTCATGTTTAACTTGTTATCCACAAGGACTCCAAGATCTTTTCACATGTTCTGCTCTCGATTCACATGTCCCCCATTCTGTATCTTTGCATTTCATTTTTTTCTGCCTAAGTGGAGTATCTTGCATTTGTCCCTGTTGAACTTCATTTTGTTAGTTTTGGCCATTCATCTCTCTAATCTATTAAGATCATTTTGAATTCTGCTCCTGTCTTCTGGAGTATTGGCTATCCCTCCCATATAGGGATAGACAATGGAAAGCTTATGTCTTGACAACGTTGGCAGAGAAGAGCTTGGAAAAAGTGCTTCTAAGTGAACTGTAGCCTCCAGGTTTGTCAACCCAGTAGAGCCACTGGCTGTGGGACACTGGGAGCTGTAGTCCAAAATATTAATGTTTTCCTGAGTTCTGGCCTTGCACTAGGACGCGGAACAATGGCTTCAAACTCCAGGAGAGGAGATTCCATCTAAACACGAGGAAGAACTTCCTGACTGTGAGAGTCGTTCAGCAGTGGAACTCTCTGCCCCGGAGTGTGGTGGAGGCTCCTTCTTTGGAAGCTTTTAAACAGAGGCTGGATGGCCATCTGTCAGGGGTGATTTGAATGCAACATTCCTGCTTCTTGGCAGGGGGTTGGACTGGATGGCCCATGAGGTCTCTTCCAACTCTTTGATTCTTTGATTCTATGATTCTAAAGAATTAACAAAAGCAATGAGTGTGCCTTTTGGCATGCAAACCAAATCGTTACTGTCATGGCAGACTGATTAATGAACGTTTAGACATGTGAAATCAATTGTGATACGGTATTTACATATGTGTTCGTTCAGACTTGTTAGGGAAAAATATACTTGTCCCAGGATATATTTTTTTCAAACAAGAAGAAAAAGAATTACTGGCAAGAGGATTGCTCAAGTTCCTAGCTTTTTAAGCAACGGTTCCATCCATCTGTATTTCAACACCCTTCCCCGTCCTCTGCTGTCATGATGAGGAAGGAGACAGATGGCATGACTCTTCAGAGCAAAGAAAGAAACAGATCTACCTTGAGTCTGAGAGTCAGAAGTGGGTGGATCCTATTTCAGAGATCTGCCTCTGATCTGGCAAAAGGTAAAGGTGTTCCCCTGACATAAAGTCCAATCGTGTCCAACTTTGGGGTTGGTGTTCATCTCCATTTCTAAGGTGAAGAGTTAGCATTGTCCATAGACAACTCCAAGGTCATGTAGCCAGCATGACTGCATGGAGCGCCATTACCTTCCCTCTGGACCGGTACCTATTGCTCTACTTGCATTTGCATGTTTTCGAACTGCTAGGTTGGCAAAATCATAGAATCATAGAATCAAAGAGTTGGAAGAGACCTCATGGGCCATCCAGTCCAACCCCCTGCCAAGAAGCAGGAATATTGCATTCAAATCACCCTTGACAGATGGCCATCCAGCCTCTGTTTAAAAGCTTCCAAAGGAGCCTCCACCACGCTCCGGGGCAGAGAGTTCCACTGCTGAACGGCTCTCATAGTCAGGAAGTTCTTCCTCATGTTCAGATGGAATCTCCTCTCTTGCAGTTTGAAGCCATTTTTCCTTGTCCTAATCTCCATGGAAGCAGTAAACAAGCTTGCTCCTTCCTCCCTGTGGCTTCCTATCATATATTTATACATGGCTATCATATCTCCTCTCCTCTGAAGCTGGAGCTAACAGCGGGAGCTCATGCCACTCCACAGATTCAAACCTGCTACCTTTCTGTTAGCAAGTTCAGGAAGTTTATTCTTCCTGGGCTCCCCTCACTTACAATTTTTCTATTCCTACCTCACCCAGGGTTTTATCATTTTATCTCGTCCATTTGGCCTGCCCATCCTGTTCAATTTTATATTGCGTTAATTTGCTTTATTGTTTTGTCTTGTGACTATAATTATTTTTTGCATTCTGCATTTTATTGTGGTGTATTGTATTTTTTGGGTTTGGCCTCATGTTAGCCGCCCCGAATCCCCATTGGGGAGATGGTGGCGGGGTATAAATAAATATTATTATTATTATCTCCCCGGGGGGACTCAGGGCGGTTTCCAAACAACAACATCAAAACATACAGAGTCACAACATGATAAAAAAAAATAACAGCAACAGCAACATAAGCATGGAATTACCCAACGACACATAAACCTTAAAAGAAAAAATCCTGCCTGCTCTTCATGTCTATTTGTTAGGGAATGGAAAAGCAATGGGTCAGAACAATTAAAAGGCTGGGTCAAGATTGATACAAATTGAAATAAGATGGGACCAACATTTGGATACAGTACTGTAATAGGTAAAACGACAAAAGCGGGGACAAAAGCTATTTCCAGGGGCCTGTTAGGAGAATGACCAGGGGGCTATATATAGGGGGCTAGGTCGTGTCCGGACAGTGTCTGGGCTGAGCTAGCACTGCTCACTCTCAAAGATTTTCTGAAACCACCAAGTCTTAGGAAAAGAGGGGAGGGATGGGGTCTGTCTTATTTCCCTTGGAAGGGCGTTCCAGAGGCAGGGGGCCACTACCAAGAAGGCCCTCTCTCTTGTCCCAACCAACTGTGTTTGTGGCGCAGGTGGGAGCGAGAGGAGGGCCTCCCTGGAGGATCTTAGAGTTTGCGCCGGTTCATAGATGGAGATGCAATTGCAAAGATAGGTGGGGCCTGAACCATTTAGGGCTTTATCAGGCATGTAGTCAAGGGAGGGGCTTGAGGGGCTTCAGCCCCCCCCCCCGAAATTCTCAGGGTGGTCTGCGAGAAGGCCTTACTGGTACATTATTTAAACTGTACCAGTTTTTTCATATCATGATCTGATCACCATGTTCAATATATCCCGTATGCATGGGGATATTGGGATAACGATACAAAAGGTCTGCTAGGGTAGATCCTCAGCCTCCCCCCGAATCAAACTCAGCCCCCCCCCCCCGAATCAAACTAAGCACCCCCCAAATCAAAATCCTGGTTATGGGCCTGGGCTTTATAGGTCATGACCTGCACCTTGAATTTGGCTCGGCAACTTATCGGCAGCCAACTTATTGGCAGCCAATAATAGGGGCATTGTATGCTCCCTATAGTTTGCTCCAGTAACGAGTTCTTCCATCTGAACATGAAGAAGAACTTCCTGACTGTGAGAGCCATTCAACAGTGGAACTCTCTGCCCTGGAGTGTGGTGGAGTCTCCTTCTTTGGAAGCTTTTAAACAGAAGCTGGATGGCCATCTGTCAGGGGTGATTTGAATACAATATTCCTGCTTCTTGGCAGAATGGGGTTGGACTGGATGGCCCATGAGGTCTCTTCCCACTCTATGATTCTATGATTCTGGCCACCGCCCATTGTAATTTCTGGGCCGTCTTCAAGGACAGCTCCATGTAGAGCGCATTGCAATAGTCCAATCTGGATGCAACCAAGGCATGGACCACTCTGGCCAAATCAGACTTCACGAGGCATGGTTGCAGCTGGTGCACAAGTCTGAGTTGTGCAAAGCCCCCCCCCCCCCCCCCCCCCCGGCCACTGCCGACACCTGAGCATCAAGCGACAGCGTTGAATCCAGGAGGACTCCCAAGCTACGGACCTGCGCCATCAGCGGGAGTGTAACCCCGTCGAGCACAGATTGCTATCCAATACCCCGATTGGCCCCAAGCCTGACCAGGAGGACCTCTGACTTGTCTGGATTAAGTTTCAATTACAAAAACTGTATATTGCTAATCACAATTTCTATGTTCCCAGAATTTCTACATTGAATGTAACATGAGAACATTCACATGATTAATTAAAAACTGTTTATAAATAGAAGATAATTTTTCAATACTTTGTCAACACAGTGAAACTAAAGCTTCCAAAATAACAATTAAACAATGTCAGGCAAGTCACACAAAATAACACTTTCTATATTGTCGAAAGATCTTCTTCCATAAACAACATCAGAGACAGTGACACACGGTTTATCAATACTTTGTCAGTACAGTGAAACTAGAGCTTCCAACATAATAGTTAAGCAATGTCAGGCACAGTGGCACAAAATAACACTTTCTATGTTGTCGAAAGATCTTCTTCCATAAACAACATCAGTGACAGTGACACACAACAAGGTCTCCCGGGTTGTTTCCCTTGTTTCGCAATGTCTTCATCAGGTGTTATGATGTTTTAATTCAATTCTAATTGGTAGCTATCGGTTCTGTTTTGATTTCTTATCAGCATTTATAGTCTTTGGATTCAATTCCTGTAAACAGCCTGGGCTCTGAGTGAGGAGTTCTGAATTGAGCTTAATTAAAACACCATAACACCTGATGAAGACATTGCGAAACAAGGGAAACAACCCGGGAGACCTTGTTGTGTGTCACTGTCACTGATGTTGTTTATGGAAGAAGATCAAGAGAAACTACTCCGCTTGAAATTCAGGACAGTTCATATAGGAAAATATTGTTTATCTCCATATTTTGGGGAGACAGACTAAAGGTTAAATCCAGCTTTCTGAGAACTGAAGCCCAAATCAGTGACCTTTCAAGTCTCTTATTCACTGCAGAGTTTGGGAAAGTCCTCTTCTCCCTCACCCTTTCCTATCCACACCTCCAAAATTTTCCACATTTGAGGTATCAGTTACTTAATGAAAGAGTTTGTGTGAAGTCCGTCAAATGTAAACAATGCTCTCTCCATAGGAAGAAGCAGTATACTAACTTAACTAATGATTATCTGTATATGGACTGGGGCAGGATGCTGAAAGCAGACACCGAGATATGGACACACCACATCTCAAGCTTCTGCTGATCTGCAATTCCACTCCTTGTCATTGGGGCAATGAATCCAATCCATATTTTAATCTAAGCTTCAAGGATGCTCTCCAAGGTGATGAACCTTATGCACAAATAGATTCAGCACCGCGGAGATCTCCTTTCAAGATACTACAGTGCAATTCCCAAATTTTACCTTTAACGCCTTGATGCGTGTCATTGAGCCACATTTCCGGAAAAGTCCTTCAACATGAAGATGTGGTCGGAGCAACTCGCAAGCATCCACAAGGAACCTGAAAATCACAAATACAAAGGGCAAGATTATTCCCTTCTTTTCTCCCTCTGCTGAGTCAATTGAGAGCAAACTACTTGTGACATTTCAGATTAAGTTTGCTGTAACTGAAATAGGCTGAGCACAGAGGAGGAGACAAACTGGGACATCTTAAATGTATTTATTATATTTACTAGCTGTACCCGCCACGCGTTGCTGTGGCCAACCTTCCCTCTTTCTCTCCTTCTTTCCCTCCTTCCTTGACGCTCTCTTTCCTTCCTTCCCGTCTTTCCTTCTCTTCTTCCTTCTCTATCTCTTTCCTTCTTTCCCCCTTTTCTTTCTCTTCTGCTGTCTCTCTTTTCTTCCTTCTCTTTCCTTTTTTCATTCCCTCCCTTAATCTACATCTTCCCCCTTTCCTTCGCTCCCTCTTTCCTTCCTTCTTTCATTTTTCTTTCCTTCTCGCCTTCCTTCCTTCTCTAACTTTCCTTCCTTCCCCCTTTTTCTTTCCCTCCCTCTTTCTCTCCTTTCTTCCTTCGCTACCTCTTTCCTTCCTTCTCTCTTTGCTTCCATGCTTCCTTCTCCCTTTCCTTCTTTCCCTCCCTCCCTTTCATTTCTTTCTTTTTTTCTCCCCTTCCCTCCCTCTTTCTTTCTTTTTTTCTGTATTGTCATTTAGCTTTTTGTCATTTCGCTTTTTAAGTTCCTTCTTTTGTGTTTTTCAGTGTTTTTATGAGTGAAGGACATACATTGGGTTGTTAGGTGTATCGTGTCCAAATTTGAGGCCAATTGCCCCAGTGGTTTTTGAGTTCTGTGAATACCACAAACGAACATTACATTTTTATTTATATAGATTTGCATCTGAAGAAGTCTTTTTTCGTGTCAGGAGCAACTTGAGAAACTGCAAGTTGCTTCTAGTGTGGGAGAATTGGCCGTCTGCAAGGATGTTGCCCAGGGGATGCCCAGATGTTTTACCATCCTGTGGGAGGCTTCTCTCATCTCCCCTCCAATTGGAAGCTGGAGCTGATAGACAGGAGCTCACCCCACTCCCCGGATTCGAACCACCGACCTTTCGTCAGCAGTCCTACCAGCAACTGGGGACTTCTAAATGAAATGATAGGATTAATCAGGAATGTCCCCAACAAACTAGAAAAGTAGGAGAGTATATGACAGGGAGCTGGTGATCTAGGGCGAGTGAACGCATTACAAAGTACTCACTGTGGCACACCGGCTACCTGCTTTGAAATGGGCAGAGCGTGCAGTGGGACACCAAACAGACCACCGGCTACACAAGGCACAGTGTTATTCTCCTAGGGGGGGAAAAGCAAACATGAATTTCATTGCTCAGCTCTCCTTCCAGCATTAAGATTGTCAACCTCTATGTTTCACTCCTTTGCAGTGCAGTTACTCCGTCAGGAATGAGAAATAGTGGTGGTGCATTAAAGAAGAACTTATTTACTGTTAAAACTGCTAACTACAGAAAAATCTGTTGACTAGAGGGTTAGCCGTTCGAAGCTGCAAGTCGGGGTGAGCTCCCGACTGTCAGCCCTAGCTTCTGCCAACCTAGCAGTTTGAAAGCATGCAATGCGAGGAGATCAATAGGTACTGCATCGGCAGGAAGGTAAAAGGGCAGACATACAGACAGGCCAGCAAAAAAGATCAGAGATGTCTACGGACAGCAAGGCTCCTCAGGCATGGAAAATGGAACAAGAGCACCTCCCCATGGCAGGAGTTGAGCATCGCCTCCAGATGCCAGAGGAGAAAAGGGGGAAGGCCTTTACCTTATCTATGCATTGTATGTCATAGTTCATTGCATCAAAAGGCATTTAATGTTTGCCTTATTTGTATACTGTAATTCGGTCTTAGTGTCTTTGGAGAGATAAAGCAGAATATAAATAAAGTGTATTATTATTTGAAACACAAGATGAGTCCACAGCAGACAAGATCACTCTGCTGGCTGTTGTATTGAATCACACATCAGACACTTCCCAAGTGCAGGCCAAGGTCTTTAGGCACTGCACCTACATAATAATAATAATAATAATAATAATAATAATAATAATAATACAGACAGCAGAGTGATCTTGTCTGCTGTGTACTCATCTTGTTGTGTTTCAAATAATAATAATAATAATAATAATAATAATAATAATAATAATAATAGAAACACAATAAGATGAGTCCACAGCAGACAAGATCACTCTGCTGGCTGTTGTATTGGATCACACGTCGGACACTTCCCAAGTGTCTAGGACTGTGTGCTATATTGGCAAATAATGCATGCAGATCCCAGTAAGGTAGCCTTCCGCAGCTGGCAGATGGTAATTTTGTCAGCGCAGATTGTGTTTAAGTGCAGGCCAAGGTCTTTAGGCACTGCACCCACTTAATAATAATAATAATAATAATAATAATAAATAATAATTAATAATAATAATAATAATAATACAGCCAGCAGAGTGATCTTGTTTGCTGTGGACTCATAGACTCATAGACTCATCTTGTTGTGTTTCTAATAATAATAATAATAATAATAATAATAATAGAAACACAACAAGATGAGTCCACAGCAGACAAGATCACTCTGCTGGCTGTTGTATTGGATCACACGTCGGACACTTCCCAAGTGTCTAGGACTGTGTGCTATATTGGCAAATAATGCATGCAGATCCCAGTAAGGTAGCCTTCTGCAGCTGGCAGATGGTAATTTTGTCAGCGCGGATTGTGTTTAAGTGCAGGCCAAGGTCTTTAGGCACTGCACCCACTTAATAATAATAATAATAATAATAATAATAATAATAATAATAATAATACAGCCAGCAGAGTGATCTTGTTTGCTGTGTACTCATCTTGTTGTGTTCCAAATATTATTATTAATAATAATAATAATAGGTATAGTAATAGTAATAATAATATTTGAAACACAACAAGATGAGTCCACAGCAGACAAGATCACTCTGCTGGCTGTTGTATTGGATCACACGTTGGGCATTTCCCAAGTGTCTAGGACTGTGTGATGTATTGGCAAATAATGCATGTAGATCCCAGTAGGGTGGTCTTCTGCAGCTGGCAGATGGTAATTTTTTCAGCGCCGATTGTGTTTAAGTGCAGGCCAAGGTCTTTAGGCACTGCACCCAGTGTGCCGATCACCACTGGGACCACCTTGACTAGCTTGTGCCAGAATCTTTGCAGTTCGATCTTTAAATCTTCATATTGTGTCACCTTTTCCAGTTATTTCTCTTCAATCCTGCTGTCACCTGGGATTGCAACATCAACAATCCATACTTAGTTTGTTAACTTGATCGTGAGGTCAGGAGTCTTGTGCTCCAAAACTCTGTTTGTCTGAATCCAGAAGTCCCAGAGTAGCTTGAAGTGTTCATTCTCTGTAACTTTTTCCGGCTTGTGATCCCACCAGTTCTTTGTCGCAGGCAGATGGTATTTATGGCATAAGTTGTTGTTGTTGTTGTTGTTGCGAGTGTTTTATATCAATGGAATAGACTGCCTTAAAGGTTGATGAAGTCTCTTTCTTTGAAGGTCTTTCAAAGGAGATTATATGGGCATCTTTAGAGAGTGCTTTAGCTGTGTATCCCTGCCTGGCAGAATGCAGTTGGGCTAGACAGCCTTTGTGGTCCTTTCCAACTATAAGGCTCTACATTTTTCTGAGTCCACTTGGAGGCAGACAACAAAAGCATTTGTAAAGTTTCCAGCCTGAAAATGTAACTTTACCATGAGACAAATGACGAGATAACTTTCACCCATGACAGAGTAATGGTGGTTCGTGGCTGCCAGTCCATGGCAAATTTCCAGGAAAGTATGCAAATCTGATAGTAATACAGAACAAAAAATGGTTCCAGTTCCTGGTACTTGAGATAAAAAAGGCCAGTCTACCACATCAGATAGCTTGAGCAGCACTGACTCAGAAAGCACACGTCACAAATGGAACACAGCTCTCCCAATGCCACATACTGAGCGAGGGCCCTTACACACTACACAATTATAGCACAATCTATTTATCATATCAGGAGCGAACCAAGGGTACAGTATTTAAAAAAACACAAAGTTTTAAAAACTTGGCATTATACTAAGTGTCCTTTCACCAGTAGCTAACCACTTGGAGTGCCTCTGCTGTTGCTATAAGGAGGTCCTCCATTGTGCATGTGGCAGGGCTCAAACTGCACTGTAGTAAGCAATCTGTGGTTTCCTCTTCTCCACATTCACACATCGTGGACTCCACTTTGTGGCCCCATTTCTTAATATTGGCTCTGCATCTCCTGGTACCAGAGTGCAGTCTGTTTAGCTCTTTCCAAGTCATCCAGTCTGTTGTGTACCCAGGGGGTAGTATCTCATTCGGTATCAGCCATGGGTTGAGGTTCCAAGATTTAGCCTGCCACTATTGAACTCTCGCTTGCTGAGGTGTTCCTGCAAGTATCTCTGTAGATCTTAGAAAACTATTTCTTGATTTAAGGCATTGGTATGCTACTGCCAGAAAGAACAGAGAGTTTCATCTATGCTGATGATTGTGCCATTACAGCTCAAGCAGGGAGCTTTGAGATGGTAGAACAGAAGCTCTCCGAAGCTCTAGGTGCTCTTACTGCCTATTACAGGGAAAACCAGCTGATCCCCAACTCATCTAAAACACAGACATGTGCCTTTCATCTCAAAAACAGACAGGCATCCCAAGCTCTGAGGATCACCTAGGAACGAATCCCACTGGAGCATTGCAGCGCACCCAAATACCTGGGAGTCACTCTGGACCATGCTCTGACCTACAAGAAGCACTGCCTGAACTTCAAGCAAAAAGTGAGTGCTAGAAACAATATCATACGAAAGCTGACTGGCACAACCTGGGGATCACAACCAGACACAGTGAAGACATCTGCCCTTGCGCTATACTACTCTGCTGCTGAGTACGCATGCCCAGTGTGGAACACATCTCACCACGCTAAAACAGTAGATGCAGCTCTTAATGAGACATGCCGCATTATCACGGGGTGTCTGCGCCCAACACCACTGGAGAAACTACACTGTCTAGCCAGTATCACACCACCTGACATTCGCCGGGAAGTAGCAGCCAATAGTGAAAGGACCAAGGCAGTGACATCTCCAGCTCATCCCTTGTTTGGGTATCAGCCAGCATGTCAACGACTTGAATCAAGAAATAGTTTTCTAAGATCTACAAAAACACTCGCTGGAACACCTCAGCAAGCGAGAGTCCAAAAGTGGCAGGCTCAAACCCAGAACCTCAACCAATGGCTGATACCAAATGAGAGACTCTCCCCTGGGCACACAGAGGACTGGGCGACTTGAAAGGCGCTGAACAGACTGCGCTCTGGCACCACAATATGCAGAGCCAACCTCAAGAAATGGGGCCACAAAGTGGAATCCACGACATGCAAGTGGGGAGAAGAGCAAACCACTGACACCTGCTGCAATGCAACCTGAGCCCTGCCACATGCACAAGGGAGGACCTTCTTGCAGCAACACCAGAGGCACTCCAAGTGGCCAGATACTGGTCAAAGGACATTTAATCAACTACCAAGCTTGGAAACGCTGTGTTTTGTCTGTCTGTTTGTTTTTGTTTAAAATGTAATACAAATGTCTGGTTGCTGATGACAAGATAAAATTATTATTATTATTTATTGATATCCAAAAAGAAAATATCAGAATTATTCCACTTGAATGGACATGGTTGTTGTGCTCAAGCAGGTTTCAGTCAGATCCAATGCAGAAGACACAAACATTGCACACAGGCAAGAAGAAAATGAACAGAAAAAACTTTGCTCTTATCAGCAGGGTTAAAACATAAACTTGCAGTGTTGCAAACAAAACCAACAGTGCAACAAATTTACATAGTCCTTGTAGCAATACAGAATAAGGCTTCTTCATCTTCATCCAAATGAGAGAGCAGTAGAAATGGTTGAGCAAAATGCCTGAGCAGAACACTACACTTGGAGGACCATCATCCTTGGACTACGAGACATCGCCTAAGTAAGCACAATTCAAAGTGCTGGTGTTGACCTATAAATCCCTAAACGACTCCGGCCCAGTTTACCTGTCCGAACGGATTCTCCCCTATGAACCATGAAGGTTGTTAAGATCTTCTGGAGGTGCCCTGCTCTTGGTCCCACCACCTTCGCAATCGCGTTTGGTGGGGATGAGGGACAGGGCCTTCTCGGTGGTGGCCCCTCGGCTCTGGAACTCTCTCCCATTGGAGATAAGATCTGCCTCTTCCCTCCTGACTTTCAGAAAGCTGGTAAAAACCTGGCTTTGGAATATAGCATTTGCAGAATGATGATCGAGTCAATAACGGCTGACCATACCGGCGGATGGTGATGAATTTGTGATTTTATTCTGACGACTTGGCTTCTGTAATTGTATGATATTGTATGATCTGTATTTTAATGTATTTTGTATTAATGTATTATGATGCTATTATGTTTACTATATTTGTGTTGAATTTTCTGCTGTTAGCCGGCCTGAGTCCCTCTTCGGAGGTCGAGAAGACCGGCTTATAAAAGCTCTAAATAAATAAATAATAATAATCTAAGTAAGGATATTGCTGTGGTCGTTAAAGTGGCATCACACAATACTACAATTTGAGGGCCTTAAGTCTTAATGCACAGTTATAGCATTACGATTCTACTTGCAGAATGATGATTCCAGTGCATGGCTCCACCCCATGAAATCCCAGGTTTGGGATGGATGAAGAATTCCCTGCTAGAGAGCATTAGTGCCTTGCTAATGCGCGCTTCCCGGAAAGGGACGGTTTCTTTTCAGACACTTTTGAAGGTTTTGGTTGAGACAAGAATGCTTCCAACCACAGAGTGCTTTGAGAATTGGGGGGCAAAAGGCCCCTCTGAGATTGCAAAGAGAAAACATCCTGATTGAGCTCACAAGGTACATCACCACAAGAAAGGGCGTACCTTTGAAAAACCCGTCTTGGTGCAACAACAAACATGTTGCTAGTATTTAATCTTCAGGGGGTTTGTTGTTGTGTTTCTTCACATTTTATGTTCTGTTGGTTGGCTTTACATTTTGGTTAATGCTTTGCACTTTCTCATAGTGATAGAGTTTATACATCTGAAGCCCAGAGGTAAAGGCACTTTGTCTAAGCTCACAGGTAAGGACCTTTATTAGTAAATGTTCTAAAAGTTAACTCCTAGAACATGGTCTTTGAGCAGACTAAGAACTATAGCCTGAAAAAACCTACAACAACCCAGTGATTCCAGCCATGAAAGCCTTCGACAATAGAGTCGAAGCCTTAGACAATAGATCAAGGGTCTGGAGAACAAGCCCCATGAGGAGCGGCTTAAGGAGCTGGGCATGTTTAGCCTGAAGAAGAGAAGGCTGAGAGGAGACATGATAGCCATGTATAAATATGTGAGAGGAAGCCACAGGGAGGAGGGAGCAAGCTTGTTTTCTGCTTCCCTGGAGACTAGGACGCAATGGAACAATGGCTTCAAACTTCAAGAAAGGAGATTCCATCTGAACATTAGGAAGAACTTCCTGACTGTGAGAGCCGTTCACCAGTGGAACTCTCTGCCCCGGAGTGTGGTGGAGGCTCCTTCTTTGGAGGCTTTTAAACAGAGGCTGGATGGCCATCTGTCAGGGGTGATTTGAATGCAATATTCCTGCCTCTTGGCAGGGGGTTGGACTGGATGGCCCATGAGGTCTCTTCCAACTCTTTGATTCTATGATTCTGTATGGGGCTTGGTCAATTTGAGATCTTGGAGACTGTAGTTTCCAACTAGCAAAAAAAGAAGAAGCTCAAAGCAGCTTGAGTGGGGTGAGCTCCTATCTGTCAGCTCCAGCTTCTCATGTGGGGACATGAGAGAAGCCTCCCACAGGGTGGTAAAATATCCGGATGTCCCCTGGGCAACATCCTTGCAGATGGCCAATTGTCTCACACCAGAAGCGACTTGCAGTTTCTCAAGTTGCTCCCTAGGGGGACTCAAAGTGGTCATTGCACCTGCCTACATGTTAGAAAAAAAGTTTGTTTTACTTTGAATTTCGGCTATCACTTGCAGCTGCTAAATGTAGGGGATGGGAAGGAGCTTTTAAAGATACAAAGTAAATTTGTATTGTCAAAGGCTTTCATGGCCTAAAAAAAAGTAAAAAACTAACACTAAACAATACTAAAAAAACCAGGGGGATTCCAGACATGAAATAATCAACCTCCTAACAAAGGATTCCCCCAGGCAAGAGGCAGCTGGACTTGAAGCTGCAAGGCTAATCAAGGTGGCCAATTGCAACATTCACATTTGCCCCAGACAGACAAGAGCTCTTTCTCCCACTCTGGACATTACACAGATATATAAACCCAATTTTCCTAGTTTCCAACAGCTTTATAAACTTTATAGAAAGCTATTGTCCTCCCAACGCTGCTATACGCCTGCGAGACATGGACAGTCTACAGACGTCACATGCAACTCCTGGAACGATTCCATCAGCATTGCCTCCGGAAAATCCTGCAAATCTCTTGGGAAGACAAGCGGACAAATGTCATTGTGCTGGAAGAAGCAAAGACCACCAGCATTGAAGCGATGGTCCTCTGCCATCAACTCTGCTGGACTGGCTACGTTGTCCGGATGCTGACCACCGTCTCCCAAAGCAGTTGCTTTACTCCAAACTCAAGAACAGAAAATTGAATGTTGGTGGACAGGAAAAGGGATTGAAAGATGGGCTCAAAGCCAACCTTTAAAACTCTGCGATAGACACTGAGAACTGGGAAGCCCTGGCCCTTGAGTGCTCCAACTGGAGGTCAGCTGTGACCAGCAGTGCTGTAGAATGGGAAGAGGCATGAATGGAGGGCGAAAGAGAAACGTGCCAAGAGGAAGGTGTGTCAAGCCAACCCCAACCGGGACTGCCTTCCACCTGGAAACCAATGCCCTCACTGCTGGAGAACATGCAGATCCAGAATATTTATTTACTTATTTACGGCATTTATATGCTGACCCTTCTCACCCCGAAGGGGACTCAGCATGGCTTACAATATATATTTTCATACAATATATTATATTATTAGCATAGTACAATATCAGTATATATTACTATATTCCACTATACCATTATATTGTAATATTATTAGTAATATTACATGTAATGTAAATATATAATTATAATTATAATATTGAATTATTATTACTAGTATTATATTATATTATATTATATTATATTATATTATATTATATTATATTATAGAATAGGGCTCCACAGTCACCTATGGACCCATCAGTAGTACACTGATCTTGAAAGACTATCCTACTCAGACAATGAGGGATTGCCTAAGTAAGTAAGCTTACAACAGACCTTGCATCCTCTGAAGATGGATGCCATAGATGTGGGTGAAACTTCAGGAGAGAATGCTTCTAGAACATTGCCATACAGCCCGGAAAACTCACAGCAACCCAGTGAGTCAGGCCATGAAAGCCTTCGACAACACATTAATCGAGCATTTCCAGAAGACAGAAATCAATACTAAAAGAAGAGTTCTAATAACCAACCAGGACAAGAACATTTGGGACATCTATATGACTCAGAAATATGGAAAATGTGCATCAAATCTCCCAGAATCCATCATTTGACTATGGTATAGGCTGTGAGCACTGGGAGTTGTAATCCAAAACAGTAACATTCCTGTGGCTCTTTAACAAGACCTAATTAAGAGTTTACTCTTGCCCTACTCACCTCGCTAGGGTTGGTCTTCCAAGGATGGAGATGAATCCCAAGACTTCTAAGATAGTGGACAATTGCATTGGAGAGTTCTTCTTTCTCCAGGTTGGACATGACTTGCTAAACGTTGGCCAAATTCAGGTGGAGTTTAGTACATTTCAGATGAAGTCTCGCAGTCTTTCAAGTTGACTAAACTCAAAGTGAAGAACGTTGGCAACCAACCTCAACATTTCTTTCCCCATCAATAAATAGCGAGTAGAAAAGGCAAGCAGTGGACAATTTAAGAGGACCTAAACCCACCAAGAACATCAGCCCACAGCCCAGTCCTTTTTAGTATAGGAATGTTTAACTATTTCCCATTAATTGATCCCTTAAATTGCATATTAGGGGCCAAATAGAACAAAAAGCTATATTTTTTAAGCTTATTTCTTTGTGTTTTTAATTCTTCCCCTCCCCTATACTCAATGCTGATTCCTCCGACTTTATCAATTAGCAACTCTCCTTTATCCCTGTCCCTTTAAAAAAAGGAATAATAATAATAATAACCAAGGAACTATTTTACTTTAAAATCTTATTCTATGAATTTGCTGAGCTCATTGGAGATATTTATCTAGGTCTCCTTTCTAACCATCTCGTCTCTCCCCAACCAAACGGAAACCAAATATTCGATGCAAAAAAACCCCCTTTTTCTACCTACAATAACCCACTTCAGACAGTAAAGGAAATTTTAAAAGAAATTAGAAGGAGGGCCAAGGAGGAAAAAAGTGGTCCATTTATAAGTTCCCTTTGGGAGGGGAAGACAGGAGTTAAAGGGACACACACCTTTTCTACAGGTGCAGATAAGAAAGAAAGGGGGAAGGTGGATGGAGTTATGCATAGTGGTTAAAGGAGGCATGGGAAAACTTTGGCCCTCCAGGTGTTTTGGACTACAACTCCCACAATTCCAAATATCTGGGGGTCACTACAACACGAGGAACTGTATTAAGGGGTTGTGGCATTAGGAAGGTTGAGAACCACTGCCATAGGGGGACATTTGCAGCTTCTAGATCAGTGATTCTCAACCTGTGGGTCCCCAGCTATTTTGGCCAACAATTCCTAGAAATCCCACCCAGTTTGCCAGTTGTTAGGATTTCCATGTAGGTAGTGTGGCAAGTTTGGTGCAGATCCATTGTGAGCTGGGTTCAGAATGCTCCTCGTGGACAACAAGTTAAACATGAGCCAACAATGTAATGTGGCGGCAAAAAAAGCCAATGGGATGTTGGCCTGCATCAATAGGAGCATAGTGTCTAGATCTAAGGAAGTCATGCTACCCCTCTATTCTGCTTTGGTTAGACCACATCTGGAATATTGTGTCCAATTCTGGGCAATACAATTCAAAAGAGATATTGACAAGCTGGAATGTGCCCAGAGGAGGGCGACTAAAATGATCAAGGGTCTGGAGAACAAGCCCTATGAGGAGCGGCTTAAGGAGCTGGGCATGTTTAGCCTGAAGAAGAAAAGACTGAGAGGAGATATGATAGCCATGTATAAATATGTGAGAGGAAGCCACAGGGAGGAGGGAGCAAGCTTTTTTTCTTCTTCCTTGGAGACTAGGATGCGAAACAATGGCTTCAAACTACAAGAGAGGAGATTCCATCTAAACACGAGGAAGAACTTCCTGACTGTGAGAGCCGTTCAACAGTGGAACTCTCTGCCCCGGAGTGTGGTGGAGGCTCCTTCTTTGGAAGCTTTTAAACAGAGGCTGGATGGCCATCTGTCAGGGGTGATTTGAATGCAATATTCCTGCTTCTTGGCAGGGGGTTGGACTGGATGGACCATGAGGTCTCTTCCAACTCTAGGATTCTATGATTCTATGATTCTGTGATTGTAGGTTAACTACAAATCCCAGCAGCTACAACTCTCAAATGACAAAATCAGTGACCACCCCAACCTCACCAGCATTACAATTTGGGCGCATTGGGTTTTTGTGCCAAAGTTGGTCCAGTGAATCAGATATCTGCATTATGATTTATAACAGTAGCAAAATTACAGTAATGAAGTAGCAATGAAAATGGTTGGGGGTCACCACAACATGAGGAACTATACTAAGGTTTAGTGGCATTTGGAAGGTTAAGAACCATTGCCCTAAACCTTTCTAGGAAACTATTTAAGCACACCATATGCTTCATACATCTCGAATCCAGGTATGGGCAAACTTCAGCCCTCCAGGTGTTTTGGACTACAACTCCCACTCTCTTTGCCATTAGAGAGTTATAGTTGCTGGGATTTATTGTTCACCTACAATCAAAGAGCATTCTGCACCCCACCAATGATGGAATTGAACCAAATTTGGCACACAGAACTCCCATGGCCCACCAAATCCTGGAAACATTTGGTGGGCATTGACCTTGAATTTTGGAGATGTAGTTCACCTACATCCAGAGAGAACTGTGGACGCAAAAAATGATAGATCAAGACCAAACTTGGCACAAATACTCAATATGACTAAATGTGAACACTGTTGAAGTTTGGGGGAAATAGATCTTGACATTTGGGAGTTGTAGTTGCTCGGATTTATAGTTCACCTACAATCAAGGAGTATTCTGAACCCCACCAATGATAGAATTGGCCCAAACTTCCCACACAGAACCCCCATGGCCACCCTAAAATAATGGAAGGCTTTGGTGGGCATTGGCCTTGACTTTTGGAGTTGCAGTTCACCTACATCCAGAGAGCATTGTGGACTCAGACAATGATAGATCAGGACCAAACTTGGCACAAATACTCAATATGACTAAATGTGAACACAGATGAAGTTTGGGGAAAATAGATCTTGACATTTGTAGTTGCTGGGATTTGTAATTCACAGAACCCCATGACCAATAGAAAATACTGTGTTTTCTGATGGTCTTTGGCGACCCCTCTGACACCCTCTCGTGTTTGGAGCTAGTACTCAAAAATACAATATTTCCAAACTCCTGGGGACTATGGGGATTATGGAAACGGTACTTTCCCCAAAGTGGAATGTTTCCAATGGCACCAAACACGCACACACTATTGCTTTAATGCTGCTATTATTTGAATGTATGTTGTAAACTTCCAGGAAAACAGGCATTGCGTTCTGAATTCTGACTGGGTGAACAGGATTGCCAACTGCCCAGGATTACAACAGCCACTTTTTCTGCTTTTCACAGCAGCCAGATATGCAAGGGAGTCATCGGCTGAAGCTTTAAATGACAGAATGGGAAAGCATTCTCTCCTTCCTCAATTCTACAGATGAAAACAAACGGCAAAAACATAGGGTTCAATAGGTAATGCTGGCCGCAGCACTAAGCAACTCACCTATCGCGGTGAAGGGATTAGAGAAGGGAGGAGGCAACTGTATGTACTTCCCAATCCACCTTTCTCTAAACTGGTGTCCTCTGGGTGTCTCACACTGCAATTCCCATCATCCCCAGTGGTACAAACGATTTAGGGACTATGGGAGCTGCAAGCCAACATTTCTGCAGGATCGCAGTTGGGGGAATGCTTGGTTTCTGGGAACACTTTACCATCTCAAAATTTTAAAAACAGCATTTGTGTCCTAAAATTAAAACATATCTTAGTATTTGTATTTTGGCCATATAATGAAAAGATAGGAAAGCTTGGAGAAAACAATGATGCTGGGAAAAATGGAAGGAAAAAGGAAGGGTAAGATGGACTGATAGTATCCTATCCTTGAAGTGACTGGCTTGACTTTGAAGGAACTGAGGGTGGCCACAGTCAACAGGAAGCTCTGGCCTCGTCTGGTCCATGGGGTCACGAAGAGTCAGAAGCAACTGAATGAATAAGCAACAACAACATCTTAGTATTTAACAGATGAAAACTGGGACATTGGTGGCCAAGCAACATCAGAGTGTTGTCAAGATGCCGAGAGGTATTCATGAAGAAGAACGCTTGATTTGCATGCTGCAGCAGTTTGCTTTGCCTGAGCATATTGGGAAGGGTAAGATTTTCCCCCTGCTTACTGGAGTTAAAATTGTTGGAAGAAACATAAACAACCTAGATATGCAGATGATACCACTTTGATGGCTGAAAGCGAGAAGCTGAGGAGCCTTCTAACCAAGGTGAAAAAAGAAAGTGCAAAAGATGCTTGCAGCTAAACATATTGCCTGTAGCAACTTATGGATGCGAGAGCTGGACCATAAGGAAGACTGAGCAAAGGAAGATAGATTGTTGTAGGGTTTTTTGGGCTATATGGCCATGTTCTAGAGGCATTCTCTCCTGACGTTTCGCCTGCATCTATGGCAAGTCCTCACTACCTCTGAGGATGCTTGCCATAGATGCAGGCAAAACATCAGGAGAGAATGCCTCTAGAACATGGCCATATTGCCCAAAAAAACCTACAACAACGCAGCGATTCCAGTTATGAGAGCCTTCAACAATACATTGAAGAAAAATGGTTTTGAACTGTGGTGCTGAAGAAAAAAATTCTGAGAGTGCCTTGGACTGCAAGAAGATCCAACCAGTCCATACTCCAGGAAATAAAGCCCGACTGCTCATTGGAGGGAAGGATAGTAGAGGCCAAAATGAAGTACTTTGGCCACATCATGAGCAGACAGGAAAGCTCGGAGAAGATGATACTGGAGAAAATGGAAGGAAGGAAAGGGGAAGAGGGGCCAACCAAGGGCAAAATGGATAGAGGTTATCCTTGAAGTGACTGGCTTGACTTTGAAGGAGCTGGGGGTGGCCATGGTTGACAGGAAGCTCTGGGTGAGCTGGCCTATCATGAGAAGACAGGAAAGCTTGGAGAAGATAATGATGCTGGGGGAAAAGGAAGGAAAAAGGAAGAGGGGCCAATCAAGGGCAGGATAGATAGATGTTATCCTTGAAGTGACTGGCTTGACTTTGAAGGAGAGGGGGTGGCCATGGTTGACAGGGAGCTCTGGGTGAGCTGCTCTACCATGAGAAGACAGGAAAGCTTGGAGAAGATAATGATGCTGGGGAAAATGGAAGAAAAAAGGAAGAGGGGCCAATCAAGAGCAAGATAGATAGATGTTATCCTTGAAGTAACTGGCTTGACTTTGAAGGAGCTGGGGGTGGCCATGGTTGACAGGAAGCTCTGGGTGAGCTGGTCTATCATGAGAAGACAGGAAAGCTTGGAGAAGATAATGATGCTGGGGAAAATGGAAGAAAAAAGGAAGAGGGGCCAATCAAGAGCAAGATAGATAGATGTTATCCTTGAAGTGACTGGCTTGACTTTGAAGGAGAGGGGGTGGCCACCATTGACAGGGAGCTCTGGGTGAGCTGGTCTATCATGAGAAGATAGGAAAGCTTGGGGAAGATAATGATGCTGGGGAAAATGGAAGAAGAAAGGAAGAGGGTCCAATCTAGGGCAAGATAGATAGATGTCATCCTTGAAGTGACTGGCTTGACTTTGAAGGGGGGGGGTGGCCATGGTTGACAGGGAGCTCTGGGTGAGCTGGTCTATCATGAGAAGACAGGAAACCTTGGAGAAGACAATTATGCTGGGGAAAATGGAAGGAAAAAGGAAGAGGGGCCAACCAAGGGCAAGATAGATGGATGTTATCCTTAAAGTGACTGGCTTGACTTTGAAGGAGCTGGGGGTGGCCACGGTTGACAGGGAACTCTGGTCTGTTGTTGTTCATTCGTTCAGTCATCTCCGACTCTTCGTGACCTCATGGACCAGCCCACGCCAGAGCTCCCTGTCAGCCATCACCACACCCAGCTCCTTCAAGGTCAGTCCAGTCACTTCAAGGATGCCATCGATCCATCTTGCCCTTGGTCGGCCCCTCTTCCTTTTGCCTTCCACTTTCCCCAGCATCATTGTCTTCTCCAGGCTTTGCTGTCTCCTCATGATGTGACCAAAGTACTTCAACTTTGTCTCTAGTATCCTTCCCTCCAATGAGCAGTCGGGCTTTATTTCCTGGAGGATGGACTGGTTGGATCTTCTCGCAGTCCAAGGCACTCTCAGAACTTTCCTCCAGCACCACAGCTCAAAAGCATCAATCTTCCTTCGCTCAGCCTTCCCTAAGGTCCAGCTCTCACATCCGTAGGTGACTACAGGGAAGACCATGGCTTGGACTAGGCAATGGATCTTTGTTGCCAGTCTGATGTCTCTACTCTTTACTATGTTATCGAGACTGGACATTGCTCTCCTCCCAAGAAGGAAACGTCTTCTGATTTCCTGGCCACAGTCTGCATCTGCAGTAATCTTCCCACCTAGAAATACAAAGTCTGTCACAGCCTCCACATTTTCTCCCTCTAGTTTCCAGTTGTCAATCATATTTGGTTCTGGTCTATGAAGTCACAAAGACTCAGAAGCGACTGAACGAATAAACAACAAACTGAACTGAGCACAAATTACTTTTGCACATTGAACTTGATTTGCTGCAATTGTCGTAAGCTGAAGACAAAAGGAGGAAGTGGAAGAGTAAAACTGGGGCATCTTGAAAGCAGCTGAAAATATTTGAGGATAGAGGTTTAAGCAGGACTATTACTACCAAAGAATGGGAAAACTTCACCTGTTGAATTGATGTCTGCCAAGATAGTATTTCTCAAACTGTGCTCCTCCAGGTCTTTTGGATACCCGCTCCCAGAAATCCCAGCCAGCTTACCAGCTGTTAGGAATTGTGAGAGCAGAAGTCCAAAACATCTGGAGAAGCACAGTTTGAGAAACTCTGGTCCAAGACATCCAAATCCTGAGGATGAAAAAATAAAGACTTCCAATGGCAATGGAATCTTGGTCAGAAGTCAGTTCTGCCTTTTGAAATAAAAACCCAACAATCTCTTCCTGACACACAAGTCCACACACACACCTCACGCATAACCCAGTTCCTTTTAACCACACATCAGCATATGACCCACCCGTTTTGACTCAGCTGGTTCACAGAGGCTGTGTTGTGCTGCGCTGCATACAGGTTGGCTTTTGCATGGATTCAGGTGGTGCCAGGAGCAAAAACCAGACCCAGCAACAGAACCATTGGAACTAAAGGAGCTGGAAGGACCACAGAGGACAATCCCACCCAAAAGAAGCAAAGTGGAGACTCTCAATTCGGGGAAGCGATGATTCGGAGAGAGAGCAAGCGGTAAGCAGAACTTCTCAACTCTTCCTTTTCTTGAATGTCTTGGGGATTTTGCTGGTGTTTGTTCACCCAGTTTGACATCTTTATGAATCAGGGGACTTTATTTATGTTTTGTTTGAGTTTTCCCCTCTGTTGCAATATAGGAAAGCACTAGATTTCACAGGTTAAAATTGGGACAGGTGTGGCCAAGCAACATCAGTGTGTGTTTTGAGGATGGCAATGGTTATTAAGGAGCAGAAAAAGACAGAAGGTGCATCTACATTTTAGAATTAATGCGGTTTGACACCAATTTAACTGCCATGGCTCAATGCTATTGCATATTGTAATACTGTATAATCTATATCAATAAAAATGTAATGTTCGTTTGTGGGATTAACAGAACTCAAAAACCACTGGACGAATTGACACCAAATTTGGACACAAGACACCTAACAACCCAATGGATGTCCTTCACTCAAAAAAATGATTTTGTCATTTGGGAGTTGTAGTTGCTGGGATTTATAGTTCAGCTACAATCAAAGAGCATTCTGAGCACCACCAACGATGGTATTGAAGCAAACTTGGCACACAGTTCTCCCATGACCAACAGAAAATACTGGAAGGGTTTGGTGTGCAGTGTCCTTTGGTTTTGGAGTTGTAGTTCACCTACATCCAGAGAGCACTGTGGACTCAAACAATGATGGATCTGGACCAAACTCTATACGAATACTCAATATGCTCAAATGTAAACACTGGTGGAGTTTGGGGAAAACAGAACCTTGACATTTGGGAGTTGTAGTTGCTGGGATTTATAGCTCACCTACAATCACAGAGCAATCTGAACCCCAACAACGATAGAATTGGGCCAAACCTCCCACACAGAACCCCCAATGTGGGCCACAGCAACACATGGGAGGGGACGTCTAGTATTGTAATACAATATATTGTATATGCATATAATGGGAGCCCCCGGTAGTGCAGTGGGTTAAAGTGCTGAGATGCTGAGTTTGTTGACCAAAACGTCGCAGGTTTGAATCCGGGGAGCTGTGTGAGCTTCCGCTGTCAGCCCCAGCTTCTGCCAACCTAGCAGTTCGAAAACATGAAAGTGTGAGTAGATAAATAGGTACTACTCCGGCAGGAAGGTAACGGCACTTCATGCCGTCATGCCGGCCACATGACCTTGGAGGTGTCTACGAACAATGCTGGCTCTTTAGCTTAGAAATGGGGATGAGCACCAACCCCCAGAGTCGGACACGACTGGGCTTAATGTCAGGGGAAAACCTTCACCTTTACCTTATATGCATATAATATTTATAATATTATAATGTAATGCAGTACTATACTAATAATAATATGATATTATAATTATATATTTATATTACATGTAATATTACTAATAATATTACAATATAATGGTATAGTACAATATAGTAATATTTAATACGGATATTGTACTATGCTAATAATATAATATATTGTGTATATATATATGTGTGTGTGTGTGTGTGTGTGTGTGTGTGTGTGTATATCTTGTAAGCCACTCTGAGTCCCCTTTGGGGTGAGAACAACACCTGCAACAACTGCACCGGCTACCAATAGAACATCGGATCTCTTACAAGATACTGATCCTGACATTTAGAGCTCAAAATGGCCAAGGACCTTTCTATCTTAGGGACTGCCTCATTCCTTTTCTCCATCCGTGGTCACCTTGATCCACCCAGGAAAATCTCCTATACATACCGGGCCCTAGAGAGGGAGGTACACCTGGAAGCTACAAGGCGTAGAGCTTTTTCGACCTATGCTCCAATTCTGTGGAACTCATTGCCTCCATACATTAGAGCAATGTCGAAATTGCGACCTTTTGTAAAGGCACTCAAGACGTGGCTGTTTGGTTGTGCATTTAAGTAATCAGATCTAATTTGCCAAATAGTCACTGCTGAATGTTTTTATGTTGAATGTTTTTATATTGTGAAATGCTATTTTAGATTGTAAGTCGCTCAGAGCACTTTGGTGGAGAGCGACTAATTAAGAAATAAAGTGAAGTGAATGTCGTAAATAAATAAATAAATGTTGGGATTTGTAGTTTGGTGAGGCACCCAAATGCTAAACATTACAAATTCTCATGATTCCATAGCTTTGAGTCATGGCAGTTAAAATGATGTCAAAATGCATGAATTTTGCAGTGTTGATATACACTGGAAAGGCAGCAGCAATTTGCTTTTGCCTGAGCCTCCTGGAAAAGGTGGATTCCTCTCCTTAAATGACTGCAAACTATTTTTGCTTCTGTTTACAACAATAGAAATAAGCTGAGGGAAAACTCAGAGGAGGAGTGAAAAGTATAGGTTATTTATCTGTAACCGTGTTTCTCCGTGTGTTTACCTGTGAATTTGCATGTATGGCAGAAAATACCATATGTGCGAATTCACAGGGACTACAACGGAGAAGTAGATGCTTACCTGTAACCATGTTTCTCCGAGTGGTCACCTGTGAATTTGCACATATGGCAGAAACCCAGAAAGTACCATATGTGCGAATTCACAGGGACCACAACGGAGAAGTAGATGCCTACCTGTAACCATGTTTCTCCGAGTGGTCACCTGTGAATTTGCACATATGGCAGAAAGTACCATATGTGCGAATTCACAGAGACCACAACGGAGATGCTTACCTGTAGCCGTGTTTCTTTGAGTGGTCACCTGTGAATCGCACATATGGCAGAAAGTACTATATGTGCGAATTCACAGGGACCACAACGGAGAAGTATATGCTTACCTGTAACCGTGTTTCTCCGAGTGGTCACCTATGAATTTGCACATATGGCAGAAAGTACCATATGTGCGAATTCACAGGGACCACAACGGAGAAGTAGATGCTTACCTGTAACCGTGTTTCTCCGAGTGGTCACCTGTGAATTCATACATATAGCAGAAAGTACCATATGTGCGAATTCACAGGAACCACAACGGAGAAGTAGGTGCTTACCTGTAACCGTGTTTCTCCGAGTGGTCACCTGTGATATTGCACATATGGCAGAAAGTACCATTTGTGCGAATTCACAGGGACCACAACGGAGAAGTAGATGCTTACCTGTAACTGTGTTTCTCCGAGTGGTCATCTGTGAATTCGCACATATGGTACTTTCTGCTATATGTGCGATTCACAGGGACCATGACGGAAAAACTGGAACATGTTAGATGCAGCACACACAGTGGAATAACAAGAGTATTCTCAGTTCTTGTGGGTTTTTTAGGGCTATATGGCCATGTTCTAGAGGCATTTCTCCTGACGTTTCGCCTTGCATCTATGGCAAGCATCCTCAGAGGTGAGGTCTGCTGGAACTGGGAAAAAAGGGGTTTATATATCTGTGGAATGACCTGGGTGAGACAAAGGGCTTTTGTAAGTTGGGCTAGGTGTGAATCTTTCAACTGACCACCTTGATTAGCATACAATGGGCTGACTGTGCCTGGAGCAAACTCTTCTTGAAAGGTGATTAGATGTCCCTGCCTGTTTTTCTCTCTGCTGTTTTTGCTGTTGCAATTTTAGGATTTTTTAATACTGGTAGCCAGATTTTGTTCATTTTCATGGTTTCTTCCTTTCTGTTGAAATTGTCCACATGTTTGTGGATTTCAATGGCTTCTCTGTGTAGTCTGACATGGTGGTCAGACTTCAAGGATGCCATCCAAGAGTATTAATTGGGACAGTCCCTGTCAAATTGAGACAGTTGAAAGGGGTTTGCTTCTCCTTCCCCACGTATGTCTTTGAAAGAGAGAGAGAGCTATTGTTGGATGTCTATCACGCTCCTCAAGATGCAAAGGTGACGCCTGAATGCTGGGATACTGTCAACTTCCACACGCTTCCTTTACTGCCTTTAGTTGAGATGCGGAACAATGGCCCTGCGTAGGTGGCACATTTCCATTTCTTGTGTCCCTTGGCAAAGGTCACTTCTGCGCCGAGAGACGCAAGGCTGTCAAATCTGACAAAGGGAGAGTTTTGCAACCAAAGACTCTGCATATTTGAAGTGCCCAACCCTGAATTCAGAAGAACTAAGGACAACTTTGTATGACTAGGAGTCCTTTTTTTAATTTTTTGCAATAATAAAGTCTCCAGTTGCCTCATTCTGTCGATGTCAAAGAAAAGTGAGTTTGTGTGAGGTCAGCATTATACTGAATACTTTTCAAGTACAACTTGCAAAAGTTTTTCTTTCTCAATATAATACTGGTAATTGCTGGGAGATTGTGAAGGGTTTAATTCAAAAATGGATGTTTTTTCCTAAGCTTTGGTTTAACATACAATCCAAGTGTCCCAGAAAGGATGGTCCTAAAAAAGATTAGACTCCCCTTTTGGCTTCAGTTTGGTCATATATACCCTCCAATGTGGCAGAGAGTCCTAGTTGTTTGTTGTTGTTCATTCGTTCAGTTGCTTCCGACACTTTGTGACCTCATGAACCAGCTCACGCCAGAGCTCCCTGTCGGCTGCCACTACCCCCAGCTCCTTCAAGGTGAATCCAGTCATTTCAAGGATGCCATCCATCCATCTTGCCCTTGGTCGGCCCCTCTTCCTTTTTCCTTCTATTTTCCCCAGCATCATTCTCTTCTCTAAGCCCTGGTTAGTTCTCTGTCATTCCGCTTTTTCAACTGATTTTGAAGTGTGCTCTTTCCTCTTCCCGTTATCCCCTTTTGCCTCAGTTTACTTGAGTTTAAAGTGTAGAAGTAGTGGGTTGTTGTAGGTTTTTTCGGGCTATATGGCCATGGTCTAGAGGCATTCTCTCCTGACGCTTCGCCTGCATCTATGGCAAGCATCCTCAGAGGTAGTGAGGTCTGTTGGAACTAAGAAAAAGGGTTTATATATCTGTGGAATGACCAGGGTGAGACAAAGGACTCTTGTCTGCTGGAGCTAGGTGTGAATGTATCAACTGACCACCTAGAGCAAACTTTTGCTGAGAGGTGATTAGATGTCCTTGTTTGTTTGCATTCAACTCAGAAGGAGTGAGAGAAGAGGAGGAAACTCAGTACAGAATGTTCCAAAAGTTTTCTGCTTCAAAGTGTATTTTTGCCCATATTTCCCCAGTAGTAACTTCTGCTCTTTTGTCTAGCCCAGTGTTTCTCAACCTTCGTAATGCCGCGACCCCTTAATGCAGTTTTTCCTGTCGTGGTGACCCCCAATTTTTATTTTATTTATCGTGTCAGAAGCGAGTTGAGGGTACAGTTAAAATGTATTTAAAAAGAAGCTGATACATTGCAATGCCCTTTGTGTGCATGTGTGCAACTGCACAATATATATATATATATGCATGGAAGGAAGTTGAGCAAGAGGAAGGAACATTGCTTCTGGATTTGTGGTTTATTTACAGATGTACAGAAAGGAGATGGAGGAAATGCAGAAGAGTCTGTGGACTTCATCAGACATGCAGGAGGGATGCAGGGAAAGTGGGGGAGAGTGTTGGGAAGAGTGGGGAAATCATCTTACCCCGTTCTCTCCCGGCAAGGTCCGTCTTCAGGGATGGCCAGACATCCCATGACCTTTCCCAGTCTTCTTCCCACATCCCTTCACTTTCCTTGCCTTCTAGAATCAGGAGTCCCAAAAACACCATCCTCATGCAATGATAGATCAAGGCCGAACTTGGCACAGAGAGCCCCCATGGCCAACTCAACATTCCAGTGTGGTTAGGGAGAGGATGTGCTATGGATAATGGGACTTGCAGTACCTTCACTCATTTTCTCAGTCCCCTGAGACTCTCATCCAATGACTGATCAATACCAAACTTGGCACACAGAGCCCAGACTTTTGAAAATGGAGTCTTCTCTCACTGGCAAGACGGATTCCCATGGGTGGCCTCTAGAAGTGGCTGTGTCGCCTTTGTTTATTGATGTGCTGTGGGCTTGGCCTCATGTAAGCCGTACCGAGTCCCTTGGGGAGATGGTAGCAGGGTACAAATAAAGTATTATTATTATTATTATTATTATTATTATTATGGGATGGCCTCCGTGGGACTCCGTTTTGCCAGCGTGCTGCAACGAAGAAAGTACAACTCCCAAATAACAGGGGGGAATATCTATTCATTTATTCATTTACAGTATTTATATTCTGCCCTTCTCACCCCGCAGGGGACTCAGGGCGGATCACAATGCACATATACATGGCAAACATTCAATGCCATAGACACACAACCAGGGGCGGCTCAACCTATTACGCAAAGTATGCCTTTGCAGTAGAGTTGATTTTGCCCAGGGGCGCTCTTGAGGTGCTCTTGGGGGGAAATAGACCTTGACATATGCAAGTTGTAGTTACTGGGATGTATAGTTCACCTACAATCAAAGAGCATTCTGAACTCCACCAATGATGGAATTGAACCAAATATGGCACAAGGAACTCCCATGAGGAACAGAAAATATATATCAGTGATTGGTTGGAGGGGGGGGGGGGCACCAAAATACTGTTTGCTTACTGTTGAAAATTACCTAAGGCCACCTCTGCACACAACATATATAAACAGACATACAGAGGCTATTTAACATTCCAGCTTCGTGAGGTTATTCCGACCACTGGGGGAGCTGTCACTTCACTGTCCACTTGTGACACGGATGGAGTACTTCCTCATTCTTTTGCACGTTGCTGGAGATTTTTTTATGGTGTCATAGATTAGTTAAATTAGTCTCCCCGCATATTTTTTATTATTTATTTATTTTAAAAAATTATATCCCGATCTTCTCACCTCCGTAGAAGGACTCAGATCGGCTTACAGCAAGGATTCAATGCTACTAATACAAGTTAAAACATCATACAACAATACAAGATTAAAATACATATATACCAAATCGCCAAGGTAAAATCATGTTCAACTCAGTCCGCATATGTGGTCACTCACTTTGGTCTGTAACCAGTCTCAGCCATTATTCTGGGAATTCTTCGTTCCATGACCAGCATTTCACTAGCCTCCTGAAGGACAACAGGGAGGGGGCAGATCTAATCTCACTCGGGAGAGAGTTCCATAGTCGAGGGCCCACCACAGAGAAGGTCCTGTCTCTCGTCCCCACCAAACACGCTTGCAAAGGTGGTGGGACCAAGAGCAGGGCCTCTGTGGAAGATCTTAACATCCTTGATAGTTCATAGGGGAGAATACGTTCAGACAGGTAAACTGGGCCAGAACCATATAGGAATTTATAGGTTAAAACCAGAACTTTGAATTGTGCTCGGAAGCTTATTGGCAACCAGTGGAGCTGGTGCAGCCAGGGAGTTGTGCGCTCCCTGTACCCAGCTCCTGTCAGTGGCCTGGCTACCGAGCGCTGGACTAATTGCAGCTTCCGGGCAGTCTTCAGAGGCAACCCCACGTAGAGAGTGTTGCAGAAATCTATATGGGATGTAACCAGAGCGTGGACCACTGTGGTCAAGTCAAACTTCTCAAGGTACGGGTGCAGCTGGTGCACAAGTTTTAACTGTGCAAAAGCTCTCCCGGCCACCGCTGAGACCTCAGCGATGAGTCCAGGATCACTCCCATAAAGAAGTACCTAAATCCATGTGATGAGGTCCCTATGTGATGAGGTTTTAATTATGTTTTGGGGAATGGTTGAGTGACGTTAATTAGCGAAACATCAGTGGAAATGTCTAAAATGTTTAATTTCTCCTTGCCGATGCCACCAGACCCACACTCTAATATTTCATAGATGTAAATTGGAACGTGTGTGGCCAAGCAACATCAGAGTGAGGTGAAGATGGCAGAAGTTATTAATGAAGAACTCATAAGTTAACAGAGGCTGCAGCAGTTTGCTTTTGACAGAGTCTTTTGGGAAGGACAAGTCCCCCCACCCACCCTACACACACACACTTTTTCCACTCTGCTGAATAAACTGAGCACAAACCTTTTTCATTTCGATATGAGTTTACAGCAAAGGAAGTAAGCTGACCTCAAAGGAGATAAGTGAGAGCCAAAAGGCATAGAACTTTGCTTGAGAAGTTTGATGCCTGAAATGTCTTTTAACATCCACGATGAAGCATGAGTTTGACAGTTTGTTCAATGTACGAGGGTTGAATGAAAAGTAATGCCTCCACTTTCGTAACTCCTCAACAGATGGCTGTACTGGTATGCGGCAGGTACTGGCTTGTTCAGTAGACTCTCCTCTACAGTTCCATTTAGGCAGGAAGCCTTAGCATTGAACAGTTGTGTTGTTAAAGTGTGAAGTATGGAACCCTGTGCAGACAGTCGGTCAATGCGACTTAAGCAACATGCAGTCATTGAATTCTTGACAGCAGAAGGTGTTGCTTCAACATCTTTAAAACTACTCACCCAACAAAGCACAGTACTCGCATCAACACAATCACCATAAACAGCTTGCATTCTCTGATGAATCTTCTTTAGGGTGACACCTTCTGCTGTCAAGAATTCAATGACTACACGTTGCTGAAGTCGCATTGATCAACCGTCTGCACAGGGTTTCATACTTCGCACTTTAACAACACAACCATTCAATGCTAAGGCTTCCTATCAAAATGGAACTGTAGAGGAGAGTCTACTGAACAAGCCAGTACCTGCCGCATACCAGTACTGCCATCTGTTGAGGAGTTACAAAGGTGGAGGCATTACTTTTCATTCCACCCTCATATTTTGCTCTTTGCATTTTTCATCACCCCCAAGAGAAGGCTGTGTCCTACCTACACTGAAGCACCTGCCATGTTTCCAGCCTTGTACTCGGCTTCCTTCGATGCAGGATACTATAGTTGTAATGGATGTCTCTAAAGTATTGTCGAAGGCTTTCATGGCCGGAATCACTGGATTGTTGTAGGTTTTTTGGGCTATATGGCCATGTCCTAGAAGCATTCTCTCCTGATGTTTCGCCTGCATCTGTGGCAAGCATCCTCAGTGCTTTTCAGGCTGTATGGCCATGTTCTAGAAGCATTCTCTCCTGACGTTTCGCCTGCCTCTGTGGCAAGCATCCTCAGTGTTTTTAGGGCTGTATGGCCAAGTTCTAGAAGCATTCTCTCCTGATATTTCACCTGCATCTGTGGCAAGCATCCTCAGTGTTTTTTGGGTTGTGTGCCCATGTTCTAGAAGCATTCTCTCCTGACATTTCACCTGCATCTGTGGCAAGCATCCTCAGTGATTTTCGGGTTGTATGGCCATGTTCTAGAAGCATTCTCTCCTGACATTTCACCTGCATCCGTGGCAAGCATTCTCAGTGTTTTTTGAGCTGTATGGCCATGTTCTAGAAGCACTCTCCTGACGTTTCACCTGCATCTGTGGCAAGCATCCTCAGTGTTTTTCGGGTTGTATGGCCATGTTCTAGAAGCATTCTCTCCTGACGTTTCACCTGCATCGGTGGCACGCATCCTCAGCATTTTTCGGGCTGTATGGCCATGTTCTAGAAGCATTCTCTCCTATGTTTCACCTGCATCTGTGACAAGCATCCACAGTGATTTTCGGGTTGTATGGCCATGTTCCAGAAGCATTCTCTCCTATGTTTCACCTGCATCTGTGGCAAGCATCCTCAGTGATTTTCGGGTTGTATGGCCATGTTTTAGAAGCATTCTCTCCTGACGTTTCACCTGCATCTGTGGCAAGCATCCTCAGTGTTTTTCGGGCTGTATGGCCATCTTCTAGATGCATTCTCTCCTGACATTTGATCTGCATCTGTGGAAAGCATCCTCAGTGGCAAGCATCATCTGAGGATGCTTGCCACAGATGCAGGCGAAACGTCAGGAGAGAATGCTTCTAGAACATGGTCATACAGCCCGGAAAACCTACAACAACCCGTTGTCTCTAAAGCTTTTTCCAATGGTCTGTTTAGCCTAATTAGGCAAGGACCATCCCCATTAATCATCTGCTATCGCACTTGATCTCCTGCTTTTAAAATGATCCAGTTTCTTTTCTCCTCCTGCTTTCCCCCTTGGTTTATTTCAGTTGCTGCAAACTGGATTCAAACTGCAAAAGTCAGTTCAGTAAGGGAAATAGAAGAAGTGGGCTAAAGACTTGCTATCAACAGTATGCTCATTTAGGTTTTTCCCAGCTCTCTTAAACTATGTGCGTAAATACCTAGGTTTCTCTGCCCACAATAGTAGTATTTGCCTTCATTAATAACTTTTGCTCACTTCTTGCCTAAATGCACCCTGATGTGGCTTTGCCACATATATCCTATTTTACCACCTGTGAAATGTTGAATGCTTTTGTAGGAAATCCCGGGCAGAGGCTCCCAGCATGACCAACACCGGGACCATCCCAGGCACCGGCAAGATCTACCGGAGGAAGAGCAGGCGGCGCATGACTTGCCCTAACCCCAGGGAAATCAATCAGGCCATAGCCTCCCTCACCCTGGGAGAACTGAACCGGTCCTGCACTTTGGAGGAGCTGATTGAGAAGTGCCTTCGCTCTTTTGGTAATTTATCTCTGGCCAGGGCTGGATTGGGCTGGTGGTCGTAGAAGCCAAGGGATTGGGGCCCTTTGGGTATCAAGACTTAGCTATCATGACTTGTTTTCAAATCAACCTGGGACTAATCCAGGTATTGAATAGGGAAAGCTTTGTTAAGTACCACTTTCCCCTTAAAACTGTGATAGGCAACTTGGGGCCCCCAGATGTTGCAATTCTCCAACTCATCAGACACAAATAGAAAAGCCAATGGTCAAAGATAATAGGAGCAGAAGTACAACAATGACCGAATAGCACATGTTCCCTAAATGTCCTTAATATTAATATCTGACCATCTTATGATTCCTTCTCTATCCCACCTGTTAACTTTGAGCCAGTGTGGTATATAGGGTGGAAGGGAAAGCAAAATTAGCTTTTGAATACCAGATGCTATAGGGTATCTTTCATAGAATACAGAATTATAGAATCACTAGCTGTCCCCTGCCATGCGTTACTGTGGCCCAGTCTGTGTTTTGTGTGTGTGTGTGTGTATGGCTTTGTGCATGCATTGTAATGGGTTTGGGTTTTTTTGCTTTTTAAGTCTCTTCCACTGTGTTTTTCAGTGTTTTTATGAGTGATGGTCACTTGTTGGCCTGATAGGTGTCTTGTGTCAAATTTGGTGTCAATTTGTCCAGTGGTTTTTGAGTTATGTTAATCCCACAAACTAATGTTACATTTTTATTTATATAGACTAGCCATTCCCTGCCACGCGTTGCTGTGGCCCACATGTGGGTTCTGTGTGGGAGGTTTGGCCCAATTCTATCATTGGTGGGGTCTGTGATTGAACTATAAATCCCAGCAACTACAACTCCCAAATGTCAAGATTATATTTTCCCCAAACTCCACCAGTGTTCACATTTGGGCATATGGAATATTCGTGTAGAGTTTGGTTCAGATCCATCATTGTTTGAGTCCACAATGCTCTCTGGATGTAGGTGAACTACAACTCCAAAACCAAAGGACACTACCCACCAAACCCTTCCAGTATTTTCTGTTGGCCATGGGAGAACTGTGTGCCACGTTTGGTTCAATTCCATCGTTGGTGGGGTTCAGAATGCTCTTTGATTGTAGGTGAACTATAAATCCCAGCAACTACAACTCCCAAATGACAAAATCAATTTTTTTGAGTGAAGGACATACATTGGGTTGTTAGGTGTCTTGTGTCCAAATTTGGTGTCAATTCTTCCAATGGTTTTTGAGTTCTGTTAATCCCACAAACGAACATTACATTTTTATTTATATAGATTTCAAAGGTACCCTGGGGTCATCTAGTCCAACTCTGTGCCAGTAGAGAAATCTATAGCTAGTCTCCTTGACAGGTTCTCACCTTTAGTGACACATCTTCAACAAAGGAGAGTTTCCACCATCCAAGACAGTGTGGTCTACTGTCAAACAGCTCTTACTGTCAGGAGGTTCTTCCTAAGATTTAACCAGAACTGACTTTCTTGTAATTTGAATCCACTGGTGCAGACTCCAGAGCAGAAAGCCTTCTTCTTTCCACTTTCTACTTTTGACAGGCCTTCTCCATTTCCACTTTGCAGTCCAGTTCTACTTCCCCTTTGCTTGCAAATAAAATCAGCTTAACTCTTTCCCTCCTCCTCTAGATTTGGATGGGAACCTGTGCACCAGCGACTTCACGGTGAACATGACATTGACAGTCCACAGTTGGGTGGTCCCGTCTGCAGAGCTCGCACGGCACCTCCTGAAGTTATATCCTTTTGGAGCGGGTAACTCTGGATTGCTTTGGGGGAAACACCTCATTTAGTGCTGTGGGCCATGGCGTTTGAATCTGAGATCTTTGAATCTGAGATCTTAACTTTGTACCCAGCTATAAACCCAAAGCATGTATGGGACAGAAAAAGTGGCATCAAACTGCTATAATTCTGCATTTTCCTCTTTCTGAGAAAGAAAGAGGAAAGGATCAGAATGCATTGGAGAATTCCAAGATTTGCATAACTTACTTACTTAGGCGATCCCTCGTTGGACGAGTAGGATAGTCTTCCAGGATTAGTATTCTTGTGGATCCGTAGGTGGCTGTGAAGCCCTATTCTTGACCTGCATCTTCTCCCGCAATGAGGGCATTGGTTTCCAAGTGGAAGGCGCTCTTGGTCGGGGTTGGCTTGACGCGCCTTCCTCTTGGCACGTTTCTCTCTTTCGTGCCTCTTCAAATTCGGCAGCACTGCTGGTCACAGCTGACCTCCAGCTGGAGTGCTCAAGGGCTTCCTAGTTCTCAGTGTCTATGCCAGAGTTTTTAAGGTTGCCTTTGAGCCCATCTTTAAATCTCTTTTCCTGCCCACCAACATTCAGTTTTCCGTTCTTGAGTTTGGAGTAGAGCAACTGCTTTGGGAGACGGTGGTCGGGCATCCAGAGAACGTGGCTGGTCCAGCCGAGTTGATGGCAGAGGACCATCACTTCAATGCTGGTGGTCTTTGCTTCTTCCAGCACACTGACATTTGTCCGCCTGCCTTCCCAAGAGATTTGCAGGATTTTCCGGAGGCAGCGCTGATGGAATCGTTCCAGAAGTTGCATGTGACTTCTGTAGACACTCCACGTTTTGCAGGCTTATAAGCATTTGCATAACTGGGATAGTCCTTAAAAAAGAAGGATTCAGGGACAAAATTCCATTAAAAATTAGTGTCAGCTTTATTTAGTAAGACAGTAACCATAGAACGTTGACACTCAGTTGGGATGGAGTAATGGAATAATGTAGCCTTCCAAGTGTTGCTGGACTGCAAATCCCAGCAACACCAGTCAGCATGATCAGTAATGAGGAAGCATCAAAACATCTGGAGGGCCACTTGATTCCCAGCTCTGATATAGAGTTTAGTTACTGGTAACGTTTGAAGGAGAAAAGGAGATTATTTAGAGCAGTTACTAGTAACTCTTGAGGGAGCAGAGGAAAGGAGATTGCGGTAAGCATGTGGGTTGTTTGTTTTGCTCAAAAATTTGAAATAACTCTTAACTCAACTTGCTACATACCAAAAAGCATCCAAGGAGAAGCTGCAGGCACGCCAGCTGAGGATCTGCCACTTCATCCGGTCAGAATTATTTCACCATAATTCCCTTTTTCTCCCCAACATTTCTGTAAAAATGCAGGGGTGGGCAAAGTGCAGCGTATGGTATGTAGGCTGGGTATGTTTTTGAGCACCAGCTACATCTTCCCCAAGATTAGCACCGGGACTGTGGCGCAGCTGGCTGGGAGTCAGCTGCATTAAGACCTCTACTGACCAAAAGGTCATGAGTTCAAAGCCAGCCCGGGTCGGAGCGAGCTTCCAACCAATTTGTGTAGCTTGCTGTCGACCTTTGCAGCCCAAAAGACAGTTTATTATTTATTTATTTATTTATTTACAGCTTTTATATTCCGCCCTTCTCACCCCGCAGGGGACTCAGGGCGGATTACAGTGTACACATATATGGCAAACATTCAATGCCAACATATATAGACACACAACATATATAGACAGACACTCAGAGGCTATTTAACATTCCACCTTCTGGCCACCAGGGGAGCTGTCACTTCACCGTCCATTTGTGACACTGATGAAGTACTTCCGCATTCTCCGCATGCTTTTGCTGGAGTCTTTTTTATAGCCTCATAAATTAGTTAATATAGCCTCCCCACACTTTAAGGTGGTACCTTATTTTCCTACTTGACAGATGCAACTGTCTTTCGGATTGCAAAGGTCAACAACAGGCTACACAATTGGTTGGAAACCCACTCCAACCCGGGCTGGCTTCGAACTCATGACCTTTTGGTCAGAGTGATCTTAATTCAGCTGACACTCAGCCAGCTGCGCCACAATCCATCTGTCAAGTAGAAAATTTAGATACTGCTTATGTGGGGAGGCTAATTTACGACACCATAAAAATCTCTAGCAAGCATGCAAATAATGAGGAAGTATTTCATCAGTGTCACAAATGGACGGTGAAGCAACAGCTCCCCTGGTGGCCAGAATACCCTCATGAAAAAGCTGGAATGTTAAATAGCCTCTGTGTATCTGTCTATATATGTTGTGTGTCTATGACATTGAATGTTTACCATGTATATGTATGAGTCCCCTGCAGGGTGAGAAGGACGGAATATAAATATTTATTTATTTATTTATGACATTTATATGCCGCCCTTCTCACCCCGAAAGGGGACTCAGAGCGGCTTACAAGATACATATACATACAATATATTATATTATTCGCATACTACAATATCAGTATTATATAGTACTACATTGTACTATACCATTATATTGTAATATTATTTTTGTCGTGTCAGGAGCGACTTGAGAAACTGCAAGTCGCTTCTGGTGTGAGAGAATTGTTCATTCTCAGGTATGAAAATGATTTATCATTTGTGTAAAGGACTCGAGGAATGTTCTGTCCATCCCATCACATTCAAATACATGCCTGTTGGGAATATAAAAGGTCTTCTATGTCTCTGAGTGCAGATGGAAAAGTGGGGTGGCAGAGGAAGATCAGGATTGTCCCTACCGAGTTGTGACAGTCGTCATGATCTCAGGCTTAATCTCTGCCTCTGGCTTCAGGTATTGGCTCATTAAATATCCCGAGGCCTTCCATCTGGATCCGCATTTAGAAGAGGCTATTGCTGAGATTTTGGAAGTGGTGAAGAAAGAAGGCCATAAGGAATGCTGCAATCTGCTTGACACATCCACCGTGTGAGTCTGATTTCTTTTTGGTTCACAAAATACTGACCTAGAGAATATTAGTTTTGGATCACTTTCCTCGTCTGGATGCTAGAAGTTCATTCTAGACATTGATTTTGTTCCCCTCCCATAAATCTTCCAGGTTGTAATCCTAAAATGGGGTGACGAAAGAGGAGAAAGACCTTAATTAAAGCCTTTCCAGAACTGTTTTCAAGGTGGGAGAAGGCTCAACATGGGGAAGCAGGTTAATTTTGCCTGCCTGCAACTATTTGCAAATTACTGTATTTTTTGGCTGTGTATACAAGACGACCCCCAACTTTTCCAGTTAAAATATAGAGTTTGGGATATACTCGCCGTATAAGGTTACCCCTCTTCCAAAGTAAACCAAATAAAATTTTTAAAAACATCAGATTTGATTTCAGTATGGTAATTTTCCTATTACCATACTTCCTTCTTTGCCTCTCAGATCTCGCATGTGCGCCCCTGCGCCACTTCATTGCAATCTTCAGGAGCGAGATCTGAGAGGCAGAGAAGGAGGTATGGTAACAGGATACAAGGGTGGACCAGATGGGTGAAAGAGGTGTGTTTTTCGGGGCACAGTGCTGCTCTATCTCTTTTTTCCATATCCCTCCTTCCTTCTCCCTTCCTCCTTCCTTCTCTCTCCCTCTATCCTTCTCCCTTCCTTCTCTCCCTTCCTTCTTCCTTCTCTCTCCTTCCTTCTATCTCCCTCCTTCCTTCTCCCTTCCTCCTACCTTCTCTCTCCTTCCTTCTCTCCTTTCCTCCTTCCTTCTCTCTTTCTCCTTCCTTCTCTCTCTTCCTTCTCTTTCTCTCCCTCCTTCCTTCTCCCTTCCCCCCCTCTCTCTCCTTCCTTCTCTCCCTTCCTCCTTCCTTCTCTCTCTCCTTCCTTCTCTCCCTTCCTCCTTCCTTCCCTCTCCCTCCTTCCTTCTCTCTCCCTCCTTCCTTCTCCCTTCCTCCTTCCTTCTCTCTCTCTCCTTCTCTCCCTTCCTCCTTCCTTCTCTCTTTCTCCTTCCTTCTCTTTCTCTCCCTCCTTCCTTCTCCCTTCCCCCTCTCTCTCCTTTCTTCTCTCCATTCCTTCTCTCTCTCTCCTTCCTTCTCTCTTTCTCCTTCCTTCTCTCCCTTCCTTCTCTTTCTCTCCCTCCTTCCTTCTCCCTTCCCCCCTCTCTCTCCTTCCTTCTCTCCCTTCCTCCTTCCTTATCTCTCTCTCTCCTTCCTTCTCTCTTTCTCCTTCCTTCTCCCCCTTCCTTCTCTTTCTCTCCCTCCTTCCTTCTCCCTTCCCCCTCTTTCTCTCCTTCCTTCTCTCCCTTCCTCCTTCCTTCTCTCTCTCTCCTTCCTTCTCTCCCTTCCTCCTTCCTTCTCTCTCCCTCCTTCCTTCTCTCTCCCTCCTTCTCTCTCCCTCCTTCCTTCTCCCTTCCTCTTTCCTTCTCCCTTCCCCCCTCTCTCCCTTCCTCCTTCTTTCTCTCTCTCTCACCTTTCTTCTCTCCCTTCCTCCTTCCTTCCTCCTTCCTTCTCTCTCTCTTCTTCCTTCTCTCTCTCTCCTTCCTTCTCTCTCCCTCCTTCCTTCTTCCTCCTTCCTTCTCTCTCTCTCCTTCTCTCCCTTCCTCCTTCCTTCTCTCTCTCTCCTTCTTTCTCTCCCTTCCTCCTTCCTTCTCCCTTCCTCCTTCCTTCTCTCTCTCTCTCCTTCTTTCTCTCCCTTCCTCCTTCCTTCTCTCTCTCTCCTTCCTTCTCCCTTCCTCCTTCCAGCTGTCAGGAATTGTGGGAGTTGAAATCCAAAACACCTGGAGGGCCCAAGTTTACCCATGCCTCCTCTAGAGCTAGTAATTTTTAATCCCCAGTTTTTCTGTGTTTCGTTTACTAAATGTGAAAGACTGTGGGGCTGTAGCTCTAATTCTTCTCTTAATTGTAAAACACTATTTCTCATCGGTTGAAGGGTCTTAACTCTTGATTTGTCCTTTTCCTTAAAATCCTCTTTTTATACCAGAGCTATAAATGGAATCTGTCTGTTGGTTGTTTAGTGTCTCCACATACCCATACCCCCCATGTACACTTACTTTGCTAACACATCTACCATGTTTCCCAGGAACCTTCTGGCAGACAAAGGTTCTAATGTGCATGCAAAGGGATTTTCAAGTCCAGCACATGTCCTAGCTTTCTGACTCTTTCCCTCCAGAGTAACCCAGACGTGGGACCATTCTCTCAGTTGCCAAAGCAGCCCCGGTTGTGGCAAGAAACGGAAAGTTTCGCTGCTTTTTGACCACCTTGATGCAGATGAGCTAGCCAGCCACCTCAGCTACCTGGAATTCAAGGCCTTCTGCCACCTCTCGGTATGAACTGCCCAAACCTCAGGCTCATATGTACATGTATTCACCTTGTTTTTAAAGTATATTGTTCTAGCCGTCCCCTGCCACGCATTTCTGTGGCCCAGTCTGATGATCTGGAAAGTAATGAGAAAGTGTTGGTTTCTAATATATGTAATTTATTTATGCTTGTGGGTAAACAGTATTTCTTGCTGTTTCTTTGTCAGTGTTGATGTGGAGATTGTCTGGTTTGCCTACTCTGGAACATGCGACATATCATTGTTCTTCTTTAGGGGTCCCTTTCAAATCTATGATACTATATCTCTCTCTGTGTGTGAATCTATCTATATCTATGGCTGGATGGCTCTTTGTCAGAAGGGCTTTGATTACATTTTCTTGCATTGATGAAGGGAGTTGGATTGGATGGCCTTAAGTATTTTCTGTTGGTCATGGGGATTCTGTGTGGGAAGTTTGCCCCGATTCTGTCGTTCGTGAGGTTCAGAATGCTCATTGATTGTAGGTGAACTGTGAATCCCAGCAACTACAACTCCCAAATGTCAAGATTCTATTTTCCCCAAACTCCACCAGTGTTCACATTTGGGCATATTGAGTATTCATGTAAAGTTTACTCCAGATCCATCATTGTTTGAGTCCACAGTGATCTCTGGATGTAGGTGAACTACAACTCCAAAACCAAAGGACACTGCCCACCAAACCCTTCCAGTATTTTCTGTTGGTCATGGGAGAACTGTGTGCCAAGTTTGGTTCAATTCCATTGTTGGTGGGATTCAGAATGCTCTTTGATTGTAGGTGAACTATAAATCCCACCAACTACAACTCCCAAATGACAAAATCAATTTTTTGAGTGATGGTCACTCCTTGGGTTAGTAGGTGTCTTGTTGCCAAATTTGGTGGCAATTTGTTCTGTATGGGAAGTTTGCTCCAATTCTGTCATTCGTGGGTTTCAGAATGCTCTTTGGTTGTAGGTGAACTACAACTCCCAAACTCAAGGTCAATTCCCACCAAACCCTTATAGTGTTTTCTATTGGTCATGGGAGTCCTGTGTGCCACGTTTGGTTCAATTCCATCGTTGGTGGAGTTCAGAATGCTCTTTGAGTGTAGGTTAACTATAAATCCCAGCAACAACAACTCCCAAGTGACAACACTTTGAGTGATGGCCACTCCTTGGTTTAGTAGGTTTCTTGTGGCTAAATTTGGTGGCAATTTGTCCAGCGGATTTTGAGTTATGATGTCACTCAAAACAAACAGTGTATATATATATATACACACACACACACACACACACACACACACACACACACACAAATAAAAATTCTGGGGGCCAAAAATTGTCCCAAGGGGAAATGTTTAAGAAGCCCTGGTATAGAAGAAGGAATTTCAATGGATTTTGCTTGCTATTTGGTTGAATGATAAGCAGCACGTGCTAAAATTCCCTGTATTACACAACCATTAAATGGTACATTCCATTATCAAATGTCCAAAATCTAGCCATCTACTTGGAATGGACAAAGATGTGTGAAAGCATTTAGAGTGGCCTGATCCAGTAGAACATTATTTTTATTGTATTATTCTTATATTGGTCAGTACCTGGACTTCCGGAATTACGTACTTTGTGGGTCAGTGCGGGGCAGTCCAGCGCTAGAGCGTGCTATCACCTTATGCAACAGCATCTCTCAGTGGGTGATGGTCATGGTCCTCAACAGGCCCACACCCCAACAGCGAGCCGAAGTCTTCACCAAGTTCATCCGTGTTACGCAGGTAAGGTTGCCAATTGCAGCAAACAACTTTCCTGGAAGAGAAATGTAAAGTAGTGGATGGAGGTGGGAACTGAGTTAACCAGGATCTCCTGTTTTACCCCTTTCTGTCTTTTCCCCAATTCCATTGCAGAAATTAAGACAATTGCAGAATTTCAGCACCCTGATGGCAATCGTGGGAGGACTCTGCCACAGTGCCATAGCTCGGCTCAAGGACACGCATGCACTCCTCCCGTCTGAAGTCACAAAGGTAAGGAACTGGTGAGGAGGGAGAAGCTTTAGCCCCAAAGTGCTATGAGATGGGGGCTATCTTCTTGGCAACTGTACACTGTGCTGCCCAAAAGCACCAGATTTGATGGCCAAAATTACACTTGGGTTTGTTTTGGCAGCCATTTAGAAAACTTCTCCAGGTCTCGCTCCCTTGGTAGTTTTGCCAGATTGAACTACACCGGATTCCATACCAAAAATGTGACACCTAGAAATGATTCCTGGTGATTTTGCAAGTGGCAGTCCCAGTGATATAATTTAGAAAAGAGGTTAAGCCTCAATCACAGTTGTACAGAATATACCATTTAAATAAACGAACCAAAAATACACTCACACAGATCTAACAAACTGGAAATACATATGCACACAATTACCCTAAAGACACATGTAGAAGTCTAGTCAAAAATCAACTCAAGAAAACTGGGTTGACTTTTTCACTGGTCAATGTGAGTACTGTACCTTGAATCTTATCAATAAAGAACCATACCCTTCTCTGATTACGTTGTCGAGCAATTTAGAATGGCTGTGGATAGGCCCAAGCCATTGTGGGTTGCCTGGTGAGAAAGAGTAGCCAATATTACAGAATAAATCTCACTAAGTTGAAGAGAAAGCCATCGAGGGTTTTTTTTTTTAATTTCATTCCAGCTGGAAAGGATGACGATTGCAGTAATCTGCCAACAAAATCAACATGCCCTCTGTGCAAAAAGATACAATATTTATAGCATTCAGATTCAAAAGTTCCCATGCCCCCCTCCCCCCCCTTCTGAGCTGGCATTGTTATGATTGGCTGTGATGTCAGCAAGCCAGCAGGAGAGCCAATGGTGGCCTGAGCCCTGCTTTGGCCTCTCAGGCAATGAGGTGGAAGGGAGGTGGGCAACAGGGAGACAATGAAGAAATGTCTAGTTGACTGGATTAAGATGACCAGTGTTTGCTAAATGGCTGGGCGATGACCTTTAGGCTCTCAAGCCTAGCCAGGGTTATTGTTTGACTTCTTGAATTCACTTTTTTGGTCTAGCCCCTAGAGGCTGTTTAGGATTGACACAATGGAGAGGCTGTAGCGAACTTCCTGGTTCCTCGCAGTCAGCAAGATGCCTTTTGTGTTGGGCGATTAAAATGCCCATTGATCCTATCACTCCAGGTGGTCTGGCCTTGCCCTCCGAGGCCTGGTTTTGATCAGAGCCATTTATTTATTGTCCATGCAAATGGGCTTGGTGAAACCTTTTGTTAAGGGATTACCAACTCAGGGGTCATGGAAGGACTTCCTGAGCCACGAGAGTTGCTGGTCTTATGAAACAGAGGCTTTTCCTTCATTTTTCAAAATATAGACACACTCACATATAATGATATGGGGAAGGGGGACATACAAGAAATTCATGAGGGATAGATCATGCAAAGTCAAAGGGGAACCATGTCAGCCCTCCATCCCTCCAAAGTTCATCAAAAATCCATAAAGATTGGTGAAAATCATATGAATTCATAGGGTTTTGGCAAGAGGGTTCCCAAGAGTTCCAAAGTCCTTTAAAAGTTGATTTAAGTTCCATAAAGTTTATGAAAGTGGGGGAAAGTTCATAATAGTTGGGCCATGGAAAAAGCCTTAGATTCCCACATGTGGGAGAGATAGGGGATTACGGGATCATTTCAGCCTGGTGTCCTTGGCAAAACTATGAATTCCCTGATTTTGAACCATCTTTTGAAGAGTCCTGGGGGTGGGTGGGTGAGGGGGTTACCTTCAATCTCAATTAGAGTGTTGAAAGGAAAGAAATCAGCCCATCCCAGAAAATGACCCTAAAAAAGAACAAAATCCCTGAGGCAGCATTGGTACTTTCATATCTCTACAGAATGACTCTCGACTTATTCAGGGGTTAAATCAAAATCTGTAATTTTGGCTGCAAAATATGCCCTTGATTTATATACCAAGTTGACATATACATGAATATATATATTTATATTTATTTCTGAAGTCAGTGCTTTTGCCCTGAGATTCATCCCCTTCACACTAAGGACTGGAGAAGAGGGTCCAGGCTCTGAGACCTGCTAACTCTATGGCCCCTTCTACATTGCCATATAATCCAGATTATCAGAGGAGATCCATATCTGTTTTTGTTGTGGATTCCAATAGAAGCCTATTAGCAGTGCATGACTCATCTATATTACATTACAGTACATTGTAAAACCTGACACCCCTCCTCATGCACTGACAAAACACAGACAATCTAGCTCAAAGACTTGCAGCAGAGACCACTGAAGACCATAATGGCAGAGACGGCTTTCTGGTTCTGGGCCCATAACCTGTTGAGATTAATTTCACAATTCAGCAGCAGATCAGTTGCACAACTTCAGCGCTTTCCAGTAGCTTCTTCCTGCACAGTATTTTCAGTCAACTGCTCGCACAAACTGCAGTCACTCTGGAACTCTTTTACAGACACTTGAGCACATGCCTGGCCATTGTCAGTTTTGCTATTGTTTTCCCCTCCAATCTAGATGACACTACAAACTTACCACAGCACACAGTTATATCTTGTCTTAGCAGACAGGTTCTTTTAATCAGTTACATAGAGCCTTCGATGAACAGCATCACAGCACAAGGAGGGAGTATACACTCTACATGACCTCCTTATATACAATTCTATACAATCACACATAGCAATCTCTGATTGACTCCCAACTCATTAACTTAACTCAGACCCAGGATTGCATCATTCACAATCACCTGGACTAGGCCAGAACACATTCCCCAAATGAAGTTCTATATACAGTTAATGCATGACTCAGCATTTCCAATAGAAGCCTATTAGCAGTGCATGACTCAGCTATATTACATTACAATACATTGTAAAACCTGACAGTTTTGAACTGGATTATGAGTCTAAACTGCCATGTAATTCAGTTCTGGATTTTATATGGCATTGTAGAAGGGGCCTATATCTGAGGAATGAGGTGAAATCCATCCATGCCTGTCATATACCAACCGTACTCTCTTCTCAGATAAGGCTTGCTTCTCTTTTCCTTGCACAGGCACTCTCCGAAATGACAGAGTTGCTTTCGTCGAGTGGAAATTACGGATCGTACCGACGGGCATATGCCGATTGCTCCGGCTTCAAGATTCCCATTGTGGGCGTCCACCTCAAGGACCTGGTCATGTTGCACGAAGCCATGCCGGATCGCGTGGAAGGTGGACAACTCAACCTGAGCAAGTTGCAGAGCCTGTTTGAGCCGGCGTGGGAACTCAGGATGCTCCAGCAAAGCCAGCCGCCATTCCAAGCCAATAAGGATCTGATCCGTCTGCTCACTGTGAGAAAGATTCTTTGATGGAAAAGGAGAAGGGACCACAAGGGTGGGATTGGGGGTGCATGCTCTACAACAGGCATGGGCAAACTTCGGCCCTCCATGTGTTTTGGACTTCAACTTCCACGGGCTATTAGAAATTGTGGAAGTCCAAAATACTTGGAGGGCCAAAATTTGCCCATGCCTGCTCTACAAGAAGAGTGCTCACCTATGAAATGCCCTGAATTGTGGATATAGCAACTGGATGGGCAAACATCAATGGGTCAGTGTTGACTGTGTGAAATCCTTAGCAGGCATCTCATATCATGCTCATGTTTTGGGGGGCCCTTCCACTGCACCATTATAACTCCATGATATCCTTAAATCCTATGGAATCCTAGTTTTCACAAGGGATTTAGAATTATGTTGTCAAAGACATTTATGGCCAGAATCACTGGGTTGCTGTGAGTTTTCTGGGCTTTATGGCCATGTTCCAGAAGCATTCTCTTCTGATGTTTCGCACACATCTATGGCAGGCATTCTCAGAGGTTGTGAGGTCTGTTGGAATCTAGGCAAGTGAGCAAATACTTTTTTGGGTTTCAGGATTTTGAAATTTGTGATATGCATTACATTCAATGGCACAGTATTTATTTATTTATCGTGTCATCAGCAACCATACCATTGTATTACATTTCTAACAGAACCAAACAAACAGATAAAAAAACCACAAATTTTGCAAACTTGGTAGTTGAGTAAATGTCCTTTGACCAGTATCTGGCCACTTGGGAGTGCCTCTGGTGTTGCCGCAAGAAGGTCCTCCATTGTGCATGTGGCAGGGCTCAGGTTGCATTGCAGCAGGTGGTCAGTGGTTTGCTCTTCTCCGCACGTGCATGTCGTGGATTCAACTTTGTAGCCCCATTTCTTGAGGTTGGCTCTGCATCTCGTGGTGCCAGAGCGCAGTCTGTTCAGCGCCTTCCAAGTCGCCCAGTCTTCTGTGTGCCCAGGAGGGAGTCTCTTATTTGGTATCATGCACGGATTGAGATTCTGGGTTTGAGCCTGCCACTTTTGGACTCTCGCTTGCTGAGGTGTTCCAGCAAGTGTCTCTGTAGATCTAAGAAAACTATTTCTTGATTTAAGTCGTTGACGTGCTGGCTGATACCCAAACAAGGGATGGGCTGGCGATGTCACTGCCTTGGTCCTTTCACTATTGCCTGCTACTTTCCAGCGGATGTCAGGTGGTGCAATACCGGCTAAGGAGTGTAATTTCTCCAGTGGTGTAGGGCACAGATACCCCGTGATAATGTGGTATGTCTCATTAAGAGCCACATCCACTGTTTTAGCGTGGTGAGATGTGTTCCACACTGGGCATGCGTACTCAGCAGCAGAGTAGCATAGCGCAAGGGCAGATGTCTTCACTGTGTCTGGTTGTGATCCCCAGGTTGTGCCAGTCAGCTTTCATATGATATTGTTTCTAGCGCCCACTTTTTGCTTGATATTCAGGCAGTGCTTCTTGTAGGTCAGAGCACGATTCAGAGTGACTCCCAGGTATTTGGGTGCGCTGCAATGCTCCAGTGGGATTCCTTCCCAGGTAATAATCCTCAGAGCTCGGGATGCTTCTCTGTTTTTGAGATGAAAGGCACATGTCTGTGTTTTAGATGGGTTAGGGGTCAGCTGGTTTTCCCTGTAATAGGCAGTAAGAGCACCTAGAGCTTCGGAGAGCTTCTGTTCAACCATCTCAAAGCTCCCTGCAACCAGAATGGCACAGTAGACTCGAGTAAATATGGCACTTATTGGGTTGTTGTAGGTTTTTCCAGGCTATATGGCCATGTTCTGGAGGCAATTTTTCTCCTGACGTTTCACCTGCATCTATGGCAAGCATCCTCAGAGATAGTGAGGATGCTTGCCATAGATGCAGGCGAAACGTCAGGAGAAAAATTGCCTCCAGAACATGGCCATATAGCCTGGAAAAACCTACAACAACCCAGTGATTCCGGCCATTAAAGCCTTCGACAATACTTCAGATGTTGTCGAAGGCTTTAATGGCCGGAATCACTGGGTTGTTGTAGGTTTTTTACTTATTGGGTCGCTGTGAGTTTTCCAGGCTGTATGGTCATGTTCCAGAAGCATTCTTTCCTGACATTTCATGCACATCTATGGCAGGCATCCTCAGATGTTGTGAGGTCTTTTGGAAACTAGGCAAGTGAGATTTATATATTTGTGGAATGCCCAAGGTGGGAGAAAGAACTCTTGTCTGTTGGAGGCAAGTGGGAATGTTGCAGTTGCCCACCTTGATTAGCACTGAAAAGCCTAGCAGCTTCAAGGCTGGGCTGTTTCCTGCCTGGGGGAACCCTTTGTTGGGAGATGTTAGCTGGTCCTGATTGATACCTGTCTGAAATTCTCTGGTTTTTTGAGTGGCCAGTTACAACTGTTTGGTTTCATCCCTGACCACACAAGTCTCCAGCCCTCAATGAGTAATTAACCTAGATAGATTAGAGTGAAGGATTCTTTCCCTAAATTCCTTTTGCATGGCCAAGAATGATATGACATTCACCCCAAGCTAGGCCGGGACAGCGTTGCTTTGATACAACCGCATCGAGAAAGGCCAGAAACTAGGAAATTGCATAATTTGGGATGCGAAATAGCAGGCTGGTGTGTGTGAAAACGGAGCCACAACCACAGCATTGTGAAGCAACCGCCTCACTCATAGGCAGAGTGCCCGGCCTAGCAGTCGACCTGCAAGTGACTCAGTCAGGACTATCTCTGGGTTGCTTAGCAACCACAACTACTACGATTGGGAAATTGAATCACGGGCCTAGTTTAGGCATGGGCCAACTTGGGCCCTCCAGGTGTTTTGGACTTCAACTCCCACCATTCCTAACAGCTTCAGGCCCCTTCGTTTTCCCCATCAGCCTCTTAAGCTGGAAAGAAGAGACGAGCGGAGTGCCGCAGGCTTCTGTCCTGGGCCCGGTCCTGTTCAACATCTTTATTAATTTGGTATCAGCCATTGATTGAGGTTCTGGGTTTGAGCCTGCCACTTTTGGACTCTCGCTTGCTGAGGTGTTCCAGCGAGTGTCTCTGAAGATCTTAGAAAACTATTTCTTGATTTAAGTCGTTGACGTGCTGGCTGATATCCAAACAGGGGATGAGCTGGAGATGTCTCTGTCTTGATCCTTTCACTATTGGCTGCGACTTCCCTGCGGATGTCAGGTGCTGCAATACCGGCTAGACAGTGTAATTTCACCAGTGGTGTAGGGCGCAGACACCCCGTGATAATGCGGCATGTCTCATTAAGAGCCACATCTACTGTTTTAGCATGGTGAGATGTGTTCCACACTGGGCATGCATACTCAGCAGCAGAGTAGCATAGCGCAAGGGCAGATGTCTTTACTGTGTCTGGTTGTGATCCCCAGGTTGTGCCAGTCAGCTTTCATAGATTAGAGATGAATGGCCAAAACTTACTATATGAAGTTCAACAGGGACAAATGCAAGATACTCCACTTAGGCAGAAAAAACGAAATGCAAAGATACAGAATGGGGGACAATGCCTGGCTCGAGAGCAGTACGTGTGAAAAAGATCTTGGAGTCCTTGTGGACAACAAGTTAAACATGAGACAACAATGTGATGCGGTAGCAAAAGAAGTCAATGGGATTTTGTCCTGCATCAATAGGAGTCTAGTGTCTAGATCTAGGGAAGTAATGCTAGCCCTCTATTCCACCTTGGTTAGACCACACCTGGAAATTGTGTCCAATTCTAGGCACCACAATTCAAGAGAAATATTGACAAGCTGGAATGTGTCCAGAGGAGGGCGACTAAAATGATCAAGGGTCTGGAGAACAAGCCCTGTGAGGAGCGGCTTAAAGATCTGGGTCCTTTTATTTATTTTGGTCTCTCTTCTGGACATGTACTATCTTGTCAATATAGAATCATATCGTTAGAAGAGACCACATGGGCCATCTAGTCCCACCCCTTGCCATGCAAGAAAAGCACAATCAAAGTACTCCTGACAGATGGCCATCTAGCCTCTGTTTAAAAGCCTCCAAGGAAGGAGCTTCCACCAGACTCTTGTGGTCAGGAAGTTCTTCCTAATGTTCAGGTAGAATCAGCATCATTATCTGTACAATACCATTGGAATTGGCTTTGGATTGATGAATATGATTATCTGGTTTTGGATCGATGTACAATAGTTGTCTAATATTTACGTAGGGTGGGGTAGAAATGTACTAAATAAATAGATAAATAAATAAAGTCCTAGTTTCCAGGGCAGAAGAAAACAAGCCAGCTCCCTCTTCCTTATGACACCCTTTCTCATATTTATACATCGCTATTATGTCTTATCTCAACCTTATCTTCTCCAGGCTAAACAGGCGCAGCTCTTTAAGGCGCTCCTTCTTGAATTGTGGTGCTCAGAAGAGGTCTGACCAAAGCCTTTAAATGCCATCTACATAATATTTGAATTATGTGCACCTTTTTTGATATGGAGTCTCTTAAACAGGTACATTTGAGAGCTAAAACCTATCCAAATCCATGAGTGGTAACTTTTGAAACTAAGCAGAGTCAACCCTGGTTAGTAATTAGATTAGTATTGTAGTGTACCACAATTCTGGGCACCACAATTGAAGAGAGATATTGACAAGCTGGAATGTGTCCAGAGGAGGGCGACTCAAATGTTCAAGGGTCTGGAGAACAAGCCCTATGAGGAGCGGCTTAAAGATCTGGGCCTGCAGAAGAGAAGGCTGAGAGGAGACATGATACCCATGTATATATATGTGAGGGGAAGTGGGTGCAAGCTTGTTTTCTGCTGCCCTGGAGACTAGGACGTCGAACAATGGCTTCAAACTACAAGAAAGGAGATTCCATCTGAACATGAGGAAGAACTTTCTGACTGTGAGAGCCGTTCAGCAGTGGAACTCTCTGCCCTGGAGTGTGGTGGAAGCTTTTAAACAGAGGCTGGATGGCCATCTGTCAGGGGTGCTTTGTATGCAATTTTCCTGCTTCTTGGCAGAATGGGGTTGGACTGGATGGCCCATGAGGTCTCTTCCAACTCTATGATTTTATTATTCTTTATCCTTTAAATAAAGGAGGACCTCAATAGGATTCTTTATTTATTATTATTATTATTTATTTAAAACGTTTATATCCCAATCTTCTCAACCTCCATAGAGGGACTCAGAGCGGCTTTACATATACCTTTCTTCACCTCTTAGCTCTCCCTAGACCTCTACTACACAGACGAGGAGATCTACGCACTCTCGTACGCCCGTGAGCCCCGCTGCCCAAAGACATTGGTAAGAGGATGAGTCAAGTCAATACCAGGAAACCAGAATAGTGAAACGTCTATTTGAAAGACTTGCATCCCTTAAATGTGACTATTGTTCTTCTTTCTTCGCAGCCACCTATACAATTCAAACCACCCATAGTGTTGGAGTGGGCGCCTGGAGTCACCCCCAGACCTGACCGCGTCACCATCAAGAGGCATGTCCAAGAAATGGTTGAGGTATGAATGAAAAGCCAAAGATATGGGGTGTTGCAGGTCGTTAAAACAGTCTTAAAATAGGGTTGCTGTCCCAGAGATACCTCCTTTAGAAGAATGGGAAAAATATACTATAGATATCCTGATAATGGACAAAATAACTGTATTATTAAGAGGAGAACTATTAGATAACTTTGTTAATGAATGGCAATCAATGATTCAGCATCTTAATGTAAAATTAAACTTAAAATGCATATAGAAGATCCTATAAGATTGTAGACAAGGAAGAAGCGGATGTAAAGTAAGAGTCTATGATATTTTTATATGTATTATTTATATAGTAGACCAGTGTTTCTCAACCTGGGGGTCGGGACCCCTGGAGGGGTCGCGAGGGGGTGTTAGAGGGGTCACCAAAGACCACCAGAAAACACAGTATTTTCTGTTGGTCATGGAGGTTCTGTGTGGGAAGTTTGGCCCAATTCAATCCTTGGTAGGGTCCGAATGCTCTTTGATTGTAGGTAAACTATAAATCCCAGCAACTACAATTCCCAAATGTCAAGGTCTATTTCCCCCAAACTCTACTAGTGTTTACATTTGGGTATACTTAGAATTCGTGCCAAGTTTGGTCCAGATCCATCATTGTTTGAGTCTACAGTTCTCTCTGAATGTAGGTAAACTACAACTCCTAAAACTCAAGGTCAGTGCACACCAAACCCTTCCAGTATTTTCTGTTGGTCATGGGAATTCTGTGTGCCAAGTTTGATTCAGTTCCATCACTGGTGGAGTTCAGAATGCTCTTTGATTGTAGGTGAACTATAAATCCCGCAATTACAACTCCCCCAGGACAAAATCAATACCCTTCCCCAATCTGTTACTATTCATAACAGCAGCAAAATGAGTTATGAAGTAGCAACGAAACTAATTTTATGGTTGGGGGTCACCATAAAATGAGGAAGCGTATTAAGGGGTCGTGGCATTAGGAAGGTTGAGAAGCACTGTAGTAGACCGTGACCCCTTAACGGAAATATATTATCGGATAAATGATTATAGAACATTAATAGATAGAAAGTATTGCACTGTATGCAACAAACACTTGCAAATGTATGCCTACTTAGATAAAATAAAAATAATTAGAAAATAAATAAATAAATATTATAATATCCCCCAAAAAATAGGGTTGCTCTGAGTTTTCAAATTTTAACTGTGTCATTGTGTGTTGTTAATGTCATTGCTTTGTTTTTTTTGAGTTATTTTACTGTTGTTGTTATTGTTTTTACTATTGTATTGGGCTTGGCCTCTTGTAAGCCACACCGAGTCCTTCGGGAGATGGTAGTGGGGTACAAATAAAGGATTATTATTATTATTTTTATTATTATTATTATTATGGGCTGTATGGCCTTGTTCCAGAAGCATTCTCTCCTGATGTTTTGCCCACATCTATGGCAGGTATCCTCAGAGGTTGAGAGTCTTAAAACACCCTATTTGCTCAAATCTAATGCTCACCTTTTCGGTGGGCTGAACTACCTTGCCAAATTTAGGATGCGCGTAATATGGTAATCTTAAATGCTGAGCCAAAGCAAAAGGGAAAGTTGCTTCAGGAGCGTCTGGAGTTCCTATTTGAGGGATGTCACCTCAAATATGGTGGCCACAGCTCAATGCTATGCAATCCTAAAATTTGTAGCTTGGGGAGCTACCAGCATTCTTTGGCAGAGAAAGCTCAAGACCTTGTAAAGCTACATGATTTCACACCATTGAGCCAGGACAGTTAAATACAGGAGAGTCTCGCTTATCCAACATAAACGGGCTGGCGGAACGTTGGATAAGCGAAAATGTTGGACAATAAGGAGGGATTAAGGAAAAGCCTATTAAACCTCAAATTAGGTTATGATTACATTATAATTTTACAAATTACGCACCAAAACACCAGGTTTTGCAACAAATTGACAGAAAAAGCAATTCAATACATGGTAACATTATGTAGTAGTTACTGTATTTATTTATTTATTTGCGACATGCCGCCCTTCAAGCGGCTTACAAGATATATATACATACAATATATTATCTTATTAGCATAGTACATATCAGTATTAAAACACCCAAACTCCACCAGTGTTCACCTTTGGGCATATTGAGTATTCGTGTAGAGTTTGGTCCAGATCTTCTACTCCCACCCCCATTAGTAGGGAAACCTCTGTACCCTTTTTACCATAGTTAACTTCTTTCCCTTTTCTCTTTCCTACTCGTTAAACTTTCCTACCCCCTTTTACCCCCCTTTTTTTCCTTCCCTTTTTTTTCCTTTTCCCCTAAAAATTCAATTTTTTTTTTTAAAAAAAGGAAAACTAGGCAAGTGAAGTTTATATATCTATGGAAAGTCCAGGGTGGGATAAATAACCCTTTTCTGCTTGAGGCCAGTGTGAATGTTGCAAATGGCCAGCTTCATTACCATTTTAATGGCCTTGCTTCTTTTTTGTTTACTATCCTGATTTTTATTTACTGTCCTGATTCTAAAAAAGGAGAGTAAGCAAAGAGCAACACTCAATAAAACAGGGGGATTCCAGACATGAATCAATCAGGGCCAGCTGATACCTCCAAACAAAGGATTCCCCCAGGCAGGAATCAGCCAGGCTTTGAAGCAGCAAGGTGATTAAATGGTCATCAAGATGGCCAATTGCAACATTCACACTGGTCTTAAGCAGACAAAAGTTCTTTCTCCCACCCTGGACATTCCACAGATACATAAACCTCACTTGCCTAGTTTTCCAACAGACTCCTCAACCTCTGAGGATGCCTGCCATAGATGCAGGCGAAACATCAGGTGAGAATGCTTCTGCAACATGGCCATACAGCTTGGAAAACCCACAGCAATCCAATAATTCTGGCCATGAAAGTTTTTGACAACAAATGGCACTTATTGCCATTCCAGATGGATATCTAAGACGGGTGGAAATTCTGTTGTTCTCCAGATCTTGTTGAGACTTTACCACTCTGTGTTCCTCAACATTCACTATCCTGACAGTCAATTCTTTGGGTCCTGAAGTTTCTGGGCCAAACCCAGAGACTTTAGTGATGTCTTTAAGCATTATATGATTAACATCAACCACAGCTTGACATTCAAATGCACAGAGATATTTTCCTGTTTCGAGAGTAAGAGAGAAACCTAGAAGAGCTGTTGTCTCATCAAGATGAAATTAGATTGCTCTTTCCAAAGTAGAGGTTGCTACAACTGAAAGGAGGAAGCAAAGTAAATAAACACAGAGATGTAACTGGAGCGTCATGTATTGTTGAAGGCTTTCATGGCCGGAATCACTGGGTTGTTGTAGGTTTTTCAGGCTTATGTGGCAATGTTCTAGAAGCATTCTCTCCTGACGTTTCACCTGTATCTATGGCAAGCATCCTCAGAGGTAGTGAGGTCTGTTGGAACTAGGAAAGGGGGTTTATATATCTGTGGAATTACCAGAGTGGGACAAAGGACTCTTGTCTGCTGGAGCTAGGTGTGAATGTTACAACTGACCACCTTGATTAGCATATAATGGCCTGGCAGTGCCTGGAGCAAACTTTTGTTGAGAGGTGATTAGACGTCCTTGTTTGTTTCCTCTCTGTTGTTGTGCTGTTGTAATTTTAGAGTTTTTTAATACTGTAGCCAGAAAAAAATACTCTAAAAAAAACCATATTTAGCCTGAAGAAGAGAAGGCTGAGAGGAGACATGATAACTGTGTATAAATACGTGAGAGGAAGTCATAGGAAGGAGGGAGCGAATTTGTTTTTTGCTTCCCTGGAGACTAGGAGGCAATGGAGCAATGGCCTGCATCTATGGTAGGCATCCTCAGAGGTTGCGAGGTCTGAGATGCAGGCGAAACGTCAGGAGAGAATGCTTCTAGAACATGGCCATATAGCCTGAAAAAACCTACAAGAACATAACTGGAGTGCCTTTGCAAGTTGCAGCGACCAACCAAGACGCACATGTTCTAGCAAGCTTCTTAGGTGAGCTGGAGGTTTATAGGTAGCCCTATCCTTTTGGCTGAAGCTGAGCCCCGTTTTCTCTCTCTTCTCTATCACTTCCTCCTTTTGTCCTCAGCTTACTTTCACTGCGGCAAAATGAGTTTAAAGGGCTAATGGCCTCTTCCCTCCTCACCTTTAAGAAACAGCTGAAGATATACTTCTGCTCATTGGCTTACAAGGAGGAGGAGGTGGAGGAATGCAAAGATACAGAATGGGGGATGCATGGCTTGAGGGCAGTACGTGTGAAAAAGATCTTGGAGTCCTCGTGGACAATAAGTTAAACATGAGACAACAATGTGATGCGGCGGCAAAGAAAAACCAATGGGATTTTGACCTGCATCAATAGGAGTCTAGTGTCTAGATCTAGGGAAGTCATGCTCCCCATGCTCTATTCTGCCTTGGTTAGACCACAACTGGAATATTGTGTCCAATTCTGGGCACCACAATTGAAGGGAGATGTTGACAACCTGGAATGTGTCCAGAGAAGGGTGACTCAAATGATCAAGGGTCTGGAGAACAAGCCCTATGAGGAGCGGCTTAAAGAGCTGGGCATGCAGAAGAGAATAATAGAATCATAGAGTTGGAAGAGACCTCATGGGCCATCCAGTCCAACCTCCTGCCAAGAAGAGAAGGCTGAGAGGAGACATGATGGCCTTGTATAAATACGTGAGAGGAAGTCATAGGGAGGAGGGAGCAAGCTTGTTTTCAGCTGCCCTGGAGACTAGGACGCAATGGAACAATGGCTTCAAACTACAAGAAAGGAGATTCCATCTGAACATTAGGAAGAACTTCCTGACTGTGAGAGCCGTTCAGCAGTGGAACTCTCTGTCCGGGAGTGTGGTGGAGGCTCCTTCTTTGGAAGCTTTTAAACAGAGGCTGGATGGCCATCTGTTGGGGGTGATTTGAATGCAATTTTCCTGCTTCTTGGCAGGGGGTTGGACTGGATGGCCCATGAGGTCTCTTCCAACTCTATGATTCTCTTCTGCATGCCCAGCTCTTTAAGCCGCTCCTCATAGGGCTTGTTCTCCAGATCCTTGATCATTTTAGTCACCCTCTTCTGGACACATTCCAGCTTAGAGTCAACACCTCCCTTCAATTGTGAAGCCCAGAGAGGAGGAGGAGGAGGAGGAATAGATAATAACATTACTAATATACCTCTGAGTAACATCTGCAATCTATACTTGGGTCTTGTCTGGCCTGTTGACATTTTGAGCAATGACCAATTTATATGACCCCAAGGAACTCTGTTGACTCTGGGAAATCGACACTTCTGCCTTTATGTTTGCTTTATGTCTGATATAATAGGTTGTGTTGAAATGTTATTCTAATTGGCTAAGTTATACTTTGTTTTTTATACACATACATACACACATATTCATAGACACATTCATATACACATATACACACAAATATGCATATAGACAAGCACTGACATATACACAAGATGCATGTACATATATAAATACACAAATATACACAAACATATATATATACACACACGCACATATATATACACACAAATACACATATATACACAAATATATACACACACATAACACATATACACAAACTGGGCCACAGCAACGCGTGGCAGGGGACGGCTAGTAGATATATAAATCCCATTTTCCTAGCTTCCAACAGACCTCACAACCTCTGAGGATGCCTGCCATAGATGCAGGCGAAATGTCAGGAGAGAATGCTTCTGGAACATGGCCATACAGCCCGGAAAACTCACAACAACCAAGTGGATGGAGCCTTGACTTTCCCAGGAGGCTCAGGCAAAAGCAAACTACTGCATCATCTCCTTGCTTGTGTGTTCTTCCTCATTAATATATTTTGCTTGACCGCACCCTGATGTTGCTTGGTTACATATGTGCCTTTATATGTGAAATTTTAGTGAGTATGTAACATTTTTTGGGCCCGTGACTAATGTCATTTTTGCTGTCCTGTGGTCACTACCCAAGAATTGTGTCAAGCCACACTGTTTGCCCAACCTGCGTCATGGTTGTCCTGCCATTACAAGGGAGTGGTGTGGTTTTGTAGCTCATTTTTTTGGATGCTCTTTTGACCCCCGGCAGTGTGCATGGGGCCCCCTCAGCCCTGCCTTTTCCCGCTTTTCTCCTCCCCTTCCACAAACGCACACCTCCTTCTGTGAAGGCAGAGGCTCAAATCCGACCACTTCAACCACTTCCTTTTCTAGAAATAACGTTTGCTGCCGAGACGAGCCCTGCGTGCTTTGTGGGGGAAGAGGCGGAAAGAGATACCACATACCCTTCACAGGTTTCACACAGGAGAACAACAAAGGAGTGGCTGAACATAGCTCTGCATTAAAGTTTGGGGGGCCTCATTTACCTTTAAGAAGGTGCATGGTTTTCAGGTCAACATTTCAAATCAAACCCGAAATGCACGTATACGAACAACATCAGCGTGTGGTTATTTATATTATTTATTTACAGTATTTATATTCCGCCCTTCTCACCCCGCAGGGGACTCAGGGCGGATTACAGGGTACACATATATGGCAAACATTCAATGCCAATTTTGACATACAACGTATACAGACATACACAGAGGCTATTTAACTTTTTCTGGTCGCCAGGGGAGCTGTCGCTTTCATCGTCCATCTGTGACACTGATGAAGTACTTCCACATTCCCCGCATGCTTCCCTGTTGCTGGAGTCTTTTTTATGGCCTCATAAATTAGTTAATTTAGCCTCCCCACACTTTAAGGTGGTACCTAATTTTCCTACTTGACAGATGCAACTGTCTTTCGGGTTACAAAGGTCGACAACAGGCTACACACAATTGGTTGGAAACCCACTCCAACCCAGACTGGCTTCAAACTCATGACCTTTTGTTCAGAGTGATCTTAATGCAGCTGACACTCAGCCAGCTGTGCCACAATCCCGGTGCTGGTTAGGATGACCAAGGTCAGTAATGAGGAAAAACACACAACTAAGAGATTTTTTAAATTTATGGGATGCAGTTAAAATGCATTTAAAAATACAAAGTTTTTAAAACTTGGCATTATACTAAATGTCCTTTGACCGGAAGCTGGCCACTTGGAGTGCCTCTGATGTCGCTGTCAGAAGGTCCTCCATTGTGCATGTGGCAGGACTCAGGTTGCATTGTAGGAGGTACTTACTTGCTTAGGCGATCCCTCGTTGTCCAAGGATGATGGTCCTCAAAGATCGGTGTCCTGGTGGTAGGTCCGTAGGTGACTGTGGAGCCCTATTCTTGATCTGCATCTTCTCCTGCAGTGAGGGCATCTGTTTCCAGGTGGAAGGTGGTCCCGGTTGCAGTTGGCTTGAGCGCCTTCCTCTTGGCATGTTCCTCTCTTTCACCCTCCATTCATGCCTCTTCAAATTCTGCAGCACTGCTGGTCACAGCTGATCTCCAGCTGGAGCGCTCAAGGCTTCCCAGTTCTCAGTGTCTATGCCAGAGTTTTTAAGGTTGGCTTTGAGCCCATCTTTAAATCTCTTTTCCTGCCCACCAACATTCCGTTTTCCATTCTTGAGTTCGGAGTAGAGCAACTGCTTTGGGAGACGGTGCTCAGGCATCTGGACAACATGGCCAGTCCAGCGGAGTTGATGGCGGACAACCATTGCTTCAATGCTGGTGGTCTTTGCTTCTTCTAGCACTCTGACATTTGTCTGCTTGTCTTCCCAAGAGATTTGCAGGATTTTTCAGAGGTAGCGCTGATGGCATCGTTCCAGGAGTTGCATGTGACATCTGTAGACAGTCCACGTTTCGCAGACATATGACACGGTTGGGAGGACAATAGCTTTATAAACAAGCACCTTGGTCTCTCTATGGATGTCCTGGTCCTCAAACACTCTGCTTTATTTGGAAAAATGCTGCACTCGCAGAGCTCAGGCGGTGTTGTATTTCAGTCTCAATGTTGACTTTTGTGGAGAGGTGGCTGCCAAGGTAGTCCTTTGGGGAGATGGTAGAGGGGTATAAATAAAGTTTATTATTATTATTATTATTAAAGTAGTGGAAATGATCAACATTTTCTAATGTTACACCATTAAGCTGTATTTCTGGCATTGGAGAGGGATTGGCTCATGACTGCTGGAAGAGCACTTTGGTTTTCTCAATGTTTAAATGACAGGCCAAGCTTCTCGTATGGTTCTGCAAAGGTGTTTAGAGTGGCTTGTAAGTCTTCTTCCGAATGCACACAGACAACGTTGTCATCAGCATACTGGAGTTCTATATTAGATGTTGTTGCAACGTGGTTTTGGCTTTCAGCCTACTGAGGTTGAATAGCTTGCTATCTGTCCGATAGATGGTTTCCACTCCGGTGGAAAGCTTCCCGTCAACAAGATGAAGTATCATAACAGTAGCATAACAGAATAGTATGAGCAAGCCTTATAGATGTTTTCCCATTTGTGATCTTCTTTGCCCCCCTCATTTTCTTCCTTCTTTCCCGCATCAGACTGTATTCAAGAATTATGATCCTGAACAACGGGGCTGCATCTCTCAAGAGGATTTTGAAACCATCTCTACAAGTTTCCCCTTCTCCTTCTACGGGCTTGAAAGAGACCGGTAAGGCTTTAACCTTTGGAAAGTTACTAAAAAGCTTTATTTAGGGTGTGATAACAACTTTTGGGGAGTCAGAACCATGAAGCTTATTGAGACCTCTCAACAAGTCATCTTGTATAAGGTGATTGAGTCTTTTCCAGAATCCTCTCCAAGACAAATTTCAGCAAACTCGGTCTGAGTCAGAAATTCAGCAAGCAGATGTGCTACCTTGGAGAGGATTCTCCATTGCCTGCAAAAAGGACCTAGATCTAAATAATTCAGGGTCAAGACTCACTGTGTCTTCTCTCTTTCTGCACAGTGAAGGAGCCTGGAGTCGGGAAGAGTTGGCGGAATACTTCATGCGAGCCTGTGCCATCGTCTCCAAACTTGGTCTTGGCTACCTGCATGATTTCCACGAAGCCACCTTCAAGAAGCCCACTTTCTGTGACAGCTGTAATGGTTTTGTAAGTTTACAATTCCTTTCCCTCCTTTGCCATCAAAATGCCCAGTTTCCAGCATGAAAGCAATGGCATCTCCTAGAATGCAGTGGACATTATGCTGCTAGGATCCAATTCTTGTGGTTGGCCTTAAAGCTATCATTTTTAAAAGTGTCCTTGCTCTTGCGTTTGCCCAGAAGTAACTGGAGGTGGCCAATGGCAAAATGACTGAAACTACCATATATACTTGAGTATAAGCAGAGTTTTTCAGCCCTTCTTTAGGCTGAAAAAGCCTCCCTCGAGTCAAAGTTATTTATTATTTTACTGTGTTGTTATTATTATTACATGCATTATTGTTCTCTATTTATTATAGTTATTGTTACATTTATTATTTTCCTCTATTATTGTTATTATTACATTTATTATTTTACTCTATTATTATTATTACATTCATTTTTTCCTCTACTATTGTTATCATTACATTTCTATTATTTTACTCTATTATTATTATTACATTTATTATTTTCTCTATTTATTCTTATTACATGTATTACTTGTCTCTGTTATTGTTATTAAATTGATTCTTTTACTCTAATATTACATTTACATTACCCTATCTATTGTTATTACATTTATTATTTTACTCTATTTATTATTATTATATTTATTATTTGTCTCTGTTGTTATTACATTTAATATTTTACTCTAATATGATTACATTTTCATTACTTTACTCCATTTATTATTGATACTAAATTTATTGTTTTACTCTATTTATTATTATATTACATTTACATTACTTTACCCTATTTATTGTTATTATTACATTTATTATTTTACTCTATTATTACATTTATTATTTTTCTCTTATTATTATTACATGTACATTACTTTATTATTATATTTATTATTTTACTCTATTTTTATTATTACATTCATTTTTCCTCTACTACTGTTATTATTACATTTTGATTATTTTACTCTATTATTATTTTTATTAAGTTTATCTTACTCTATTTATTATTACATTTATTATTTGTCTCTCTTATTGTTATTACATTTAATATTTTACTCTAATATTATTATTACATTTACATCACTTTATGTATTATTATTAAATATATTATTTTACTCTATTATTATTACATTTACATTACTTTACCCTATTTATTTTTATTATTACATTTATTATTTCACTCTATTATTGTTGTTATTACTACATTTATTATTTTACTCTATTATTATTACATTTATTATTTTCTCTTATTATTATTGCATGTACATTACTTTATTATTATTATATTTATTATTTTACTCTAGTATTATTATTATTATTGTTATTACATTTCAATTATTTTACTCTAGTATTATTATTTTTATTACATTTATTATTTTACTATTTTTATTATTATTGGAAGGATACATAAACACATTTATATTGAAGAAGATTAGAATAATGGTTTAATCAAAGTTGGGAAGTCTTAACTTAAATTACAGTTTTATGTAAATATTCAAAAATATTTAACCTACTGATGCCTCAATTAATTTAATTTTATTGGTATTTATTTTTAAATTGACCAGTAGCTGCTGCATTTCCTCGGCTTATACTCAAATCAATACGTTTCCCCAGTTTTTTGTGGTAAAATTAGGTGCCTCGTCTTATATTCGGGTTGGTTTATACTTGAGTATATACGGTAATACATGGGTTCTTCTCCCATTTTTTTTCTAGCTCTGGGGAGTCTCCAAGCAGGGATATCGATGTCGAGGTAAGCACGCCCTCTACTGGAAACGAAAGAGTGGTGTAGACAGGAATCCAATACTTCCAAATAAATCTGCATATTGCAAAGCCTATATTATTTACTATATCCATATGCAAGTCATTTGTGGCATGCTTTTGCATGGGGAAGAAAAATAACACCTTTTGTGTTGAATAATAATAATAAACAATGGGGACTCGGGGCAGTTTACATGAGGCTAAGTTTAGACCCAGACTTTGATGTAGTTTGGAGGAGGACAGGGGCACAAACCTGCTTATCTTCCAATGCAATCAGATTTTTCTTTTGTTTGCTTGCAGACTGTGGCATGATCTGTCACAAGCAATGCAAAGACCAGGTGGAAGTCGAATGCCAGCGGCGCCTCCACTCCTGCACCTCTAACGGCACCACGCCACGCGCTGCCACACCAGCAGCCACCTCGACGCATCCCTCTTGCTCTGGTAACGAGTTCACAGGCAAAGATAATAAGAATAAGAATAAGAATAATAACACTTTATTTGTACCCCGCTACCATCTCCCCGGAGGAGCTCCCGGTGGCGCAGTGGGTTAAAGCACTGAGCTGCTGAGCTTGTTGATCGAAAGGTCGCAGGTTCGATTCCGGGTAGCGGCGTGAGCTTCCGCTGTCAGCCCTAGCTTCTGCCAACCTAGCAGTTCGAAAACATGCAACTGTGAGTAGATCAATAGGTACCGCTCCGGCGGGAAGGTAACAGCGCTCCATGCAGTCATGCCGGCCACATGACCTTGGAGGTGTCTACGGACAACGCTGGCTCTTCGGCTTAGAAATGGAGATGAGCACCACACCCCAGAGTCAGACATGACTGGACTTAATGTCAGGGGACTACCTTTACTTTTACCTTACCATCTCCCCAAGGGACTCGGTGCGGCTTACATGAGGCCGAGCCCAAACACAACAATACAAGCAATAATAACAACAATACAAGCAATTAAAAAGCATAGACAAGAAAATACACAACATTATCAATAAAAACATAATTAGAAACAGTGGGAAGGCCAAATGTAGAGTTAAAAATGGAAATAATGCTGGGACATGAACGAAGGCTGTATTAGAAGGCGGTATTTCACACATAATAATACTAATAATAATACTAATAATAATAATAATACTTTATTTGTACCCTGCTACCATCTCCCCAAGGAACTCGGTGCGGCTTACATGAGGCCGAGGCCGAACACAACCATACAAGCAATAATCACAACAATACAAGTAATTAAAATAAAAACATATAACACATAACATTATCAATAAGACAACATACAATTAAAAACTGTGGGAAGGCCAGATGTAAAATTAAAATTAGAAATAGTGCTGAACGTGGATGAAAAGTGATAGTAGCGTTTGTGGAAAGACATACGAGCAGACCTAAAAAATGTAAAGTGCTTAGAGAGACAAAGTGCTATGGGATCGTTAATCCGGGAAGGCACATTGGAACAGCCACGTCTTCAAGCTCCTCCTGAAGACTGCCAGAGTTGGAGCCTGTCTGATGTCTTTAGGGAGTGAGTTCCAGAGTCGAGGGGCCACCACCGGAAAGGCCCTCTCTCTCGTCCCCACCAGTCTCCAGGTTGGGACTATAGTTAGGACACATCTGAGAAGCCTGCATTATCTGATGAACAGCAGGAATGAAGGAAAAGGCCCTGAAATGGTAGCATTTCCAGATAGGACAGAAAGAATGCCTAAAAAGCAAAAAACAGCCCTTCACATGTTGGACTAGAACTCCCATTAGTCCTAGCTACTGTGAAAGATTGCTGGAAGTTGCAGTTTGACTTCTAGAAGGCTGCATTTTACACATACGCCACAAGAAAGAATTTGAATCATTAACTTCTGTTTTGTAAAAAACAGTCCTTTCCCAGTTGGTTCTCTGTCCAACACTACCACTAATGCCTCCTAGGCCTGAGTAATATGTAGAGCAGTGGTTCTCAACCTCTGGGTCCCCAAATCCTCCAGAAATCCTAACAGCTAGCAAATTGGCTGGGATTTCTGGGAATTGTAGGCCAAAAACATCTGGGGACCACTGATCTAGAGGCTGCAATGTCCCCCTATGGCAGCGGTTCTCAAGCCTCCTAATACTGCAACACCTTATTTATTTATTTACAGTATTTATATTCCACCTTTCTCACCCCACAGGGGACTCAGGGCAGATTACAATGTACATATACTGTACATAGTAAACATTCAATGCCATAGACACACAACATATATGGACAGACACAGAGGCAATTTAACATTCCAGCTTTTCATGAGGGTATTCTGGCCACCAGTGGAGCTGTTGCTTCATCGTCCATTTGTGACACTGATGAAGTACTTCCTCATTCTTTGCAGGCTTGCTGGAGATTTTTATGGCATCGTAAATTAGTTAAATTAGCCTCCCTGTGTAGGCAGTACCTAAATTTCCTACTTGACAGATGCAACTGTAAGCAAACAGTATTGTGGCGTCGTCCCCCCCCCCTCCCCCAACCAATCACTGATATATATTTTCTGTTCATCGTGGGAGTTCTGTGTGCCAAGTTTGGTTCAATTCCTTCCTTAGTGGAGTTCAAAATGCTCTTTGATTGTAGGTGAACTACAAATCCTAGCAACTACAACTCCCAAGTGACAAAATCAACCCCCCCCCCTCCCAACTCCACCAGTATTTAAACTCAGGCGTATTGGGTATTTGAGCCAAATTTGGTCCAGTGAATGAAAATACATCCTGCCTACCAGATATTTACATTATGATTCATAACAGTAGCAAACCACTGAACTAGACAAAAAAGCTGCCTCTTTGCTGTGGCCTCAGAGCATTTGAACCCACAAAAGGCAATAGGAAGTACCCCAATTCAAGGTTTAAATCATGCCCTATTTTCTCTCCACCATTGCACTTTAGGGACAGAGGAAGAGGCGTTTCTCTTCCCACCAAGACAGGAACAGAGCAGGAGCCCCTTCACTGTGTCACCAAGGGCCACTGGAAGCCACCGAATGAAGCACGCCAGCACCCAAACCGAGGCCACCAGCCCTGAGACTGGGAGGAGAGAGGAGTCACCCACAGCAGCAAATGACCACAGCAGGAGTCAACACCAGCTAATGGAAAAGCTGAAGGAGTTGGAAAGGGTGAGAATGTCTATACACTTCACAATAGGAGGGTTGGGTTGCTGTGAGTTTTCCAGCTGTATGGCTATGTTCCAGAAGCATTCCCTCCTGATGTTTCACCCACATCTATGGCAGGCCTTCTCAGAGGCTGTGGGATATATTGGAAACTAGACAAGAGAGGTTTATATATCTGTGGAAGGTCCAGTGTGGGAGAAACTCTTGTCCATTGGAGGCAAGTGTGAATGTTGCAATTAATCACATTGATTATCATTGAATGGCCTTGCAGCTTCATAGCCTGGCTTATTCCTGCCTGGGGGAATCCTGCCTGGGGGAAAGCATCACCTCAACATCTTTAAACTTACTTGCCCAACAACGCACAGTACTCACATCAACACAATCACCATAAACAGCTTGATGAATCTCCTTTGGGGTGACACCTTCTGCTCTCAAGAATTCAATGACTGCACGTTGCTTAAGTCGCATTGACCAACTCTCTGCACAAGGTTCCGTACTTCGCACTTTAACAACATAATCGTTCAATGCTAAGGCTTCCAACAAAAAAGGAACTGTAGAGGAGAGTCTACTGAACAAGCTAGTACCTACTGCACACCAGTACTGCCATCTGTTAAGGAGTTACGAAGGTGGAGGCATTACTTTTAATTCAACCCTCGTAGCTAAATAATACAATTGCACTATTTACAAGAACAAGGTTTCCATAAAACAAAGAACATACTTTATACTTCCTTCTTTGCTTCCATGCTGGGCTTTTTTCTCATGCAGATAAACAGCTTCGCTCTCATAGAGCCTCCTCTCACACACAGTAGCCTTCACACTGCAGCTTCACACACGATGGCCTTCAACCCCTCACCAAAGCATCACACAACAGGCTTTCCTCAAACTGAGGTCTACTAACACTAAAGCCTTCTCATACTGAGGTGTCTCACAGACTGAGGCCTCCCTCACACTGAGGCAAACTAACACTGAGGCCTTCTCACACTGAGGCCTACTAACATACTGAGGCCCTTTTCTCACAGAGCCTCCTCTCACACCAAAGTTACACAGTAGCTTAACACAGGAGCTTTATACACACAGCAGCCTTCACACTGCAGTTTCACACACGATGGCCTTCAACCTCTCACCGAAGCTTCTCACAACAGGCTTTTCTCAAACTGAGGTCTACTAACACTGAGGCCTTCTCGTACTGAGGTGTCTCATGGACTGAGGCCTCCCTCACACTGTGAGGCGAACTAACACTGAGGCCTTCTCACACTGAGGCCTACTAACATACTGAGGCCCTTCTCCCACAGAGCCTCCCCTCACACCAAAGTTACACAGTAGCTTAACACAGGAGCTTTGTACACACAGCAGCCTTCACACTGCAGCTTCACACACGATGGCCTTCAACCCCTCACCGAAGCAGCACACAACAGGCTTTCCTCAAACTGAGGTCTACTAACACTGATGCCTTCTCGTACTGAGGTTTCTCATGGACTGAGGCCTCCCTCACACTGAGGCAAACTAACACTGAGGCATTCTCACACTGAGGCCTCTCAAAGATTGAGGCAAACTAACACTGAGGGCTCTCAAAGATTGAGGCCTACTAACACTGAGGCCTTCTCACACTGAGGGCTCTCAAAGATTGAGGCAAACTAACACTGAGGCCTTCTCACACTGAGGGCTCTCAAAGATTGAGGCAAACTAACACTGAGGCCTTCTCACACTGAGGGCTCTCAAAGATTGAGGCAAACTAATACTGAGGCCTTCTCATACTGAGGCCTACTAACACACTGAGGACTTTCTCCCACAGAGGCCTCTCACAGACTGAGGGCAACTAAGCTGCAGGCACACCTGCTTATATTGAACTGCAGCTTTTGCTGAATCATTGCTTCCAATTAACCCTTTCAGTGCTTGACTCACATTTTTGCAATTAAAAATACCTAGTTAATTTTTTAATATTTCTGGCATGTCTTGCAGGAAAGGGACAAACTCATCCTGGCAAACCAGCAGCTCCAAAAGTGCAACTCACAGCTGGAAGCAGAGAACAGCCGGCTGCTGAAAGAAGGCGCAACCAGCCTTCCCTCCCTCGCTTGTTGGAAGGCCTGGGCAGCCTGCAACTACAGTCCTCCCAAGCCAAACTGAACAAGAGGAGAGACAACGTGAAAGGTTAAACCCCTGTGCCGGCAGGACTGAAGACCGACAGGTTGCTGGTTCAAATCCGGGGAGAGGCGGATGAGCTCCCTCTACCAGCTCCAGCTCCTCATACGGGGACATGAGAGAAGCCTCCCACAAGGATGATAAAAACATCAAATCACCCAGGCGTCCCCTGGGCAACGTCCTTGCAGATGGCCAATTCTCTCACACCAGAAGCGACTTGCAGTTTCTCAAGTCTCTACTGACACGACAAAAAAAAATCTTATTTAAAAACATGTAAAAAATGGGGTTGGGGCCCCCAGAACGGACTAATAGCATTTCCGCATTTTGCTTTGAGATAAGAGCATTTTTGTCAAGAGCTGTCACATTAAACTCTTATGTGTGTGTCTATGTTTATCAATGTAATTTAGTAATTTATTGTATTTTTACGTTCATTTGTTTTGGAATTTGTTGTACTCCACCTCAATCCATCAGTAGAGGTGGGTAATAAATAGAAATTATTATTATTATTTGAAACACATTATTATTATTATTATTATTATTATTATTATTATTATTATTAAGAACACGAAGGAGTCAGTGAAAGTGGGAACAGCCTTGGAAATGTATTTATTTTTAATCTATAAAATGTATAGTATAGTAGAGTATGGTTGGGAGTCAGCTGCATTAAAATCACTACTGACCAACAGGTCATGAGTTCGAAGCCAGCCCAGGTCGGAGGAAGCTCCCGACCATTTGTCTAGCTTGCTGTCAACCTTTGTTGCCCGAAAGACAATTGCAACTGGGCACCACAATTCAAGAGAGATATTGACAAGCTGGAATGTGTCCAGAGGAGGGCGACTAAAATGATCAAGGGTCTGGAGAACAAGCCCTATGAGGAGCAGCTTAAAGAGCTGGGCATGTTTAGCCTGAAGAAGAGAAGGCTGAGAGGAGATATGATAGCCATGTATAAATATGTGAGAGGAAGTCACAGGGAGGAGGGAGCAAGCTTGTTTTCTGCTTCCTTGGAGACTAGGACGCGGAACAATGGCTTCAAACTACAAGAAAGGAGATTCCATCTGAACATGAGGAAGAACTTCCTGACTGTGAGAGCCGTTCAGCAGTGGAACTCTCTGCCCCGGAGTGTGGTGGAGGCCCCTTCTTTGGAAGCTTTTAAACAGAGGCTGGATGGCCATCTGTCAGGGGTGATTTGAATGCAATATTCCTGCTTCTTGGCAGAATGGGGTTGGACTGGATGGCCCATGAGGTCTCTTCCAACTCTTTGATTCTATGATTATTATTGTTGTTGTTTTCAACCATTCCCACTTTGGCATCACTTCCCCGACTGTGTTTGCACATGAGCACTCTGAACTCCACCAATGATGAAACTGGACCAAACTTGGCACTCAGAACCCCCATGACTAGCAAATAATACTGGAGGTCTTTGGGGGACATTCACCTTGATTTGGGGGAGTTGTAGTTCACCTGCATCCAAAGGGAACTGTGAACCCAAACACCAATGGATCTGGACCTTACTTAGGCGATCCCTCGTTGTCCAAGTACGATAATCCTCCAGGATGGGTCCGTAGGTGACTATGGAGCCCTATTCTTGATCTCTATCATCTCCCGCAGTGAGGGCATTGGTTTCCAGGTGGAAGGTGGTCCTGGTCGGGGTTGGCTTGACGCGCCTTCCTCTTGGCACGTTTCTCTCTTTCGCCCTCCATTCGTGCCTCTTCAAATTCTACAGCACTGATGGTCACAGCTGACCTCCAGCTGTTGCGCTCACAGGCCAGGACTTCCCAGTTCTCAGTGTCTATGCCCGAGTTTTTAAGGTTGCCTTTGAGCCCATCTTTCAATCTCTTTTCCTACCCGCCAACATTCCGTTTTCCATTCTTGAGTTCGGAGTCGAGTGGACCAAACTTGGCACACATACCTGATATGCCAAAATTTGAGGGGTTTGGAGTGAACTGATCTTCCTTTCTGGGAGTTATAGTTCACCCACAAGCAGAGAAACTGTGACTTTCACCGATGATGGATGTGGAGCATTTTGGTACACAGAATCCCCTTAACTAACACAACAACCTACTAGAGGGGTTTGAGGGGACTAACTCGCCATAATGGGACTTGTAGTTTACCCTATATAGCCAGAGAGCACACTGAACCCCACAGATGATGCATCTAGAGCAGTGGTTCTCAACCTTCCTAATGCCGTGACCCCTGAATACAGTCCCTCATGTTGTGGTGACCCCCAACCATAATATTGTTTTCATTGCTACTTCATAACAGCCATTTTACTACTGTTATAAATCATAATGTAAATAACTGATATGCAGGATGCATTTTCATTCACTGGACCAAACTGGGCACAAATACCCAATACACCCAAATGTGAATGCTCGTGGGGTTGGGGGAGGATTGATTTTGTAATTTGGGAGTTGTAGTTGCTGGGATTTATAGTTCACTTATAATCAAAGAGCATTCTGAACTCCACCAGCGATGGATTTGAACCAAACTTGGCTCCCATGATCCCATGATCAATGGAAAACACTGGAAGGGTTTGATGGGCATTGACCTTGAGTTTGGGAGTTGTAGTTCACCTATATCCAGAGAGCACTGTGGACTCATGCAATGGTGGATCTGGACCAAACTTGGCACGAATACTCAATACACCCAAATGTGAACACTGGTGGAGTCTGGGGAAAATAGATCTTGCTATTTGGGAGTTGTAATTGCTGGGATTTACAGTTCATTGCAATCAAATAACATTCTGAACTCCACCTACGATAGAATTGGCTCAAACTTCCGACATGGAATCCCCATGACCATCAGAAAATACAGTGTTTTCTTATGGTCTTTGGCGACCCCTCTGACACCCCCTTGCAACCCCCAGGTTGAGAAACACTGATCTAGAGCAAACTTGCCCAACATAAACAAACTTTTGTTTGTACTGATTGAGTTTTTCGGGGTTAACCTGGCATGATGTGAATTGTAGTCCACCCAAAACCTTATGCATTTGACAACCCCGACAACGCTGGGTACCCAAGCTAGTGTAAATCATAAAAACGACTACAGCTTGTGTCCTATGAAACATAAGACAGTCTGAATTCTTTTATTAAATACTGCTTCCACCAACTTGAAAAAGAAAAGTCTACCCGACATTGAAACCCGTTAAGCAAAAGTCCAAAACATTTGATTACAACTTCCTACATGCTTGTACATGTGTGGTATTAATTTTACCCTGAACAGGAATAATTGTACTCCATCCAATGGCTTTCTGTCCCTTTGAGTGCAACTTGTTATTATTTTTAAACAGAAAGTCAAATACTTAACAAATATTTAGGACCTTGGGTTCTTGTAGGTTTTTTTCGGGCTATATGGCCATGTTCTAGAGGCATTCTCTCCTGACGTTTTGCCTGCATCTATGGCAAGCATCCTCAGAGATTGTGAGTTCTCACAACCTCTGAGGATGCTTGCCATAGATGCAGGCGAAACATCAGGAGAGAATGCCTCTAGAACATGGTCATATAGCCCGAAAAAAACCTACAACAACCCAGTGATTCCGGCCATGAAAGCTTTCAACAATATATTAAGGATCTTCCCTCGTTTTGAAAGCAATTTGAGAAATACAATCCATATAGTACCAAACTATTCTGCTCGTAAGACAAACGTCTGGGTCCGGCAGCTGAAAGGCAAGCTAAAAGAAGGGGAGACTTATGCCCATCAAAGCCACAGGGCTGCCCTCTTAGTTGCGAGACTACAACAATGTCAAACTGATTTCAAAGTGGTATTGCCTCCACTGTGAGGAGAGACGACACAGAATCACCTCGGGGAAGCCTATATAACTGGATTCCTATTCAATGAGAACTGAAGGGAACCCAGAATCGGCTGCTCCCCTTTGTAGAGGTAACTTATCGAAGCCTCCAAACCGTGCTGGAAAAGGCTATTGTTTTCTTGTCATTTTTTCTTCTTCTTGCTCCGTTTGCCCCAACGCTGGTGCCCTCCTCCTCCTCCTCCTCCTCCTCCCTCTCGCCGCTTTTCCCAAATGGGCATCGGGGGCTCGATCTCGCCCGGGCGCCCACCACGGTCCGGCACATCACCAATCATCAGCACCTGCCAGGAGGAAAGACAGTGACAGTTTAGGAGCTGACCAGTGCAGGACAAAGAGGAGTTAAAGCCGGCATGGGCAAACTTGGGCCCTCCATGTGTTTTGGGCTTCAACTCCCACCATTCCTAATCAACTCAGGTCCTTTCCTTTTCCCTCTCAGCCGTATAAACCCAATTTTCCTAGTTTCCAACAGACCTCACAAACTCTGAGGATGCCTGCCATAGATGCAGGCGAAACGTCAGGAGGGAATGCTTCTGGAACATATCTCCTGAATATGCCATCAGCTGGACACCCCTCTCCCCAGCAACAACTGTCACTCTGGGCAAGAGCGAAGGGAGAGGGGGCCAGGGGACAGTTCCACCTTGTCTACACACACACACACCTTATCTGTGTGTGTGTGTGTATATATATAATTACAATACTTTATATATTACTATTATATATATTGCTATATAATATATATATATTATATATAATATTGTTATATATACTACTATATAATATAATGTTACTACTATATTAATATATTAAATAGACTCATAGAATAGAGTTAGAAGGGACTCTACCATGGTATTGGGGGAGAACAGACAGGAAGAAAGGAGAGAAGAAAGCAAGGAGGGGAAAAGGGAGGGAATGAAGGAGGGAAAGGGGGAAGAAAGGAAAGAGAAGGAGGGAGGGAAAGAAGGAAAGAGGGAAGGAAAGAGAGATGGAAGGAAGGAAAGAGAGAAGGAAGGAAGGAAAGAAAGAGGTACTGAAGGAAGGAAGAGAAAGTAGTAAGGAAAGAAAAAGGGAAGGAAAGGCAGGAAAGAGGCAAAGAAGGAAGGAAGGAGAAAAGGAAATAAAAAGTGAAAGAAGGAAGGAAACAGGGAGGGAAGAAAGGAGACAAAGGAAGAAGTAGAGAAAGGGGGAGGGAAGGAAGGAAAGAGAGAAGGAAGGATGAAACCAAAGAGTGAAAGAAGGAATGAAAGAAAGAGGTAGAGAAGGAAGAAAGGAGAGAAAGGGGAAGAAAAAGGGGGAAGGAATAGGTAGCCCATAGTAGTCCAGATATCTACCTCTACTTCGAAAATTCTTACTATAGGCCACAGCAACGCATGGCAGAGCACAGCTAGTGCAATATAATAATAATAATAATAATAATAATAATAACAACAACAACAATAACAATAACATGATATTATAATTATATATTTATATTACATGTAATATTGCTAATAATATTACGATATAGTGGTATGGTGCAATATAGGCATGTTTAATGCTGATATCGTACTATGCTAATAATATAATATATTGTATGTAATATATACCTTGTAAGCCACTTTGAGTCCCCTTCAGGGTGAGAAGGGCGATATATAAATATCGTAAAGAAATAAATAAACAAACATAGCTATACAGCCCGAAAAACTTACAACAACCCAGTCTGGAAGGAATGCTTCTGGGACATGTCCAGACAGCTTGGAAAACTCACAGCCATGAAAGCCTTCGAGTACACAATACCTTGTTTATTGCACAGCTGGTCTTGTCTCGCGAGGCTCCGCTGCTGGTCTTGATGATGCGCGAAAAGTCCTCCCTAGCCGCCAGCAATTGGGCAAGGGTGATCTGGGAGCTGTCCAGCAGAGACTGCCGCAAGGGCTTGAAGACGGCCGTCATGGCTGTTCGATGCTTCTATGGTACGGACAAAAGAAAGGAAAGAAAGGGCAATGCCAACGAGACAACAAGGGAGCTTTGGGGATGTTGCCAGGGCTGGGCTTTCTCTTCTTACCTCGGCCCTCTCAGACCAATGGAAAGACGCAACCGTGACATCGAGGCGGGTGGCCATCATCTGCTTCCGCTTCTGGTACTCCGCTTGCAGGGCTTTGTGGATGTTTGCCAACATCTCCTAGAGATTTGATTTGAGGTGGAAGGACAAAAAGGGCAAAGTGGATCAATCACAAACATACCCATCTATGGGGTCTTGGGGAAAGACAATCCATCCCAAACAATGTGTTGTCGAAGCCTTTCATGGCCAGAATCACTGGGTTGATGTGAGTTCTCCGGGCTGTGTGGCCATGTTCCGGAAGCATTCTCTTCTGACGTTTTGCCCACATCGATGGCAGGCATCCTCAGAGGTTGTGAAGTCTGTTGGAAACTAGGCATCCTCAGAGGTTGTGAGGTCTGTTAGAAACTGTTGGAAACATTCGCACTTGCCTCAAGCAGACAAGAGTCCTTTCTCCCACCTTGGGCATTCCACAGATTGATAAACCCCACTTGCCTAGTTTCCAACAGATCTCACAACCCCTGATACCTGAGGATGCCTGCCATAGATGTGGGGGAAACGTCAGGAGAGAATGCTTCTGGAACATGGCTATACAGCCGCAAAACTCGCAGCAACCCAAATATCTAGCAGTTTATCTACAGAGCATCACAGGCAGTAGTGCGTCTTACCCATTCTGCGGAGGAAAGCGGGACCTTCAGGAGCGGCGCCATCTGCTGGTGCTCAGCTGGTAGTGTAGAAAGTGCCTCCAAGATCTAAGGAGTAGACCACAAGTTTAGCTGTCCAGGGAAGAGAAAAAGAAACAGGCCATTTGCACTTGCTGGTAGATCCAAAGCAAGGGAAGGCCAGACACAGAGAAGGACGAGGGGAAAACACACTCCTAACCTTCTATCCCAAGCACGGGCAAACATTGGCCCTTCAGTTGAAGCCCAAAACATCTGGAGAGCCGAAGTTTGCCCATGCCTGTTCTAGGGCTACACATGGATACATGCAAATCTATAGGTGAGATTAACATAACTGAAAAACCACTGGACGAATTGACACCAAATTTGGACACAAGACACCTATCAGGCCAACGAGTGACCATCATTCATAAAAATACTGAAAAACACAGCAGAAGAGACTTAAAACGCCAAAAAACAAAAAAATACATTACAACGCATGTGCAAAACCACATATATACACAAACACACATATATACACACATACACAAATACACACACACATATAAATATAACATATGTGTATAACATATACACATAATGTAAACATACAAAACACATATATACACACAGGGCCACAGCAATACATGGCAGGGGAGGCTAATATATATATACTAGCCGTTCCTTGCCACGCGTTGCTGTGGCCCACATGGGGGTTCTATGTGGAAGGTTTGGCCCAATTCTATCGTTGGTGGGGTTCAGAATGTTCTGTGATTATAGGTGAACTATAAATCCCAGCAACTACAACACCCAAATGTCAAGATTCCATTTTCCCCAAACTCCACCAGTGTTCACATTTGGGCATATTGAGTATTCGTGTAGAGTTTGTGGTCCAGACCCATCATTGTTTAAGTCCACAGTGATCTCTGGATGTAGGTGAACTACAACTCCAAAACCAAAGGACACTGTTGGTCATGGGAGTTCTGTGTGCCAAGTTTGGTTCAATTCCATCGTTGGTGGGGTTCAGAATGCTCTTGGTTGTAGGTGAACTATAAATCCCAGCAGCTACAACTCCCAAATGACAAAATCAATTTTTTTAGTGAAGGACATACATTGGGTTGTTAGGTGTCTTGTGTCCAAATTTGGTGTCAATTCGTCCAGTAGTTTTTGAGTTCTGTTAATCCCATAAACGAGAGAGCACTGTGGACTCAAACAATGATGGATCTGGACCAAACTTGGCACGAATACTCCATATGCCCAAATATGAACACAGATGAAGTTTGGGGAAATTAGGCATTCACCTTTGGGAGTTGTAGTTACTGGGATTTATAGTTCAACTACAACCAAAGAGCATTCTGAACCCCACCAATGACAGAATTGGGGCAAACTTCCTACACAGAACCCCCATGACCAACTGAAAATGCTTAATGTCATTCAGTCCAACTCCCTTCACCAGGGCAAGAAAACGTAATCAAAGCCCTCCTGACAAAGAGCCATCCAGCCATAGATATAGATAGACATATATGATTCACACACACACAGATATAGCATCCTAGATTTGAAAGGGACCCCCAAAAAAGTATAATGATGTGTTGCGTGTTCCAGAGTAGGCAAACCAGACAATCTCCACATCAACACTGACAAAGAAACAGCAAGAAATACTGTTTATCCATTGCATATATTAGAAACCAACACTTCCTCATTACTTTATTATCCAGATCACCAGACTGGGGCACAGCAACGCCTCGCAGGGGACGGCTAGTTGAATATATAACGTCCAGAGAGAGCAAGCCATTACGTCACACTGGTGGACCTACAGCATGACCCACTGTAACTCGCTGGCCATTGCTAGATCCTCCAGCATGACTCTATAGTCAACTTCTGGCAAAAGCATACCCTAGAATTGCCTGGAACCTCTAGAACAAAACTATGGCAAAACTATGGCACGTTGCCCACCCCACATCCGCCATTCATAATCAGAGGTTCGAACCTTGGACTCTATGTCAGTCATGAGCTGATGGATGGAGCAAGTCGGATCAGGTTCCTCCATTCCCAGGACCTTACAGATGTGGTGGAGCTCACACACGGCTTCGCCAGCTCTGTCTTCTTGCTCAGGTGAGTGGGCTGCTTTCCGTGCCTGGAGTCGGGCCGCAAGGAGCTCAGAGCTCAAGAAATCTGGAAATGGGTGGGATTAGGGGACAGGGAAGAGGATAGCTAACATTAACCTTTTATTATAATAATAATAATAATAATAACAACAACAACTTTATTTGTACCCCTCTACCATCTTTCCAAGGGACTTGGTGCGGCTTACATGAGGCCAAGCCCACAACACATCAATAAACAAAGACGATAACAAATAATCAATACAAAACAATTAAAATAAAACAAAATAAAAACTCAAAAACAAAAAATACACAATAAGCAATATCAATAACAATAATATGTTTATGTTTCCTTTCTTCTGTTTATATCTCATTGTGGACATTTTTTCCCAAATTGATTGGCAGGGAAAGATTAAAATCATTTAAAAAAATCAGTACCCAAAAATGAAGAGCATGCCAGTATCAGTTTATTTAACCCCATCTGTATTTCAGAATAAAATAAGAGCAAACATTAAAATTAAGTTACAGCTCTAAAGAAACACAAACACAGAGGTATAATGGTAATACTACCATTATACCTCTGATTAATAGTTGCCATCCGTATCCGTGCCCTGCTCACCCCACCAGCTCAATAGATATCTTGAGCAACGATTAATCGATTTGCCCCAAAGAAACGGGAAATTAATGTTTCCATTTGATGTTTTGTCTTATGTCTGTTATAACAGGCTGTGCTTTTTATTTAATTTGAATTTGTTAAGATATAATTCGCATTTATATGTTGGGTTGTATAAATTTTGCTAGTATGACTGTATTGTTGTTGTATTTGGGCATTGAATGTTTGCCTTTTATGTTTAGAATCTGCCCTGAGTCTCCTCAGGGAGATAGAGCGGAACATAAATAAATATTATTATTAATTATTATTATTATTTGAAACACAACAATATGAGTCCACAGCTGTGTTATGTAGTATATTGCTTACTGTATTACTGGGCTTGGCCCTATGTAAGCCACCCGAGTCTCCTTCGGAAGATGGTGGCAGGGTAAAAATAAATTTTATTATTATTATTATTATTTGAAACACAACAAGATGAGTCCACAGCAGACAAGACCACTCTGCTGGCTGTTGTATTGGATCACACATCGGACACTTCCCAAGTGTCTAGGACTGTGTGATGTATCAGCAAATAATGTGTGCAAATCCCAGTGGGGTGGCCTTCTGCAGCTGGCAGGTGGCAATTTTGTCAGTGCCGATTGTGTTTAAGTGCAAGCCAAGGTCTTGAGGCACTGCACCCAGTGTGCCGATCACCACTGGGACCACCTTGACTGGCTTGTGCCAGAGTCTTTGCAGTTTGATCTTTAAATCCTCATATCGTTATTATTATTATTATTATTATTATTATTATTATTATTATTATTATTATAAACACCACAAGATGAGTCCACAGCAGTCTGCTGGATGTTGTATTGTATCAAACGTCGGACACTTCCCAACTCTCTAGGTGATGTATCGGTGAATGATGCATGCAGATCCCAGTAAGGTGGCCTTCTGCAGCTGGCAAATGGTAATTTTGTCAGCGTTGATTGTGTTTAAGTGCAGTTCAAGGTCTTTAGGCACTGCACCCAGTGTGCCGATCACTACTGGGACCCCCTTGACTGGTTTGTGCCAGAGTCTTTGCAGTTAGATCATTTAAATCCTCATATCATGTCAGCTTTTCCAGTTGCTTCTCTTCAATCCTGCTGTCACCTGGGATTGCAACATCGACAATCCATACTTCATTTTTTAACATGATCATGAGGTCAAGAGTCTTGTGCTCCAAAACTCTGTCTGTCTGAATTCAGAAGTCCCAGAGTAGTTTGACATGTTCATTCTCTGTAACTTTTTCCGGCTTATGATCCCACCAGTTTTTTGTCGCAGGCAGGTATTTGTGGCACAAGGTCCAATGAATCATCTGAGCAACGGTGTTGTGCCTCTGCTTGGAGTCTATCTGTGAGATCTTCTTGCAGCAGCTGAGGATGTGATCTATTGTTTCATCTGCTTCCTTGCAGAGTCCACATCTGAGATCTGTTGCCGACTTTTCAATTCTGGCTTTGATGATGATGATGATTATTATTATTATCAAAACATAATTATAATAAATAAATAAATATAATGATAATAATTATCATTATCATTATTATATGTTTTAATTACACGATTTTAAAGTATATGTTATTTTTATATGTACTTAAGGCATAAAATTGTACCTTTGCTTATTATCATAATTAAAACATAATTATAATAAATAAATAAATATAATGATAATAATAATTATTATCATTATTATTATTATATGTTTTAATTACATGATTTTAAAGTATATGTTATTTTTATATGCACTTAAGGCATCAAATTGTGCCTTTGCCGTGAGCCGCTCTGAGTCCCCTTTGGGGTGAGAAGGGCGAGATATAAATATAGTAAATAAATAAATAAATATTATATGTCAGTGTAGAGCAGGCCCAAGACAAGGAATATTCAGAGGTAGGTTTGCCAGTTGCTTCATCTTAAGCATACCCTTATTTGTTGGCAGGTATTTGTTGGTAGTCTCTCATCAACGTACTAACAAAGGCTGATCCTGCTTAGATTCCAAGATCAGGATGGATCTGGTGCCTGTTTTACTTTTTGTAAGTTGCCTCGAGTCCCTGACTTGGGAGAAAGACAGGATATAAAAGAATGATGATACCAAGAAGATGAAAAAAGGAGAAAAGCAGCAGCAGCAATTCTATTTATTTACAGTATTTATATTCCGCCCTTCTCACTCCTCAGGGGACTCAGGGCGGATTACAATGTACACATATATGGCAAACATTCAATGCCAAAGACACACAACAGATATAGACAGACAGTCAGAGGCTATTTAACTTTTCTGGCCACCAGGGGAGCTGTCGTTTTCATCGTCCATCTGCGACACTGATGAAGTACTTCCGCATTCCCCGCATGCTTTTGCTGGAGTCTTTTTTATGGCCTCGTAAATTAGTTAAATTACCCTCGCCACACATAGGTGGTACCTAATTTTCCTACTTGACAGATGCAACTGTCTTTCGGGTTGCAAAGGTCGACAACAAGCTTCACAATTGGTCGGAAGCTCACTCCGACCTGGGCTGGCTTCGAACTCATGACCTTTTGGTCAGAAGTGATCTTAATGCAGCTGACACTCAGCCAGCTGCGCCACAGTCTTAGTCAGTTCAAATCTTGGGAGTGTCTTAATTCTAATTGCGTCTTGTCTGGACTTACACAGCAGCTGGAGGCAATTCTCTGGAGTACCGAGTCTGGCTGTGACATCCCCTTTGGTCAGTGAGGGATAAGGGCAGTGGAGCTCGTTCAGGAGACCGCTCACTTCAATCTGGAACGTCTCTGCATCCTCAGGGCCTGAAAGAAACCAACCACTCGTAAACATCTTCACATCAGGCTTGGCATTTATTCCCTAACTGAGGCCCTTATACATTTTGAACATCATCACTCAGTTTGAGGAAAGAACAGGAGCTTGTGGGTTACAGAACATGAGAGAATGTACCTGCCTTCTTCGGGTCTTCCATAGTTTTATGATATCCCTGTGAATTTCATACAGTTTCCTTAGACATTTTTTTTTCATGTCTGCAAGGACATTGCCCAGGGGACACCCAGATGTTTTGATGTTTTACCATCCTTGTGGGAGGCTTCTCTCATGTCCCTGCATGGGGAGCTGGAGCTGACAGAGGGAGCTCATCTGCGCTCTCTCTAGATTCAAATCTCCGACCTGTTGGTCTTCAGTCCTGCTGGCACAAGGGTTTAATCCACTGTGCCACCGAGGGCTCCTCCTTAGGCAAGGAAGACTCAGTAAAGGAATATAACTTACAACATCTGGTATTAGAATAGGGTTGGACTGGATGGCTCTTAGGGCCACTTCCAACTGTAGGATTCTAGTTCAAATTGCAAAGTGCGTGCACCTACCCAGCATTGCCTTGTAAAAATGCTCCCTCTTCCTTATAACACCCTTTCACATATTTATACATGGCTATTATGTTTCTTTAAGATGCTCCTTCTTGAATTGAGGTGCTCAGATGAGGTTTGACCAAAGCCTTTAAATGCCATCTATACAATATTTGAATTATGTGCACTTTTTTTGATATAGAGTCTCTTAAACAGATATATCTGAGGGATGAAACTTATTTATTTTTTATTTATTTGGGGTTCTTGTACCCCGTCCTTCTCACCCCGAAGGGGACCCAGGGCGGCTTACAGCTGCAAGGCGCACTTAGACGCCTGCTACACAAACAATCATCACAAAAAATATAACAGTACAAATTCCCACAATTCAACATTATCCAATAAAATCAGTAAAATGATAAAATCAGTAAAAACAATACAAACCTGGATCTTCCTCCTACCCATCAGTGTACAATTAACTCAAAGATCTGTTTTGGTTCCATTTCGACAATCCTGCCGATCTTACACATCTGATTGTCTTATTTGGTTGTCATTGTCTAATTGCCTGGTTGCCCAAAGGCCTGGTTCCACAGCCATGTCTTCACCCTCCTCCTGAAGGAGAGGAGGGTTGGTGCTGTTCTGATTTCCCCCGGGAGTGAATTCCACAGGTGGGGGGCCACCACTGAGAAGGCTCTGCTTCTCGTCCCCACCAGCCTCACTTGTGAGAGTAGTGGGGTCGAGAGCAGGGCCTCCCCAGATGATCTCAAACTCCGAGGTGGGACGTAGAGGGAGATACGTTCGGACAGATACACTGGACCAGAACCGTATAGGGTTTTGTAGGTTAAGACCAGCACCTTGAATTGTGCTCGGAATTGAACCGGCAGCCAGTGGAGCTGGCACAACAGGGGGGTGGTATGCTCCCTGTATGTCGCTCCGGTGAGCAATCTGGCTGCCGCACGCTGGACTAGTTGGAGTTTCCGAACAGTCTTCAAGGGCAACCCCACGTATCCAAATCCATGAGTGGTAACTTTAGAAACTAAGCAGAGTCAACCCTGGTTAGTAATTAGATTACTATTGTGGTATACCACAATTCTGGGGACCACAATTGAAGAGGGAGATTGACAAGCTGGAATGTGTCCAGAAGAGGGCAACTAAAATGATCAAGGATCTGGAGAACTAGCCCTATGAGGAGTGGCTTAAAGAGCTGGGCATGTTTAGCCTGAAGAAGAGAAGGCTGAGAGGAGACATGATGAGGGCCATGTATAAATATGTGAGAGGAAGTCACAAAGAGGAGGGAGCAAGCTTATTTTCTGCTGCCCTGGAGACTAGGACATGGAACATTGGCTTCAAACTACAAGAAAGGAGATTCCATCTGAACATGAGGAAGAACTTCCTGACTGTGAGATCCGTTCAGCAGTGGAACTCTCTGCCCTGCAGTGTGGTGGAGGCTCCTTCTTTGGAGGCTTTGAAACAGAGGCTGGATGGCCATCTGTCAGGGGTGCTTTGAATGCAATTTTCCTGCTTCTTGGCAGAATGGGGTTGGACTGGATGGCCCATGAGATCTCTTCCAACTCTTGGATTCTATGGTAGACAGTCTAGAAAAATGTCAAATGATTTCTCGGGGAGGATTGTTTTCATCCAAGGAAATATTTCATTCTATCTATTTCCTTCATTTGAGATCTAGAAGCCGCAATGATGCAATGAGTTAAACCCTTGTGCTGGGTGAATTGCTGACCTGAAGGTTGGTGGTTTGAAGATGTGGGATGGGGTGAGCTCTTGTCTGTCAGCTCCAGCTTCCCATGTGGGGACATGAGAGAAGCCTCCCACAGGATGGTAACACATCTGGGCATTCCCTGGGCAACATCTCTGCAGATGGCCAATTCTCTCATACCACAAGAGACTTGCAGTTTCCTAAGTCACTTCTGACACAATAAAAATGTCTGGCTTCCTACCTTGAGTAGGATTCACATCCTCTTCCAGCGGGCAAAAGAGGCGGAGCTCTGAGACCAGCCAAGAGCAGAGTGCTGTGAACTGTGGACTGGAGACACCTCCTTCCGCCACTTGGGCAAAGGCTTCCATGGAGAGGCACCTGGGAGCAAAGGGCAAAGAAGGCACACCATTCGATGGAAACATCATTATAGACAGTCCACGAGTTGCAAACAAGCTTCCGGGACAGGGCAATAAAGCAGCAAGAGGAAATATTACCAGGCCAATTAGATTTGATGTGGATGACTAGGACGGTTTTAAATTGTTTATTTTAATATTTTGATAAATGTTTTAGCACCCGGACTGTGGTGCAGCTGGCTGGGTGTCAGCTGCATTAAGATCACTACTGACCAAATATCATGAGTTTGAAGCTAGCCTGGGTCAGAGTGAGCTTCCGGCCAATTTGTGTAGCTTGTTGTCGACCTTTGCAACCCAAAAGACAGTTGCATCTGTCAAGTAGGAGATGTAGGTACCACCTATGTGTGGGGAGGCTAATCTAACAAATTTACAAGGCCATAAATATCTCCAGCAAAAGCATGCGAGGAATGCGGAAAGTACTTCATCAGTGTCGCAGATGGATGGTGAAGCGACAGCTCCCCTGGTGGCCAGAAAATCAGAATGTTAAATAGCCTCTGACTGTCTGTCTATATGTGTTGTGTGTCTATGGCATTGAATGTTTGCCATGTATGTGTACATTGTAATCCACCCTGAGGCCCCTGCGGGGTGAGAAGGGCGGAATATAAATACTGTAAAGAAATAAATATAAGAATTTGTGTCCCGGCATGGAATGTTTGCCGTATATATGCTGTGCTCCACCCTGAGTCCCTTCGGAGAAGGGTGGAATATAAATGTTTTAAATAAACAAATACAAATGACTCATTGTTAAGAGCAGAGGTGAGACAATAGGAAGTGAGAGAAATCTACCCCTCAGGAGGGAAATCCACTTTAGTGCCTCACATATAGAACGATAATAACATACAATTATCGATTAAATAATAAAACCCAACATCATTTAACCTTAAACCATGGAATTAAAAACATCTCAATATAAACATTAAAATCACACAATCCTGATCTTGGCCACAATCTGTTATCTGAGATGACCTGTTCCTATGACTGTTGTTTTTCATTTAGTGATGGTAGTCTAATGGTAAACTACATTCTACAACCCAAGGATGGCATCCTTGAAGTGACTAGATTGGCCTTGAAGGAGCTGGGGGTGGTGACGGCCGACAGGGAGCTCTGGCGTGGACTGGTCCATGAGGTCACGAAGAGTCAGAAACGACTGAACGAATTAACAACAACACAACCCAAATACATTGTATTGTCACTGAAAAGATGTCTCTACTGAAGCTTTGTCACCAAAGCTTTGTCAAGGGGAAACCTTTACCTTCACCAAACTCTGGTTTTGGACTTCACTTCCCAGAATCCCTGATCCTTGGCCAAGACAGCTGAGGCTTCTGGAAGTTGATGTCTAAAAAAAATCTAGACTTTGGGAATTACTTTAGTAAGAGATACCTGACAACCCTATATATTACTTTATTTATTTGTTTTTTTGTTTACAGCATTTATATGCCGCCCTTCTCAGAGCGGCTTCGAAGACATATTTTCATACAATATATGATATTATTAAAAAGGTAAAAGTTGTCCCCTGACATTAAGTCCAGTCATGTCTGACTCTGGGGTGTGGTGCTCATCTCCATTTCTAAGTCGAAGAGCCGGCGTTGTCCATAGACACCTCCAAGGTCATGTGGCCGGCATGACTGCATGGAGCGCTGTTACCTTCCCGCCGGAGTGGTACCTATTGATCTACTCACATTTTCATGTTTTTGAACTGCTAGGTTGGCAGAAGCTAGGGCTGACAGTGGAAGCTCACGCTGCTCCCCGGAATCGAACCTGCGACCATTCGGTCAACAAGCTCAGCAGCTCAGCACTTTAACCCACTGCGCCACCGGCGCATAGTACAATATAGTAGTACAATTAGCATAACATAGTACAATTATTTATTTATTTATTTACTTTATTTGTATATCGCTGTTCTCAGCCCTTAGGCGACTCACAGCGGTTAACAACAAGAACAGCAAAAATTCAATGCTACCATGACACAGTATAAAAAACAGTTAACATCATAACATATTATAGAAAAGTATACAATTAACAACAATATACAATTAACACCAATAGCCATTCACTAGCGTCTCATCACTAAAAACATGATCCAGATCCATTATCCGTTGTTCCATTCCTATGTTCCTTACATTCATTGCACTGACTATTCGAACGCCTGCTCAAACAACCAGGTTTTCACTTTTTTGCGGAATACCATTAATGATGGAGCTAGTCTAATGTCCGTGGGAAGGGCGTTCCACAGCCGCGGGGCATTCCACAGCCGTGGGGCCACCACCGAGAAGGCCCTATCTCTCGTCCCCGCCAGTACAATTAACATAGTACAATATCAGTATTATATATTACTATAGTGCACTATACCATTATATTGTAATATTATTAGGAATATTACATGTAATGTAAATATATAATTCTAATAATAATATTGTATTATTATTACTAGTATTATATTGTATTACATTATAGTATTATAAATGTTATATGTATATACAATATACTATATTATATTATTATACATTATATATATTATATTGTATTATATTATATTATTATATATACTATATTATATTATTATACATTATATTATATATATTATATTATATTGTATTATATTATATTATATATATTATATTATATTGTATTATATTATATTATTATATATACTATATTATGTCTATACATTATAATATTATAAATATTATATGTATATACAATATATTATATTATTATACATTATATTATATATATATTATATTATATTGTATTATATACTATATTATATTATTATACATTATAATATTATAAATATTATATGTATATACAATATACTATGTTATAGTATTATACATTATATTATATATATTATATTGTATTGTATTATATTATTATATATACTATATTATATTATTATACATTATAATATTATAAATATTATATGTATATAGAATATACTATATTATATTATTAGTAAAGACATCCCCTTTTGGTATAGGGTCAGGGAGCCCCTAATTCCCCCCCAAAAATAATAATTGCATCACCTGCTCCCTTCCTTACCTTTCTCCTCCATTCCCCTCCATGGTCCCTGTGTAACTCAATCACACTTCCTGGTTTCCAAACGCGCATGCGCCACAGAAAGAACAACTCCTGCAACTCCTTGACTCCCCCCGCCCTCAAAGCGGGAGGGCCTTTTTCATTGGTCCTAACTTCACCCAATGAGAGGCTTCCCTGGTGGAGTTTCTGCTCCTCACTCACGCATGCGCACTCGAAAAGGTTCTTCACCTCACAGAGCCTCGGGTTGGCTGGATGCTCTCATAGCAACAAGGAACTCGCTGTCATCTTTGGCCGACCAATGAGGAGCGCCCTCTTGTATTACAGTGTAGTTTTTAGCCAATCAAGGCCCACAGTTACCTGTTTTCCATGGCAACCGGACACCTTGCTGTCCAATAAGAATTCCGCTCGGATTTCTGCTTGTCAAACAAGCGGGGGCGGCTGCTGTGTAGAAACTTTCTCCTCTCACGCCGGCCTGCTAATCACACGGCACGATTATAGCGCTATTATTCTACCCTAATTGCCATGTATGTTCTTGAAAAGGCCCAGATGGGTTTGTCCCACAAAGGCTCCTCCACGGCTGGATGGATCTGGACCAAACATGGCAGACAAACCCTTCAAGTAGGAGGGTTGAATGAAAAGTAATGCCTCCACCTTTGTCAGCCATCTACACAAATGACCAGCCACTGCCAGAAGGGACAGAGAGCTTCATCTATGCTGATGATCGTGCCATTACTGCTCAAGCAGGGAGCTTTGAGATGGTAGAACAGAAGCTCTCCGAAGCTCTAGGTGTTCTTCCTACCTATTACAGGGAAAACCAACTGATCCCTAACCCATCTAAAACACAGACATGTGCCTTTCATCCTAAGAACAGACAAGCATCCCAAGCTCTGAGGATCACCTGGGACGGAATCCCACTGGAGACTGCAGCACACCCAAACACCTGGGAGTCACCCTGGACCGTGCTCTGACCTACAAGAAGCACTGCCTGAACATCAAGCAAAAAGTGGGCGCTAGAAACAACATCATACGAAAGCTGACTGGCACAACCTGGGGATCACAACCAGACACAGTGAAGACATCTGCCCTTGCGCTATGCTACTCTGCTGCTGAGTATGAATGCCCAGTGTGGAACACATCTCACCACACTAAAACAGTAGATGTGGCTCTTAATGAGACATGCCGCATTATCACAGGGTGTCTGCGCCCTACACCACTGGAGAAATAACACTGCTTAGCCGGTATTGCACCACCTGACATCTGCCGGGAAGTAGCAGCCAATAGTGAAAGGACCAAGGCAGAGACATCTCTGTCCCACCCCCTGTTTGTGTATCAGCCAACACGCCAATGACTTAAATCAAGAAATAGTTTTCTAAGATCTATAGAGACACTTGCTGGAACACCTCAGCAAGCAAGAGTCCAAAAGTGGCAGGCTCAAACCCAGAACCTCAATCAATGGCTGATACCAAATGAGGGACTCCCCACTGGGCACACAGAAGACTGGGCGACTTGGAAGGCGCTAAACAGACTGCGCTCTGGCACCACAAGATGCAGAGCCAATCTTAAGAAATGGGGCTACAGGGTGGAATCCTCGGCATGCGAGTGCGGAGAAGAACAAACCACTGACCACCTGCTGCAATGCACCCTGAGCCCTGCCACATGCACAAGGGAGGACCTTCTTGTGGCAACCCCAGAGGCACTCCAAGTGGCCAGATACTGGTCAAAGGACATTTAACCAAATACCAAATTTGCAAAATCTGTGTGTTTTTTTCCTTTTTCTTTTTAATCTGTGTGTTTGTTTTGCTCTGTTAGAATTGTAATACAATGGTTGCTGATGACACAATAAATAAATAAATAAATAAATAAACCTTTGTCAGCTATCTGTCATGGCTTTTGTGAGAAGCATGTCACGGTGGTCTCTGGCCACCCATGAGTGGCCAGAGACCACCGTGACGTGCTTCTCACAAAAGCCATGACAGCTGACAAAGGTGGAGGCATTACTTTTCATTCAACCCTCGTACTGGAAGGGTTTGTCTGCCATGTTTGACCGGGGGTGCTTCCATAATGTCTTGTTTTTCTGGCGGAAGAGAGTGTTATAGAACTCCAGTATGCTGATGACAACGTTGTCTGTGCGCATTCAGAAGAAGACCTACAAGCCACTCTAAACACCTTCGCAGAAGCATACGAGAAGCTCGGCCTGTAATTGAACATCAAGAAAACCAAAGTCCTCTTCCAGCAGGAGAGCGTGTTATAGAACTCCAGTATGCTGATGACAACGTCGTCTGTGCGCATTCAGAAGAAGACCTACAAGCCACTCTAAACACCTTTGCAGAAGCATACGAGAAGCTCGGCCTGTCATTGAACATTGAGAAAACCAAAGTCCTCTTCCAGCAGGAGAGCGTGTTATAGAACTCCAGTATGCTGATGACAACGTCGTTTGAACGCATATCAGAAGAAGACCTACAAGCCACTATAAACACCTTCGCAGAAGCATACGAGAAGCTTGGCCTGTCATTGAACATCGAGAAAACCAAAGTCCTCTTCCAGCAGTCACCAGGCAATCCCTCTCCAATGCCAAAGATACAGCTTAATGGTGTAACATTAGAAAATGTTGACCATTTCCGCTCCCTTGGCAGCCACCTCTCCACCAAAGTCAACGTTGACACCGAAATACAACACCGCCTGAGCTCTGCGAGTGCAGCATTTTCCCGAATGAAGCAGAGAGTGTTTGAGGACCGGAACATCCGTAGGGATACCAAGGTGCTTCTTTCACACCGGGATTGTGGCGCAGCTGGTTGAGTGTCAGCTGCATTAAGATCACTCTGACCAAAAGGTCATGAGTTCGAAGCCAGCCCGGGTTGGAGTGGGTTTCCAACCAATTGTGTGTAGCCTGTTGTCGACCTTTGCAACCCGAAACACAGTTGCATCTGTCAAGTAGGAAAATTAGATGTTCTCTTGTTCATTCGTTCAGTCGTCTCCGACTCTTCGTGACCTCATAGACCAGCCCACGCCAGAGCTCCCTGTCAGCCGTCACCACCCCCAGCTCCTTCAAGGTCAGTCCAGTCACTTCAAGGATGCCATCCATCCATCTTGCCCTTGGTCGGCCCCTCTTCCTTTTGCCTTCCACTTTCCCCAGCATAATTGTCTTCTCTAGGCTTTCCTGTCTCCTCATGATGTGGCCAAAGTACTTCAACTTTGTCTCTAGTATCCTTCCCTCCAGTGAGCAGCCGGGCTTTATTTCCTGGAGGATGGACTGGTTGGATCTTCTCGCAGTCCAAGGCACTCTCAGAACTTTCCTCCAGCACCACAGCTCAAAAGCATCAATCTTCCTTCGCTCAGCCTTCCTTTTGATCCAGCTCTCACATCCGTAGGTTACTACAGGGAATACCATGGCTTTGACTAGGCGGATCTTTGTTGCCAGTTTGATGTTTCTACTCTTCACTATTTTATCGAGATTGGTCCTTGCTCTCCTCCCAAGAAGGAAACGTCTTCTGATTTCCTGGCCACAGTCTGCATCTGCAGTCATCTTTGCACCTAGAAATACAAAGTCTGTCACAGACTCCACGTTTTCTCCCTCTATTTGGCAGTTATCAATCAGTCTTGTTGCCATCTTCTTGGTTCTTTTGATGTTTAACTGCAACCTAGCTTTTGCCCTTTCTTCTTTCACCTTGATTAGAAGGTTCTTCAGCTCCTCCTCGCTTTCAGCCATTAAAGTGGTATCATCTGCATATCTGAGGTTGTTAATGTTTCTTCCAGCAATTTTCACCCCAGCTTTGCATTCATCCAGCCCTGCACATTGCATGATGTGTTCTGCATACAAGTTAAAAAGGTTGGGTGAGAGGATGCAGCCTTGCCGGACGCCTTTCCCAATCTTGAACCAGTCTCCTGTTCCGTGGTCAGTTCTGACTGTTGCTCCTTGGTCCTTGGACAGATTCCTCAGGAGAGAGGGAAGGGGGCTTGGGATGCCCATCCCACCAAGAACCTGCCACAATTTATTATGATCCACACAGTCAAAGGCTTTAGAATAGTCAATAAAATCGAAATAGATGTTTTTTCTGAAACTCCCTGCCTTTCTCCATTATCCAACGGATATTGGCAATTTGGTCTCTCGTTCCTCTACCTTTTCTAAATAAGTATTTGGAAAATAAGTGTTTGGTCAATAACATAAGTTTATCTCAATACTTTGTTATATATCCTTTATTGGCATTGACAGAGGTCAAACATTTTCTGTAAGTCCTCACAAGGTTGGCACACTGTTGCTGGTATGTTGGCCCATTCCTCCATGCAGATCTCTTCAAGAGCAGTGATGTTTTGGGGCTGTCGCTGGGCAACACTGACTTTCAACTCCCTCCAAAGATTTTCGATAAGGTTGAGATCTGGAGACTGGCTGGGCCACTCCAGGACCTTGAAGTGCTTCTTACGAAGCCACTCCTTCCTTCGTTGCCCTGGCAATGTGCTTGGGATCATATTCATTCTGAAAGACCCAGCCACGTTTCATCTTCAGTGCCCTTGCTGAGGGAAGGAGGTTTGCACTCAAAATCTCACGAGACCTGGCCCCATTCAATCTTTCAGGTATATGGATCATTCGCCCTGGTCTCTGCAGAGAAACAGCCCCAAAATATGATGTTACCAACCCCATGCTTCACAGTAGGTATGGTGTTCTTTGGATGCAACTCAGCATTTTTTCTCCTCCAAACACGACGAGTTGTGTTTTTGCCAAACAGTTCTGCTTTGGGTTGTTGTAGGTTTTTCAGGCTCGATGGCCATGTTCTAGAACAGTGGTTCTCAACCTGGGGTCCTCAGACGTTTTTGGCTTACAACTCCCAGAAATCCCAGCCAGCTGACCAGCTGTTAGGATTTCTGAGAGTTGAAGGCCAAAAACTTCTGTGGACCCCAGGTTGAGAACCACGGATCTATAAGCATTATCTCCGGACGTTTCACCTGCATCTATGGCAGGCATCCTCAGAGGTTGTGAGACCTCACAACCTCTGAGGATGCCTGCCATAGATACAGGCAAAACGCCAGGAGAGAATGCTTCCAAAACATGGCCATATAGCCCAAAAAACCTACAACAACCCAGTTGTTCCAACCATGGAAGCCTTCAACAATACAGTTCTACTTTGGTTTCATCTGACTATATGACATTCTCCCAATACTCTTCTGGATCATCCAAATGCTCTCTAGACCTCACTACCTCTGAGGATGCTTGCCATAGATGCAGGCAAAATGTCAGGAGAGAATGCCTCTAGGCCATGGCAATATAGCCCGAAAAAAACCTACAACCCAGTGGTTCCAACCATGGAAGCCTTCAACAATACAGTTCTACTTTGGTTTCATCTGACTATATGACATCCTCCCAATACTCTTCTGGATCATCCAAATGCTCTCTAGACCTCACTACCTCTGAGGATGCTTGCCATAGATGCAGGCAAAACGTCAGGAGAGAATGCCTCTAGGCCATGGCCATATAGCCCGAAAAAACCTACAACAACCCAGCTCTCTAGCAAACTTCAGTCGGCCCCAGACATGTACTGGCTTAAGCAGGGGGACACATCTGGCACTGCAGGGCCACCATTTTGTTTCTGGTGTCCTTCGAGAGCTCTTTGGCCTTCACCATAGTGGAACTTTGAGTGTGACTGCTTGAGGTTGTGGACAGGTGTCTTTTATACTGAGAACAAGTTCAAATAGGTGCCATTACTACAGGTAATGAGTGGAGGACAGAGGAGCCTGCTGTGACACCCAGAAATCTTGTTTATTTGTAGGTGACCAAATGCTTATTTTCTGACATAATTTGCAAATAAATTCGTTAACTATCAGACAATGTGATTTACTGGATGTATTTTCTCATGTTGTTTCTCATAGTTGAGGTCTATCTATGATGTCAATTACAGGCCTCTCACATCTTTTAGTGGGAGAACTTGTACAATTGGTATCTGATTAAATACCCCGCCCCCTACTGTATCTGTTTTCTCTGACTTTCTGTATCACTTGTATCTGTTTACTGTATCTCTTTCTTTTATATAAAATGTATAAACTTCTTTACAAAATGTAACAAGCGTAGCCCAGAGACAGTCACCTCTCCATAACCCTTGCTGAAGTAGTTCCATGAGAACAAGAAGGTTGGACAAATCCCTCTGGCTGTTTCCCGAGCCAGGTATTCATCAAGGTCCATTGTTTATGTAGAGATTATTTCCTGTGTCAGCCCGGAATTAGCTAAATGGTTCACTTGAGGCTGAGAGAGTGCTGACTGCAGAATCAGAAGTTCAGAGTACAGTAGAGTCTTGCTTATCCAACAAAAACGGCCTGGCAAAATGTTGGATAAGCAAAAATGTTGGATAATAAGGAGGGGTTAAGGAAAAGCTGGAAGCAGCAACATTGGCAGTGGAACCCCCAGATCCAAACTGGCCCTTCCTTTGACCAATTGGGGGGAGAGATAGCAGGAGTTTTAAATAGCTGTTAAACTGTATAAAACACCATGCTTCCTCTGTATGCTTATGCTTGTACTCTTTGAAGCTTCCACTTGTATTTGCAGCCCTTTTGGCCAAATTGAATAAACCTCCGTGGCTTGTCTTCAACCTGGTGAGTGTTTCCCTGTCCTGGCCCATTTGATTTAGCTTACACTCGCCAGGCCCAGACCCTTTTATCCACGGTCATAGTTTATCCACTTCAAAAGGAAGAGAAGAGGGAGAAGGTGTGTGGGGGAAAGAGAAAGAAATGAAAGAAGGAAGGGTCAGAAGAGAGAAGAAGGGAAGAGGAAGGAGTCAGGGAAAGTTTATGAGGGAAAGCAAAAGAAGAAGGAAAGAAGGTGAGAGATTAGGAAGGAAGTAAAAGGAGAAGGAAGGAAGAGAAAGGGAATGGGAAAAGGTATTGGGGAGGGAAAGAAAGGGAGGGGGGAAAGGGAAGATAAATGAATGGAAGAAAGAAAGAAAAGAGGGGGAAGGTGTATGTGGGAAAGCAAGGAAGAAGGAAAGCAAAGAAAAGAGAGGAAGGTGTATGATGGAAATGGAGAAAAGAAAGAGCCTGTCATTTGTTGCCAGAATATTGCTATGGAGACACTATCAGGTAGGCTTTGTCAGAGCTGGAGAAGGGAGAAAGCAGGCGGGCAGCACCCCCATTCAACACGCAGGAATAAAAGGAAAAGTAAGACCAAGACAGAAAAAGTACCACCTTTTTACCCCATGAAAACAAGAAACACACAGAATGCCAGGCTCTTTCTACGAGTGTTTTTGTTTTGTTTTTAATTTACAACATACATTTTTAAATAATAGAGCATTCTTCTCCAGTCTCATCTCTACCATTCTTTTGTAGAATCTTTTTAAAATACACATAAATTACAATATTGAATATACAAATCTGATAAAATACTTAAAACAGGAAAAAAAATCAGATTGGCAACCACACCAAAGGAAAAAAAATGTTTGCAGTATTCATCTCCTTAGCCCCTGCTGTTTTGGTTTTTGTTAACGACTCCTTTTCTTTTAAATATATAAAACAGAATGAAAACAGTCTTGGGCAACAATATACAACACCCCTTATTAAAACCTTTTCTGATCCCTGTTTCTGTAATCCGTATTCCCGCATGGGCATGCGAAGGCGAAATCCAGAACACCCAAGCTCTAAATGTGGACCAAAGGGATCTGGATTCATGTATGACATTGCCAAAAAACATGAGAAAGAGCTAGGAAAACAGAGAGTCCTACTTTTTCTCCAAGTCTCTTTACCTGTTACCTGGGATGGTAGATTTGGAAGAGAATTTGAGCTGCAGGAGACAGCTAGATCTAACCCATAGGATAATATCTATGGGATTGAACATATTCTCCCATGTATGTTCTCCTTGGATTGATTTATGTACTATGAAAGAACATGGGAAGCCCCATGTTCATTAGGACACATCTGCAATGCTACTGTTGAAAAGTTGCCAGTGATTGCTAAATTGTAAATTCCTCAGGGAACAGGCTTATCAATCTCCCAGTTTCTTTGCAAAGCCTTGTTTGAAGGATTCTGGGAGATATAGCCCCCCTTTCCACAAATTAGAGGGGTCTGGACTAGATACCCCTTCTGGTCTCTTCCAACTCTATGATTCTTAATTTACAAGCTCTGGTTCAGCCCTTGAGCCCAGGACATTAGGAATTTCTGATCCCAAGGAAATTCGCCCCCGAACAAGACCCGTGCTTTGAGTAAGGCTTGCTTCTAGTGCTTAGAAATACTCCTATAAGTGCACAATTAAGGTATTCACATGTAAATCAAACAGTGACGCTGATTCGTCATAATAAACAGCTGTAGAAATTGAACCACAGTATCCGACGGGGAATGGAAAAAATGACAAGGCAAAAATTGTTTTGAGGCTTCTGTAGATTGTGTGCTTTAAAGGGGAGTGGTTTTTCACAAAGGCATGCCCTCTTACTGCACTTTTGGCATCTGCAGGCATCCTTTTCATTTCCAATTGTCTCGACCCTGCTCCCTGTCTCTCATTGACTATTCACACATGAGTCTGAGAAGCAGTGAGAGAGAAATTAAGCCACATGCCATTGATACATACTCCTTAAAATGATCGGTGTCCCTAGTCCTCTCCCAGTGGTCCGACAAAGTGTATTTTGAAGATGCACTATTTCACACCTTGGAAGATTGGTGAGAGTTTGATTTGTTTTCCAGTTACAGTGGTTTGTCAAATGATAAAAATCCCTTTCACCCCAATTATTCAATTGTACTAATGCTTTAAATTCCTACTTATTGGCTCTGTCTCCATTCCTCGACCAATACAGTGGGACCAGCAGTAACCTACGTTAGAATGACAGGGATGAAATATTGGAACAGTTGTGCCAACCCTCCTTTTCAGAAATAGAAAATTTCTGTTAGGACTGAACTGGCAGAGAGGTTTGGAAATTTAGTCAAAATGATACCCCCCCTGGCATTTTTGTTTTGTATAGCACCCATCTCTTCCTTTAGTGCTGTGAATTACGTTTTCTCTGCCTCGTCAGAATGTAAATCTTAACAAAGGTGCTCACACACACAAATCTACACACACATACGAAAAAGAAAGAATACAATGAGGGCATTAAAACGTACCCTGTAAACCGAACCCTGTCTGCATAAACAATCATATTAAAAGTGCATTGCTATATCTTGCACCAAACTATGTTTGTCCTAAGTTGTTATTCTGCTTTTAAGAAAATCCACAACACTCCATAGCTCTCTCAGTTTGTTATTATGAATAATATGGCATGCCAATGCAGGGGCGCCCTGGGACTGGAGTTCCAATCTCACACACTGGTAAAATGACCCTCCAACACTGCAAATGACTTATGCCATAATGTAGTCAAGAATTACCCCATACCTGCCCCTGCATTGTTCCATTCTTTTCCAATTTCCCTAAAGCTCCAAAGATGCTACAGCAATGTTTCTCAACCTTCCCAATGCCGCGACCCCTTGATATAGTTCCTCATGTCGTGGCGACTCCCAACCATCAAATTATTTTTGTTGCTACATCATAACTGTAATTTTAGTAGTTATGAATCCTAATGTAAATATCCAATATGCAGGATGTATTTTCATTCACATTTGGCACAAATACCCAATATGCCCAAATTTGAATACTGGTGGGGCTGGGAGAGATTGATTTTGTCATTTGGGAGTTGTAGTTGCTGGGATTTATAGTTCACCTACAATCAAAGAGCTTTCTGAACTCCACCAATGATGGACTTGAACCAACCTTGGCACATCGAACTCCCATGCCTAACAGAAAACACTAGAAGAGTTTTGTCATTTGGGAGTTGTGGTTGCTGGGATCTATAGTTAACCTGCAATCAAAGAGCATCCTGAACTCCAACAATGGAATTGAACCAAACTTGACACACAGAACTCCCACAACCATCAGAAAATACTGGATGGGTTTGATGGGCATTGACCTTGAGTTTGGGAGTTGTAGTTCACCTGCACCCAAAAAGCACCGTGGAGTCAAAATGATGGATCTGGACCAAATTTGGCATGAATACTCAATATGCCAAAATGTGAACACTGGCGGAGTTTGGGGAAAATAGAACTTGATATTTGGGAGTTGTCATTGCTGGGACTTACAGTTCACCTACGATCAAAGAGCCCCTTGAATCCCACCAAAGATAGAATTGGGCCAAACTTCCCACACAGAACCCCCGTAACCAGGAGAAAATACTGTGTTTTCTGATGGTCTTTGGTGACCCCTCTGACACCTCCTCGCGACACCCCCCAGGTTGAGAAACACTGTGCTACAGAATCAATGTTAAATTCCAAGCAATTTTTAAACCAGTTTGAGTTCTTTTGATTCTTGTATGCATGAGAATGAAAGAAAATACTATGAATATCCTTTCTCTCTTTAAAAGGGTTTGACATTTTAGACTTTTACCCAGACAGAATATGCTCCCTCAGTCTAAATGATCCTACTTTGGGTTTCCACCATGAAAATGTAAACGTGGAGAAGCTTTCAGTAATAACAGCCACATCCTTTGTGATACATTTCCAGCAGAAAACAACTTTTAGTTCAGAGACTTTCCAAAGACACTTAACCTCAATTCCCATCTTCATTCCCAAGGAAGGGGAACATCTATCACAGAGGTGGGCAAATTGGGGTCTAGGTGGGCCCATGATTTTTAAAAAATCTCCCTAAAAAGTTAAATATTTTGCCCCCAATTATTATTGAGGATTGAGTGTTGAGTGCAAATCACCTTGCTACAAAACATACTACAGTACAGACATAGCTCAGTCAGCAAAGTCTCTGAAAAAGATTGTGTCTTTTACAAAGTCGTTTTATGTGCCAAGGTTCCCTTTTTCTCCTTGTCCTCTATCTATCTCAACATTTTGTAGCAGCATTGGCATTAGAAAGATTGTGAAGAAACTGGAGAAACACAGGCTTTCGGTACTGGGTGGCATCAGTATGTCTGTAGTAAACAATACAATAAAGGTTGAGGTGGGGTTCTTCTTGTAGCTGTGCATGCCTGCTTACAACAGGCAAGGTGAACAGCAGCTGCCCCATAATCCAGGTAACAAACAACTGTACAACAGATCTATATGACTTATAGCAAACCTATCAAGGTTTTTCTGAAGCTGAGAGTATTTTGATTTGATCAAGTGGGTTTCCATGGCCAACAATGGAATCTAGCCCTGGTCTCTAGAGTCATAGTTCAGTGATCAAAGCAGTAACCGCATTCAGTTCCAGACTATCTAAAAGGCCAAACCTCCCTATATGAACCTGCCAGAGTTTTAAGATCCATAGGGGAGGTTTCCTCTCAATCCTGGTTGGTGAGGACACAAGAGAGCCTTTTCAGTGGCTACTACCACCCACTTCAATTTCCTTTTGGTTTTCCTTTTGATTTTATTGAGAGTGAGGTTTCTTATTGGAAAGATGTTTCATTATATTTATGTTACGTTGTTTTAATGGGATTTAAAACTGGATTCATATTTTTTACTGGGAAAATTTAATTGATTGATTTAGTAAGTCACTGTATCTGATTGATTTAATTGATTCTTTTAGTAAGCCACTTCAGGAGAATGGTGTCATACACATTAATTAAAGAAATAGATAAAATAAAAGGCAACACCTGCTGCAATTCTCTCTTCTACAAAATCATTAAAGGAATAGATGCCCTCTTAAGTTTTCACTCAAGAAATTCCAGAACTTTGCCTGGTGCGGCATCGGAAAGTTTCTGAGGTCTTGCTGAGCGAACTTGGGAGCAGTTCCAAGGAAGGCCTTGTGCCAACAAGAGGTAATACCTGGGGTCTATGCAAGTGGTGATCCATCAATCCAAAATCACCTGCTCCAGAATGGAGCTTAGTATCTTTGTTGTGAGGATTTTTAAAACACTATGACCTTCAAGGCATGGGATGGAAGGCAGAAAAAAAAAAGATGGTGCCCCTACCTCATTAGGCACACATCCCTTTCATTTCTCTCTTGAATTTTAACTTATTTTCTTATAAACAAGACAGAAAGCAGACAGTACTTGTAACCTGTTATCTCCCATATGGCAACATCCCATTGCCAAGCCTGCTAAAATTGTTCAATTGTGTTTCTTGATCATTATTTCTTAAACCATTTTGTTGTAAAAATGATTCCCCCCCCCCACCCCGACTATTTTTAAAATTGGAAAATGAAAACAGAACAAAACAGGAATCCCACCAGTCTGCCTCAAAACACAGTGCTCTTTTCCCCAACACTGGCATAAGAGGGTTGGAGGGGAAGCGGAAAGAGGATCTGAGAGTGGGGTCGGGGAAGAGTGGGGTCGGACCAGACGCCCCCAGCAAACCTCCGGCTTTGTGGAAAGCTGCCGGCGTATGCCTGCTGCTGCCCTGGCAGCTAAAAGTGAGCACCCCGTATCGGACCCCCTCCGGCTTCACCGCACGGCCTTGTGCTTGCCCCCACAGCAGCCACAGTGCTCGCCACACCAGTGGCAGGCATGGAGGGGCAGGTAGCAGCACATACAAGGAACCACGAGGGAGAGGGTGACCAAGGCCATCCAGCGGATGCAGAAGTGGGGGTGGCCAGTGTCGCAGGAGCAAGGGTCCGAGTACTCCCCTTCCGAGTCCGACATGCAGTGGTACAGCATGCTCTCAGCGCACCACATGCAGGTGAACTGGTAGACGCAGCGGCCAATGGGGTCAGGAGCATCCTGGCATTGCCCGCGCCCGTTCTCCTCGTTGTTAAAGACGTCCCGGCAGTAGACGCATCGAGAGGGCACGGTGTCCTCATCCAAGCTTGCCGGCCCAAGCGGGGGTGGCTGCTGCTGCTCCTTCAGGGGCTTGTGTTTGGGGGGTGAAGGGGCGCCATGGATCCGGCAAGAGGGAGAGGCTTTGGGGTCCTTGAGCCGCCCCTCAGCCCCAGGCGGGAAGCTATACTCCTTCTCCCGCAATGATTTGTCACTTCCTCCACCCTTCTTGAAGTGGACACATATGTCAATCTTATCAGGGTCCGGCTGGTGCTTCTGGACTACGGCCCGGCGGTAGTCCTCATAGCCTTTGGTCACCCAGAAGTCTCTGCAGGGGGAGATGCTCTCCAATTCCTCCTCGTCTGGGAGGGTCAACTGTTGCAAAGGCTGAGGCTGGACCTGGTGTGTAGGAAAGAAGAGAGCAAAAAATGGCACCGTGGTATTCGTGCAGCAGAAGCTGAACTTGAATTCCAAGAGCCCTCAGGGAATGATTACAGGAAGATTTAAGATGGTTTAATCATGATCTAAGGATCACCATCATGTAGTGGTTTCAGTGCTGGACTACAGGTTTGAAAAGGTATATCCACATTACACAATAACAATGAATATTAATCAAATTCACCAATACATCAATCTGCAAACATTAAATCTTAGCACACCACATGCAGGTGAACTGGTAGATGCAGCGTCCAATGGGGTCGGGGGCATCTAGTGCAAAATAATACTTCAAAAGCTAAGATAATTAATCACTATTATCCCATAGTTTTTAATAGTGTGTTGTCTTAATGTCTAAATGTTGTCTTAGCGGCGCTCCATGCAGTCATGCCGGCCACATGACCTTGGAGGTGTCTACGGACAACGCTGGCTCTTCGGCTTAGAAATGGAGATGAGCACCACACCCCAGAGTCAGACATGACTGGACTTAATGTCAGGGGACTACCTTTACCTTTACCTTGTCTTAATGTTAATGCTTACGTTATTGTTTTATTGTCTATGTTTGATTTTAATTGCTTGTATTGTTGTATTATGGGCTCGGCCTCATGTAAGCCACACCGAGTCCCATGGGGAGATGGTAGCAGGGTATAAATAAAGTTGTTGTTATTATTATTATTATTATTATTATTATCTGCCTTGCTTTCACCGCCAGGTAGCATAACAACCTGAGTGAGAAATCTAAATCCACATTTTTTTCTAGCTCCTTTCAGGCAAAATACTTTGATGCCAATCCACATTTTTGTATGGATAATCAGGGGAAAAAATATTGATGCCAGCCAAAAAGCAGCTTGGATACAGAGATGACGAAGAATATGGATAGTAAAGGAGCTGGTTGCTAGGCAGCCATTCAGTGCTTCCTTCCCAAGATCAAAAATGTCTTACTACAGCACAAAGAAGCTTGACACAGATCCAGGAAGAAAGAAGAAAGCTTTTTGCTTGGCTTATAAAAATATGGTGTGCCAAAGAGGTGGGTAGTAGGGATACTGACATCACAGCAACGTAGTTACCATTTTTATTCCCTATGGTCTGTTCACAAGAGGTTTCTACTGACCAATACAAAATGGTCAAGCCCTGGGCCTTTGTGCAAGGGAGGCTGATCAATGGGTGCCTTTCAGTTGCTGGGTTGCAATTCCCATCAACCTTAACCCATACCATCAATAGTGAAGGGCTATGGACTCCCTTCACAGCTTATTCACACACAAAGAGTTTTCTTCTCCATGTTGACAATGGTTTAGAAATGGATTATGGATAAGCTGATGGAGCATCCAACCACAGTTTTTTTCGGCTAACAATGGCCACCAGAGTGGTAATTCTTAGTAGATTTTAATTGTATTGTTTTAATGTTTTTAACTATTTATAATCATTGACTGTTTGTTTTTATTATGTACTAGCTGTACCTGCCACGCATTGCTGTGGCCAACCTTCCCTCTCTCTTTCTCTCCTCCCTTCCCTCTTTTTCTTTCCCTATCTCTCATCTTTCTTCCATCTCTACCTGTTTCTTTCCTCCCTTTCTTTGCCCTTTGGTTATTTCCTTCCTTCCTTCCCTATCTTTCGTTCCTTCTCTCCTTCCTTCCCTCACTTTTTCCTTTCACTTTTTTATTTCCTTCTCTTCTTCCTTGCTTCTCTATCTTTCTTTCTTTCCTTCTTTCCCTCCCTCCTTCTCTCCTTCCTTCCTTCCCTCTTTCCCTCCTTCTCTCGTTACTTCTTGACTGTTCCATTTAATATTGTATTTATATCTTACATAGAAAGAAGGAAAGGAAGAAGGAAGGAAGGAGGGACAGGAAGGAAAAAGGGAGGGAGGGAAAGAAGGGAAGGAAGGAAAAGAAAGAAGGAGGGACAGGAAGGGAGGGAGGGAGGAGAAGGAGGGAGGAGAAGGAAGGAGGAAGAAAGGAGGGGGATGAAGAAAGGAGGGAGGGAAGGAAATGAAGAGGAAGGAAATGAAGAAAGGGAAAGAAGGAGGAAAGGAGGAAGGAAAAGAGGAAAGGAAAAAGGAAGGAGGGACAGGAAGGAAGGGAAGGAGGGAAAGAAGGAAAGGAAGGAGAAGGAAAGAAGAAAAGGAAAGAAAGGAAAGGGTGGAAAGAAGGGAAGGGAGGGAGAGAAGGAAAGTCCTTCATTCAAGCACCGTGGACCTTCCTCGCCTCCCCCTCCTCCCCCTCCCCCTCAGAGCCACATAGTCACAATTTCCATTATCCCAAGTCTGCATAGCGGATAATCAAAAGTGATAGGAGCTATTGTTCAATAATAATAATAATAATAATAATACCTGGTGCCCCAAACTGGGCATAAACTAGAATACCCCTCTGTCTCTACCGATTCTCCATCCATGGATTCAATGGTTCTTTGAAGGCTACCCTAAGGCTCATGTGGCCCTCAATAAAAATGATTTTGACACCCCTTCCCCATAGAAAATGGAGCAAATGTATCTTACACTGTTCTAGACAGAAGGGCAGGAACCAATCTATATTCAAATGACAAGAAAAAAGATGCCACTTGAATGGCCCCTTCACACGTACCGGTCCAGCCGACCCTGCTCCCTTTGGTGTGCTGAAGGTGAACTCTTCTGAGACGGATGAGCGGATGTAGCAGCTGGATGAGGACTCACTGGTTACAATAGTGATGGGTTTGGGGAGCATTTCCTTCTGGCTGTTGGAGGAGGATTCACTATCTGTGTGCACCTAGAGAGAAGAGAGACAGCAAGAGATGGCATTGAGAAAGTACGGTTTACAAAGGCAACGAAAGTTATGTAGATTCCGATGACACTTTCGCTTAGGCACTAGATATAGTATCGAACCTAGAGTAACTACCCCTAGACTAGGATTGGAAATGTTACCTTTTCACTCTTTGGGGGAAATACTGGGAGCTGTAGTCCAAAATACAACTTTTCTAAGCTCTGCTCTAGAGTGTCCCCATTGAAATTTCATTAGGTATTTGACAAAAGCTTCAAGCCTATGTTGACAAACATGACTTACAGAAACTTACTTTTTTAATACAGAGAAAAGCGAATTCCATTAGTACTGAATTCCATGGCCAATGCCATTTTTTTTTCTGCTGCAGATCCTGAATTCAGAAAATAGACTTACTGCCAGAGCTTCTTCTTTCCCTTCGGCTTCATCCTGACAGGAGGAGGAAGTGGAGGAAGGTGAAAGGGAACCTGAGAATAATAAATATAGGAATAATAAGCCAAGACATAGAATTAAACTACCAGGAAAATCACATGTAAAACAGCAGGCCTGGTATAAATAATAATAATTCTCACAATTATTACATAGAATTATATAATTATTACTATTAGTATAAAATAATCCTTTTTACACAGATTCATAATCACAGTAATTTTTACAATAAGGGCGGAGAACCTCTTTCACTCCAAAGACCTCATTCAGTTTTGGAGAAATTCCCAAGGGCTGCATTCTGATGGTTTGCAGAACCAAAGGCAAAAGGAGCAAGGCCAAAACTACCGGTATATTTTTGCAGTAAGAGCGACATGCATTTTTTGAATAAGGAAACAGCCTAAGTTTCATCACTTCTTTCCAACCACCTCCTAACATGGTAGGTCACTATTATCAATACTGCCATGTTTCAACATGTTGTTAACTTCAAATCTGTGAATATCAGGGAGCCAACTGGCAGAAATTACCAAAAATTCTACTGTGATATTATGTCATGATGGTGAAATAAATACAGGCAACCAATGCTGGGTTCCTTTAAGCCAGGGTCCTCAAACTTTTTATACAGAGGGCCAGATCACAGTCCCTCAAACTGTTGGAGGGCCAAATTATAATTTGTAAAAAAAATAGGAATGAATTCCTATGCACACTGCACATATCTTATTTGTAGTGCAAAATACACTTAAAAACAGTACAATAATTAAAATGAATAACAATTTTAACAAATATAAACTTATTAGTATTTCAATGGGAAGTGTGGGCCTGCTTTTGGCTGATGAGATAGGATGTTGTTGTTGTGTGCTTTCAAGTCGTTTCAGACTTAGGTTGACCCTGAGTAAGGGCCGGGTAAATGACCTTGGAGGGCTGCATCCAGACCCCGGGCCTTAGTTTGAGGACCCCTGCTTTAAGCCATTGTTGGTGATGTAGAGGCTGAAAGAGACACACCTTTACAAACTACTGTGCAGCTCCTAAAGTCCCCTGAAATCCCCCAAATTTGGGTGCAATCTGGGGGCATTTCTTAAAATTAAAAACCAGATCTAAAACTGGTGCCTTTCTGCATCTTCCCAAACTTGCCCAGAATCTCATTCTCTACAAAAGCATTCCCACATTTCACCAAAATGACTACCAGAAGTGACATCACAACTTTGGCTGTAATGCAGCTAACTATCAAGATAGTTATAGGATGAAATGGACAGGTGGAACCTATGGGAGGTCAGGAGGTGTAAACAGGCTTTTGCCACCCTCCACACAGTTGCCCACCCCTTCAAACCTTGTGAGTCTGTGATTGAGCCAACATTTGAATTAGGGATTTTCACTTTTTGAGTGGCTTGTTGGTTGAGAAGAATGGAAATCCTTTCCAAATATCCACCGTTACTTAGGGGTAAGGTTCCCCCAATCAATCCACGAGGTACTAATGTTACAGGCTCCCTCTCTCTCTCAGCACCTTGCAATTCATCCTATGACCCCTTCCCCCTTCCTCCCCTCTCCCATTTTCCTTCTGCCTCCTCTTCACCTTCGGCAATTTCTTCCAGGGCAGCCTGCACGCCCCTCTCGAAGGCCACAGCATCTGCGGGGCTTTGGAACGTAAGGCCAAACTTGTTGTCCCCCACTTTCCAATGGTGGAAAATGGGGTTCACCTTGTTGTAAACAAGGTCCCTCTTCAGCGTGCACTCCAAGATTGTCTGCAGGGAGAGAGAGAAAAGTGTGTCATGGGGAGAGTTGCTAAAGGCTATACAAACATCTATGCAGCCGCTCACTGATCTCCAACTGGCCCAAATGTTGGGAGCGGCTGACTTTACACTCACTTACACACTCTCACACACACTTACACCAATGTAATGTCACCTCTACTCCACCACTACGAAATATAAGTCCAGATAGTGACATCTCAAGACCAGAGCTAAACAAATAACATTTTGAAAGTAATTATTTTCTGTTACAGAACGAATTATTTGTTAACTCTGCTTATCAAAAATAACCGTCGCTTTTCCTATAAAACATATCTGAAAGCCACCTATGGCACTGCAAAATGAGTGAAAGTCAGGTACAAGTTGAGCATCCCTTATACAGAATTCCAAAATAGTCCCAAATCTGAAATTGTACACACAAGCAGCAGAACTAGTGACCCCTTTGCTTTCAGATGGTTTAACGTATCACTTCATATGGTTTAATGTATTCAGTGCACAAACTGATGTAAAATATTGTGCATAAAATTGCCTTAAGGCTATGTTTATAAGATGCATATTAAACATACATGAATTTTGCGTTTGGAATTGGAACCCATCTCCAAGATATCTCCCTGTGTACATGTATGAAAATGTAAGTATTAAAAAATCAAGAAACAGAAATAATTTTGGTCCCAAGCAGTTCAGATAAGGGATAATCAACCTATACAATCATCATCAAACTTAGTTATGCCTAGCTCAGTGGTGACTTGTAGGTTCACAGAGTGCTCTGGGATTTAGACTGAAACTGACGGTGTTGAATTTTAACCAGGTTCAACCTAAAACCACTGACTTTCATTTTAATCCCTGGAGTGAATTCACCACCTCAGTGACAGGAAAGCCACTAGCTGCCCCTACTTTAGCTCTTGCAAGAATGAATGAGTGAATTTCAGCCAGACTGGTTACAGTGGGAACGGGGCATTCCACTGGGCTTAAATTACAAGACATCTGAAATTTGTGGATGTTCCAACCCCATTATATACAATGGGATAGTAAAATGGCATGTCATATATATAATATAGCAAAATCAAGGTTTGCTTTTGAGGGGTGGGGGGTATTTCCAAACTGTAGATCACAGCTTTCTAAACTGTGTCATGACATGTTAGTGTGTTGGCTGCAGTGTGTAGTTGTGTGACATGAACTTAAGGAGAACCCCTTAGTCTATGTGAAATAGAAAGTAAATCATAGATTTTTAAAAAAAATATAAATGAAAGGTTTTCATGAGATGTGATGTGCCCCATAGATTTTGTTAATACTAATGTATGTATGTGTCCATATCTCTTATAAGGGGTTGGTTGATCTTCTGCTTTTCTAGTAAAACTGAATTACTGTGTCGCAAAAGGATGCATGTTTCAAATGGAATGAAATATTTGCAAAGGTTTGCTGTAGATGGTTGGATACATGGTCACAGAATCTTTGGATGTGTGTGGCTAACTGTCAGTTATATTCTTAAACATTGCTTCACATCCATGCAAGTCAGAGGTCCTCTTTGACCCTGCCTTCTCTTACTTCTGCTATGAAAGATGTTTTTGGAAGCAGAGTAGTTTTGATAACATTCAAGTATTGTTCCTCCAGGTCTTACCGTCTGGTCCCGTAAGCGTTCCCCACTGATCAGGTACTGCCGGTGCCGGCCTTCCTCGGGGTGTCGGACTTTGCAGAGCATCACGTGGCTCAGGCCGCCACCCCCCATGGGCACCCAACCCCCACTCGAGTCGTCTCGGGTCATCACCACAGCCCGCACCCGAACCATGTAACTGGAGGGAAACACAGAGCAGAGGAACCGTCAGATAAGAAACAAACCCACTATCAATGGAGGAAAACATCTCTCCCCTCAAACATACCACTCATCAATCACTAGTACATCCTCTCCGTCATTTCCCAGATTTAAACCGGATTTATTTTTGAGCTGGCAAAATCAGAATGCGGTCAAGATTATAAAAAATATTTTAAAAGAGCAACACACAAGCTAGGAGAGGCTGCAGCAGTTTAATTTTGCTTGAGCCTATGGGAAAAGGCAACCCCACTCCCTCCTCTCCTCTACTGGTTTTAATGAGTGCAATCTACTTTTGAATATGAACATCAGAGTGTGGTCAAGACAGGCAAAAATATACAAAATGGAAGACACACAAGGTAGGAAAGACTGCAGCACTTTGCTTTTGCTTGAGCCTGCTGGAAAGGACACTTTTTCATCCAACCCTCTCCTGAACTCATTCGGAGCAATTAAAGTAAGCTGAGGACCAAGGAGCAAAATGGAAGAAGAGATGAGAGAAACCAGAACATTTTAAAAGGTGAAAAATTGGGATGATAGAGGATTGATTCCACCAAATCAAGACAGTTGGTGAATACAATAATTAAGGGATTGTTGTTGTTCATTCGTTCAGTCTCCGACTCTTCGTGACCTCATGGACCAGCCCACGCCAGAGCTCCCTGTCGGCTGTCACCATCCCCAGCTCCTTCAAGGTCAGTCCAGTCACTTCAAGGATGCCATCCATCCATCTTGCCCTTGGTCAGCCCCTCTTCCTTTTACCTTCCACTTTCCCCAGCATCATTGTCTTCTCTAGGCTTTGCTGTCTCCTCGTGATGTGGCCAAAGTACTTCAACTTTGTCTCTAGTCTCCTTCCCTCCAGTGAGCAGTCGGGCTTTATTTCCTGGAGGATGGACTGGTTGGATCTTCTCGCAGTCCAAGGCACTCTCAGAACTTTCCTCCAACACCACAGCTCAAAAGCATCGATCTTCCTTCGCTCAGCCTTCCCTTTAAGGGATTATGGGAGATGTATCCCTGAAAGAGTTCTCAAAAGTATTACCCCTTTTTGTACACATATGTGGGTTATTTTAAGAGCGGTGTCCACAGAAATAAAATGTGTATGTGCAACCATAAATCAATTAGAAAATGCAATCGCAGCACACAAAAAATCTCCAGGTGTGAATTCATTTTTAGCCCTGCAATTTGGGTGAGCCAGAGCTCAATCCTTCTTGGTCAGTTAAGACAAAAACTTTTGATAATATCATAAATTTTAGGAAATTTAAGTAGCAACTGGAGAAGATATGGAAATAAGCAGCACCTTTGACCGTCAATACCAGGCCTCCAGCTAGTCAATGAGCAGAAAATAACTGTACCCATTACCACCAATGAATACGAATGAACACTAGGTTCTGTAAACTATATTTCTGAGAAAGGAACTGACAAAAAAACTAACAACAACCCTCTGAGTATTCTTTGCATAAGAAAACCCTATAAGAGTCATGGGGTTGCTATAAGTCAATAGGTATCTTGAAAACATACATTGAATATTGTTATGACATTTTCTTAAGCTATTCACATAGGGAGTATGAAAAATATGGTTAGCAATATTATCTCATGAGCAGTAATGTGGACATTTGTTTTGTTCCAGTTGAGAAATAATCTGACAGAGACATTTCGCACCATCCTCAAAAATAAAAGATATAAATGCCAATAAATGAATCTGAGACAATCTACATCTAAAGCCATTGCTCCATCAGTCAAATGGGTACCTAGAGCCAAAATGCAGCGGACTTTACGCAACTACTTCCACTTTCCCTTGTCTATTATCCCCAACCACAGTAAAGCCTTGCCTCCGAAGGGTTATGCAAACTCCAGGTCTAGCTGATTTTGATAGCAAGCAGGTAATTTTCAGAATCTCGCTTGAAACGTTAATCATTAAACTGCTGGGACAGAGGAGGGGGTTATGTGAAGAAAAGGGAGGCAGAAGATGCTAGTTTTGATATCCTAGAAAGAGCAAACAGACTACAAATGCGGTCTTCAAGGCCCGGCTAAAGACATCCGTCAATACAACAGTAAGCCATGACTACGCCATGCACATCCTTCAACGTTTCACAGGTGGAATCTTGGACACATGTGGCCTCGCATGTGTCGGAGATTGTGGTCAAAGAAGTACCGGTAAATGTTTCAAATAAGGATGAACACACATGTGAGAAGAAGCTGCAGCTTTTGCTGCATCTTACTGTGAAAAGCAAGATTCTGCCCCCTCCTCTTCTCTCTTCTGAGTTAACCAAAACTGTTTCTGACTATTGAACACTATTTGCAACAATAAAAGGAAACTGAGGATGGAGGGAGGAAAGGAGAAAAACTGAGACATTTTAAAAGCAGTTGAAGAAGTGGAACAGGGGATGAAGCTGGACTGTTACATTGAGACAATCAGAGGGTATGCAAGTAGCACATGAGTAGCAACATAAAGAAATACAGAGGAAGTGGTTCAACTAGGTTTGGACTAAAGGGCAAAGTCCAAAGCCTTGCCACGAACCATTTCATAGAATGGCAGAGGATGGAGCATCGGCATCCGGATTATCAGAAGCAAACCAGAGGCCGATCTAGACAGCTTTACAAAAATCTAGACAGCTTAAAAAAATCTTTCCATGTTTTGTTTTTAAATCTAATAGTATAAAAACTGGGAGAGCACACAAAGATTCACAGATCCTCACGGCAACTTTTCCATTCTGAAAATGCACTCGTCTCTTGCAACAAAATGGTGCTTGTTTTCCACTCCAGATCATCCGGGCAACAATAGCAAACTCCATTTTGTTCCTCGTAGACATAGAAGTGTTCTGACACAAATACTGTAATGAGTTTCAAAGCTGACGCTATATGTCCCAGGATTATTTCTTCCTTTCCTTAACTGAGCATAGACAAACAGACTTGTTCATTTGCCTGGACATAGCATGAACGTAGATCCCGATATAAAGCATAGAGAGAAGGTAAGTCTTAGCTGCATATGTTTTACAACTGAAGTGATACACACGACTGTCTAAAACCGCATCAAGCTTTATGAAAGTACAGGGGATCCTAGGCATCTGCTGGGATTTGGTTCCAGGACACTTCTGGATACCAAAATCTGTGCATGCTCAACACCCGTTACATACAGTGGCACAGTAAAATGGCCTCCCTTACATAAAATGGCGAACAACTCAATTGAGTGCCGGAGAGAGCCTGAGGATCTGTGAAATGGTGGAAGGCTACAGCAAGCTATGCCTACACATCAGCGTCATGCTCAGCACACAGCAAAATCCAGGTTTGCTTTTTGGATCTTTAAAAAAGAAATCGGGCCATGTTTTGTTGACGCTGTGGATACAAAACCCATGCGTGCAGAGGGCCGAAAGTATGTGGACCACAGTCGAATTCTCCTAGTTCAGATCATGGAAATGTGATATTTTTTGGATTGCCACTCCCCTAGCATTCCCCAGGAAACGCAAAAGGCAACATTTTCCAATTCTGGCATAGCTGCACCAATGTAACAACACTGATAAGAGTCTATCAAATAAAGGATTGAAGCCCAGTTTCGTCCAAATCTTGCATTCACTCCACCATTAGACAGAAAAAAACTGGGGCACATGTGACCAAGTTACATCAGGGTAAAAAGGTAAAGGTTGTCCCCTGACATTAAGTCCAGTCATGTCTGACTCTGGGGTGTGGTGCTCATCTCCATTTCTAAGCCGAAGAGCCGGCGTTATCAGTAGACACCTCCAAGGTCATGTGACCAGCATGACTGCATGAAGCGCTGTTACCTTCCCACCTATTGATCTACTCACATTTGCATGTTTTTGAACTGCTAGGTTGGCAGAAGCTAGGGCTGACAGCGGAAGCTCACGCCGCTCCCCGGAATCGAACCAGCAACTAATCAGTCAACAAGCTCAGCAGCCAGGGGCGGCTCAACCCATTACGCAAAGTAAGCCTTTGCAGTATAGTTGATTTTGCCCAGGGACACTCTTGAGACGCTCTTGGGGGAAAACAGACCTTGACATATGCGAGTTGTAGTTACTGGGATGTATAGTTCGCCTACAACCAAAGAGCATTCTGAACTCCACCAAGGATGGAATTGAACCAAATATGGCACACAGAGCTCCCACGACGAACAGAAAATATATATCAGTGATTGGTTGGGGCGGGGGGCAAAATACTGTTTGGTTATTGTTGAAATTTACCTAGGGCCGCCTCTGTCAGCAGCTCAGCGCTTTAACACACTGCGCCACCAGTCAAGGGTTATTAAGGAGGAAAAGTCCACAAGAAGCTTGCTGTTGCCTGAATTTACTGGGAACAGCAAAATTTAACTCGTTCTTCTCCTTCCCTTTTACTCAGAGACCTTCTACACAGCTATATAACCAAGAATGTCAAGGCAGATAATCCACAATATCTTATCTGAACTGGGTTATCTGAGTCCACACTGCCATGTAATCCAGTTCAATGTGGATTTTATAGAGGTGTGTGGAAGGGGCCTGAGTGTTCAGACCATTTTTACACTTTAAATTCGGCCTGCAGCAACTGAAGTGAGCGGAAGACAAAGGGGGAGGAAGGGAGGGAGAGACCAGGACATTTTCAAATTGGCAAAGAAAGTGGGAAGGCAGAGGATTAAGCAGTAGTTTTCTGGCCTAACTGAGAGAGACAGAGGGGTAAAGATATCAAAGTCCTAGATTTTAAAGTAGCATGTAAGAAGATCCCTGTAGCCTAGCCTATGTATGAACGTATAGCAGGGATGGGCAGAGTGTGGGTTGCATGCAGCCCATAGATCTCAATTCTGTGGTCCCACATACTTCTAACACAGGCGTGGACAAACTTCATCCCTCCAGGTGTTTTGGACTTCAACTCTCACAATTCCTAACAGCCTACCGGCTGTTAGGAATTGTGGGAGTTGAAGTTCAAAACACCTGGATGGCCGAAGTTTGCCCATGCCTCCTCTAACAGATTTTCCCAAGCCCTCTTCATTATAAAACAAAAACCAGTGCAGCTTTTAGGCAATTTTCCTCTTAAAAAAAAAAACACATTGAAAATGCATAAAACCATGCAAGGCATCTCACCAACACAGACTTCTCATACTCCCTAACACCTCTATTTTCCTATGCTATCCCTTCTCAAAATGATTACCGCAAGTGACTCAGAATCTGCCATTTTGAAGACTACCGAGGAAAATGGAAGTATTTTATATCTTGCATACCCTCCAAACTTTCACAGATGAAAATGTCAGAATGGGATCCAGATGCAGCAGTTATTAAATGAAGAGAGAACCATGCTTCTCCAAATTAGCAACTTTTTCACACCATACAATTACTGCACTTTAACAGCCTATGACTCCATCCTGTGGAATCCTGGGATTTATAGTTTGGTAAGGAACCTAGATTTCTCTGCAGGAGAATTCAAATGATGCTGTCTTTTAAATGCAGGCACGCATTTAAAGTGACACCAAAGTGACACCAAAGTGACACCAAAATATTACTGAACTGTGTAAAAGAGACCTGCATTCGGTAAACAACAGACGACTTACGTGAAACCACTGGATCTATGTTATACAACAGAAAACTCAACAATATAAGGGAAGAAAAACAACACAAAAATTTGCGGCAATGTATGACACCATCACCAAAGATATTACTTCAAATCAATACAATTTTGCAGACAAAAGCCTAAAATTGCAAAGAAAAAAAACTACGCAGAGGGCAAAATGAGGGCATTAACGCCCTCTAATAAGAATTGTGGCTTCCCTCGATGATTTTTTCCTTCTTCCCCCAAATGTCTGGCATTGCAGAGATGTTAAATTAATTCACACCGAGAATTCTTCTATTTGCTATGTGTGCATCCCCTTGGTAACTCAGCCTTTCCCTTTTATTTGAATGCTTAAACTATATTTTTAAATGCTTAATTGCTGTTTGGAAATAATAATAATAACAAAGAGAGAGTTCTAGGTATGAATCAATGTCCCACTCGATGCAATACGAGGCATTTGGGGATCGAATAGAAAGTTCATTTGGGAGAGCAGTAATCTTACTGTGGGGGCAATGTTCTCATCCCCTCCCAAAGTTGCACCTCTGCAACCGGGGCACCTCACATCTATATCAAAAGCTCAGAAGTATTAGAAAGCTGCTTTTTAAAAAAGACAAAAAGATTTGATTAGCTTCTTGACACACTATACACAGCGAGCCACTCACACTAAAAACGGCAACACAAATTTGGACTGGGGCAAAGAATCTGATGCGAGCCTTTGGCTTAATGCCCTGTTAGTGAGCTTCCCAGGAACATTTTGACTAGGCAATGTTTGGAAAAGTTACTTCTTGACATTCTTTCTTTTTTGTTGCGTGTCAGATCCCATGGAATAAAGAAAGCAAAAACCTTCTCGATATAACAGATTAAGCAGGCCCTGGAAATAGCCCTGTACCAGGATTCTGGAAAAGATTATCAACTGGACAATAGTGACTATGCTAGCTGGGAGAGTATGGGAGCTGTAGTCCAAAGGAAACTTTTCTCAGCTCCAGTTGGGAAGAAATATCACTGTGTTAAAAACAAGCCTTATCCAATATAGAAATTTCTCAGATCTTTCTATTTCACAGAAATCATGCCGTTAAAAAGACCTCAAGAACTATCTAGTCCAACTCTCAAGAATACACTGCTAAAACTTTCCTGAAAGATGGCCATCTGATCTCTGTTTAAAGATTTTTAAACTGGAAGAGCTCACTATTTTTGAGATAGTATATTCAACAGTTGAACTCTTCTGCTTAAGACGTTCTTCCTAATCAGGCCCTTATCGGGGGGTGGGGGGGGTGGTGAGGGGTTTCAGCCCCCCCCCCCAAATTCTCAGGGTGATCCGCGAGAAGGCCTTACTGGTATATTATTTAAACTGTTATGTTTATTCATATCATGATCTGATCACCATGCTCAATATATCCCATATGCATGGGGGTATTGGGATAATGATACAAAAGGGTTGCTAGAGTAGATCCTGAGCCCCTCTGAATCAAACTCCCTCCCCCCCCCCCGAATAAAACTCAGCCCCCTCCCCCGGAATCAAAATCCTGGCTACGAGCCTGTTCCTAATGTTTCAGTGGAATCTCTTTCCTTGTAACGTGAATCCACTGAACCTCCAAAGTGATATCGTCAAACACAATGAGTTTCAAAATACAGAGTTAGTTTAAATGTAGTTTGGAATAATACAATGGGACTAGTTTGCCCGGCACTTCTCCTAGCTAAACCTTAGTATTTGCCTAAGTATAGTTCAATCTAGTCCTCTCCAGATGTTTTTGGCTACAACTCCCATGATCCTACAATGCAATGCAACTGGGGGATAATAGCAGCTGCAGTCAGAACATCTGGAGAAGGTGAAAAATGCACAGGCAGCATTGCAGTAGATAGCAAATGGAGATTCTTTTATATCTAATACAGATGTTATATGTGATTTTAGCTCTGAATCCATTTTTAATCAGTTTTAAGAATTTAGACCAGTGGTTCTCAACCTGTGGGTCCCCAGATGTTTTGGCCTTCAACTTCCAGAAATCCTAACAGCTAGTAAACTGGCTGGGTTTTTTGGGAGTTGTAGGCTAAAACATCTGGGGACCTACAGGTTGAGAACCACTGATTTAGACTGATAATTTATAATTAATATCACTGATGGGTTGCTGTGTGTTTTGCAGGCTGTATGGCCATGTTCCAGAAGCATTCTCTCATGATGTTCTGGAAGATGGCCATACAGCCCAGAAAACTCACAGCAACCCAGTGATTCCGGCCTTCGACAATACCATTGATGTTAAGTTCTTGTATATTTTGGGACTTTAATTTGTATTGAAAGGCTTTTGACGTAAGCAACTTTGAGTCTCCTTTGTGGAGAGAAGAATAAACATTATTATTGTTATTATTATTATTATTAAACTTTATTTGTACCCCGCTAGCATCTCCCGAAGGACTCGATGCGGCTTACAAAGGCCAAGGCCTCAACACACAATATACAATACAAAACCTAAAGCAAATTAAAATAATTAAAGCAATATAAACAACAGGCAATAACAATACACTAAGACAAAATAAAACTGGGCCGGGCCGGAGTAATGGGTACAAGATTAAAAGTGCTGATGTGACAGGTGGTATATAAGGCATTAATAATAAACATAATAATAAACAACATTATCATCATCATATCAGGACAGAGATCTCAACATGTACAAATGAACTCTCGCCTGATGTTTACTGGTGATTAATTGTCCATAAAAGGGTCAATCACAACAGATGCAAATCCAACAGTCAGTATAAGTTGACCCTCCATTATAGGAGAAAGGCCATTTTCCGACATAGCATTGCTCATACTGCAGGATTTAGACCAGGCATGGGCAAACTTGGGCCCTCCAGATGTTTTGAACTCCAACTCCCACCATTCCTAACAGCCTCGGGCCATTTCCTTAAGCTTAAGCAGCTGAGGGGGGAAAGGAAAGGGCCTGAGGCTGTTAGGAATTGTGGGAGTTGAAGTCCAAAACACCTGGAAGGCCCAAGTTTGCCCATGCCCGATTTAGACGGCTGACTAATTTCCAGTGCAAATCCTGAACACAAAGCCAAAAGGTTTCTGCAAGCACTTCCGCCCCAATTGACGATGGTACAATTTGTTCTCAACAGGGCTGCCAAGGTTGCACAGTCCACACTGAGAAATCATCATGCGTCGTCATCGTTTGTGGATTACGCACAGGTTTGATTATTTTTCAAAAAAACAACAACAACCAACAATTTAGGCCAGCCACCAAATAATCAGCTGGGTTTTAATCGATATAGCTGCATGTTATCCTCGCCTCGACGTCCCATACCTCTTCGAAATACTGAATTGAGATCCAGAGATCTTGCGGTCGAGGAAACAGAAATGATCAGTCGTCATTCAAAGCCCATTCCAAACACGGCTGTTTTTTTCCCCATTGCTAAAAGTAATGCTCTAGAATGGAAGAACCTTTCCGATCCATAATGTTTGGCCCCCAATTTATTGACTGTCCCTGTCGCAAGGGCTTTAACTTGTTAGTTGACTAAAAGTGTAAATATGTGTTTTGCTCCTTGTTAGCATTTTTTAGAATGTACTAAAAAATAACCAAAACTCATCCTGGCACAAGTCGTATGGCTAACTATCTCGCAATGGTTTCCATTTCTAGTCCTCGTTTCATAATCTCTCCATTCCTTTTGTCATGTTTATTTTTCTCTTCTTTCCTTTCCTTCTTTCTTGGTTTGTTCTTTTTCACATTTTTTCCCTTACATTATTTTAAAATATTGCTTATTTCATTGATTGGATGTTGACACTTTCCTACTCCCAATCTCGCATCCTGCCCCTTCCGATTTTTGTCCATTCACTTAATATACCAAAATGCATATATGTTCGTGTTTTGAAAAGGTATGTTTCTGGTCATGATTTCAAAAGAAAAAAAATAACTAAGAATAATGAAAGGAATAGCTCAGGTTGCTAGAAGAGGACAGCATGAATGGTAAACATGTTAAACACACAGAGAGAGACACGTAGCATTCGTAAAGCATGCGGTATAGCGATACAAAGGGACAATGCATTAGGAAAGAGAATGCCAAAAGAGTCGCAAGAAAAAAGGCAACTTGCAGCCTTGCTATTGCGTCAATATAACGCCAGGAAGGGGGCAAAAAGACGTATGCAAGGCTTTAAAAAAAGAAGCAGGGCAGGAGGAATTCGTCTTGCTCACTATTTCACTAGGAAGCATTGAACACGGCCCTGAAAACACAACGCAGTAACCTGAGCAAGAAAGCATCCAACATCTTAGCTCTCAGATGTCAATTTAAAAAGTAGAGAAAAGGCTCTAGTCCTCATTGCACATATATTTATATATCTATATATATACACAGACACATATACACACATACACAGATACACACACATATACATATTATACACACATACATACACATATACACATACACACATACATATACATATATATTATACACACATATATGCATACATACATATATACACACACATATATACATATTATACACACATATACATACACATATACACAGACATACATACACACATATACATATATATCATACACACATATAAGCTTAATACACATACATGCATACACATACACAGATACACACATATATACTTATTATACACACATATACATACACATATACACACACGTACATACACACACATATATATCATACACACATATAAGCTTAATACACATACATGCATACACATACACAGATACACACATATATACATATTATACACACATATACATACACATATACAAACATATACATACACATATACACAGACACATACATATACATACATACACATACACTCACATATACATTTATGTATTTCATAGAATCATAGTATCATAGAGTTGGAAGAGACCTCATGGGCCATCCAGTCCAACCCCATTCTTCCAAGAAACAGGAAAATTACATTCAAAGCACCCCCGACAGATGGCCATCCAGCCTCTGTTTAAAAGCTTCCAAAGAAGGAGCCTCTATTTATTTATTTACTGTATTTATATACCAACTTTCTTGTGCTTTACATCATACTAATGGCACAAATTCAATGCCAACATACAGTACACAAAGAAATCACAATAATTACTACATATCACTATGAACTTAAAATAAATTAAAACTATTAATATATATTATAGACACACATATACATATATACACATACACTCATATACATTTATGTATTTCATAGAATCATCGTTCCATAGAGTTGGAAGAGACCTCGTGGGCCATCCATCCAACCCCATTCTGCCAAGAAGCAGGAATATTGCATTCAAAGCACCCCCGACAGATGGCCATCCAGCCTCTGTTTAAAAGCTTCCAAAGAAGGAGCCTCTATTTATTTATTTACTGTATATACCACCTTTCTCATGCTTTACAACAGACTAATGGCAAAAATTCAATGCCAACATACAGTACACAAAGAAATCACAATAATTACTACATATCTCTATGAACTTAAAATAAATTAAAACCATTTATATATATTATACACACACATATGCATACATACACTTACACTCACATATACATTTATGCATTTCATAGAATCATAGTTCCATAGAGTTGGAAGAGACCTCGTGGACCATCTAGTCCAACCCTCTGCCAAGAAGCAGGTAAATTGCATTCAAAGCACCCCCGACAGATGGCCATCCAGCCTCTGTTTAAAAGCTTCCAAAGAAGGAGCCTCTATTTATTTATTTACTGTATATACCACCTTTCTCATGCTTTACAACAGACTAATGGCAAAATTTCAATGCCAACATACAGTATTTATTTATTTATTATTATTTATTTGGTGGATTTCTACCCCGTCCTTCTCAACCCCCGAGGGGGGACTCAAAGAAATCACAATGATTACTACAGTACACAAAGAAATCACAATAATTACTACAATACACAAAGAAATCACAATAATTACTACAGTACACAAAGAAATCACAATAATTACTACATATCACTATGAACTTAAAATAAATTAAAACCATTAATATATATATTATATGCACACATACATACAGATGTAAACACACATATACATATTAAAATAGTTTGTCACAATGGTTCTTTTTGCCAAAGATTGTCATGGATTTTAGTCATACCAATATATGCACAACATTAATCACAAATACGCCTATTTTCTTCCAAGAAGCCATGGAATGACCTAATTTGTCCATCCGTATCCATATAGAACAGGCATGGGCAAACTTGGGTCTTCCAGGTGTTTTGGACTTCAACTCCCATAATTCCTAACAGCCTCAGGCCCTTTCCTTTCTCTCCTCAACCACTTAAGAATTGTGGGAGTTGAAGTCCAAAACACCTGGAGGGAGGGCCCAAGTTTGCCCATGGCTGATATAAAGAGAAATATATATTTTTAGGGCTTCCACAATTAATAATTCTGATTTCAATCCCTTCGTGTCACTCCGAGCCTATTCTACCTGGCTCTTTTCCTAAGGGAATTCAAGCATGGAATAAAGGAGAATATATCTATATTTATATCTATACCTATACCTATATATATATACACACACACATATATATATCAATGCTAAAGGAGCAACAATGAGGTTTTTGTGAACGAAAGAAAAGGATATCAAGGACATTGCACTGAACTATTAATTCCCAGCGACGGGATAAAATAAGCTGGTTCACTGTACGCAACTCCAGATATAATAATAATAATAATAATAATAATAATTTGACAGATTTGGTTGAGGATGAAGGTTTGAAAAGTCTGGTTTGGGAATGTTTTGCAAGGCCTCAGCTGACATTGTTCGCCCTCAACCCATTTCAGGGAAGACGCAAGGTGATTCTGAGAAGGGCAAAATGGCCCCTAAATTCATTCTTCTATATAAATAAAAATATAATGTTTGTTTGTGGGACTGACATAACTCAAAAACCACTGAACGAATTGACATGAAATTTGGACACTATACCCCTAACAGACCAACAAGTGACCATCACTCATAACCACCCCACCACCCCCAAAAAGTGGCAAGGACTTAAAAACGCAAAAAAGCTAAATGACGAAAAGATAAATAAAAAAGGGAAGAGGGAGTGAAGGAAGGAGAGAGAAAAAGAAAGAAAGGGAGGGAGGGAAGGAAAGAAAGAAGGAAAGAGAGAAGGAAGCATGGAAGCAAAGAGCGAAGGAAGGAAGAAAAGAGGTAGTGAAGAAAGAAAGGAGAGAAAGAGAAAGGAAAAGAAAAAGGGTGAAGGAAAGAAAGTGGTAGAGAAGGAAGGAAGGAGAGAAGGAAAGAAAAAAGGAAAGGAAGGAAAGGAAAGAAGGAGCGAAGGAAAGAGGGCAAGAAGGAGAGAAAGCGGGACGGAAGAAAAGAAGGAAAGAGAAGGAAGGATAGAAGCAAAAAGCGGAGGGAGGAAGGAAGAAAAGAGGTAGAGAAGGAAGGAAGGAGAGAAGTAAAGAAAAAAGGAAAGAAGGAGCGAAGGAAAGAGGGCAAGAAGGAGAGAAAGCGGGAGGGAAGGAAAGAAGGAAAGAGAGAAGGAAGGATGGAAGCAAAAAGCGGAGGAAGGAAGGAAAGAGGTAGAGAAGAAAGAAAGGAAAGAAAGAGGAAGGAAAAGAAAAGGGGGGAAGGAAAGAAAGAGGTAGAGAAGGAAGGAGGGAGAGAGGAAAGAAGAAACGGGAAGGAAGGAAGGAAGGAAGGAAGGAAGGAAGGAAGGCAAGAAGGAGAGAAAGTGGGAGGGAAGGAAAGAGAGAAGGAAGGATAGAAGCAAAAAGTGGAGGAAGGAAGGAAAGAAGGAAAGACAGAATGAAGGACGGAAGCAAAAAGCGGAGGGAGGAAGGAAAGAGGTAGAGAAGAAAGAAAGGAGAGAAAATGGAAGGGAAGGGAAGACAGAAGGAAGGATGGAAGCAAAAAGAAAAGAAGGAAGGAAAGAGGTTGAGAAGGAAGAAAGGAGAGAAAAGGGGAGGGAAGGAAAGACAGAAGGAAGGTGGAAGCAAAAAGTGAAGGAAGGAAGGAAAGAGGTAGAGAAGGAAGAAAGGAGAGAAAGAGGGAGGGAAGGAAAGACAGAAGGAAGGATGGAAGCAAAAAGTGAAAGAAGGAAGGAAAGAGGTAGAGAAGGAAGAAAGGAGAGAAAGTGGAAGGAAAACAAAAGGAGGAAGGAAAGAGATAGAGAAGGAAGAAAGGAGAGAAGGAAACAAGAAAAGGGAAGGAAGGAAGGAAGGAAGGAAGGAAGGAAGGAAGGAAGGAAAGGGGGTGCAAAGGAAGGAGGAAAAGAAGGAGAGAGAAAGAGAGGAAAGGTTGGCCACAGCAACGCATGGCGGGTACAGCTAGTATGTTTTGACAGATTTGGCTGAGAATGAAGGTTCAAAATGTCTGGTTCGGGAATGTTTTCCTAGGCCTCAGCCACCATCGTTTGTCCTCAACCCAATTCAGGGAAGACACCAGTTGATTCTGAGGAGGGCAAAATGGCCCCTCAATCCATTCTTATCATAATAAGAAGACGTTTTGACAGATTTGGCTGAGGATGAAAGTTCAAAATGTCTAGTTCGAAATGTTTTGCTAGACTTCAGCTGCCATTGTTTGCCGTCAACCCAATTCAGGGAAGACACCAGTTGATTCTGAGGAGAGCAAAATGGCCCCTAAATCCATTCTTATCATTATAAGATGACGTTTTGACAGATTTGGTTGAGAATGAAGGTTCAAAATGTCTGGTTTAGGAATGTTTTGCTAGGCCTCAGACTCCATCGTTTACCCTCAACACAATTCAGGAAAGACAACAGTTGATTCTGAGGAGGGCAAAATGGCTCCCCAATCCATTCTTATAAAGGCTGTTCACACAGGATATGAGAGCAATTCTGAGGTAAAACCGTGACTGAAAATACCAAAAAAAGAAAACCTCACAAGGAATTATGTCTCAGCAAACAGATTTTAAGTATCTTGGCTCCTTCAGGAGAAAAAAGAAGCACAGTAATGGTTTGGCGAGGATCTCATTTGAGACACTCAAGGCTCCCTCACAGAACGGTCATTTCTGAGGGGGAAAAAGACGGGATTGTTATTAAGCTAACACACAAAACCTATTTGGATGGACCCCAAAAACCCTCTTTCTTTCCTAGGAACCATCGTTTCAAGTGGCAGAGGCCTCAAGGAAACCTATTATTGTCCTCCAATGGAAACCAGATCCCAAAAAGAACAACAAAGAAGGAAACAGAAGCCTTGAGGGCTTTGCCTCAGAGGACAAGATGGTGGACTACATTACACGGGCCATTGGCCTGTATTAAACAAACACCTGATCGGGAAATCCAAAATCATCCATAAAATCATCCACATGGCTGGTTGAGAGGATAGGTTACCTTTCCTTTCTGGTGGTTCAAATGGGACTTAAATAAATTTGGTAGTTTTTTAAAGACTCAGGTCCCATCTCCAAGATTATTAATAACTCTATGCAAAGTGTTCAAATACTTGGAAAAATCAGGATCCCAAGGATTTTAGATAATGGAAAGTCAACCTGAACTCGACTTAGGATAGGATTACTGCACTCCAACTTTGGGCCAAAGGGAAAGAAGGAGAACCATCTGTCTGTCTGTCTGTCTATTGACCTATCCATCCATCTAGGTATCTATGTATCTATATATGTGTCTGTCTGTCTGTCTGTCTGTCTATCTATCGATCCATCCATTCACCCATCCATTCTTCTAGGTATCTATGTATCTATCCATCCATCCATCCATCCATGTATCTATGTATATGTCTGTCTATCTATCTATCTATCTATCTATCTATCTATCCATCCATCCATCCATCCACTCATCTAGGTATAGATCTATGTATCTATATATGTGCCTGTTTGTCTGTCTATCTAGCGATTGATCGATTGATCTATCGATCCATCCATCCATTCACCCATCCATTCACCTAGGTATCTATCTATGTATCTATCCATCCATCCATGTATCTATGTATGTGTCTGTCTATCTATCTATCTATCTATCTATCTATCTATCTATCCATCCATCTACTCATCTAGGTATAGATCTATGTATCTATGTATGTGTCTGTTTGTCTGTCTATCTATCTATCTATCTATCTATCTATCTATCTATCTATCGATTCATCCATTCACCCATCCATTCTTCTAGGTATCTATCTATGTATCCATCCATCCATCCATCCATGTATCTGTCTATCTATCCATCCATCCATCCATCCACTCATCTAGGTATAGATCTATGTATCTATGTATGTGTCTGTTTGTCTATCTATCTATCTATCTATCTATCTATCCATCCATCCATCCATCCATCCATCCATCCATCTATTTTGTGCTCTATCTATCTATTCATCCATCCATCCATTCATCTAGGTATCTATCTATGCATGTGCCTATCTACCTATCTATCTATCTATCTATCTATCTATCTATTCATCCATCCATCCAGATATCTATCTATCTATCTATCTATCTATCTATCTATTTTGTGCTCTATCTATCTTCTTAAAGTCTTAGGAGAGAATTTTATCGAGATGATGGGAAGTCACAAAAGGACAGAAAGGGCCAGACTGAATTCCCAATCAGGTCGGATTTGGCTCTAGGGTTTCTCGTTGGAGCTTTAACAATGAGCTTTTCCTTGATATTGACAACTCACATTGACATTTTAATACTTTCTTAATGTTGGATGAGGCAAGATGCTCCTGGGTCAAGATGAGCAAAGACTGGGGCATTCGAGGACTGTGCTCTGGATTTGCGAGCCTTGAAACCAGAAAGCAGTAAACCAGAGCCATTTTAAGAGGATAGATTCTGGAAATTGGAAATGATTTCATCCTGAGTCCCATGGGCTGTGGTTTCTTCCTCTATCTCTGCCCATTTCACAGATGAGCAAAGAAAGAATAATAATCCAGGCCTGATCAAATAAATCTTACGTGATTCATCTGCCAACTCATTTTACTTTGAATCAGTTCTGTGCATAATTCTGCATTTCAATAAAACAAACATGATTTGAGATTGTACCCACGACTGTGACGGCACGCATGATCTTAGACACTTCATCTTGTGTGTTGGAGACGTGCTTTTGCAAAGGTAGCACCTGCCATGAGCCACAAACCGTAATTAGTATTTTTAAAAACACAGCTAGATAGATAGATAGATAGATAGATAGATAGAGAAATGCTTTTGCAGAGGTAGCACCTGCAATTAGCCAAATAATGTGTAATAAGAATATAGCTGGAGAGATAGCAATTAAAAAAAATACAATATCTGACTAAACCAAGGGGGGGGGGGGGTCTATGTAATCAGTTAAGTAACTGTTTAATAACTTATCCATCTAATTAATTACCCAACATTACGGCCCGAAAAATGGGAAGGAAGGACCAGCCAAGGTTACACAATGAGTCAGCAGTGCAGGCAGTGGGGTCGTCTCTACAAACACACAATTCGGTTTGGTATCATTTAAACCATCATGGCTTCCTTGCAAAGATTCTTGGGAATTATCTTTTGGTGAAGATATTGGGGGTCCACTGTGAGGACATCCCTCACCTTCTGCTCAGCTGGTCCTTTGACTCCCTGTTGCAAAAGAAAGATGCTTTAAACCAGTTTTCAGCCTACGTTGTAGACTGGTCCTCTGTGCAGCCACGCAAAGCCTTTCCTGATGTGTGTTTGTCTCTGACCTCTGTCTTGGCTCAAAACTAGTCCACCATATTCCTTCCCCTGCGTTCAAGAAACCTCCTTTCCTAGTAACCTATTTACTTTTAACATTCCCCTGAAAATCAAACCGATTAATCAGAAAATCCCAGGCTGCAAAAGAGGTTGACTTCTGATCTGATCCTGTGCCGATGGAAACCCACCAACTTTTAAATGGAAATGTGAGGAAAAACAGAAAGAAGAGCTAGGAGAGACCCAAATTCTTGCTCTTCCAGAGCATTTAAGTGGTTCAAAGGAGATGTACCTGGCTGGAGAGGTAGTTAAAAGAGAACGAAGACATCGAGAAATATGGATAAAGGCTATGCCATATAAGATGCCTCCCCCACTTCGGTCCGACCACCAAGAATCCGCAACCGCCCAGTTGCCCAGGATAGGATATGTATTTACGAGTCTCCAAAAGGGAAACAGAATTGATACAAAATCAAGAGGTAAGGTGAAAACATCAAAACCCCCCACTCAATATTATATATATATATATATATATATATATATATATATATATATCTCACAGCGTTTTCAACATACAGGTGACATCACAACGCGTTGCCATGGAAAATGACATTATGTATTACAAGATCAAAGATGTTGAAGCAAAGTGGAGACACATATTCCCTGTTTTGATGGCAAGCCAGAGAAAATGAGAAAGGGGGGGGGGACGACACAGAAAATATATATTTTAAAAGGAGGGGAAGACTCTTCTTTTTTGCAAGAACATAAACAAATTGCCCTTTCACGAAAAATGCACAAGACCAAAGCAAACTCCCATTTTGCCAGTGCAACACATTTTCATCCCACCGTACCTCCCCATCACCAAAAGGATATAGAAAAGGGGAATACATTCAGTGCAAAGTTTCTGGTTCCAAACCCACCATTTGATTGCTGGAATAAGCTCAGATTTAATGGGGGGATAAAAAACCCTGCTACCATTATTATGAAAGGGGGTGTTTGGAAAATTTAAGATCTAAGCTCACCCCCACCCCACCACACACACCTTGCCCATCAAAGCAACAACCTGAGATATACAGCACGCAATAAAATATATTTGATGCAAACACAGACACACACACACACAATTCTCTCTGGCCTTGGCGTAGGCAAAAATTGGATTCTAGTGGGAAAGGATACAAGATCAATTCCCGTCCAATCTATCCTCCCCTGCAACCATAAGGAGGAAAAAAAAACATATTAACATAACATCCTGCAGACCAAAGTCCCCTTTATCCTATCTTTAAAAAACAGACATAAACTAGTTTTCCTTTTAAGATCAAATACATATATGCATACACAGAGACGTCTCCAAACATGCACGAAAGGTTATATAAGTTAGTTCGTATTTAAATACATATTTCCAGTGGCAAACCTTGTCGCAGAAGTGTGGCCTGGTGTGGTATAAAATATTTCAAGCAGTAATAAAAATAAAAATAAAAAAGGAGGTCTCTCCACCCCCCTCTGCTGCCCCCCCCCCTTTTAAGACGTATGATGCAGGTTGTCAACAGTCTCTTCTTGAAAAACTGCAAACCCACCTACCCACCCACCCACCCTCTCCTCCTTCTCCCTCGCTGTCTCACTCCCCCCTTTTCCCTCCTCCAACCACTATCTCTCCTTTTTTGCCAATGCTATGTAACAGGGCTTTGAAAAAAGGTATGTCTCTCTATGGCCCAGCTGCCTATTCCTTCAGCCCATCTCAATGGAAACCCTGGGCTGGATTTTTGTGAATGGAGGGTCACATGACCTAGTCTAGGTTCTTTGTCCCTGTTTCTTGAATAAACAACAGGTGAAGGGGGGGATTAACACGTATATCTCGAGAGATCCAGATGGAGTGCAGTATATATTTATATTAAAAGGGGGGGGGAATATATAGATCGGGCAAATCTCAATATGCATACCCTGTTTTTCTCAAACACACACGCACACACATTATCTTGAAACAATTCCAGTTCCATCCACTATGACACATGCATCTAAGAAGCCCCCCCTCTCCATAACCCCCCCCCCTTTTAACAACATCCAAAATTGACAGGCTAGAAAAACAAACAGGGTAAAAAAATGTAGCTCTCACCATTATGAATGTTACAGCAGGACCTTGGCTTTTTTTATGAATGAATCCCGATGCAAATGGCTTTGATTCACAAACAAATAGACCCCCACCCTCTTTTTTTTTTTTTTTTTTGGTGGGATTGAATTTCATTCATAAAAAAAAAGACCCACCTTCATCCTCAGAGGAGAAAGAAAACCCTCAATGAAACAAGACTACATTCTGATAACATGACACCTACAAGGACTACAAACACCATATTTAAAAGCACAAATAATTACAGCTAGAACAGGAAGGTGTGCTTATATATATACATATATATACATTTTTAAAAAAATACCAGCCAAATGACAATAAAGATAAAATAGAAACCATACCCGAGGAAAAAAACAGGTCTTTAAAGCATGCTGATTTTTATGAATGGGAAATGATGCCTCCTGGTCTTCTCTTCCCCTGCAATCTCTCTCATTACTAAGCAAAGAGGGGGAGGAAGAAATAATAACAGCCCCCCCTTTTTTGGTGATTTATAGATGCATTTTGCAAGAAGGGGGGAAAAAGGGGGGGGGGATGTCCCCTTCTGTAGCTCTACCTATCTATGTATATTTATATATCTCAGAAGAATGACTCACTGTGAATCGATGGGTCGTTACAGCTGGCGCGTTAGGGTTGCATTATCACGTTGAAAGAACTGCACCCCCCCCCCCTTTTCTCAATTAATTAGAATTTTATATGCATATACAGATAGATAGATAGATGCCCAGATAGAAGGAGAGCTTGCCTTTATCATAAAGAGGATGAGAAACTAGCAGCCATTTTCCCCCAGCTAGTACAAATTAGCATCCTTTCTACATACACCCCCCCCCCCCCCCAATGGCATCCTCCTCGCCCCCACTTTCCCTCTGCCCACCTTTTCCCACCGCCTCCTCTCCCTCCCTCCCTCCTTCTCTCCCTACTTGGCACCTGTTCTGGATCCCCTCTGAGCCCAAAACTGAGACTAACCAAAAAAACAGGATGCAAAGAGTGGGTCTCTTACACTGATGTTGCAGGGCCAGAAGCTTTTTTTATTTAAAAAAAAAAAAGCTGGGGTGGGGGGTGGAATCCAAAGCTAAGAAAGAAAGAGAGAGAGGGGGAAAAAAAGGTTTCCACCTGGTCCTAATGCCCTGGAAGAATCAGGAGGAGAGAGAGATCAAAAGGAGGAAGGGAAAAGGATGCAAGAGATGGATGTAGACCCAAGAAAATTGGATTTATTCAAGGGAAGCAGCCTATCAGAACAGCAAGGGATTCAGAGGTTTCAGAAGTGGTCCTGATCCAATCGCAGCTCCCTTTTCCTTGCAAAAGCCATTATGAGTGGGGTGCTTGAGCGCACTTCCTCTTCAGCTCTTAACTACTAGGTGCTGCATGGAGATCTGGTTCAAGTCAGGAGAAAAAGAAGGTTCAGGATGTGGTTGAGGAAAGAGGTTTGATGCATAAACTACATGCCGTTCTGATGAATCAACAGCAAACCTCCTGGCATGTACACCTGCCAGATCATGGCAACCCAGAGCAGAATAAATATGCCTGCGTGAATGTATGGTAGGGCAAGAAGAGGGAATCCATCTTGGTTTTGACTAGCCACCCTTGTTGTTTATACAAACAGGTGACTGAAAGGTATTAAGGCAGTGGTTCTCAACCTGGGGGTCGGGACCACTCAAGGGGTCGCGAGGGGGTGTCAGAGGGGTCACCAAAGACCATCACAGACAGTATTTTCTGTTGGTCATAGGAGTTCTGTGTGGGATGCTTGGCCTAATGTTATTGTTGGTGGGCTTCAGAATGCTCTTTGGTAGTAGGTGAACTATAAATCCCAGCAACTACAACTCCCAAATGTCAAAGTCTATTTTCCCCAAAGTCCACCAGTACTCACATTTGGGTAAATTGCGTATTCATGTCAAGTTTGGTCCAGATCCATCATTGTTTGGGTCCACAGTACTCTCTGGATGTAGGTGAACTGGAACCCCAAAACTCAAGGACAATGGCCTCCAAGCCCTTCCAGTATTTTCTATTGGTCATGGGAGTTCTGTGTGCCAAGTTTGGTTCAATTCCATCATTGGTGGAGTTCAAAATGCTCTTTGATTGTTGGTGAACTATAAATCCCAGCAACTACAACTCCCAAATGTCAAAGTCTATTTTCCCCAAAGTCCACCAGTACTCACATTTGGGTAAATTGCGTATTCATGTCATGTTTGGTCCAGATCCATTATTGTTTGAGTCCACAGTGCTCTCTGGATGTAGGCGAACTACAACTCCAAAATTCAAGGTCAGTGCCCACCAAACCCTTCCAGTATTTTCTGTTGGTCATGGGAGTTCTGTGTGCCAAGTTTGGTTCAAGTCCATTGTTGGTGTAGTTCAGAATGCTCTTTGAATGTAGGTGAACTATAAATCCCAGCAACTATAATTCCCAAATGACAAAATCAATCCTCCCACCCCAACCCCACCAGTATTCAAATTTGGGCATATTGGGTATTTATGCCAAATTTGGTCCAGTGAATGGGAATACATCCTGCATATCAGATATTTACATAACGATTCATAACAGTAGCAAAACTACAATTATGAAGTAGCAAAAAAAACTAATTTAATGGCTGGGGGTCATCACAACATGAGGAACTGTATTAAGGGGTCGCGGTATTAGGAACGTTGAGAACCACTGTATTAAGGTATAACCAAGCAGTGTCAGGCTCCTTTTGAATACCCCTGTATCCATGGGACCAGTATCCATGTCAGACAAAACAGGCCCTCTCTAGGCATTTTCTAGACCCACCAATGCAATTGTATGCTCTTTTAGGGCCAGAAGATTTCGTTTCGTTTGGGTGGATGGTTTTGTCATTCACCCAAAGTCCAGGAAAATCTCACCTATGAATAGTGGGATGTTGGTATATGATTTTTTTGAAAAGGAGTGCAAGAAATAGTGCCATAAAATATACATCATGACCTCTTGTATCTGCAGAGAATACATTCCCAGATATAAATTCAATCAATCAATGACTCAGTCTCATTGACCCCTAAGCAATTTATTTATTTACTAGCTGTCCCCTGCCACGCGTTGCTGTGGCCCACATGGGAGTTCTGTGTGGGAGGTTTGGCCCAATTCCATCGTTGGTGGGGTTCAGAATGCTCTGTTACTGTAGGTGAACTATAAATCCCAGCAATTACAACTCCCAAATGTCAGGATTCTATTTTCCCCCAACTCCACCAGTGTTCACATTTGGGCATATTGAGTATTCGTGTAGAGTTTGGTCCAGATCCATCATTGTTTGAGTCCACAGTGCTCAGTGAACTACAACTCCAAAACCAAAGGTCAATGCCCACTAAAGCCTTCCAGTATTTTCTGTTGGTCATGGGAGAACTGTGTGCCAAGTTTGGTTCAATTCCATCATTGGTGGGGTTCAGAATGCTCTTTGGTCGTAGGTGAACTATAAATCTCAGCAACTACAACTCCCAAATGACAAAATCAATTTTTTTTGAGTGGAGGACATACATTGGATTGTGAGGTGTCTTGTGTCCAAATTTGGTGTCAATTCGTCCAGTGGTTTTTGAGTTCTGTTAATCCCACAAACGAACATTACATTTTTATTTATATAGATTTATTTCCTATATTTATACCCCGCCCTTCTCCCCCCAAAAGGGGACTTAGGACAGCCTAACAAAAGCACCATACGATGCTAGCATCAAAAAAAACAATCACAGTACAATCAAAATATTAAAAATTAAAACAACAATTAAAACAACGAATTAAGACACATCCATTAAAATTGAAATCCAAAAATCAGTCTGGGTCAATTCATTGCCATAAGTTGTGTGATCTTCTTCCATTTGCTGCTCACTGATCGAACACTTGGTCCCATAACCAGGTCTTGATTTTCCTTCTAAAAGACAAGAGGGAGGTGCCAGTCTGATATCTCTAGGGAGGGTGTTCCATAGGCAGGGGCCCACTGCTGAGAAGGCCCTGTCTCTCGTCCCCATCAACCGTGTTTGTGATAGTGGTGGAATTGAGAGCAGGGCCTCTCCTGGAGATTTTAAACTTTGTGATGGCTCGTGGCAGGAGATATGTTCGTACAGGTAGTCTGGGCCAGAACCGTTTTGGGCTTTAAAGGTTAAAACCAGCACTTTGAATTGTGTTTGGAAGCTGATCGGTATCCAGTGGAGTTGGTGTAACAAAGGAGTTGTATGTTCCCTGTATGTCGCAATGGTTGGAAACTTAGATATGCAGATGATACCACTTTGATGGCCAAAAGCGAAGAGGAACTGAGGAGCCTTCTAACCAAAGTGAAAGAAAGAAGTGCAAAAGCTGGGTTGCAGTTAAACATCAAAGAAACCAAGACTATGGCAACAGGAATGATTGATAACTGGGAAATAGAGGGAGAAAACATGGAGGCAGTGACAGACTTTGTATTTCTAGGTGCAAAGATGACTGCAGATGCAGATGGCAGCCATGATATCAGGAGATGCTTACATCTTGGGAGGAGAGCAATGATCAATCTCAATAAAATAGTGAAGAGTAGAGACATCACACTGGCAACGAAGATCTGCATAGTTAAAGCAATGGTATTCCCCGTAGTCACCTACGGATGTGAGAGCTGGACCATAGGGAAGGCTGAGAGATGCTTTTGAACTGTGGTGTTGGAGGAAAGTTCTGAGAGTGTCTTGGACCATGAGAAGATCCAACCAGTCCATACTTCAGGAAATAAAGCCCGATGGCTCATTGGAGGGAAGGATATGTGAGGCAAAGATGAAGTACTTTGGCCTTTTGGACAGGAAAACTTAGAGAAGACAATAATAATAATAATAATAATAATTATTATTATTATTATTATTAAACTTTATTTTACCCCGCTAGCATCTCCCGAAGGACTCGATGCGGCTTACAAAGGCCAAGGTCTCAATACACAACATAACAATACACTTAAAGCAAATTAAAAACAATTAAGGCAGTATTAAAACAACAAAACCACAAGCAATAAACAATACATCAACAAGATAAAACGGCTGGGCCAGAGTAGAGGGTACAGGATTAAAAAGTGCTGATGTGACAGGTGATATTATAGGGCAAGTGCAGTGTGCAGTGTGCGGCAGTCTTCATTCTAATAAAGTGTTTCTGGGACTTGGTCTTGGAGATTTCCTATTCTGGGAAGGCACATCGGAACAGCCAGGTCTTCAAGTTCTTTCTGAAGACTGCCAATGTAGGGGCCTGTCTAAGATCTTTGGGGAGAGTGTTCCAGAGATGGGGGGCCACCACGGAAAAGGCCCTGTCTCGTGTCCCCACCAAAGGTGCTTGCGACGCAAGTGGGATCACGAGCAGGGCCTCTCCAGATGAGCGTAGTGAACGCGTGGGTTCGTAGACTAAGATCCGTCACGCAGGTAGGCTGGTCCCAAACCGTTCAGGGCTTTGTAGGTAAGCACCTGCACCTTAAATTGGGCTCGGAAGATAAACGGCAGCCAGTGGAGCTCCTTGAACAGGAGGGTTGACCTCTCTCTGTAGGGAGCACCAGTTAACATCCTGGCCGCCGCTCGTTGGACAAGTTGGAATTTCCAAGCCGTTTTCAAGGGCAGCCCCACGTAGAGTGCATTACAGTAGTCCAATCTGGAGGTGACTAAGGCATGGACCACCCTGGCCAGATCCGCCTTCACGAGGTACGGTCGCAGTTTGTGCACGAGTGTTAATTGTGCAAAGGCCCTCCCGGCCACCGCCAACACCTGAGCTTCAAGCGTAAGTGATGAATCCAGGAGCACTCCCAAACTGCGGACCTGTGGTTTCAGGAGGAGTGTAACCCCGTCCAACACAGTTTGCCACCCTATACCCCGGTCAGGTTTGCGATCGACCAGGAGGACCTCTGTCTTGTCGGGATTGATCTTCAGCTTGTTCTTCCTCATCCAGATAGACACAGCAGCCAGGCACTCGTCCAGCACCCGAGAGGCCTCCTTGGAATTGGGTGGAAATGAGTAGTAGAGTTGTGTGTCATCTGCATAGAGGTGGCACCTAACTCCAAAACTCCGGATGACCTCTCCCAGTGGTTTCATGTAGATGTTAAAAAGCATGAGAGACAGAATGGAGCCTTGCGGGACCCCACAGGTCAAGGACCTTATGTTGGGGAAAATGGAAGGAAAAAGTAAGAGGGGCTGACCAAGGGCAAGATGGATGGATGGCATCCTTGAAGTGACTGGCTTGACCTTGAAGGAGCTGGGGGTGGCCATGGCCGACAGGGAGCTCTGGCCTGGGATGGTCCAGGTGGTCACCAAGAGTTGGAAGCAACTGAACGAATAAACAACAACATACCTTTCCTATCTGTAACTCTTGGATGTTCCAACTTCTGCATTTTCTAGGTCCTCCAGTACAACACTATAGTATTTGGGAGCCAGAAGTCTTTCATTTCAGTAGGGTCTGCTATTATGCATAGTTTTGCCATCCATGCAAACTCAATACTATGTCCAGTTCTGGGCACCGCAATTTAAGGGAGATGTTGACAAGCTGGAATGTGTCCTGAGAAGGGCAACTAAAATGACCAAGAGTCTGGGGAACAAGCCCTATGAGGGGCAGTTTCAAGAGCTAAACATGTGTAGCCTACAGAAGAGAAGGCTGAGAGAAGACACAATGAGGATCATGGATCAAGATGTGAAGTCATAGGGAGGAGGGAGCAGGCTTGTTTTCTGCTGTCACGGAGACTAGGACGTGGAACAATGGCTTCAAACTACAAGAAACGAGATTCCACATGAACATAAGAACTTCCTAACTTTGGGAGCTGTTCAGCAGTGGAACTCTCTGCTTCGGAGTGTGGTAGAGGCTCCTTCTTTAGAGACTTTTAAACAGAGGCTGAATGGCCATCTGTCGGGGGTGATTTGAATGTGATTTTCCTGCTTCTTGGCAGGGGGTTGGACTGGATGGCCCACGAGGTCTCTTCCAACTCTATGATTCTAAGAACATATTGCCCAGGGATACAGGAATTGTAGTGTATGCTTTCTTTGAATAGGAGTGCTGTAAATAAGTGTCATAACATAAGTAGGATGACACCCCCCCCCCCCCCCATACTTGCAGGGGATATGTTCCTGGATATAAAACCAACCAGGCCCCATCTACATTGCCATTATAATGCAGTGTGCAGCTACAACTGTACCAGGAGCTCAAATTTTGTTTGCTTTGCATTGGATGTTTGTTGTAGTCCTGAGTTTCAGGGACTTTGCAGATAGGGGGCTTCTTTTGGCTGCAATCATAGGGCAAGCCACCTGTCAATTATAGTTAGGTTCCCTGGTCCCGCCCCCTTTTTGGGGTTTTGGAGGGAATAGGAGCCTTTTTTGGGTCAGTCCACACAGAGAAGCTTTTCATGCAGGACATAATACCAAGAGCTCCTGTAGAAAGCTTCGTCTTCTACAGCTTGGCTGGGGAGATAAATAGCCCACAGCTTGGCTAAGGTTATACAGCCTTACAGCTCCTTCGCTGAGGGACTTCAGTCAGCCATCACCGAAGCCTGAATTCCTTCTTTTTTTCCCCTGGAAGTCTACAAAGCTCTGCTTGGTAAGGGTCACTTGCGGAAGCCAGAAGCAGTTGGTACCGGGTGCAGGGGCTCCATGCCAACAGAGGCAAAGACAGACTGCCCAGATTAGAAGTTAAGGATTTCCCCATTAGTTAATGTACAGTTTATGAAGATAGTGCCTGTTCCCTGTGGACAAGATTGAGAGAGAGCCAATAGACTGTTAAGAAAGCCTTAAAGTACCTATTTATTTTCATTAATAAAGAACTTTGTTGAACCTTTAAGCAATCTAAAGACTCTGTTTTAAGGAAATCCAAGGGCCTTTAATCTGAGGCAGCCCCAGGATCCTGTTGGGCACACAGAATTTATGTCCTGTCTACAGTCTTATGCACAGGCCCAGCGTGTGACAGCACATGCAGATTGAACTGGATTATATGCTGGTGTAGACTCAAATAATCCAGTTCAATCTCCAGTATATGAGTCTACACTGGCTATATATTGCAGTTCAAACTAACGTATATGGCAGTGCAGATGGGGCCTCATATGATGCAGATTGAACTGGATTGTATGAGTCTACACTGCCATAAAGTCAGTGTAGATAGGGCCTCACTCTTAAGCATAGATTGTGGCTGATTGATTTGTATCCAAGCTGCAGAATATCAAGGAGGGACACGGAGATTTCTTTGTTCATAAATTTATAAAAAAATCTATTTCCTCCCAAATAGAACATTCCATGCTATATTATATCCTCACGACCTATGAGGATATCTATATAAATAAAAATGTAATGTTCGTTTGTGGGATTAACATGACTCAAAAACCACTGGACGAATTGACACCAAATTTGGACACAATACACGTATTAGGCCAACGAGTGACCATCACTCATAAAAACACTGAAAAATACAGCATAAGAGGGTTTGAATGTCCATTTAGCTATGGAAATCAACTGGGTGGCTTTGGGTTACCAGGCATGGGCAAACTTGGGCCCTCCAGGTGTTTTGGACTTCAACTCCCACAATTCCTAACAGCCTATCCGGGTTTGAATGGCCATTTAGCTATGGAAATCAACTGGGTAGATTTGGGTTACCAGGCATTGGCAAACGTGGGCCCTCCAGGTGTTTTGGACTTCAACTCCCACCATTCCTAACAACCTATCAGGGTTTGAATGGCCATTTAGCTATGGAAATCAACTGGGTGGTTTTGGGTTACCAGGCATGGGCAAACTTGGGCCCTCCAGGTGTTTTGGACTTCAACTCCCACCATTCCTAACAACCTATCAGGGTTTGAATGCCCATTTAGCTATAGAAATCAACCAAGTGGCTTTGGGTTACCAGGCATGGGCAAACTTGGGCCCTCCAGGTGTTTTGGACTTCAACTCCCACAATTCCTAACAGCCTATTGGGGTTTGAATGCCTATTTAGGTATGGAAATTAAGTGGGTGGCTTTGGGTTACCAGGCATGGGCAAACTTGGGCCCTCCAGGTGTTTTGGACTTCAACTCCCACCATTCCTAACAACCTATCAGGGTTTGAATGGCCATTTAGCTATGGAAATCAACTGGGTGGTTTTGGGTTACCAGGCATGGGCAAACTTGGGCCCTCCAGGTGTTTTGGACTTCAACTCCCACCATTCCTAACAACCTATCAGGGTTTGAATGCCCATTTAGCTATAGAAATCAACCAAGTGGCTTTGGGTTACCAGGCATGGGCAAACTTGGGCCCTCCAGGTGTTTTGGACTTCAACTCCCACAATTCCTAACAGCCTATTGGGGTTTGAATGCCTATTTAGGTATGGAAATTAAGTGGGTGGCTTTGGGTTACCAGGCATGGGCAAACTTGGGCCCTCCAGGTGTTTTGGACTTCAACTCCCACCATTCCTAACAACCTATCAGGGTTTGAATGGCCATTTAGCTATGGAAATCAGCTGGGTGGTTTTGGGTTACCAGGCATGGGCAAACTTGGGCCCTCCAGGTGTTTTGGACTTCAACTCCCACCATTCCTAACAACCTATCAGGGTTTGAATGCCCATTTAGCTATAGAAATCAACCAAGTGGCTTTGGGTTACCAGGAATGGGCAAACTTGGGCCCTCCAGGTGTTTTGGACTTCAACTCCCACAATTCCTAACAGCCTATCAGGGTTTGAATGGCCATTTAGCTATGGAAATCAACAGGGTGGTTTTGGGTTACCAGGCATGGGCAAACTTGGGCCCTCCAGGTGTTTTGGACTTCAACTCCCACCATTCCTAATTTACTTACTTACTTAGGCGATCCCTCGCTTTCCGAGGATGATTGTCTTCCAATATTCTTGTGGGTCCGTATGTGGCTGTGGAGCCCTATTCTTGCTCTGCATCTTCTTCCGCAGTGAGGGCATTGGTTTCCAGGTGGAAGGCGGTCCCGGTTGGGGTTGGCTTGACATGCCTTTCTCTTGGCATGTTTCTCTTTTTCACCCTCCACTCGTGCCTCCTCAAATTCTGCAGCACTGCTGGTCACAGCTGACCTCCAGCTGGAGCGCTCAAGGGCCAGGGCTTCCCAGTTCTCAGTGTCTATGCCAGAGTTTTTAAGGTTGGCTTTGAGCCCATCTTTAAATCCCTTTTCCTGCCCACCAACATTCTGTTTTCCGTTCTTGAGTTCGGAGTAGAGCAGCTGCTTTGGGAGACGGTGGTCGAGCATCCGGACAACATGGACGGTCCAGCGGAGTTGGTGGCGGAGGACCATCGTTTCAATGCTGGTGGTCTTTGCTTCTTCCAGCACTCTGACGTTTGTCCGCTTGTCTTCCCAAGAGATTTGCAGGATTTTCCGGAGGCAGCGCTGATGGAATCGTTCCAGGAGTTGCATGTAACGTCTGTAGACAGTCCACGTCTCACAGGCATAGAGCAGAGTTGGGAGGACAATAGCTTTATAAACAAGCACCTTGGTCTCCCTATGGATGTCCCGGTCCTCAAACACTCTCTGCTTCATTCGGAAAAATGCTGCGCTTGCAGAGCTCAGGCGGTGTTGTATTTCGGCGTCGATGTTGACTTTGGTGGAGAGGTGGCTGCCAAGGTAGCGGAAATGATCAACGTTTTCTAATGTTACACCATTAAGCTGTATCACTGGCATTGGAGAGGGGGTGGCTGGTGACTGCTGGAAAAGCACCTTGGTTTTTTCAATGTTCAATGACAAGCCGAGCTTCTAGTATGCTTCTGCAAAGGTGTTTAGAGTGGCTTGTAGATCTTCTTCTGAATGCGCACAGACGACGTTGTCATCAGCATACTGGAGTTCTATAACAGATGTTGTTGTGACCTTGGTTTTGGCTTTCAGTCTGCTGAGGTTGAATAGCTTGCCATCTGTCAGATACATGGCTTCCACTCCGGTGGGAAGCTTCCCATCAACAAGGTGAAGTATCATAGCAATGAAGATGGAGAATAAAGTTGGGGCAATAGCACATCCCTGTTTGACACCTGGATTATTTGAGTCTACACCAGCATATAAACCAGTTCAATCTGCATGTGCTGTCGCACGCTGGGCCTGTGCATAAGACTGTAGACAGGACATAAATTCTGTGTGCCCAACAGGACCCCGGGGCTGCCTCAGATTAAAGGCCCTTGGATTTCCTTAAAACAGAGTCTTTAGATTGCTTAAAGGTTCAACAAAGTTCTTTATTAATGAAAACAAACAGGTACTTTAAGGCTTTCTTAACAGTCTATTGGCTCTCTCTCAATCTTGTCCACAGGGAACAGGCACTATCTTCATAAACTGTACATTAACTAATGGGGAAATCCTTAACTTCTAATCTGGGCAGTCTGTATTTGCCTCTGTTGGCATGGAGCCCCTGCACCCGGTACCAACTGCTTCTGGCTTCCGCAAGTGACCCTTACCAAGCAGAGCTTTGTAGATGGGTCACTTTGGGAGCCATTGCTGTCCAATACTGTTGCCATCATGTCATCATGGAGGAGCCGCAGGATGTTCACAAATTTCTCAGTTCTTGTGGGTTTTTTCGGGCTATATGGCCATGTTCTAGAGGCATTTCTCCTGACGTTTCGCCTGCATCTATGGCCTCTGAGGAAGCCTGCCATAGATGCAGGCGAAACGTCAGGAGAAATGCCTCTAGAACATGGCCATATAGCCCGAAAAAACCCACAAGAACTGAGTGATTCCGGCCATGAAAGCCTTCGACAATACATTGTTCACAAATTTGCTTGGGCAAATCGGCTGTTAGGAATGGTGGGAGTTGAAGTCCAAAACACCTGGAGGACCCAAGTTTGCCCATGCCTGGGTTACTTACAATACTCACACTGTAAACATGAATGCAGTTTGGCAGCACACTGAGTGCCATGGCTCAATGCTAGGGAGTTATGGGAGTTGTAGTTTTGCAAGGTCTTGAGCCTTCTCTGCCAAAGAGTGTTGGTGCCTCACCCAAATGCAACCCCCTAGTGGTGCCCAATTGCATTCATCCCAAATGCACCCCTATACAGGTAATAATATTCCTCCTGCACATACTTTGCATACAGAAGAGGCTCTGTCAATCATCCTCCTTGGAAGGCAGGGCTGAGGGGGCGGAGCGTCCGTTGCATCCGTTGAGGCCCCGCCCCCTCGTTCTATTCCCCCAGCTCCGCCCGGGAGCAGCCGCAGAGGCAGGCGGTGAGTGGGAGGGGCCTCAATTGGGAAGGGGTGGCGCTTGCCCCGCCAGGGGGAGGAGTCACTGGCTTAGGGGCGGGGCCATCCCCAGGCAAGGTGTAAGTGGGGAAAGAAGAAGGGAGGCGTTTCATCATCAGCAAAGGTTAGGCCTGTCCAGATTTGGCTTTGCCTTCTGAGCCTGATAGGGAGTGCCTCCACACTGTAGGATGAGTGCAGTTTGACACCACTTTAACTCAATGGCACATCAGTATTGACTGATGGATTTTGCTAGCTGTCCCCTGCCAGGCGTTGCTGTGGCCCAGTCTGGTGATCTGGAAAATAAAGTAATGAGAAAGTAGGTTCTTGTAGGTTTTTTCGGGCTATAGGGCCATGCTCTAGAGGCATTTTCTCCTGACGTTTTGCCTGCATCTATGGCAAGCATCCTCGGAGGTAGTGAGGTCTGTTGGAATTAGGGCAATGGGTTTATATATCTGTGGAATGGCTGGGAGAAAAGTGTTCCTGCCCTACATCAAGGGAACCACTGACCGCATAGGGACGCTGATGAGGAAACACAACATACAAACAATCTACAAACCCACCAAGAAAATCCAACAAATGCTACGTTCAGCAAAGGACAAGAGGGATCCTCTCACCTCTGCAGGAGTCTACCGTATACCATGCAGCTGTGGACAAGTCTACATAGGGACCACCAAACGTAACATTGCCCAAACACGAATCAAGGAACATGAAAGGCACTGCAGATTACTTCAACCAGAGAAGTCAGCCATAGCAGAGCACCTGATGAACCAGCCTGGACACAGCATATTATTTGAGAACACAGAAATGCTGGATCACACCAACAACCACCATGTCAGACTACACAGAGAAGCCATTGAAATCCACAAGCATGTGGACAATTTCAACAGAAAGGAAGAGACCATGAAAATGAACAAAATCTGGCTACCAGTATTAAAAAACTCTAAAATTACAACAGCAAAACAACAGAGAGGAAACAACCAGGCACATCTTAACACCTCTCAACAGAACATTTTCCCAGGCTCAGGCAGGCCTTCAAATGCTAATGAAGGTGGTCAGCTGAAACATTCACACCTAGCTTCAGCAGAGAGCTCTTCGCCCCACCCCAGTCTTTCCACAGATATATAAACCCATTTTCCTATTTCCAACAGACCTCACTACCTCTGAGGATGCTTGCCATAGATGCAGGCGAAACGTCAGGAGAAATGCCTCTAGAACATGGCCCTATAGCCCAAAAAAATCCACAAGAACCTAGTGATTCCGGCCATGAAAGCCTTCGACAGTACATTAATGAGAAAGTGTTGGTTTTGTAATATATGTAATGTCTTTTATGCTTGAAGGTAAACGGTACTTCTTTGTTAGTGTTGATGTAGAGATGGTCTGGTTTGTTTACTTTGGAACAGGGGTCCTCAAACTAAGGCCCAAGGGCCAGATACGGCCCTCCAAGGTCATTTACCTGGCCCTCGCTCAGGGTCAACCTAAGTCTCAGACTACTTGAAAGTACACAACAACAAGTCCTATGTCATCAGCCAAAAGTAGGACCACATTTTCCATTTTATTTCTCGTGTCAGGGCAGCCAGTCAATTATATTGGAGTCCTCGTGGACAACAAGTTAAACATGAGCCAACAATGTGCTGTGGCGGCAAAAAACCCAATGGGATTTTGGCCTGCATTCATAGGAGCATAATGTCTAGATCTAGGGAAGTAATGCTACCCCTCGATTCCGCTCTGGTTAGACCACACCTGGAATATTGTGTCCAATTCTGGGCACCACAATTCAAGAGAGATATTGACAAGCTGGAATGTGTCCAGAGGAGGGCGACTAAAATGATCAAGGGTCTGGAGAACAAGCCCTATGAGGAGCGGCTTAAGGAGCTGGGCGTGTTTAGCCTGAAGAAGAGAAGGCTGAGAGGAGATATGATAGCCATGTATAAATATGTGAGAGAAAGCCACAGGGAGGAGGGAGCGAGATTGTTTTCTGCTTCCCTGGAGACTAGGATGCGAAACAATGGCTTCAAACTACAAGAGATTCCACCTGAACATTAGGAAGAACTTCCTGACTGTGAGAGCCGTTCAGCAGTGGAACTCTCTGCCCCGGAGTGTGGTGGAGGCTGCTTCTTTGGAGGCTTTTAAACAGAGGCTGGATGGCCATCTGTCAGGGGTTATTTGAATGCAATATTTTCTGCTTCCTTGGAGACTAGGACGTGGAACAATGGCTTCAAACTACAAGAAACAAGATTCCACATGAACATAAGAACTTCCTAACTTTGGGAGCTGTTCAGCAGTGGAACTCTCTGCTTCGGAGTGTGGTAGAGACTTTTAAACAGAGGCTGAATGGCCATCTGTCAGGGGTGATTTGAATGCAATATTCCTGCTTCTTGGCAGAATGGGGTTGGACTGGATGGCCCATGAGGTCTCTTCCAACTCTTTGATTCTATGATTGTCTGGTTTGTTTACTTTGGAACAGGGGTTCTCAAACTAAGGCCCGAGGGCCAGATACGGCCCTCCAAGGTCATTTACCTGGCCCTCGCTCAGGGTCAACCTAAGTCTCAAACTACTTGAAAGTACACAACAACAACAACAACAACAATCCTATGTCATCAGCCAAAAGTAGGACCACATTTTCCATTGAAATACTAATACGTTTATTTATTATTTATTATTTATTTTCAGTATTTGTATTCCATCCCTCTCACCCCACAGGCAACTCAGGGCGGATTACAATGTACATAAGTATAAGTAGTTTGTATTGTCGAAGGCTTTCATGGCCGGAATCACTGGGTTGTTGTAGGTTTTTCCGGGCTATATGGCCATGTTCTGGAGGCAATTTTTCTCCTGACGTTTCGCCTGCATCTGTGGCAAGCATCCTCAGAGGTAGTGAGGTCTGTTGGAAGTAGGAAATATGGGTTTATATATCTGTGGAATGACCAGGGTGAGACAAAGGACTTTTGTCTGCTGGGGCTAGGTGTGAATGTTCCACTGATCACCTTCAATGGCTTGGAAGTGCCTGGGGGGAATCTTTTGTTGAGAGTGATTTTATGTGCCTGTTTGTTTCCCCTCTGTTGTTTTGCTGTTGCAATTTTTGAGTTTTTTAATACTGGTAGCCAGATTTTGTTCATTTTCATGGTTTCCTCCCTTCTGTTGAAATTGTCCACATGCTTGTGGATTTCAGTGGCTTCTCTGTGTAGTCTGACATGGTGGTTGTGAGAGTGGTCCAGCATTTCTGTGTTCTCAAATAATATGCTGTGTCCAGGCTGGTTCATCAGGTGCTCTGCTATGGCTGACTTCTCTGGTTGAAGTAGTCTGCAGTGCCTTTCATGTTCCTTGATGCGTGTCTGGGCAATGCTGCGTTTGGTGGTCCCTATGTAGACTTGTCCACAGCTGCATGGTATACGGTAGACTCCTGCAGAGGTGAGAGGATCCCTCTTGTCTTTTGCTGAACGTAGCATTTGTTGGATTTTCTTGGTGGGTCTGTAAGTGGTTTGTATGTTGTGTTTCCTCATCAGTTTCCCTATGCGGTCAGTGGTTCCCTTGATGTATGGCAAGAACACTTTTCCTCTGGGTTATTTATTATTTATTATTTAATTTCAGTATTTGTATTCCATCCTTCTCACCCCACAGGCAACTCAGGGCGGATTACAATGTACATATACATGGCAAATGTTCAATGCCATAGACACACAACATATATAGACAGACACTCAGAGGCTATTTAACATTCCAGCTTCTGGCCACCAGGGGAGCTGTCGCTTCACTATCCATTTGTGACACTGATGAAGTGCTTCCTCATTCTTTGCATACTTCCTGGATATTTTTATGGCCTCGTAAATCAGTTAAATTATATTTCTATTCATTTAAATTATTGTATTGTTTTATTGTATTTGTAATTTGCACTACAAATAAGATATGTGCAGTGTGCCTAGGAATTAATTCATGGTTTTTTTCAAATTATAATCCGGCCCTCCAACAGTTTGAGGGACTATGACCTGGCCCTCTGTTTAAAAAGTTTGAGGACCCCTGCTTTGGAACATGGAACATATTATTGTCCTTCATTAGGGGTCCCTTTCAAATCTATGATACTGTGAGAATCATATATATCTATCTATATCTATGGCTGGATGGCTCTCTGTCAGGAGGGCTTTGTTTATGTTTTCTTGCCCTAGTGAAAGGAGGTGGACTGGATGGCCTTTAAGCCGCATTTCTCAACCTTGGGGTCGGGACCCCTGCGGGAAGGTCATGAGGGGGTGTCAGAGGGGTTGAATGTAGAATGAATGCAGTATGGCAACACTTTATGGAATGCATCTACATGGTAGAATGAATGCAATTTGGCACCACTTTATGGAGTGCATCTGCAATGTAGGATGAATGCAGTTTGGCACCACTTCAACTGCCATGGCTCAATGGACACATCTACATGGTAGAAGTTAGGCAGTTTAGCACTACTTTATGGAGTGCATCTACACTGTAGAATGAATGCAGTTTAACACCATTTTAACTGCCATAGCTCAATGGGCACATCGACACTGTCGAACAGTGGTTCTCAATCTTCCTCAATCTTTGAACAGTGGTTCTCAATGTTGCGACCCCTTAATACAGTTCCTCATGTTGTGGTGACCCCCAACTATAACATTATTTTCATTGCTACTTCATAACTGTCATTTTGCTACTGTTATGAATTGTAATGTCATTCAATTGTAATGTCATTTCATTCACTGGACCACATTTGGCACAAATACCCAATATGCCCAAATACTGAATACTGGTGGGGTTGCAAGGTGAGGGGTGGGGAGGTTGTTTTTGTCATTTGGGAGTTGTAGTTACTGGGATTTATAGTTCACCTACAATCAAAGAGCATTCCAAACTCCACCAGTGATGGAATTGAACCAAACTTGGTACAGAACGCTCACTAACACAAAATACTGGAAGGTTTTGGTGAACTTTGACCTTGAGTTTTGGCATTGTAGTTCACCTACCTCCAGAGAGCACTGTGGATTCAAACAATGATGGATCTAGAGCAACCTTGGCACAAATACTCAATTTGCCCAAATGTGAACACTGGTGGAGTTTGGGGGAAATAGACCTTGACATTTGGGCATTGTAGTTGCTGGGATTTAAAGTTCACCTGCAATCAAAGAGCATTCTGAACCCCACCAATGATAGAATTGGGCCAAACTTCTCACACAGAACCCCCATGAACAATAGAAAGGCCTTTGGCGACACCCTGCCCAGGGGTCCCGACACTCAGGTTGAGAAACAGTGCTGTAGAATGAATGCAGTTTCTCACCACCTTAACTTTCATGGCTCATGGGAGCTATAGTTTGGTGAGGCACCAGCAAAGGCCTAAATGTATAGCTCCCATGATTCCATAGTATTAAGCCAGAACATCTCAGCTGGTGTCAAACTGCATTGATTCTGCAGTTTAGATACACCCAATGCATTATTTACTGCAGACCATGATCTCAGGGCATACCCACCGCACTGCCAAAGTGTTGTCTTGGTCATTGCACTTCCCCTGTCGCCCATGTGCGCCTTTCTCTTTGTCACGCTCTTTCTCTTTCCGTCCTTAGGATGACTTTATATAATGGGCAATGTCCAATCAGAAACCACACAAGAATCAGAGTCTGCCAAAGACGGGGAGGAAAAAGCCAACCCGGAAAGAAGCAAGCCGGATCGAGTCCAGAGTAGCAGCACCAAGCATGACTTGGGGAACTGCTCCCCCAACCCCGAGGCCCCGGAGCCAAAAGCAGCCAGTCCGCCTCTGAGCAGCGAACCGGGTGGCGGGGACAGGCAGGCGGGGGCTGCCGAAATGGGGAAGAACCACTCCAAAAAATCCAAGCTGAAGCTCTCCTCCATGTGGACCCAGAACGTGGTTAGCGGCGGGATGAAGGAGACCAGCCTCTGTAATCAGGACACGGGGACAGAGAAGCGGGGACTGGCCTGCCTCAGCGGAGCTGACCTCCAGGGCGGGCAGACTTTGGGAAACATCTTCCAAGAGGAGCCCAAAGGGTTGAAGGCAGCCTTGAGGCCTCCTCAGGGGGCCGGCGCAGAGGCGAGAGACTTGGGCGCCAAACGAGCACCAGCAAAAGGGAAGGGCAAGCCGGAGGGTGGCCATCTTGACAAGAACACGGAGGGGCCGCTGTTCCTTCAGCCGGAGAAGCTGGCAGAACTGGACCGAGTTACAGAAGCACCCAAGGATGTGGTTGAAAGAGAGGTTTGTTGGACTCAACACACTGAAGCCCGTGCCAAGGAATACCTAGAGAATGAGGGTCAAGTGTCAGAAGCTTCAGCCAAGAAGCAAGCGGTGGCCACGACGGAGAGAACGGAATCGTCAAAGATGACTGAAGATGTTTGGGTGGGCCCTAGACCTCTGAACGAGAGGAGCCCAAGCAGCCCATCTCCTTTCAGCTGCATGGTTCTACCTGGAGGGAAGAAGGCCTTTCTGTCCTGGATCCAGAAGGAGAAAGAACAAACGTGCCACCGGGACAATGCACCAGGGCGCGAGGGAGACTCCAAGGACCCGGCTTTGGTTGCCTTACTGCCTGAGGAGCTGGCCAATGCTTCAGGTGGCCCCATAGAAAGGTCCCAAGCCTCCAGAAATGAGGCCAAGGCCGAGGTGAAGTACGAAGGTCTGGGAGCAGAAGCCGTCAGTTCCGAAACGATGCAAGAGCTGCTGGAGAAAGGCTTGAACTTTCTCTACAAAGTGACCATCCAGCCAGGGCAGTGGCCACCTAGCATCAAGGCGGTCAAGCAGAAGCCCAGCGTCATCTCTTCCGGCATCTCCTATGCCGACGTTCTGAAGCAGAGCCCTCAGAAGAAATCCCCCGCCGGGGCCCCGGTGTTGCCAAAAGCACTGCACCACCTCACCGCCGCAGGCAAGAAGCTGCCCTCCTTCAAAGGTCTGGAGAGGAGCAACCCGGAGGACTTCTCTTCCCTCAGCCACATGTTCCTGGAGCACTTCAAGAAAGTCCCCCCGCCTAAGGAGCCCACTACCTCCCACGCTCCCATGCAGCAAATGGTCACCTTCTTTGAGGAATTCTCTCCCAGCAACACCAAGCGGACCGAGTGGCAAAGACCCCGGCCGCCGACCCCATACCCTCAACGCCGCAAAACTCAGGGAAGAAAGCTACCCAAGTTTGGCACCGCCATGTCACAGGTTGTTGCCTTCCTAGAGAGCGACCCTAAGTGTGACTGGCTCCTCCATGATGACAGCCAGGCCTCCTTGGATGAGGCCATGGTGGCCGCCGAGGAAGGGGGCAAGGAGCACGTGGAGCCACCAATTGGGGTCAACAAAGGGGCCGAGGAAGCGCCAAGCTCTTCTCCACCTGTCGCGTCCCTCTCATTGGCTTGGGAAATTTCAACAGAAGTGGATGAGACTCCCCAGAGATCACGCAGGAGGCTGCAGGGACTGGAAGAAGGTGCAAAAGAAGCGTCGCCACTCAAGATAGGTCCCTTTAGCACTGCCTGGGGCCTCAGTTGTCCATTGGCACCTACGCAGCCTCTCCAAAAGGAAGAAGAGGTCATGATGCCGCTGCTCAACCCAGTTCCTCATTCTTCCAAGGAAATGTTGGAGGTGCCCAGCCCCGCCGTCTCGGCCCCTCGATCTCTCTGCGTCTCCATTGGACTGATACCGGATCAGAAAGTGCCAGCCGCGGCTCAGGCGAGGCCCAAGATCCGAAAGCAAGGCTCTGCCGCTCCAAAATCTAAAGAGAAACTCAAAACTTCGGGGCAACCCAAAGCTAAGCCGCCTAAGGGGAAAGGGCAAAAGCAGTGGCCCCGAGGTTATGGCATGACGTCCCCTCTGAGATTAGAGGGCGTCCCTCTCTTCCCACCTTTCGAAAAGGTTGCACGGCCTTTCTATTTCGGAGAGCCATTGGTGAGTTGAGTTACTTTGGCTGAGCTGCATTTCTTGTGTTTGTGTGCTGCTGCCTGGTTGTTGTTTTTTTAAATATCTTTTTATTTAGAATATATGCTCTTAGAGTAGAGCGAGATAGAAAAGTCTAAAATTTCATTTTATTTCCATACAATTAAAAAAACATGAAATTACGTTTACATCGAAAGAGGGGGAACAATGGTTTGACAGAAAGAATGAAGGTAAGGTAGGGGTAGTGGGGGGGGTGGGAGTGGATTGGGGTTGGGGAAAGAGAGGGAGGGTAGAGTGGGTAGACAAAGTGACCAAAGAAATTGGACACTTGTGGAAAGACACTTCCAGGTTTTCCAGGTCACAGCTTGACCTTCTTGTTCATATTTATTTGTATATGTTTATGTATATGTATATGTATATGCATATGCATATGCGTGTGTGTGTGTGTGTGTGTGTGTGTGTGTGTGTGTATATAAGTATATATATTTTGGTTATTAGAAATTTTCTTGATCTTTTTCATTGCTATCCCGATATCTACGGTCTTAATTAATTATATGTATATTATTATTATTATTATTATTATTATTATTATTATTTACTTCTTATTCATATTGTGTCATTCTTAGAAAACCTATTTCCTTATTCTCTTTTTCCACATAATCTAATATTTTGTCCCAGTTTGTTTCTCTAGATTTGATTCCGTTATGTGACAGCCTTTGCGTTAGTAGGTCCATGTTCATTATATCTAAAGATTTTACTACTTTGCATTTCCACCACATGTGAAAAAAGTCACCTTTTTTCCCCACACTTCCAACAGGTTCCTTCTTTTCTTCCTTTGTTGAACTTTGCTAGTTGGACAGGGGTTAGGTACCACCTATGGAAGAGTTTTAGCCAGTTTTCCTTAAGTTCAGTAGAGTAAGTGTATTTTAATTTTCTCTGCCATATCTCCTCCCATTCTGCCTGGTTGTTCTTACCTTATCTTTTGAGGATAGATTTTCACGTTATTTTGATCTTTACCAGTCTGGTTCAGGACACAGTTTATAAAAACAGATCTGCTAGCAGTGTTGTTCTTAATAAGAGAGTAATACATTATTTGTTTATCAGTTTGGATTCTATTTGCTTAGTAGATTCACTCAGTCCATTTGTGCTGTCGCACGCTGGGCCTGTGCATAAGACTGTAGACAGGACATAAATTCTGTGTGCCCAACAGGACGCTGGGGCTGCCTCAGATTAAAGGCCCTTGGATTTCCTTAAAACAGAGTCTTTAGATTGCTTAAAGGTTCAACAAAGTTATTTATTAATGAAAACAAACAGGTACTTTAAGGCTTTCTTAACAGTCTATTGGCTCTCTCTCAATCTTGTCCACAGGGAACAGGCACTACCTTCATAACTGTAACTACTAGGGAAATCCTTAACTTCTAATCTGGGCAGTCTGTCTTTGCCTCTGTTGGCGTGGAGCCCCTACACCCGGTGCCAACTGCTTCTGGCTTCCGCGAGTGACCCTTACCAAGCAGAGCTTTGTAGACTTCCAGGGGAAAAAGAATTCAGGTTTCCGTGATGGCTGACTGAAGTCCTTCAGCAAAGAAGCTGTAGGGCTGTATAACCTTGGCCAAGCTGTGGGCTGTATATCTCCCCGGCCAAGCCGTAGAAGACGAAGCTTTCTACAGGAGCTCTTGGTATTATGTCCTGCATGAAAGGCTTCTCTGTGTGGATTGAACCCAAACTGGCTCTTATTCCCTCCAAAACCCAAAAAGGGGGTGGGACCAGGGAACCTAACTATAATTGACAGGTGGCTTGCCCTATGATTGCAGCCAAAAGAAGACACCTATCTGCAGAGTCCCTGAAACTTAGGACTACAACAAACATTCAGTGCAAAGCAAACAAAATTGGAGCTCCTGGTACAGTTGCTGAATTGCTGAATACACTATTGCTGAATGAAATCTCTAGGACTTCCAACAGAATTCGGGCCTATAAATATTACATTACGGAGAAGTCATATTTAATATTCGTATCTATATAAATAAAAAATGTAATGTTCGTTTGTGGGATTAACAGAACTCAAAACTACTGGACAAAACGACACCAAATTTGGCAGCAAAACACATTCTAATCCGATCTATGTCTTTCAAACAAAAAAACCTGTAAAAAATGAAGGGGAAATAACTTAAAACTCCCCCAAAAGGAAAATGCCTTACAGAGCATGCGCAAAAGCCCCTCTCCCCATTGCACGAGAAGAATGAAGCACCAACCGTTGTGAGGGAAGAGAGGCCTAGCCATGGAGTCCCTTTCCATGCGTGGGCCCTCCTTCCTTCCTTCCCTCCCTCCCAGTCTTCTTCCTCTCTTTGGCGGCCCCACCAAACACAGACCTCTCCTCCTTCTTTTCCCCCTGGAGAGGCGGGCGGGTGGCTACTCCGTGTGGACGCTGCTCGCCAGGCTTCACCTTCCCTTGCCTGGGCGTCGACGAGAAGGGAGCTCTGCAGCCCTCAGCCTTGCAGGGCCCGGCGGAGGCAGGAGGCATTTTTCGAGGTGGGTCTTGCTCACACACATTGGCCCCTTCTTTCTGCCTCAACCGCAGGGAGCCTTCCATATGAACCTGGCTGCGTGCCCTCCCACTGAGCAGGGAAGGTGCCCCACAGCCAAGAAGATGGGGCAGCGCTGGGTGAGTGAAGCCTGCCTTGAAAAGCACCACCCGCCTGCCCCACGCCCGGCCCAGCAAGGCTGAGGGCCACAGCAAGGCTCCCTTCCTGCCAGTGCCCAGGCAAGAGGTAGAGAAGGAAGGAAAGAGGGAGAGAAGAAAGGATTGAAAGAGGGCGTGAAAAAAAGAAGGAAAGAGAGAAGGAAGGATGGAAGCAAAGAGCAAAAGAAAGGAGGAAAGAAAGAGGTAGAGAAGGAAGAAAGGGGAGAAAGAAGGTAAAAAAGGGGGGAGGGAGGAAAGAGAGAAAGAAAGAAAAAAGGAAGGAACGAAGGAAAGAGGGAAAGGAGAGAGAGAAAAAGGGAGGGAAGGTTGGCCACAGCAACGCTAACAGAACAATGAGTGTCCATCACTCATAACCCCCCCCCCCAAAAAAAAAATACAGTGGAAAGGACTTAAAACCCCCCAAAAGATAAATGACGAAAAGATAAATGACATACAGAAAAAAGGGAAGGAAGAGGGATGGATGGATGGATGGATGGATGGATGGAAGGAAGGAAGGATGGTGAAAAGAAAGAAGGAAGGAAGGAAGGATGGAAGGAAAGAGATAAGGAAGCATGGAAGCAAAGAGTGAAGGAAGGAAGGAAGGAAGGAAGGAAGGAAGGAAGGAAGGAAGGAAGGAAGGAAAGAGGTAGAGAAGGAAGAAAGGAGAGAAAGAGGAAAGGAAGAGGGATGGAAAGAAATGGGTAGAAAAAGAAGGAAGGAGAGAAGGAAAGAAAAAAAGGAAGGAAAGAGGGAGCGAAGGAAGAAGAGAACGAAAGAGAAAGAGGGAGGGAAGGAAGATGGAAGCAAAAAGCAAAGGAAGGAAAGAGGCAGAGAAGGAAGAAGAAGAAAGAGAAAGGGAAGGAAAAGAAAAAGGGAGGAAGGAAAGAGGTAGAGAAGGAAGAAAGAGAAAGGGAAGGAAAAGGAAAAGGGAGGAAGGAAAGAGGTAGAGAAGGAAGAAAGAGAAAGGGAAGGAAAAGAAAAAGGGAGGAAGGAAAGAGGTAGAGAAGGAAGGAAGGAAAGAAGAAAAGTGAAGGAGGGAAAGAAGGAGAGAAAGAGAGAGGGAAGGTTGGCCACAGCAACGCGTGGCGGGTACAGCTAGTATGTAATATTTGTATATGGAACCCCCAGTAGCACAGTGAGTTAAACTGCTGAACTTGCTAACTGAAAGGTTGCAGGTTTGAATCTGGGGAGCGGGGTCAGCTCCTGCTGTTAGCCCCAGCTTCTGCTAACCTAGCAGTTAGAAAACATGCAAATGTGAGAACGTATTGTCGAAGGCTTTCATGGCCGGAATCACTGGGTTGTTGTAGGTTTTTTCAGGCTATATGGCCATGGTTTAGAGGCATTCTCTCCTGACGTTTCGCCTGCATCTATGGCAAGCATCCTCAGAGGCAGTGAGGTTAGGGTTACCCACTACCTCTGGGGATGCTTGCCATAGATGCAGGCGAAACGTCAGGAGAGAATGCCTCTAGACCATGGCCATATAGTCCGAAAAAACCTACAACTCAAATGTGAGATCAATAAGTATTGCTCCGGCAGGAAGGTAACGGCGCTCCATACAGTCATGCCAGCCACATGACTTTGGAGGTGTCTACGGACAACGCTGGCCCTTAGAAATGGGGATGAACACCAACCACAAAGTCAGATACAATTGGACTTAATTTCAAGGGAAAACCTTTACCTTATATGTAATATTTTTTTAAATGGCCAAAAGTCCATTTTGAACCCACAGTATCTTGACAAGTAGTGCAGTCTCTCCATCTTCTGAATCTGACCTTCGGGAAGCAGCAAAAATAACAAAGTGTTGTCAAAGGCTTTCATGGCTGGAATCACTGGGTTGTTGTAGGTTTTTTCGGGCTGTATGGCCATGGTCTAGAGGCATTCTCTCCTGACGTTTCGCCTGCATCTATGGCAAGCATCCTCAGAGGTAGTGAGGGCTGTATGGCCTTTAGACCATGGCCATACAGCCTGAAAAAACCTACAACAACCCAAAAATAACAAACCCCACTGGGATAGAAGAACAAGTCCTGCGGGATAGAGGTTGTGATGGCTCGAGGGAAGAAGTGCACAAATGGGGCTGGAACCCTTCTAAAGCAGCATCGAACAAAGCTGCACCTGTGACACTCTTTATAGATATGTAAAGAGGGTCACCCCTCAGTCTTCTCTTCATCAGGATGAGCATACCCGTTCCCTCAACCTTTCAGGGTACATTTTGTTCTCCATACATCTTTTTCTTGTTCCTCTTCTCTGAACCCACTGTAGCTGGTCCATATCCTTCCTAAAATGAGGTTCTGCTATTCCAGATAAGGTCTGACTAATATAGTGGGAAGGGTCACCTCTCTCCAGCTGCTTGATGGCCACAGCAGTGCCTTCCAGGTCTTGGCTGAAGGAGAGAGCTGCATATGTGATCTTGTACACATAACAGTACCTTGATTATTAACAGAAGAGTATGAATAAGCTGAATTTGGTGTGCAAGAAGAGCATATATCAAAGTTTTAAGCAAGGACATCTTTTTTTTTTGTCCAGGAGACACCTCTTTCTCTGGACAAACCAGCTGGTATCGACCAGGATGCGACCTCCGCCCAGGACAAACCTGTCCAAGACCGAGAGGCCGAACAGTCTCCTGCGCACCATTGGCCAGCTTTCCAGGTGGCAAATTCTTGTTCCATGAAGTGCTATTGTAAACACCGGGATCAGAGGAAGCTGCCCAAGAACGTCATGGCTTGGTGAGCAGGAGTGTGCCCGGTACTGTATAGTTATCTGGCTGAGAGGAGCCCCTGGTGACACAATGAGTTAAACCCTTATTTATTTATTTATCGTGTCAGTATCAACCAGACAATTGTATTACATTCTAAACAATTTTTTAACAAACAGACAAAACAGAGTTTGCAAGCTTGGTAGTTGATTGAATGTCCTTTGACCAGTATCTGGCCTCTGGTGTTGCCGCAAGAAGGTCCTCCACTGTGCATGTGGCAGGGTTCAGGTTGCATTGCAGCAGGTGGTCAGTGGTTTGCTCTTCTCCACACTCGCATGTCGTGGATTCCACTTTGTAGCCCCATTTCTTGAGGTTGGCTCTGCATCTCGTTGTGCCAGAGCACAGTCTGTTCAGAGCTTTCCAAGTCGCCCAGTTTTCTGTGTGCCCCGGAGGGAGTCTTTCATTTGGTATCAGCCATTGATTGAGGTTCTGAGTTTGAGCCTGCCACTTTTGGACTCTCGCTTGCTGAGGTGTTCCAGTGAGTGTGTCTCTGTAGATCTTAGAAAACTATTTCTTGATTTAAGTCGTTGACGTGCTGGCTGATGCCCAAACAAGGGATGACCTGGAGATGTCTCTGCCTTGGTCCTTTCACTATTGGCTGCTACTTCCCAGTGGATGTAAAGTGGCACAATGCCGGCTAAACAGTGTAATTTCTCCAGTGGTGTAGGGCGCAGACACCCTGTGATAATGCGGCATTTCTCATTAAGAGCCACATCTATTGTTTTAGCATGGTGAGATGTGTTCCACACTGGGCATGCATACTCAGCGGCAGAATCATAGAATCATAGAATCAAAGAGTTGGAAGAGACCTCATGGGCCATCCAGTCCAACCCCTGCCAAGAAGCAGGAATATTGCATTCAAATCACCCCTGACAGACGGCTCTCACAGTCAGGAAGTTCTTCCTCATGTTCAGATGGAATCTCCTCTCTTGTAGTTTGAAACCATTGTTCCGCGTCCATGTTTAGCCTGAAGAAGAGAAGGCCGAGAAGAGATATGATAGCCGTGTATAAATATGTGAGAGGAAGCCACAGGGAGGAGGGAGCAAGCTTGTTTTCTGCTTCCTTGGAGACTAGGACGCGGAACAATGGCTTCAAACTGCAAGAAAGGAGATTCCATCTGAACATGAGGAAGAACTTCCTGACTGTGAGAGCCGTTCAGCAGTGGAACTCTCTGCCCCGGAGTGTGGTGGAGGCTCCTTCTTTGGAAGCTTTTAAACAGAGGCTGGGTGGCCATCTGTCGGGGGTGGTTTGAATGCAATATCCCTGCTTCTTGGCAGAATGGGGTTGGACTGGATGGCCCATGAGGTCTCTTCCAACTCTTTGATTCTATGATTCTATGAAGCAGAAAACAAGCTTGCTCCCTCCTCCCTGTGGCTTCCTGTCACATATTTATACATGGCTATCATATCTAACGGTGCTCCATGCAGTCATGCCGGCCACATGACCTTGGAGGTGTCTACGGACAATGCTGGCTCTTCGGCTTAGAAATGGAGATGAGCACCACACCCCAGAGTCAGACATGACTGGACTTAATGTCAGGGGACTACCTTTACCTTTTATCATATCTCCTCTCAGCCTTCTCTTCTTCAGGCTAAACATGCCCAGCTCTTTAAGCCGCTCTTCATAGGGCTTGTTCAAAAAGCATCAAAAAGCATCCGGGCATCCCCTGGGCAACGTCCTTGCAGATGGCCAATTCTCTCACACCAGAAGCAACTTGCAGTTTCTCAAGTCGCTTCTGACCCGGAAAAAAAAATCTGGCTGAGAAGGAAAAGCAGTGTATCTGCATCGCAAGTAATTTCTGCCAGTTTAACAATCATGACTTCCTCTTGAAGAATCCTGAGGGTTGTAATTTAATGGGGACGTTGAGATAGGAGATCCTCACACCCTACCCAACCATTAAAGGAAACATTAAAAGGATTTCCAGTAATTTCCTGTTGTTATAAGGGGCTTATGGATCTCTAAAGGGGGCAAAAGTGCCCAGGGGAGGTTGGTGGCCTTTTGAAACTGCAGAGCAGTGCTGTAGGTGAGATGCAGTCCTCCAAAGTCTCCTGGGGGGTCATAATGCATCCCCTTAGCCTCCCACATTTCCCCACCCCAAAGCAAGTCTTTGCCTCGTAACCACCCCCGTGTTTTCGAATGCGCAAACTCCAGATGTTGCTTAGCAACGACCCACACAGCTTCTTCCCCAGTCCTATGGCTATGTGACTTTGGACCGGTGGTTCTGACCTCTTTGCGGGTCACGGACCCCCCTCAAAATTAGGAAGAAATCCCCTCGTTCAGCTCAATGAATTTCAACAAAAATCTCAGGGCAACAGGAATCGAAGGGAGAGAAAAATTCGTTAAGTTCACAGCTTGAGAATCCTGTTTTAGACTACGCAAATGCGTATGCTGCATTGGGCCCATCAAATATACTATTCTACAACTCCCAGAAGATGTTATGAACAGAGGCTTCTTGGAGTTGTAGTTAGGGGATCGGAAAAGTCTCAAATCAGTGAGAATTTAAATCAGTTAAAAACAAGGTGCTCATGATCAATTGGGAGAGGCCATCCAGAGTTTTGGAGTTGGGTGCCACCTCTACGCAGATGACACGCAACTCTACTACTCTTTTCCTCCTAATTCCAAGGAAGCCCTTCGGGTGCTGGACGAGCGCCTGGCCGCTGTGGCTGTCTGGATGAGGAGGAACAGGCTGAAGATTAATCTCGACAAGACAGAAGTCCTCTTCGTAGATCGCAAACCAGATCGGGGTATAGGGTGGCAACTTGTGTTGGACGGGGTTGCACTTCCCCTGATGTCACAGGTCCGCAGTTTGGGGGTCCTCCTGGACTCATCACTTACACTTGAAGCTCAGGCGTCGGCCGGGAGGGCCTTTGCACAATTAAGACTCGTGTGCCAACTGCGACCGTACCTCGTGAAGGTGGATCTGGCCAGGGTGGTCCACGCCTGTCACCTCCAGATTGGACTACTGTAATGCACTCTACATGGGGCTGCCCTTGAAAACGGCCCGGAAATTTCAACTGGTTTGAGTGGCGGCCAGGTTGTTAACTGGAGGTTGTCAACCCTTCTGTTTAAGGAGCTCCATTGGCTGCCGTTCATTTACCAGTCCCAATTCAAGGTGCAAGTGCTTACCTACAAAGCCCTAAACGGTTTGGGACCCGCCTACCTGCGTGACCGCATCTCTGTGTACGAACCCACACGATCTCTTCGATCATCTGGAGAGGCCCTGCTCGCGCTCCCACCACCATCGCAAGCGCGATTGGTGGGGACGAGGGAGAGAGCCTTCTCGGTGGTGGCCCCTCGACTCTGGAACTCACTCCCCAGGGACATTAGGCAAGCCCCAACTCTGGCAGTCTTTAGGAGGAGCCTGAAAACGTGGTTGTTTCAGTGTGCCTTCCCAGAATAAGGAAACTCCCAGCAATATGTCCCTAAACGCACTTTATTAATGATCTAAGTTTGTCTGCACATTTCCTCCCTCTCCAAAATTTCTACCTGTTACATGTCACCTTGTCATGCCCAGCATTATTTTTTTAAATTTTTTAATTATTACATTTGGCCCAGCCATAGGTTTTTAAATGCGTCGTGTTATTGTTAATGTTTATTGCTTATTTTTGCTCATGAGTTTGTTTACTGTTTTGTATTATTGTTGTATTGTGGGCTCGGCCTCATGTAAGCCGCACCGAGTCCCTTGGGGAGATTTTTTTTTTGTCATGTCAGAAGCAGCTTGAGAAACTGCAAGTCGCTTCTGGTGTGAGAGAATTGGCTGTCTGCAAGGACGTTGCCCAGGGGACGCCCGGATGTTTTGATGTTTTTAGCCATCCTTGTGGGAGGCTTCTCTCGTGTCCCCACATGGGGAGGTGGAGCTGATAGAGCAGTGGTTCTCAACCTTCCTAATGCTGCGACCCCTTAATACAGTTCCTCATGTTGTGGTGACCCCCAACCATAACATTATTTTCATTGCTACTTCGTAACTGTAATTTTGCTACTGTTATGGATTGTAATGTAAATATCTGATATGCAGGATGTATTTTCATTCACTGGACCACATTTGGCACAAATACTCGATATGCCCAAATTTGAATACTGGTGGGGTATTGGACGGGGGGGGGGGGGGGGGGGGTTGATTTTGTCATTTGGGAGTTGTAGTTGTTGGGATTTATAGTTCACCTACAATCAAAGAGCATTCTGAACTCCACCAACAATGGAATTGAACCAAACATGGCACACAGGACTCTCATGACCAACAGAAAATACTGCAAGGGTTTGGTGGGCATTGGCCTTAAATTTGGGAGTTGTAGTTCACCTACATCCAGAGAGCACTGTGGACTCAAGCAATGATGGATCTAGACCAAATTTGGCACAAATACTCAATATGCCCAAATGTCAACACTGGTCAGTTTGGGGAAAATAGACTTTGACATTTTGGGAGTTGCAGTTGCTGGGATTTAGAGTTTGCCTACAATCAAAGAGCATTCTGAATCCCATCAATTATAGAATTGGGCCAAACTTCCCACACAGAACCCCCATGACCAGCTGAAAATACCGTGTTTTCTGATGGTCTTTGGTGACCCCTCTTACACCCCTCGTGACCCCTCCAGGGGTCCCGACCCCTAGGTTGAGAAACACTGTGATAGAGGGAGCTCATCCGAGCTCTCCCCGGATTCGAACCTGCGACCTGTCGGTCTTCAATCCTGCCAGCACAGGGGTTCAACCCACTATGCCACTGGGGGCTCCCCTTGGGGAGATGATAGCGGGGTACAAATAAAGTTATTATTATTGTTGTTATTATTATTATTATTATTATTATTATTATTATTATTATTATTATTGGGCGGACTACGATTCACCCAAGAAGGGTGTAGATGTGCACAGAAGCTGGTCTACTCATCCGCACCATTGCTCTGTTTTCCTTTCAACCCCTTTCCCTGCAGGCTCAACCCCTCCACCAACCATTTGGCAGAACCGCCCTGGGTTGCTACTGCCATGCTGGCTGTCTCCCTGGTTGCTGGGACCAAGTTCTGCCTGGACTCTTTCGACCAACAACATGTTGCCAAGGAGGACTGAAGCTCCCTGCCCCTTCCCCAGGCCTACGCAGCAATAAAACTTGTATACCACCTGCCTGACACTGCATTGTCTCACCAGGAGTTTTCTTGAGATGACGGCAATTGCAAGCGATTTCTGAACTGTACAAAGTGGGCACCGTATGGCAGGGGTGGGAATCATTCATTCTATGTGGGTTCAAGGAAGTATCTCTTTCCATACATATCTATATAAATAAAAATGTAATGTTCGTTTGTGAGATTAACAGAACTCAAAAACCACTGGACGAATTGACACCAAATTTGGACACAAGACACCTAACAACCCAATGTATGTCCTTCACTAAAAAAAAAATTGATTTTGTCATTTGGGAGTTGTAGTTGATGGGATTTATAGTTCACCTACAATCAAAGAGCATTCTGAACTCCACTAATGATGGAATTGAGCCAAACTTGGCACACAGAATTCCCACGTCCAACAGAAAATACTGGATTTGGTGGACATTGACCTTGAGTTTGGGAGTTGTAGTTCACCTACATCTAGAGAGCACTGTGGAATCAAACAATGATGGATCTGGACCAAACTTGGGAAGAATACTCAATATGCCCAAATGTGAACACTGGTGGAGTTTGGGGAAAATAGAATCTTGACATTTGGGAGTTGTAGTTGCTGGGATTTCTAGTTCACCTACAATCAAAGAGCATTCTGAACTCCACTAATGATGGAATTGAGCCAAACTTTGCACACAGTTCTCCCATGACCAACAGAAAATACTGGAAGGGTTTGGTGAGCAGTGTCCTTTGGTGTTGGAGTTGTAGTTCACCTACATCCAGAGATCACTGTGGACTCAAACAATGATGGATCTGGACCAAACTTGGTGTGGATCCTCAATATGCCCAAATGTGAACACTGGTGGAGTTTGGGGAAAATAGACCTTGAGATTTGGGAGTTGGAGTTGCTGGGATTTCTAGTTCACCTACAATCAAAGAGCATTCTGAACTCCACTAATGATGGAATTGGGCCAAACTTCCCACACAGAATCCCCCACGACCAACAAAAAATACTATGTTTTCTGATGCTCTTCAGTGACCCCTCTGACACCCCTTTGCGATCCCCTCAGGGGTCCAGACCACCAGGTTGAGAAACACTGATCTATATAAATAAAAACGTAATGTTTGTTTGTGGGATTAACAGAACTCAAAAACCACTGGGGGAATTGACACCAAATTTGGACACAATACACCTAACAACCCAATGTATGTCCTTCACTCATAAAAACACTGAAAAACACAGAAGAAGGGATTTAAAAAGCCCCAAAAAGCTAAATGATGAAAAGCTAAATGACAATACAGAAAAAGGGAACAAAGAGGGAGGGAAGGGGAGAAAAGAAAGAAAGAAAAGGGGGGAAAAAGAAAAGAAAGAGGGAGGGAGGGAGGGAAAGAAGGAAAGGGAAAAGGAAGGAAAGAGATAGAGAAGGAAGAAAGGAGAGAAAGAGGGAGGGAAAGAAAAAGGAGGAAGGAAGGAAAGAAGGAAGGAAGGAGTGAAGGAAAGAAAAAAGGGAAAGGAAGAAGGAAAGAGGGAGGGAAGGAAAGAGAGAAGGAAGAAATGAGAGACAGAAGAAGAGAAAGAAAAAAGGGGGAAGGAAGGAAAGAGATAAAGAAGGAAGGAAGAAGAGAAAGAAATACGGGAAGGAAGGAAGGAAGGAAAGAAAGAGTGAAGGAAGGAGGGAAAGAAGGAGAGAGAGGTTGGCCACAGCAATGCGTGGCAGATACAGATAGTATACACACACACACACACACACACACTAGCTGTACCCACCACGCGTTGCTGTGGCCAACCTTCCCTCTCTCTTTCTCTCCTTTCTTTCTCTCCTTCCTTCCCTCCCTCTTTCGTTCCTTCCCTCTTTTTCTTTTCCTTCTTCTTTCTTCCTTCTCTGTTTCTTTCCTCCCTTCCTTTGCTCTTTGGTTCCATCCTTCCTTCTCTCTTTTTTCTTCCTTCCTTCCCTCTTTCATCCCTTCTCTCCTTCCTTCCTTCCCTCTCTCTTTTCTTTCTTCTTTCACTTTTTTATTTCCTTCTCTCCTTCCTTCCTTCTCTACCTTTCTTTCTTCCCTTCTTCTTTCCCTCTCTCTCCTTCCTTCCTTCCTTCCTTCTGTGTATATGTGTTTTGTGTGTGTGTGTGCATATATGTATGTGTTTGTGTATATGTATGGTTTTGCGCATGCGCTGTAATGTATTTTTTGTTTTTTGTTTTTTTAAGACTCCTTTGCTGTGTTTTTCAATGTTTTTATGAGTGATGGTCACTTGTTGGCCTGATAGGGTGTCTTGTGTCCAAATTTGGTCTCAATTCATCCAGTGAATATATATATATATATATGTGTGTGTGTGTGCGCGTGTGTGCACGCACGCGTGTGTGTATATAAATACCCCTGGTGGTGCAGCGGGTTAAACCGCCAAGCTGCTGAACTTGCTGACTGAAAAGTTAGTTCGAATCCAGGGAGCAGGGTGAGTTCTTGCTGTTAGGTCCAGCTTCTGCCAACCTAGTAGTTCGAAAACATGCAAATGTGAGTAGACCAATAGGTACCGCTTCTGCAGGAAGGTAACGGTACTCCATGGCCACATGACCTTGGAGGAGTCTCCGGACAATACCAGCTCTTCAGTTTAGAAATGGCGATGAGCACTACCCCCGAGTCAGACACAACAAGACTTAATGTCAGGGGAGACCTTTACCTTTACTATATCTGCTTAGCATCTCCAAATGTGAGAACCACTTGCTAGGGGGTTCAAAAAATAAGGACTAGTAGCTTCCATATCTTATTCTCCTCTTCCCTAAAAAGTGTTTTTTTCCTTCAAAATTTAAGCTACCTTCTGTTAAATTCTGGTTTGAATTGGAGGTCCCTCAAGACTGGAAACATTGCCTCTATATACAAAGGACTTGGCTTGCAACTCGAATGTACTAGCTGCATGGCCTGAATGTCCATTAATGCTACCCTCCCAACACGGAAAACAACTGTTTGAACCTGTCCTGTTTAAGTTGTAAAGACTCTTGGGGAGTTGTATTGCCGAAGGCTTTCATGGCCGGAATCACTGGGTTGTTGTAGGTTTTTTCGGGCTATATGGCCATGTTCTAGAGGCATTCTCTCCTGATGTTTCGCCTGCATCTATGGCAAGCATCCTCAAAGGTAGTGAGGTCTATTGGAACTAGGAAAAAGGGTTTATATATCTGTGGAATGACCAGCGTGGGACAAAGAACTTTTGCCTGTTGGAGCTAGGTGTTAATGTTTCAACTGACCACCTTGATGAGCATTTAATGGCCTGGCAGTGCCTAGGGCAATCTTTTGTTGAGAGGTGATTAGATGTCCCTGATTGGGCGCTGCATTTGGTGGTTGTTTTGCTGTTGTCATTTTAGAGTTTTTTTTAATACTGGTAGCCAGATTTTGTTCATTTTCATGGTTTCCTCCTTTCTGTTGAAATTGTCCACATGCTTGTGTATTTCAATGGCTTCTCTGTGTAGTCTGACATGGTGGTTGTGAGAGTGGTCCAGCATTTCTGTGTTCTCAAATAATATGCTGTGTCCAGGTTGGTTCATCAGGTGCTCTGCAATGGCTGACTTCTCTGGTTGAAGTAGTCTGCAGTGCCTTTCATGTTCCTTTATTCGTGTTTGGGCAATGTTACATTTGGAGGTCCCTATGTAGACCGTATACCATGCAGCTGTGGACAAGTCTACATAGGGACCACCAAATGCAGCACCCCATCTGGGACATCTAATCACCTCTCAACAAAAGATTGCCCCAGGCACTGCCGGGCCATCAAATGCTCATCAAGGTGGTCAGTTGAAACATTCACACCTAGCTCCAACAGGCAAGAGTTCTTTGTCCCACCCTGGTCATTCCACAGATATACAGGGTTAGTCAAAATGCATAGGCCAATAAGCCATTCAATTGAATGGCTTATTGGCCTATGCATTTTGACTAACCCTGTATAAACCCATTTTCCTAGTTCCAACAGACCTCACTGCCTCTGAGGATGCTTGTCATAGATGCAGGCGAAACATCAGGAGAGAATGCCTCTAGAACATGGCCATATAGCCCGAAAAAACCTACAACAACCCATCTTGGGGTGTTTCTCCTCCTTAAGCAGCATTAAGTAGCTCTGCCCTATTTCCTGGGCATTTCCCTGTTTACCTGGGCATCCTGGCATTCAAGAAGCACATCAGCGTTCTTTTCTCATTGCCAGAAGTCCAACAAACTTAGGTCATAGAGAGACGAATTCTAGGTGCAATCTGAGCAATACAAACCAGGATTAGCGCCATAAAGAACGGAATGCTTCCCGTCTCCTCGTGGATGTGCAGGCGAAGGGAGTGGCGGCAGTAACTTCACACACACACTGGATTTCAGCCCTGGTTTGACATTACATCTAACCACACCTCCCATTTGTAGGTGGCTTGAATATCTGGCTTGGGAAACAGCCAGAGGGATTTGTCCAACCTTCTTGTTCTTGTGGAACTACTTCAGCAGGGTTATGGAGAGGTGACTGTCTCTGGGCTACAGCTTGTTACATTTTGTAAAGAAGTTCTAAAACTTTTAGGATCCCTTTATGACAACTAGAAAATTACATTTGTAGTAGAAATTGTGTTTTATTTGTTTCTCCTATAACCATCCCTTTAAGTGACACACCAAACAGGGGGTAGTGATGTACAAAATAAAAGAACAAGCCAAAACAGAAGCATGAACATAAATCTGGGAGGATTTTTGAAGCCACGCTGACCAAAAAACAGAGAATAGTCTCTTTCCAATGCAACCAAAAGTTCCTGCAATTGGTTCTGGACTTTAGCAAAGAACAGGTTGGTACACAACAAGGGAGTTTCCATCCTTCTCAGGTCAGAAATGGCCACAGACTGCCTCTTCCCTTTCAGATGCCCAATCTGACCCCAAGAAACAATGCAACTCTGGATGACACACAGATGAGACCAGTTTACATTTACTCTAGCATTCCAAGACAAATAGACATTCATACTCCCACCCATTCTATCCATAAAAGTAAAGGGATCACCCAGCTGGATGGGAATTGGAGAAAATAAGGAAAGGAACAGCCCACAGTGCTGGCCCGCAACAGCAGCCATGCGCTAAACGATCATCTCCAGCTGCCGAGCGTATTCGATAACTTGTTTGGCTAGCTCCGTTGAAGGGATGGTGGCGTCTTCGGGTTTCTGCTGCTGACCCGTGAAACAGTAGTGGTTGTTTGGGCCCAGGACCCAGCCACGCTGAAAGGGGAGGAGACACATTTTTGAGAAGTGGTGACAAAGCCAACCTTAAATGCTCCAGATCTGCATTTTTAACGGCACAACTGTTGGTATGTTCTGACACAGCCATTTAAAACAACCACATGAAACTGTATCTAACAGGAAATACCTGCAGTTTCTGCATGGTTACTGATTCTTGGAAACAGAGCGCTACAAAAAAGTGGGTGCTAGAAACAATATCATATGAAAGCTGACTGGCACAACCTGGGGATCACAACTAGACACAGTGAAGACATCTGCCCTTGCGCTATGCTACTCTGCTGCTGAGTATGCATTCCCAGTGTGGAACACATCTCACCACGCTAAAACAGTAGATGTGGCTCTTAATGAGACATGCCGCATTATCACGGGGTGTCTGCGCCCTACATCACTGGAGAAATTACACTGCTTAGCCGGTATTGCACCACCTGACATCCGCCGGGAAGTAGCAGCCAATAGTGAAAGGACCAAGGCAGTGACATCTCCAGCTCATCCCCTGTTTGGGTATCAGCCAGCACGTCAATGACTTAAATCAAGAAATAGTTTTCTAGGATCTACAGAGACACTCGCTGGAACACCTCAGCAAGCGAGAGTCCAAAAGTGGCAGGCTCAAACCCAGAATTGAGATGTTATGAACTTTTGTTATGAACCAAATACTTATTTTCCTCCATAATTTGCAAATAAATTTGTTAAAAATCAGATTTTCTGGATGCGTTTTCTCATGTTGTTTCTCATAGTTGAGATCTACCTATGATGTTAATTACAGGCCTCTCTCATCTTTTTAAGTGGGAGACCTTGTACAATTGGTATCTGACTAAATACTCCCCCCACCCCCCAACTGTATATGTTCACAAGCAAGCAAATACATAATTGAAAGCACAGCTACTGAAATTGAACTTTTTCTAGAAAAGTAGGAGGAAAAATATGACGTTACCAGGTATTGTTCAACGAACACTCCCATCAACTCCAGTTAGGGAAGATGAGAGCTATCATTCAACGTGGTAAGAATGGATCATTCTTACAGAGAACCCCACAAGGAAGGAAGCTCAAACAAAGCATGGTCCCATCTGGAAAACCTCACCTTCTTGGCATAGTCAGTCATCTTTTTGGGGGTGAAGAAGAGCATACGAGTGGCTTCATTGAACAGAATCTTCTCATAAGCCTTCTCAATGCAGCTGGCAATCTCGTCCCTGGGTTGAGAGAGGAAAAAAACCCGAATCAGTTGACACAGGAAACAAAATCCAGCCATCAAGAAGCATTTCTAAGCTCAGATGACATCAGTGGGCAAGTTCGGCACATGCTGAATTCTTTCTTGTCAAAACAGATGTGCTGCAAACTATTTTAAGATGTTTATGTAGGCGCGATTGGTGGGGACGAGGGAGAGGGCCTTCTCGGTGGTGGCCCCCCCGACTCTGGAACTCACTTCCCAAGGACATCAGATATACCCCAACTCTGGCAGCCTTTAGGAGGAGCCTGAAAACGTCGTTGTTCCAGTGTGCCTTCCCAGAATAAGGAAAACTCTCAACAATATGCCCTCAAAATGCACTTTACCACTGATTTAGGACTGATTGTGTTCCCTCACTTCTCTTTGAAAACCCTATACCAGTTATATCCTACCTTGTTCATGCCCAGCGTTATTTTTTTAATTTTAAACTATTACATTTGGCCCGGCCATAGGTTTTTAAATGCTTGTGTGTTACTGTTTATTGTTTATGTTAATTGTATTGTATTGATTGCTTTTGTTATTGCTTTTGTTATTGATGTACTGTGGGCTTGGCCTCATGTAAGCTGCATTGAGTCCCTTGGGGAGATGGTAGCGAGGTATAAATAAAGCATTATTATTATTATTATTATTATTATTATTATTATTATTATTGGAATACCAAGACACCTTTCTCTCCTGAGAAATCTGTATAATGACCAAGTAGCAACAGACCGGTTCAAAATTTGGAAATAAGTATGGCTGGGCTGTCTACTCTCACCTGACCTATTCAAATTGTATGCAGAACATATCACACAACATGCAGGGATTGAGGAATCCAAGGCTGGGGTTAAAATTGCTGGAAGAAACAACCTTAGATATGCAGATGATACCACTTTGATGGCCAAAAGTGAGGAGGAACAGAGGAGCCTTCTAACCAAAGTGAAAGGAGCAAGTGCAAAAACTGGGTTGCAGCTAAACATAAAAAAACCAAGATTATGACAACAAGAATGATTGACAACTGGGAAATAGAGGGAGAAAACATGGAGACAGTGACATGGTTTGTATTTCTAAGTGTAAAGATGACTGCAGACACAGACTGCAGCCAGGAAATCAGGAAACGTTTCCTTCTTGGGAGGAGAGCAATGTCCAATCTTGATAAAATAGTGAAGAGTAGAGACTTCACACTGGTAACAAAGATCCGCATAGTTAAAGCAATGGTATTCCCCGTAGTCACCTACGGATGTGAGAGCTGGACCAAAGGGAAGGCTGAGCGAAGGAAGAGATGCCTTTGAACTGTGGTGTTGGAGGAAAGCTCTGAGAGTGCCTTGGACTGCAAGAAGATCCAACCAGTACAAACTTCAGGAAATAAAGCCCAACTGCTCATTGGAGGGAAGAACAGTAAAGGCCAAGATGAAGTCCTTTGGCCACATCATGAGAAGAAAGGAAAGCTTAGAGAAGATAATGATGCTGGGGAAAATGGAAGGAAAAAGGAAGAGGGGCCGACCAAGGGCAAGATGGATGGATGGCATCCTTGAAGTGACTGAATTGACCTTGAAGGAGCTGGGGGTGGTGACAGCCGACAGGGAGCTCTGGCATGGGCTGGTCCATGAAGTCACGAAGAGTCAGAAACAACTGAACGAATGAACAACAACAAAACCTATAGATGTGAGAGCTGGACCATAAGGAAGGCTGAGTGAAGGAAGATAGACACTTTTGAACTGTGGTGTTGGGAGGAAAATTCTGAGAGTGCCTTGGACCGCGAGAAGATCAAACCAGACCTTACTCCAGGAAATAATGCCAACGGCTCATTGGAGGGAAGGATATTAGAGGCAAAGATGAAGGAATTTACCCATATCATGAGAAGACAAGAAAGCTTGGAGGAGAGGAATGATGCTGGGGAAAATGAAAGGGATAAGGAAGAGGAGCCGACCAAGGGCAAGATGGATGGATGGGATCCTTGAAGTGACTGGATTGACCTTGAAGGAGCTGGGGGTGGCCATGGCTGACAAGGAGCTCTTGCGTGGGCTGGTCTAGCAGATCACAAAGAGTCAGAAGTGACTGAACGAATAAACAACAAAAATGCTGGATTGCTCCTGTCCCTAACAATGGGCCTAATAGTGTTGCCCCAGCTGCTGTGAAGGGGGAAAGTGAGTTGCAGAATTGCATGTATTGTGTGCTATATGGGTGATTTTGGTCTGTATGGTAGAAAAAGTCCCCAGAATTTAGGAAAAGGAAAATCTTGTCTCCTGAATTCATTTTATAGCTATATCACACTCTTAAAAGGTTGTTTGGGTGAGCCAAGAAAACACACATTTCCCTTGAGTTTCTCAATGAGGAACCGTTCTGGGAACCATGTTGATTGGAAGATCTCGAGTGAAATCAGAAACTCGTGCAAGGATACAGTAGGCAACTTTACCAATACTGGGTAATTCTGGGCTGAACAATCTAATCACACTTGCTATTGAGGTTTTTGGGGAATGAGGTGCCGGTGTGGAGAGATTCTGAGCCACTTTAATGCTGGTGAGAGAACACAACCAACCTGACAGTGTCCAGTAAGATGTCAATGAAGAAAGCGTAGCTCTCTGCTGGGATGTTGCCTTTAGCGAGGAACACTTTGTTGTAACTGCCTTCCATCAGGTACTGTGGAGGACACACAATGAATGTATTAATCACCTTTTCAAGAAATAGTTTTCTAAGATCTACAGAGACACTAGCTGGAACACCTCAGCAAACGAGAGTCCGAAAGTGGCAGGCTCAAACCCAGAACCTCAACCAATGGCTGATACCAAATGAGAGACTCCCCCCTGGGCACACAGAAAACTTGGCGACTTGGAAGGTGCTGAATAGACTGCGCTCTGGCACCACGAGATGCAGAGCCAACCTCAAGAAATGGGGCAAGAAAGTGGAATCCATGACATGCGAGTGTGGAGAAGAGCAAACCACTGATCACCTGCTGCAATGCAACCTGAGCCCTGCCACATGCACAATGGACCTTCTTGCAGCAACACCAGAGGCACTCCAAGTGGCCAGATACTGGTCAACGGACATTTAATAGAATACCAAGTTTGCAAACTTTGTGTGTTTTTAAAAAATACAATACAATTGTTTGGTTTGCTCCTGACATGATAAATAAATAATCTGTTCATCCAATTGAGACCCCTTGTGGGTTGGAAGGCAATACAGAAATACCTCTAAGTACAGTAATAAATACCGTATATACTCAAGTATAAGCCGACCCAAATATAAGCCAAGGCACCTAATTTTACCACAGAAAACTGGGAAAACATATTGACTCAAGTATAAGCCGAGGGTGGGAAATGCAGCCACTACAGGTAAATTTCAAAATAAAAAGAGATAGCAATAAAAATACATTGATTGAGGCATCAGGAAGTGAAATGGTGTTGAATATTTACATAAAATTGTAATTTGAGATAAGACTGCCCAACTCTGATTAAATCATTATTCTAACCTTCTTCAATGTAAATGTATTTACGTATCCTTCCAACAATAATATAGAGAGTAAAATAATGAATGTAGTAATAATAATAAAGCAAAATAATGGAAATGCAATAATAACAGTAATAATAGAGTAAAATAATAAATGCAATAATTATAATAAAGTATAATAAATGTATTTATTTATTTATTGTGTAATCAGCAACCATTGTATTACAATTCTAACAGAGCAAAACAAAATAATAAATGTAATAATCATGATCATAACAATAGAGTAAAATACTATAAATGTAATAAAATAATACATGAAATAAAAATAATACTAATAACAGAATAAAATAATAAATAACCTTGACTCGAGTATAAGCCGAGGGGAGCTTTTTCAGCCTAAAAAAAGGGGCTGAAAAACTAGGCTTATACTCGCGTATATACAGTAAATACCCCTCCTCTCTGTAATGGGACTGAGGTGCAGAGAGAAACGTTCCCAATTAAGAATTTGTTCTGAATGTGAAAGACAACACCTCCAATTTAACAACACAAGATCCAGGTAAAGAAGAGTGGGAAGTTACCTGCTCTAAAGACACAGGGTGCTTGATGTAGACATTGGTCTGGATATCCTTTGCTGGGAGCCTTTCGAGCTCCGTGTGGAACTCAGCAACGCGGTTCTGGGACAGCAGGAAGAGGAGGTTCAAACCCAAGAGCTGGTGTTTGTAGGCTGACTCTGGTAACTCGTCTCTGAGGCAGAAGAGGGAAAACACAGTGAAATGAGATCAAGGAGATGTGTGTATATGGAACAGGCCTAGGATTAGAGTATCAGCCTCTGCTTCTCCCAGCCAAATGATCGGCAAAAAGAAGTCTTACAGAGAGACACAAAATAGGAATGCAATCTGCTCAAGACTGCATGGCGGGAAATGCTTACTTGTAATCAAAATAGTAGCACTTGAGCTGGGCCATGTATCTCTCAAAAGAGGGGATGTCTTTCTTCAGGATACTCCACTGAGCCCCAATTTCGAGGATGTCTCCTTGGATGGCAAGAAGAGAGATATCAGTAGAGTGTTGACAAACAAAACAAAAAATTGGTTGTTGTAGTTTTTTTCGGGCTATATGGCCATGTTCTAGAGGCATTCTCTCCTGACGTTTTGCCTGCATCTATGGCAAGCATCCTCAGAGGTAGTGAGGTCTGTTGGAAGTAGGAAAATGGGTTTATGTATCTGTGGTATGACCAGGGTGGGACAAAGAACTCTTGTCTGTTGGAGCTAGGTGTGGATGTTTCAACTGACCACCTTGATTAGCATTTGATGGCCTGGCAGTTGTTTGGTGTGGCTTGTTGGTGCCACAGATATATAAACCCATTTTCCTACTTCCAACAGACCTCCCTACCTCTGAGGATGCTTGCCACATGGCCATATAGCCCAAAAAAACCTAATACAACCCAGTGATTCCGGCCATGAAAGCCTTTGACAATACATTAAAACAAAAAATATGAGGTAGTTATTAAGAGCAAACTAATCAAGCCAGCATATTGTCTTCACCTTCAGCCAGGTTAGAGAATGCAACAAGGAGAGCAAATGAAGCTATGAACAGACTGTCAACATATAAAAGCTACATGACTAAACATCAGGAAGACTGGGATTTGGATTGTACTTCTGCCACAAATTCCCCGAGGCAGTGATTCTTGATGGGAAGGGCTGGACTCCAGATTCAACTGGACTTCAACTCTAAGAAACCCCAGACAAGTTCCATCTTGTCTCCTGGATATGCCATAAGCTGGAGACCCCTCTACCCAACACCAACTGTTGCTCTGGGCCAGAGTGAAGAGAGAGGGGGCCAGGGGACAGTTCCACCTTGTCTCCTGTCCTGTCCTTTTTTTTTTTTTTGTTGTGTCAGGAGAGACTTGAGAAACTGCATGTTGCTTCTGGTGTGAGAGAATTGGCCGTCGGCAAGGACGTTGCTAGGGGATGCCCGGATGATTTGATGTTTTTATCATCCTTGTGGGAGGCTTCTCTCATGTCCCCGCATGAGGAGCTGGAGCTGGTAGAGGGAGCTCATCCGCCTCTCCCCGGATTCGAACCTGCGACCTGTTGGTCTTCAGTCCTGCCGGCACAGGGGTTTAACCCACTGCGCCACCAGGGGCTTTCCTGTGCTATTCTAATATAATATATTGTATATACATATAATATTTATAATATTGTAATGTAATGCAATAGAATAATATTAATAAAAATATATTATAATTATATATTTATATTACATGTAACATCATTAATAATATAACGATATAATGGTATGGTGCAATATAGCAATGTTTAATGCTGATATTGTACTATGTTAATAATATAATATATTGTATGTAATATATACTAGTAAGCCGCTCTGAGTCCCCTTCGGGGTGAGGAGGGCGGCATATAAATGTCGTAAATAAATAAATAAATAAATAAACACTGGATAATGAGTGCGGATTGGACATAAAGCATCTTGTGAATCCTTCCTGACTGTCCAAGGTGGTCAGCCTCTAAACCTCCTTCAGAGAATAACAGAAACATAACTCAGTAGCTCAGTTGAGAGATGAGAGTAAGAAACTGTACATTAACTATTTTAGATACTACATAGAAGCTGAATACAAGGTCCAAACTGAGGCTCATAATGTGGTCAAGCTAAATAGTTTTGCATCATCTGAATAAGATACTGCTTAGGAACATTCCGTAATGCCTCTTTAATTCTACAAAGACAGATTTAAAATGAAATAAATAATTTACCAATAGGTTAGAGACAAAAGGAAGCCCTTTTGAAACCCTTACTCATGTTCACAGAAGGAAAGAGCAAGCTTTTATTTTAGCTTCCTTTTCAGGCAGAGGGGAAAATCAGACAGCTCTCCAATTCAGGGTGGCATATCATTCTTAGCACTCCTAACCATTGGTGATGTTGACTGGGAGGTGTAGTACAGCATGGTTCACTCTCCTGGCTTAGAGAAAAGTAACCAATATGGGACAATGGCTATGCTTGAGTTGAGAGGATAATGCTGGGGGGGGGGGGGGGGGGGGAGGTGGAAATGTAGGGAGGGGAAAGAATAGTGGCTTGGATTCATCTGCCAGACTTTGCCTCAGGTATGTGCCTGCACCTGGTCTGAATATACTCACTTGCCAAGATAAGCTGCTGTTTAGTTAGTTTTGAGCCTGTGGTGGGGAGGAAGTTGAGTTCAAGCAGGGCTAACTGGAACAGAAAGAAAGGAGAGAAATTACACACAACCCTCAGGCTCTCAGGACAAACCTTCCCGCCGGAGCAGTACCTATTGATCTACTCACATTTCCATGTTTTTGAACTGCTAGGTTGGCAGAAGCTGGGGCTGACAGCAGAAGCTCACGCCACTCCCCAGATTCGAACCTGCAACCTTTTGGTCAACAAGCTCAGCAGCTCAGTGGTTTAACCCACTGGGACACCGGGAGCTCCCCGGTGATCTACTCATAACATAATAATAATACCCTGCTTTGTCTCTCCACAAAGGAGACTCAAAGCATCAGATCACAAGATGTTTCCCAGCGTGAAGGCTCACAATCTGTGGCAAGTACATTATCCTACTGGGAGTTTTAGTGCCAGCTGTCTGGTGAGAAGTTTAGCTAGACCACCATTCTCAAGTGTCCATCTCCTCTTTAAAAGGACCCTTTGCCTATGGATCACTTGAAGGATATGATATCTAACATAAAAACAAAGCAAAATTAGAGTCAGGCACCAGTGGTACTCTCCTTTTATAGTGCAGTATAAATCCACCTAGAGAAAGTGTTAATTGGGAGTCAAAACACATAGTATTTCCTATCTCACTGACTTTCTGTCTTTGTGGAATTTCTTCCACATTACCTACACAAATACCTCATAAACTGTTAGGAAGGAGTAAGAAACTTGGTGCTAACCAGAGCTTCTGGATTACATTTTCCATAAGCTTCTATCAAGGAACTTTGGTAACAACAACAACAACAGGGTTCTAAATTATACCTGTTACAGGGAACAGAGCCTCCCTATTCAGAGGCAATACTTTTTCATTGATAACTAGCCATCCCCTGCCACGCATTGCTGTGGCCCACTCTGGTGGTCATGGGGATTCTGTGTGGGAGGTTTAGCCCAATTCTATCGTTGGTTGGAGTCAGAATTCTCTGTGATTGTTGATGAACTACAAATCCCAGCAACTACAACTCCCAAATGTCAAGATTCTATTTTCCCCAAACTCCACCAGTGTTCACATTTGGGCATATTGAGTATTTGTGTGGAGTTTGGTCCAGATCCATCATTGTTTGAGTCCACAGTGCTCTCTGGATGTAGATGAATTTCAACTCCAAAACCAAAGAAGACCTCCCACCAAACCCTTCCAGTATTTTCTGTTGGTCATGGGAGAACTGTGTGCCAAGTTTGCCAAGTTTGGTTCAATTCCATCATTGGTGGGGTTCAGAATGCTCTTTGATTGTAGGTGAACTATACATCCCTGCAACTACAACTCCCAAATGACAAAATTAGTTTTTTTGAGTGGACACACATTGGATTGTTAGGTGTCTTGTGTCCAAATTTGGTGTCAATTCGTCCAGTGGTTTTTGAGTTCTGTTAATCCCACAAACGAACATTACATTTTTATTTATATAGCTGTGCTGGGAATGGTAACAACATTGATGCCTCAGTGATCTTCTCCAACTCTAGGACTATGATCTTCTAAGAAAGCTAACCACAAATGGAGGCAACGCTGAGCTGGGTTCTGGCTGCTAGCCTTTGCCATCATCAAATTATAACTGCCTGACTCAGGCGGAGGAACTCATACACAAACAGGCGAAGCAACAACATGGTTGAGTCATCCACCTCTCTTCCGGCGGCCTCCAAGGAATGAGAGGCCTTCCTTAACTAGGAGCAGAGGCAGCCTTGCCAGGTTTCCGAAACCGGAGAAGGGACAGTTGAAATCCATGACATCACGAGTTGGCAGCCAGGAAGCAGCTAGTAAAGTTTTTGTTCTACCTAATGCAACACACAAACATTGGTTCCAGTTCTCTTAGTCATGTACAGGCAGTCCCCGTGTTACAAACATCCAACTTATAAATGACTCATAGTTAAGAACAGGGACGAGACAACAAGAAGTGGGGGAAATCTACCCCTTGGAAGGGAAATTCACTCGTGAAAGGGTTATCACCATGGGGAAAAGCTTTCTCACCAATCCCTGTTTCCACAACAAGCCATTCTTTTCAAAATCTAATTCTTAGAGCAGTGGCTCTCAACCTTCCAAATGGCATGACCCCTTAATACACTTCCTCGTGTTATGGTGACCCCACCCCAATCATAAAATTATTTTTGTTGCTACTTCATAATTGTCATTTTGCTGCTGTTGTGAATCATAATGGAAATATCTGTTATGCAGGATGTACATTCATTCACTGGACCAAATTTGGCACAAATATCCATTACATCCAAATTTGAATACTAATGAGATTGTTTGGGGGGGGGGTTGATTTTATCCCGTGGGAGTTGTAAAGGTAAAGGTAGTCCCCTGACATTAAGTCCAGTCATGTCTGACTCTGGGGTGTGGTGCTCATCTCCATTTCTAAGCCGAAGAGCCAGCATTGTCAGTAGACACCTCCAAGGTCATGTGGCCAGCATGACTGCATGGAGCGCCATTACTTTCCCGCCGGAGCGGTACCTATTGATTTACTCACATTTGCATGTTTTCGAACTGCTAGGTTGGCAGAAGCTAGGGCTGACAGCGGAAGCTCACGTCGCTCCCTGGAATCAAACCTGCGACCTTTCGATCAACAAGCTCAGCAGCTCAGTGCTTTAACCCACTGCGCCACCGGGGGCTCTGGGAGTTGTAGTTCCTGAGATTTATAGTTCACCTACAATCAAAGAGCATTCTGAACTCCACTAATGATGAAATTGAAGCAAACTTGGCACACAGAACTCCCATAACCAACAGAAAATACTGGAAGGGTTTGGTGGGCATTGACCTTGAGTGTTGGAGTTGTAGTTCACCTACATCCAGAGAGCACTGTGGACTCAAACAATGATAGATCTGGACCAAACTTGGCACAAATTCTCAGTATGCCCAAATGAGAACACTGGTGGAGTTTGGGGGAAACAGACTTTGACATTTGGGAGTTGTAGTTGCTGGGATTTATAGTTTACCTACAATCAAAGAGCATTCTGAACCCTACCAATGATTGAATTGGGCAAAGCTTCCCACATAGAACCCCCATGACCAACAGAAAATACTGTTTTCTGATGGTCTTTGGCGACCCTTCCGACACCCCCTCGTGACCCCTCCAGGGGTCCTGACCCCCAGGTTGAGAAACACTGTCTTAGAGGGACAGAAAGTGAGCTGAATTTTTTTTTAACCGGAGCACCGACAGCAAAACAAACCCAGCAGGGGTGTTAAACCTTGTCTATCTAAAACACTGTATTTTCCAGCTTCAAGACGACTGGGCACATAAGAAGACCCCCAATGTTTCAATTTAAAATTTCAATTTTTTTATATACTCGCCATTATTAGACTACCCCTCTTGCCAGTTGCCAGCCCCTTCAGGTCCTGAAGCCTCCTTTTCTGGGCCTTGAGGAGGCTTCCCAGTTCCATAGAGGCAGCCTCCCTTCCATGGCAGCCAGGCTCCGCCACAGCCAGCCAGCCAACCACCGTGCTCATCACTGTATTGGGTCCAAAACATCACTTCCTGTTTTGGATCCAAAACAAGATGGAGGCTCCTAACAGGCGATGGAAGCAGGCAGGGCGCCTGGAGTGAGAAAGCCCCTCGGTCAGGCTGAAGCTCGACAGCGGAAGCCAAGTGGCGCTGGAGGAGCCACTTGACTCCGGATGTCCTGCTCCAGCGCAGGACAGCTGCCCGCCTACCTCACCTTGACCCAAACAGGGAGCGATATCTTATACCTGGCATATTAGACGACCCCCAAGTTCAGGGAGGATTTTCCTGGGTTAAAAGGTCTTCAGGCCTTCAAATGCTAATGAAGGTGGTCAGTTGAAATATTCACACCTAGCTCCAGCAGAGAAGAGCTCTTTGCCCCACCCCAGCCATTCCACAGATATATAAACCCATTGTCCTAATTCCAACAGACCTCATTACCTCTGAGGATGTTTGACATAGATGCAGGCGAAACGTCAGGAGAAATGCCTCTAGAACATGGCCCTATAGCCCAAAAAAACCCACAAGAACCTAGTGATTCCAGCCATGAAAGCCTTCGACAATACATTAGTCATCTAATATGCTGGAAAATACGATATATATCTTTTGGGCTGGAGCTACACTGGAAAAATGTACTTGTTTCAACTTACATACACATTCAACTTAAAAACAAGCCAACAGATCCTATCTTGTTTGTAATTTGTGGAGTGCCTATTGTTTAATACATTGTGTCCATTCATAAGTTACCTGTCTGTCTTTGCAAGGGAGGGACAATGCCTCTTATGTCATTTAATAGATTTGTTTTTATTGCTTTTAACTACCGTATATACTCGAGTATAAGCTGACCTGAATATATCACAAAAAAACTGGGAAAATGTATTGACTTGAGTATAAGCCGAGGGTGGGAAATGCATCCACTATGGGTCAATTTCAAAATAAAAATAGATACCAATAAAATTACACTAATTGAGGCATCAATAGGCTAAATGTTTCTGAATATTTACATAAAACTGTAATTTAAGATAAGACTGTCCAACTCTTATTAAATCACTATTCTAACCTCCTTCAATGTAAATGTACTTATTAAAATAATAAATATAATACAAATAGTAGAGTAAAATTATGAAAATGCAATAAAAACAGTAATAATAGAGTAAAATAATAAATGTAGTAATAATAGGGTAAAATACTGTAAATGAAATAATAATAGAGCAAAATAATAAATAGAATAATAGAGCAAAATAAGGTAAATACAATCATAATAATAATAATAAACTAAAATAATACATGTAATAAAATAATACTAATAAGAGAGTAAAAGAATAAATAACCTTGACTCGAGTATAAGCCGAGGGGAGCTTTTTCAGCCTAAAAAAGGGGCTGAAAAACTAAGCTTATACTCGAGTATATACAGTATGTATTTTAAATATTTCTATGTTTAATTCTATTTTAATGTTGAAATATGTTAAGATTCACACATCCTTACAGTTTTTAGTGTTAGCTGCTTTGAGTCTTGTTTGGTAGGAAAAAGAGTGGGGTATAATATATTATTATTATTATTATTCAGGAATCTTTTAGCATTTTGTTTAGTTTACACGTAAGGAAAAGCTTTTCACCCCACCAAGTAAAAGACAGACACTTGCGAGTCCCCGGTGGCACAGTGGGATAAACCCTTGTGCTCGCAGGACCGAAGACAGATCGTAGGTTCCGATCCGGGGGGAAAGCGTGGATGAGCTCCCTCTGTCAGCTCCAGCTCCCCATGCGGGGATATGAGAGAAGCCTCCCACAAGGATGGTAAAACATCAAAACACCTGGTCATCCCGTGGGTAAGATCCATGCAGACGGCCAATTCTCTCACACCAGAAGCGACTTGCAGTTTCTCAAGTCGCTCCTGACACATAAACAAACAAACAAAAGCTTGACAATCTAAACAGCTGTCAGTTGCGAAAGTGTGTGACAATGATACTTCTTTCACAGCATTTTGGAATTCTGGAGATGGATGTTCAACCTGTAGTAGGGGTTACCAGCCTCTTGAAATGACACCACTCTAAGTACTATGGAGTCATGGGAGTTATAGTTTTCAAAAAGTGTTCAAGCCTTCTCAGCCCAAGAGTACTGGCTCCATACCAAACTACAAAACCCAGGAGTCCACAGGAATGAACCATGGTAGGTTTTAAATTAAATTCTAACTTATCTTTGTTGTATTTGAACTGTATTTTTAACTTTGTATTCATGACACAAATATGTATTTTTTGCATTTGATTTGTTTTTGTTTTTATTTTAGTGGATTATGTCATATTAGCCGCCTTGAGTCTTTATGGGAAGAAAGGGGGTGATAGAAATAAAGCTAATAATAACAACAACAATCATAATGGCAGTTATAGCAGTGCCAAACTGTGTTAAATTTACCCTGTAGATGGAGCCAGAGAGATCCATCTTCAAGCAACCAATCCTCTGTTGAAAATATCCCTTAGATTTTTCATTCTAGTTCATACCATTATACTATATAAGGTAGATCATATTTTTTTTCATCAAAAGGGATAATTTTTAAATGCTTCGACCCACCCCCCAATCCCTGCTCACTGCTAGGCTGTTTCTAGATGGCGCTATCCATCAGATGGAGGTTTCTAGACCCCCTTCCCATTAGATGGCAGTTTCTAGACCCCCCTCCCCTTCAGATGGTGGTGTCTAGATCCCCTCCCCATCGGATGATAGTTTCTAGACCTTCCCTCCCTTCAGATTATGGTGTCTAGACCTTCCCTTCAGATAGAGGTGTCTAGATATCCCTCCGCATCTGATGGCGGTGTTTAGACTTTCCTCCCCATTGGATGGCAGTTTCTAGACCTTCCCACCCTTCAGATGGTGGTATCTAGACCTCCCTTCGCTTCGGACGGTAGTGTCTAGGTATCCCTCGGCATCTATTGGCGATGTCTAGACCTTCCTCCCCATCGGATGGCAGTTTCTAGACCTTTCTTCTCTTCAGATGGCAGTGTCTAGACCAGTGTTTCTCAACCTGGGGGTTGCAACAGGGTATCAGAGGGGGTCGCCAAAGACACAGTATTTTCTGATAGTTATGGAGGTTCTGTGTAGAAAGTTTAGCAAAATTCTATCATTGGTGGGGTTCAGAATGCTCTTTGATTGTAAGTGAACTATAAATCCCAGCAACTACAACTCCCAAATATCAAGGTCTATTTTCCCCAAACTCCACCAGTGTTCACATTTGGGCATATTGAGTATTCGTGCCAAGTTTGATCTAGATCCTTCATTGTTTGAGTCCTTAGTTCTCTCTGGATGTAGGTGAACTATAACTCCAAAATTCAAGGTCAATGCCCACCAAACCTTTCCAGTATTTTCTGTTGGTTCATGGGAGTTCTGAGTGCCAAGTTCGGTTCAATTCCATTATTGGTGGAGTTAAGAGTGCCCTTTGATTGTAGGTGAACTATAAATCTCAGCAACTACAACTCCCAAATGACAAAATCAACCCCCACCCCAGCAGTATTCAAATTTGTGCATTTCAGGTATTTGTGCCAACTTTGGTCCAGTGAATGGATATACATCCTGAATATCAGATATTTACATTATGATTCATAACAATAGCAAAATCACAGTTATGAAGAAGCAACAAAATAATGCTATGGTTGGAGGTCAGCACAACAAGAGGAACTGTATTAAGGGGTCGCAGCATTAGGAAAGTTGAGAAACACTGGTCTAGACCTTACTTTACTTCAGATGGCAGTGTTTAGATCTCCCTTTCCATCGGATAGCGGTGTCCTGACCTCCCTCCCCATCAAATGGCAGTTTCTAGACCTACCTTCCCTTCAGATGGCAGTTTCTAGACCTTCCTCCCCCTCTTCAGATGGGCGTTTCTTGACCTTCCCTTCAGATGGTGGTGTCTATACCTCCCTCCCCATTGGATGGCAGTTTCTAGACCTCCCTTCCCATCAAAAGGCAGTTTCTAGACCCCCTTCCCTTCAGATGGTGGTTTCTTGACCTTCCTTTCCTTCAGATGGTGGTGTCTAGACCTCCCTCCCCTTCGGATGACAGTATCTAGACCCCCCCATCAAATGACGGTTTCTTGACCTTCCTCCCCTTCAGATGGTGGTGTCTAGACCTCCCTCCCCATCGGATGGCAGTTTCTAGACCCCCCCCCCATATGAAACGACGGTTTCTGGACCTTCCTTCCCTTCAGATGGTGGTGTCTAGACCTCCCTCCCCTTCGGATGACAGTATCTAGACCCCCCCCCCCATCAAATGACAGTTTCTAGACCTTCCTTCCCTTCAGATTGTGGTGTCTAGACCTCCCTCTCCATTGGATGACAGTATCTAGACCCCCCCCCCCCAATCAAATGACGGTTTCTAGACCTTCCTCCCCTTTGGATGGGTGTTTCTTGACAATCCTTCCCTTCAGATGGTGATGTCTAGATCTCCCTCCCCATCAAATGGCAGTTTCTTGACCTCCCTCCCCATCAGATGGCAGTGTCTAGACCTTCCTTCCCTTCAGATGGTGGTGTCTAGACCTCCCTCCCCATCAAATGGCGGTATCTAGACCTTCCTCCCCTTCAAGTGGATGCTTCTTGACCTCCCTCCCCATCAGATGGTAGTGTCTTCACCTCCTTCCCCATCAAATGGTGGTTTCTAGACCTTCCTCCCCTTTAAGTGGACGTTTCTTGATCTTCCTTCCTTTCAGATGGTGGTATGTAGACCTCCCTCCCCATCAAATGGCGGTTTCTAGACTTTCCTTCCCTTCAGATGGCAGTTTTAGGCCTCCCTTCCCTTCCAGTTGACTTCCTTCTCTTCAGATGGTGGTGTCTAGACCTCCCTCTCCATAGGGTGGCGGCTTCCAGGCTTCCCTTCCCTTCAGATGGCGGTTTCTAGCCCCCCCTTCCCTTCCCTTCCCTTCCCCGCTCACACCTTGAGGCGTCCCAGCAGGTCCCCGCACTTGTGGAGGTTGAGGTTCTTTCGGTTCCACTCGGCGCGCAGCTGCTCGTACATGCCGGCGGCCTCCTGGAGCCCGGCCACGCTGCCCGCCTCGGCTCCGTTCAGCACCGGGCCCCCCGACATCGCCCCTGCCGCCATCACCACTGTCGTCCCCGCGGCCATGAATCGGCAACACCGGCGCCGCCCCTTACGGCACCCTGCGCGACAGCCTTTGCTTGACGGCAGCCTTCCCCTCGGCCTGTCTCCATGGAAACCGCTCCCCTCTGATTGGCCCTCGCGCGATGCGTCACGGAGGCCCCGCCCCCTTTCCCCGAGCATGCGCAGAAAGCGAGCAACGGCTGTGAGGGAGGGACGGAGCGTCGCCCGAGGAGGCCTCCTTGGCGGGGTGGGCGCCAGAGGCTGGGAAGGAGGGAGGAGGGAGAGGGCGGAGGGGAACCGAGGCGGAAAGGCCGGGAAGAGTTTTGCCCTTAACGGAGAGACAGGCGGAGGTCGCCATAGCGATGTGGAAGTGGGAACCATGACGTCACGCGCGAGGGGCGTGGCCTCCCTTGAGTGGGCGGGGCGTCCGACCGGAAGTGGCTCTGGATTGGGGAGGTTGTTCCCAGAGAGGGAATCTCCTTGGAGGCTCTCCTTTGAAAACCATCCTCATCCACATGCAAAGCCATATAGACACAGAAAGGGCCCAAAGTGGGGAAGGGATGGCCTGCCTTCTCCTTTGCTACAGAAACAACCCGCCCAGAAATCAAAACAAGGAAGGAAGTGGGTTGGTGTGAGTTTTCTGGCCTTGTTCCAGAAGCATTCTCTCCTGACGTTTCGCCTGCATCTATGGCAGGCATCCTCACAGGCTGTAAGATCTATAGGGTGAGGCAGCATAACATTCTTTTTTTAAAATTTAATAAAACCCATTGTATGAATCAGAAACATTAACAACCTTAGATATGCAGATGACACCACTTTGATGGCCGAAAGCGAGAAGGAGCTGAGGAGCCTTCTAATCAAGGTGAAAGAAGAAAGCACAAAAACTGGCTTGCGGTTATCCAGAACACATTATACGATGTACGGGCCTTGACGAATGCAAGGCTGAGGTGAAAATTGCTGGAAGAAACATTAACAAACGTAGATATGCAGATGACACCACTTTGATGGCCGAAAGCGAGGAGGAGCCGAGGAGCCTTCTCACCAAGGTGAAAGAAGAAAGCACAAAATCTGGCTTGCGTTAAACATAAAAAAACCCCAAGATTATGGCAACAAGAATGATTGACAACTGGGAAATAGAGGAAGAAAACATGGAGGCAGCAACGGATTTTGTATTTCTAGGTGCAAAGATGACTGCAGACACAGAGTGCAGCCAGGAAATCAGGAGACTCTTACTTCTTGGGAGGAGAGCAATTACCAGTCTCGATAAAATAATGAAAAGTAGAGACATCACACTGGCAACAAAGATCCACATGATTGACAACTGGGAAATAGAGGGCGAAAACGTGGAGGCAGCGACAGACTTTGTATTTCTAGGTGCAAAGATGATTACAGACGCAGACTGCAGCCAAAAAATCAGGAGATGCTTACTTCTTCAGAGGAGAGCAATGTCCAATCTTGATAAAATAGTGAAGAGTAGAGACATCACACTGGCAACAAAGATCCGCATAGTTAAAGCAATGGTTTTCCCCATAGTTGCCCACAGATGTGAGAGCTTGACCATAGGGAAGGCTGAGTGAAGAAAGCTTTTGAACTGTGGTGTTGGAGGAAAGTTCTGAGAATGCCTTGGACTGCAAGAAGATCCAACCAGTCCATCCTCCAGGAAATAAAGCCCGGCTGCTCACTGGAGGGAAGGAGAGTAGAGGCAAAGTTGAAGCACTTTGGCCACATCATGAGGAGACAGCAAAGCCTAGAGAAGACAATCATGCTGGGGAAAGTGGAAGGTAAAAGGAAGAGGGGCCGACCAAGGGCAAGATGGATGGATGGCATCCTTGAAGTGACTGGACTGACCTTGAAGGAGCTGGAGGTGGTGACAGCCGACAGGGAGCTCTGGTGTGGGCTGGTCCATGAAGTCACAAAGAGTCGGAGACAACTGAACGAATGAACAACAAATGAATCGGAAACATTAACAACCTTAGATATGCAGATGACACCACTTTGATGGCCGAAAGCGAGGAGGAGCCGAGGAGCCTTCTAATCAAGGTGAAAGAAGAAAGCACAAAAGCTGGCTTGCGGTTAAAACATAAAAAAACCCCAAGATTATGGCAACAAGAATGATTGACAACTGGGAAATAGAGGGAGAAAACATGTAGGCAGCGACAGATTTTGTATTTCTAGGTGCAAAGATGAGTGCATACGCAGACTGCAGCCAGGAAATCAGGAGACTCTTACTTCTTGGGAGGAGAGCAATTACCAGTCTCGATAAAATAATGAAAAGTAGAGACATCACACTGGCAACAAAGATCCACATGATTGACAACTGGGAAATAGAGGGCGAAAACGTGGAGGCAGCGACAGACTTTGTATTTCTAGGTGCAAAGATGATTACAGACGCAGACTGCAGCCAAAAAATCAGGAGAAGAATAGTAGAGGCCAAGATGAAGTACTTTGGCCACATCATGAGAAGAAAGGAAAGCTTAGAGAAGACGATGCTGGGGGAAATGGAAGGAAAAAGGAAGAGGGGCCGACCAAGGGCAAGATGGATGGATGGCATCCTTGAAGTGACTGGATTGACCTTGAAGGAGCTGGGGGTGGTGACGGCCGACAGGGAGCTCTGGTGTGGGCTGGTCCATGAGGTCACGAAGAGTCAGAGACGACTGAACGAATGAACAACAAATGAATCTGAAACATTAACAACACTGAGTAAACCGATATCTGGCGTTTGTCATGATTGTTGCCAGCATAGCAGGCATTCTGTTGGCAGTTTCCTCCTGGATGTTGGTCTTCAAATCTTGTAGGGCCCTTGGACGGTTCACATAAACACGGGATTTCAAAAAAACCCGTAGAAAAAAAATCACAAGGGGCCAAATCTGGAGAGCGGGCCAGCCACTCCATATCTGCTCGAAAAGTAGGCTTAAACGGCAAAAGCGCGCTCCTCACTGTTCCAACGTATGATGGCGACTGTGTTAGGACAAAACTTTATACTCCCGCCTCTCGAATGAGACCACTAGCGCTCTGCTACGTCTTCAACCGACGGAGTGGCGCGCATTTTAAAAAAGGAAGTTATGCTGCCTCACCCTGTATAAACCCCGCTTGCCTTGTTTCCAACAAACCTCACAACCTCTGAGGATGCCTGCCATAGATGCAGGCGCAATGTCAGGAGAGAATGCTTCTGGAACATGGCCAAACAGCCCAGAAAACTTACAGCAACCCAGTGGTTTCAGCCAGGATAGTTTTCGGCAACACAAGGGAGGAACTGCTCTACTTTTCCAGCTGAAGGAATTACTGTAATACTGTGAGATTTTCTGCCTTGATATTCTGGCATATGGGGCTGTGTGGAAGGGCCCTTAGAAGGGAGCTTCCCTCAGCCTATACTAAACTAACTAACTGCTCCTCGTTGAGGACTTGAGACTTGGGCAATGTGGAGTTGAATTCCAACAATAGTAACTATTCCAGGAGTGGATTTCTCTTCCGAGGAGTAGATTTGCCTCACCCCTATTCTCAACTAGGAATCATTTGTAGGTCGGATGTTTGTAACTCGGGGACTGCCTGTACTCTTCAAACACTATAACTGATTATCTATTCCAGTTTTCTTTTTAAGTATTTCACAACCAGTTGCATCTCTGGCTTGAACTTCCCAGTTGGATTAAAATGGTCAAGTCTGTCCATTTCAGCTCAGGGTTCACTTACACATAGAATCAAGAGTTGGAAGAGTTCTCATGGGCCATCTAGTCCAATATATGTTAACGGTAGCAACAATTGTGATACAGTGAAAATCAAGGCTATCTTGTTAACCAAATATTAGATTGTGGAAGATGTATTCTTCTGACTCCCATCTACACTGCAGAACTAATATTTGTCAGCCCTTTAATGGCCATTGCTCGATGCTATGGAGTCCTGGGAGTTGTAGTTTGACAAGATCTTTAGCCTTCTCTGCCAAATAGTGCTGCTGTCTCACCAAACCAACTCCTAGGATTCCATAGCACTGAGCCATGCCTGCTGAAGGGGTGTCAGCATGAATTCTGCAATGTAGGTGGAATCAGAAGCATACATTTTCGACAATCTAATATTTGTTTCACAAGATAGCCTTGATTTCATAGAATCATAGCGTTGGAAGAGATCTCATGGACCATCCAGTCCAACCCTCTGCCAAGAAGCAGGAAAATTGCATTCAAAGCACCCCCAACAGATGGCCATCCAACCTCTGTTTAAAAGCTTCCAAAGAAGGAGCCTCCACCACACTCCGGGGCAGAGAGTTCCACTGCTAAACAGCTCTCACAGTCAGGAAGTTCTCCCTAATGTTCAGATGGAATTTCCACTGTAGCACATAAACAATTGTTGCTGCTATTAACATACCGTATATTGTTCTGTAGGATTCTTCTACATCTCTTTTCATGCTGATCCTTGAATAGTCCCGATTCAATCATGCAATGGAGCCCCATTCAGAACATTTTGGCTTTACTACATATGAGCAAAAAGGTTCCTGCTTTCTTTGGGCAGTTCCAACAAATATAAGATCCTTGTTCATCCTTTTTTAACACAGTTTCTCGGGTATACAGTACACAGCCTTTATTGACATACAATAACAAGGTCATATAATTCAGTTTAAAGAAGTACACCTGGGATGAGATCATGGGTTATAGGACCTGTCTGAACAAACCTTTTGGAATATTTTGCGTTCTTCCACCCAAAAGAGCTTCTGGCAACCTATGCCAAAGCTCTGCTCAGGGTGGAATTAATCATAATGCAAAGATAAACTGCCATTACTCCATGTTCATATAGAATTAATTATGCAGAGGAACAAGTCATCTTTGCTGCAAGAGTTAGGCTCCTTCTACACTGCCAGATGATGTTGTTTGTTGCTTATTCGTTCAGTCGCTTCTGACTCTTGGTGACCTCCTGGACCAGCTCACACCAGAGCTCCCTGTCGGCTGTTACCACCTCCCAGCTCCTTCAAGGTCAAGGCAGTCCCTTCAAGCATACTATACACCCAGCTTGCCCTTGGTCGGCACCTCTTTCTTTTTCCTTCCATTTTCCCCAGCATCATTCTCTTCTCTAAGCTTTCCTGTCTTCTCATTATGTGCCCAAAATACTTCACATTTGCCTCCAATATCCTTCCCTCCAGTGAGGAGTCAGGCTTCCTTTCCTGGAGTATGGACTGGTTGGATCTTCTGGTGGTCCAAGGCACTCTCAGAATTTTCCTCCAGCACCACAGTTCAAAGGTATCTCTCTTCATTCGCTCAGCCTTCCCTATGGTCCAGCTCTTGCATCCATAGGTTACTACGGGGAATGCCATTGCTTTAATTATGCGGATCTTTGTTACCAGTATGATGTCTCTACTCTTCACTATTTTATCAAGATTGGGCATTGCTCTCCTCCCAAGAAGGAAACGTCTTCTGATTTCCTGGCTGCAGTCTGCGTCTGCAGTCATCTTTGCACCTAGAAATACAAAGTCTGTCACTTCTTCCATGTTTTCACCCTCTATTTCCCAGTTATCAATCAGTCTGGTTACCATCATCTTGGTTTTTTTTTATGTTTAACTGAGGAGCCTTCTAACCTTGGTTAAAAGGCTCCTTAGCTGCTCCTCGCTTTCAACCATCAAAGTGGTATCATCTGCATATCTAAGGTTGTTAAGGTTTCTTCCAGAAATTTTAACTCCAGCCTTGGATTTGTCAAGTCCCCCATATCGCATGATGTATTCTGCATACAAGTTGAATAGGTTGGGTGGGAGTATACAACCCTGCCGTACATCTTTCCCAATCTTGAAACAGTTTGTTATGGAGCCCCCGGTGGCGCAGTGGGTTAAACCCCTGTGCTGGCAGGACTGAAGACAGACAGGTTGCAGGTTCGAATCCGGGGAGAGGCGGATGAGCTCCCTCTATCAGCTCCAGCTCCTCATGCGGGGACATGAGAGAAGTCTCCCACAAGGATGATAAAAACATCAAAATCATCCAGGCGTCCCCTGGGCAACGTCCTTGCAGACGGCCAATTCTCTCACACCAGGAGTCACTCCTGACATGACAAAAAAAAAGTTGTTCCATGGTCAATTCTGACTGTTGCTACTTGGTCCTTATACAGATTCCTCAGGAGGGAGACAAGGTGGTTTGATATGCCCATTCCACCAAGAACTTGCCACAATTTATTATGATCCACGCGGTCAAAGGCTTTAGAATACTCAATAAAACAGAAATAGACGTTTTTCTTTTTTGAGTCCCTCCAGGGGTGAGAAAGACTATATATATAAATACTTTAAATAACGAATAAAATATTTTTTCTGAAACTTCTTACCTTTCTCCATTATCCAGCGGATATTGGCAATTGGGTCTCTCGTTCCTCTGCTTTTTCTAAACCCAGCTTGTACATCTGGCAATTTTTTCTCCATGTATTGCTGGAGTCTTCCTTTGCAGGATCTTGAGCATTACCTTACTGGCATGTGAAATAAGTACCACTGTATGAAAGCTTGAGCATTCTTTAGCATTTCCCTTTTTTGGTACGGGGATATAAGTTGATTTTTCCCAGTCTGATGGGTATTCTTGTGTTTTCCAACTTTGCTGGCATATGGCATGCATCACCTTGACAGCATCCTCTTTTAAGATTTTAAACAGTTCAGCTGGTATCCCGTCGTCTCCTGCTGCCTTGTTGTTAGCAATGCTTCTTAAGGCCCATTCAACCTCACTCCTCAGGTTGTCTGGTTCTAATTCACTCACCACACCGTCCAAACTATCCTCAATATTATTATCCTTTCTATACAGATCTTCTGTATAGTCTCATCACCTTCTCTTGATCTCTTCAGCTTTTGTTAGGTCCTTGCCATCTTTGGGGTTTTTTTTATCATGCCCATTTTCACCTGAAATTTACCTCTGATGTTTCTAATTTTCTGGAAGAGGTCTCTTGTCCTTCCTGTTCTATTGTCTTCTTCCACGTCCATGCATTGCTTGTTTTAAAATAGTTCCTTATCTCTTCTGGCTAACCTCTGGAATTGTGCATTTAATTGGGCATATCTCCTCCTATCACTGTTTCCTTTTGCTTTCCTTCTTTCTCGGGCTACTTCCGGTGTCTCAGCAGACAAACAGATAATACAGGTTACAAAGCAGATAATCCACATCTGATTAGAACTGGATTATCTTAGTCTACACTGCCATGTAATCTAGTTCAAAGCAGATAATGTGGATTTTATACAGCTATGTAGAAAGGACTTTAGATTATGAAAGTCAAGATCCAGTGTTAAAACAGTTAAAATTCTCATTCAGATCCAATGCTGAAACAGTACGAAGATGAAAAAGACATTAAAATATGGCAGTGCAGATTATTCATATAATCCAGTTCAAAGCAGATAATCTGAGTTATCTACTTTGATAATCTGGATTATATGGCAATGTAGAAGGGGCCCAAAAACATTCAAAAGCAATCTAGAAATGGTTCTGAAATCTAATTTGGATACGTAATATCAAGCATAATAGAGTATCTTTGTACTCCATATGTGAAAATAAAATGCTCTCTAAAATACCATTCAAAAACAGTCCTAAAATCCAGTCTGGAAACCCCTGAAGTAAAGCAATTCTAATCATAATAGTACATTTATACTCTAGACTGCTGAGATTCCTTCCCAGCTCCATTGAACCTCACTATGGGCCCTTCCACACAGCCATATAACCCAGAATATCAAGGCAGATGATCCACAATGTCTGCTCTGAACTGGGTTATCTGAGTCCACACTGCCATATAATCCAGTTCAATGTGGATGTTATACAGCTGTATGGAAGGGGCCTATTGTGTATCAAATGGGGGCTATTTTACAAACCTCCCCCTTTTTGGACACATTAGAGTGTGATCAAACATTGGGCAAAGGCCATAATGCCAGGCAATGCCTTATGTATGCGTGCGTACATGAATGTGCTATCACACATGAAGTTCAAAGGGTGATTTAAATAAGAATCTGAGTTCTGGGTTTATTTGTCCATTTGATAGGTTCCCCTCTGAGAAGATCTGTCATGTGGAGATTTCTTGTGGTCAGGCTGCTCCCTTTCCTCCTGCAGCCAGTGTATACGCTCTCCGAATCAGATTGTCAGTGGATGGCTGTAGTCAACAGGTTTGATAACCTCGGAGATGACAAGAACATTTTCTTCCGGCAGCATGAAGTTCCTTCAGTAAAGGATGTCTTCAAAGAGCTGGTGGATTCGGCCATAGACCCTGATGACAAAAACGCAGTGAGTACTAGCAGCCGTGTTTAGAAGTGGGAGACGAGAGAAAGGAGAAGATCCAGAAGTGTTATTGGGTTGCACAGGTCGGCAAAAGTATGATAGCTGGGACCCAATGCTGGTTGCGTGACATGGGTCAAAATTAGAGAAGCGAAGATGTTACGTATTTGAACGTGCTTGTATACAATATCTGGATAGCCTCAAGCACTGTGCTTGGCTGTTTGTTGTCCCCCCCCCCCCCCTTTCTGGCGAACTATCTTGCCACGACTCTGTTACACCTTCATCTCTCACTTGCTGCGCTGTCTCGGCATTGGGTCCCAGCTATCATACTTTTGCCCATAGGTCTCCAACTGAAGCTGTTTTCACACTGTATCATAAGCCACATAGAGCTCTTCGGGCCCCATTTATACTGCCATATAATGCAGTTTGAAATGTTTGGAAAATTGCATTCATATCTTTTTGGAAAATGCCTTTTAGAGAAGAGCCAAAGACCCTTTAGAATCAAATCTAATATAATTATGCTAGGCAATGGTTTCAGTTGTCAGGCTGAATAACCACTTATCTCTGAACTGTTAGGAAAACGGATTTTGCCAGTGCATAAAAACAGTGCCATATATATGTTTTTCAGTGCCCCATATATATATATACACACCCACACACACACACACACATATATATATATACACACTCTCCCATAAAACAACTTGTGTTATATCATGCACTCAGGAGACAAAAATGAAGTAGATTTGGATAAAGGTGATTTGGTTTACTCACAGCTTTCATGTGTTCAGCATACATAGGAACAAAAACGTATTTGTCCAGTTTCCGATATGTGTGAGATAATTCTCAGTGCCATCCGGCCAGGCATCTTTAACAGAAAGCTTGTGATCTGAGGTCTGAAGAAGTCTGTAGTCAGCTATCTGCAGTCTGTTTGTAATAGTCTGCCTGCAGTCTGATCATGTGGTCTGCAGCCCCATTTATAACTTCTCAGGAAACATAGAGTAAAAGAAGCTGCATACCAGAACACACATACAAAAAGTAAGCAACAGGATCATAGATAAACATTAGTAAAGAAGAAGGCTTGAAGAAGGTTGTCGTTCCCAACAGAAAGGGTCATTGTAGACTCGTATAATGTATTTAATAATATGGTCAGTGTATACTCATATAATGCAGTTAAATTGCATTATACAAGTCTGCATTGACCATACATTGCCGTTTCAAACTGCATTAAATGGCAGTGTAGATGGAGCCCCGGAGTGGGGATGGAAGCGGGGATACAGGAGTCATAAAAATAATAAAACTACTGGTTCAGACTGTCTGTTCTAACATTCCAGTTTCACATGATCCCAGATAATTTTCCAATCTGTTTTCACTAGCAAACTCTTCGTGTCCGATACAAGACTATTTCTGGACACTTGGAAAAGGGTATTATCTCAAACCAAGGATTTAAATAGCTTTATTGTGTTTTTCTCTCCTGTTGCCTACTTTTGGAAGCATTGAGAGGGAAAAGTTATGAAACCTAAACATTAATACTGTGAAAGCACTAGGTCACAGCAACTAGGCAGACACATGCTTAGTTATTACCTGGGAGGGATAATATCAGGTGCTATCAACCAATGGTTTCATAGAATCATGGAATAGGAAGAGACCACATGGGCCATCTAGTTCAACCTCCTGCTATGCAGGAAAAGCACAGATGGCCATCCAGCCTCTGCTTAAAAACCTCCAAGGAAGGAGCTTCCACCACACTTTGAGGCAGAGAGTTCTGTCAGAAATATTAAAAATTTACTAGGTATTTTTAATTACAAAAAAATGTAAGTCAAGCATTTAAAAGGGTTCATAATATTTATTTATTTCATGCATTTGTATCCCTGTCCTTCTCACCCCCGAGGGGGGACTCTGGGCGGCTTTACAACAGGCAACCATTAGATGCCAAACATTATCATAATTGAGACAACAATTTAAAACAGTTAAAATTCCGCCAGTTTAAAATCATGATCCAAGCTCAGTCCAATTGCCCGTCGCATAGGGTCATTCTCATTCAAATTGCTGTATCTGTTGTTCAAAAGCTTGATCCCAAAGTCAGGTTTTACGTTTTTTATGAAAGGCCAGGAGGGAGGGAGCAGATCTGATTTCATTGAGGAGGAAGTTCCACAGCCGAGGAGCCACCACTGAGAAGGCCCCATTTCTCATCCCCACCAATGGATGCAATGACTCGGCAAAAGCTGCAGTTTAATATAAGCAGGTGTGCCTGTAGCTTAGTATGCTTCGGTGTTAGTCGCCCTCAATCTGAGAGAGGCCTCAGTGTGAGAGGCCTCAGCATAAGAAGGCTCCAGTGTTAGTTTTCCTCAGCATGAGAACGCCTCAGTTAGTAGGCCTCAGTGTATGAGAGGCCTGGGATGAAAAGGCCCAGGTTGAAGGCCTTGTGTGTAAAGCTCCAGTGTGAAGGCTGCTGTGTTTAAAGGCTACTGTGTGAAGATCCTGTGTAAGTTTAGTGTGAGAAGAAGCTCTGTGAGAGTGAGGGTGTTTATCTGCATGAGGAAGAAGCCCAGCGTGAAAGCAACGAGGGAAGTATAAAGAACTTTATTTGTGTTATGGAAACCTTGTTCTTGTAAATAGTGCAACCATCTTATTTTGCTATAAAGAAAAACCTCTCAAGGAAGAGATAACATTGGTCTGTGTGTTCTTTATTCTTTTTATCAAGTTACTCTGCTGTACATTTATGAGGAGGGTCTTTTGTTAATAAGCCCACTCGCCCAATAAGTTCCACTGCTGAACAGCTGTCACAGTCAGGAGGTTCTTCCTAATGTTCAGGTGGAATCTCTTTTCCTGTCATTTGAACCCATGGCTCCGACTCCTAGTTGTCAGTGGCATCTCCGCACAGCAAGGCAAGGAAACACATTGATCACAGTCTCTTTTATGCTATAAACTAATTTATTGTACAACTATTTACATTAGAAGCTAAGCACATCATAAAACCTCTTCTTCTCCATCCGGCAGCTACATCGTGAACACATCGTTATCAGTAGCAGTCCACACCTCCTGCATTCCAGAGTGACGTATGACATACGACACCCTAAGCTGCTCTCTATACTAAGATTTATGACCTCTCTAGTAATGCCAATTCCCTTCATGTTTCAGTTAACTCCACACAGGAATTACACTCAGCACATAGCATTGCATCTTTAAACATACAAACACACTTTGAAATCTACATTACATTTCAAAACATATCAACACTAGTCTCCAGGGCAGCATGAAACATTGTTTTCCTTATGACATCCTTTTAAATATTTATACATGGCAACCACGTCTCCTCTCAACCTTCTCAGATCTTAGATTCCTCAGATATTTTGAACCTCATCTCTTAGAATTTCAGATTCTTGGCTGAACTGACTCCTGGAAGTCGGAGTCTCAAATATGTGTTGGATCAAAGTTAGAGGAAAACTGTTATAGAACAGCAAAGGCAGATAATCCGTGGGTCTTCCTTGCTATGTGAACACTGTTGTTGATAGAATTGTTCTGATGTGTTTGCATGGGACTGTGTCCCTCTTCTCATGAGCTGGTCATTGACCATAATAAAGTGAACTTGATAGAATTGTCATAGATTGACAGGAGATTTCAAAACATATTGTTTCCTTTTAAAGACATTTAAATAAGCAATAAAATAACAGCATTGTACACAACTGACCAACATCTATTGCCCAGTTCTAGTTGTATCCCCAAGGAAAGGAAGAATAATTGTGACTGCCATTGGAACTTGTCTATTGAAAGACAAAGTTCAAAGAAAACTGTCTGAAATCTTCAAAGTAGTTTTTGTCTCAAGCAGGCAGGACAAGAAACCAGAGAAAGGGGAGAGGGTGACTCTAGGCAGCATGGGTCCTGCTTACTAATTGGTGAGAGAGAATACTTCAGGTTAGGATATCCTTCATCCCCAATAGGAAAGGATGGTTCATGACAAGAACTAATATTGCATTTAATTATGCAGCCAGCTGAACTGGTCATCAGCCATTTAGAATTTTAGAGGATGGCTCTGCAGAGATTCAGACACAAACTTGTCCACGCTTGCAAGATTTTGTGGTGATGGGTTGCTATGAGTTTTTCAGGCTTTGTGGCAATGTTACTCAACGTTGTGTTCTCCAAATGGAAACTGCTGCTGAAATAGCTCTCTTTTTTCACAGAAATACCTGGGGTTTCCATACTACTTGAAAATTAATCTGACCTGCAAAACACTGGTAAGGGCAAGGCTGCAAACTTGGCAAAAGCCTACTGGATCTTGGTGGGACGTGAATTCAGATTTCAAAGGTGCTTCCTGAAGCCTACCCAGTGTTCCAACACAGTGGAGATCTGCAAATCCGCTTTCAAGCCATTGCTTTTAAATGCTAATAGGGTTTTGTGGTTTTATTGTTGCTGAACAACTGAACTCATTTGATTAGTCCAATTTCCAGAAGTCTGAGCAGGACGTTTTATTGTGAAATGTTTTAAAAGGCATATTGGGGGAAAGACAATTGAAATATTTTCTAATATAGTTTTTTTGCTTCCTGGTGTGCTGTTGGGGAGAGAATCCAAACATGGTGGAAATGGGTTGTTGTAGGTTTTTTCAGGCTATATGGCCATGTTCTAGAGGCATTTCTCCTGACGTTTCGCCTGCATCTATGGCAAGCATCCTCAGAGGTAGTGAGGTCTGTTGGAACTAGAAAAAAAGGATTTATGTATCTGGATACCCTTTTTCCTAGTTCCAACAGACCTCACTACCTCTGAGGATGCTTGCCATAGATGCAGGCGAAACGTCAGGAGAGAATGCCTCTAGAACATGGCCATGTAGCCTGAAAAAACCTACAACAACCCAGTGATTCCGGCCATGAAAGCCTTCGACAATACATGGTGGAAATGTTTTCCACACCTCTCTATTGCCTGTGAAAACAACCTTGGAGAGCCACATGCCTCTAGAGTCACCACCCTGTAAAGTTTTGTACTGCTCTCCTTTTCCAGGACTCTGAAATGGCACTTCGGACAGCTCACTACAGTGGATTGAAACCGGTTGTGACTGTCACTTTTGAAGAACCTGCCCACTCTGTGCGTCAAAAACAAGAGCAATTGCAGATCGAAATGACTGCAGCTCCATTCAGGATAGGAGGTATTTTGATATTTATTTATTTATTTATTTACTATATTTCTACCCTGCCCTTCTCACCCCGAAGGGTACTCAGAGCAGTTTACAACAGGCAACAATTCAATGCCGCACAAACATGCATACAAACATATACATTAAAACCAAAAAGTTAAAAAAATCTGAACTCAACATTATAATAAATTATTAAAACCACGTAATCCAGTTCTTACTTAGGCGATCCCTCATTGTCCGAGTAAGATTGTTCTCCAAGTATGGTGTCCTGGTGGTTGGTATGTAGGTGACTGTGAAGGCCTGTTCTTGACCTGCATGTTTGTTGCGGTTTTACAGTCTATGCGGAACCTACTCAGTCTTTCCAGCCCCAGCCCTCTGTTGAATCACACAGAGTCAGAGTAAAAGGAAAAACAAATTTTACTCTTGAGTAGTCAGAGATAAATATGCAGCTTTACAAAATAATCAGCCTTGAAAATAAACTTAGTCCATAGCAGCAAAATAACTCACACAAAGTCCAATGCATTAAAACCATGCATTCTCTGCTTCTTCAATGGTGCAAGGAGTCTTGTAGTAAAAGGTCCAGAACTTCAGCAAGTCCTGTAGTAAGTCCATAGAAGTCCCATCTGGTCTCTTCTCAGTCATTTGATCACCTTTTCTCTGAATACACCATGAAGCACTCCTCATGATATACTCCATGCAGGGAGTGGCTCAAGTTTAATTGTCCAGATTTTTTTCCTCAACAAACACACACACACAGGAGATGATTCTTGCAAAGACTTAGCATACATATGCACATCCTGTAACAATGTTCTCCCGCAGTGAGGGCATCGGTTTCCAGGTGGAAGACAGTCCCGGTTGGGGTTGGCTTGATGCGCCATCCTCATAGCACGTTTTGCCCTCCATTCGTGCCTCTTAAAATTATACAGCACTGCTGGTCACAGCTGACCTCCAGCTGGAGCGCTCAAGGGCCAGGGCTTCCCAGTTCTCAGTGTCTATGCCACAGTTTTTAAGGTTGGCGTTGAGCTCATCTTTCAATCTCTTTTCCTGCCCACCAACATTCCATTTACTGTCCTTGAGTTCAGAGTAGAGTAACTGCTTTGGGAGACATGATTGGGCATTCAGACAATGTGGCTGGTCCAGTGGAGTTGATGGCGGAGGACCATCGCTTCAATGCTGGTGGTCTTTGCTTCTTCCAGCACACTGACATTTGTCCACCTGTCTTCCCAAGAGATTTGCAGAATCATAATCCGAAGCCGTTCCAGTTCTCATTGCACTATTCTGTATTTACTTATTGAAAATTTATTGCCTGAAAGCTTGGTTCCACATCCACATTTTTAATTTCTTTCTGAAGGTCAGGAGGGAAGGGGTTGATCTAATTTCATTGGGGAGAGACAGGAGAATAGAGAGAAAGGATTCCCCGAAGTACAAGGGCAAGAGGCCACTATACACCAAAAAGTAATACAGTTATATAATCATAAGAATGTATATCATATCTATGCTATAGTACTACAACATGCAATGTAGTAGTAGCTTGTACAAAGTATACTTAACAACAATTCATAATGCAAATCTCTAAACCATGTGGGATAAACAACTAATCCTACATCAAAATGCACAAGTTTGTAAGTCCTTTTTGAAAACCAAAAGTTTATCAATGCCAAATCAAAGTTCGTTAGCCACTCATATGTGTTCCCTGTAGGTTCACGTCATTGTTGACTCTCTACTTTGCAAAACTGACTATTTGAGGATTTCTACACTTGTATCAACTACTACCTGAGGAAGACTCAACGTTGTTGAAACCAGTTGTGGTTTATAAACTGTTGATTCCAAAAAAGGACTGTCATACTTGGATTGGTTGTTGACAAACTTTGGTTAAAAAAGGACTTACAAACTTGTGCATTCCACTGTAGGAATCAGCTGTTTGTCCCATATTAAGAAGTTTGTGATTAAGAGACTTGCAAAAAAGGACTTGCAAACATTGATTTGGCATTGATAAACTTTTGGTTTTTAAAAAGGGCTTACACACTTGTGCATTTTGCTGTAGGAATTAGTTGTTTATCCCACTCTAGCTGTCCTCTGCCATACGCTGCTGTGGCCCAGTCTGTGTATATGTGTTTTGCGTGTGTATATATTTATGTATATGTATATATATATGTATGTGTGTGTGTGGTTTTATGCATGCATTGTAATGTATTCTTTGGTTTTTTGGCTTTTTAAGTCTCTTCTGGTGTGTTTTTCAGTGTTTTTATGAGTGGTGGTCCCTCGTTGGCCTGACAGGTGTCTTGTGTCCAAATTTGGTGTCAATTCGCCCAGTGGTTTTTGAGTTATGTTAATCCCGCAAACGAACATTACATTTTTATTTATATAGATAAGGATTTTTTTGGCTTAAAGATTTGCATTGTGAATTGCTGTTAGGTATACTTTGTATAAGTTGCTAGTACATTGCATGTTGTAGTACTATAGCATAGATACAATATACATTCTTATGATTATATAACTGTATTACTTTTTGAGGGACAGGAGAAACCACCCAAGAGGAAGACACATCAAATGAGCCCTTGCTGTGACGGCCTTCCATCTGGCAATCTATGTCCTCACTGTAGGTCCAAAATATATCTCTACCTGCTTGCAGGTGAAGGAATAACCAATGTCGTTTTTTTCTTTTATGGAAATGACTGCAGGATCTATGTGGTAACTTTTAATGTAATGATGATATTGTATGTATGGATGTATGTAATTATGAAAACCCTTCAATAAAATTTTTAAAAAAACAAAAACAAAAAAACAAAAACAAAATATATCTCTACAGTCACTTACAGAACCACTGCCAAGACTCTACTCTTGGAAGACAATCATACACGACCACAAGTGATTGCTTGTGAGATGTGTTTTTCTTCTAAATACTGATTGAAACTTATGTCATTTCCAGATAGTGAATACCCCTGGCATGTGGCAATGGCTTTGCAAATAAATCCACAAAGTTATCTGCCAATCTGGATTATTAATACTAATTAATATTACTCGATAGGTTGTAATGCACTTGTGTTGCTGTTTGTTCTCTGAGCATGCCCTGTCTCCAAAAGGTTGCAGAAGCGATGAGGTTTGCAAGATGTGCTGGTACACGCCGATGCCCTTAATGAATGGCAGTGTCGTCATGGATGTGATTGTGGCCAGCAATCACCTTGGCATGACTGTGGACGATAAGAGGTGAGAGAAATGCTTCGGTTTGTGATGCAACGTTCAGCGTATAGCTTGAGTGAACACAATATTGAGTGAACATTTCTTTTTCCCTTGTGACCACCTGTGATTTGCACCTATGGTAATTCTGCGCACGCGCGCAGGCAGCATCAAACATTCTCGAGACTTCAAAGAGTCGTTAGCTAAGCCACGCCCCCCTCCGACCACATAAATAGCCCCCACCGAAATAGCTTTGGAAATAATTTTAAGGTGTTTTCCAAGAGATTGGAATACCCAAAACTCATACCACCAGCAGGACTGGGTCAACCTTTGTGCTGTAGGGGCCATTCCGCTTTTATAAGGCAACTAGCCTAGGCATTTTGTAAGGGCTAACATTAGAAATAATAATTGTTTGTTTTTGGATTTTATGAATGGTCCCATTAGAAAATGCACATTGATATGTGAACTACAACTCCCATCATCATCTGTCATTGTCCCCAAAATGCAGCTGTAGTTAAAGTTGGGCACGATAGGTATGTGTGCCAGGTTTGGTCCAAATCCATCATTGGTGGGTTCCCTGTGCTTGCAAGATGTTGGTTAACTACAATTCCCATCGTCCTCTGTCATTGACGGGAGTCACAGGGCTCTGTAGATAAGGCCACCTTGGAAACTATGAGCAAACATAGATAGATAGATAGATAGATAGATAGATAGATAGTGCTGGTACGGCTGTACCAGGAGCTCCAATTTTATTTGCTTTGTATTAAATGTTTGCTTGCAATCCAAGGTTCCTGGGATTCTGCAGAAAGGTGGCTTCCTCTGGTTGCAGTCGTAGGGCAAGTCACCTATCCATCATCGTTAAGTTTTGGTTCCGCCCCTTGTTCAGGGCAATTGGGAAGGGAAGGGAGCCATTTTTTAGTTAGTCTCAGTAAGGAAAGCTAATGTAGAGGATGTGTTCAAGCTTCTCCTGCACAAAAGCTTCAACCCTTAAGACTTTCCGGGGGAGAACAGTCTTAAGAGCATCCAACCCTCTTCAAAGATTTCCAGGGAAGCAGCCCTAAAGCTTTGAGGAATTTCGGAGGGTAAACAGTTTTGGAAGACCATCTGGAGAATTTACTGCCCTTACTGGTAGGTCCACTCGGTGCTTGAGACGCAGTTCGACCCGGTAGTGGAGACCACATCAGTAAGACTTAGATTACAGTCAGCCTGGGAGAAGTTAAAAAGGGTTTTTCCTACAGAGAAAGTTTAATTAATCAAAGTCAGGTGCCAGTCCATTGAGGACTAGACTTGAAGTGTTGTTTGAACCATTGAAGATTTGTTTTTTGTTCCATAATAAAGACTTTGTTGCATTATCAAAGACTCTAAAGACCATCACTTCTGGAAAATCCCTGAGAACTTCTCTTTGGGCCCGCTGGCTTCCTGCTGGGCAAAGGTTGCATGTCCTATTTTAAAGGAAATTCTTTACAGGCCCAGCGTGCAACAGAATATATATATATATATATACACACACACATGTTGACCTTATTATATAGGTAGATATGAACACGATTAAATTAGTTGGTTTCTCTCTTCCTATTGAATCATGTCCCTTAGAATAGAGACTTCTTTTACAACGGGTGAGAATCGTGCTGTTGTTCACGTATTGTTAGATTTCAGACCTAACCAGTGTATCCTATAGTGAGCAGTATTGTGAATTACAATCCAACAACATGTGAAGGATCTGTGGTGTTTGCTAACATAAACAGTATAAAAGATATTGATTCGTGCAATTTTAAAAATTCATAATATTTTCTTATTTCTAGGTTCGCTATCAATGTAAATGGATTTATGAGACAAAGTAAAGAAAGAATTAGAATCAGGATTGGGAGAAAGGTAAACTCCTGTGGATGATGAGGGTTCTGCATTCACACAATTATTCAGCAACCGAGTTGTTAATATTTCCATTATCATCATTATTAAAAATCACCCTCATCCTCATTGCGCCCAACTGCACCCGTACCTTGGGAAGTCTGACTTGGCTACGGTAGTCCACGCTCTGGTTACATCCCGTTTAGACTACTGCAACGCTCTCTACGTGGGGTTGCCTCTGAAGACGGCCCGGAAGCTCCAATTAGTCCAACGTTCGGCAGCCATGATACTAACTGGAGCGGAGCGCAGGGAGCATACAACTCCTCTGCTGCACCAGCTCCACTGGCTGCCGATTTGCTACCGGGCTCAATTCAAAGTGCTGGCGTTGGCCTTTAAAGCCCTAAACGGTTCTGGCCCAACCTACCTATCCGAACGTATCTCGGCCTATCAGCCCACCAGGACCCTAAGATCTTCTGGGGAGGCCCTGCTCTCTATCCCGCCTGCTTCACAGGTGCGGCTGGCGGGGACGAGAGACAGGGCCTTTTCTGTGGTGGCCCCTCGGCTATGGAACGCCCTTCCCATGGAGGTAAGATCAGCCCCCTCGCTGATGGTGTTCCGTAGAAGATTAAAAACCTGGATGTTCGAACAGGCATATGGTTAATTCGATGCAATGAATGTAATAATTAAGGATTGGTAATATGGACGATCACGAAACTGGATCACGATTTTAGTCAGGAGATGCGTTGGATTGTTATTGATGTGTGAATATTGTGTATCATGCTTTTATGGTTTTAAATTGTATACTGTTGATTGTTGTATTTTGTTGTAAACCGTGTTGAGTCGCCGGCTAGGCTGAGAAACAGCGGTATACAAGTATAGCAAATAAATAAATAAATAAATTGGTATCCTGCCCTTTCCCCAATATTGTGGCTCAGGCCACCTTACAGCTCAACATACAAAAACACTAGTTAAATATGTTTTAAAAGTATTTTGAAAAGCAATAAATCTGTGAAATGAAAAATATTTAAACATTCATTAAAAGATAGGTTAAAATATTTTAAAGGACGTACAGTGTTTCTTTATGTTTTGGCCTGGGAGCTACCATCTGCAGCCGAAAGTACACGAGTTTCCCTTTTGGTTGTGCCACGTTTATAAAAAGGGCTTTAGCGGGCAAACATGATATGAAGATAGCACAGAGAAGGATTCAACATAAATCTGGGTTATCCATGCTTCCTTCCTTCCTACCTTTGCGCGCGGAGATTTGTCATGGAGCAGCATTACAATATATCACCATAGTCTGCAGCCAAAAGTGGCACAGGTCATGCAAAATCTTGACTTTATATCCTGTGGAATGTAGTGTTTGGGCCTCGGTGGCTTCAAGATGCACGAGAAAGGTTAATTGTGTCCTGATGCTCTCCTCTCTGGCTTCTTTGTGTCTGAATAGCTGACTGCTTTGAATCGCTTCATGTCTATGACACGACGGTCACGTCCCTTGTGGCACACCCACATACGAGCCCCCGTGCTCATCCTTGGTGGCTTCAGGAGCAAGGTTGTCCTCATCTCAGACACGGGGTTTGAAGATCACTTTCCAGTAGAGGTGAGAGATGATGGGGGTGAGTTGGGTGGGATGCCGAACTCAGGAAGCCGGACTGGAAGGGATCTAGTCCGACTGTGTCGTCTAGGAATTGCTGCAACTGCTACGCTGCTGCCCTCTCAATCACCTTGCCCAGGAACAAGAGATACCAACAGAGGGTCACGTAATCCCTCCAAGCAGGATTTCACCAACTAAGAGGGACACGGATCGAGGGAGCAAGTGGTCAGTCTAGCTGCAGCTATAAGCCTATCGACAGCCCCTGCGTCCAGCGGGATGAACCGGTCAAGGATGGGTCCAGCAAGTAGCCACGGAGTCTCAAGTTCTCTCACTGTATCAATGGTGGGGGGAGGTCCTGGCGAAGTAGCGAGATCTTGTCTGCAAAATAGCTCTGAAAAACCTCGGCTGAAGGGGCCCGATCACCACTTTTTGGGACGGTAGGAACCATCGTTAGAGATCAAATTATTTTGAACAATTTTGTCGGGCGTGAGCTAGCAGACGCTATCAAAGAAGCATAATATACTCGCTTTGCCTCAGTGATAGCATGGTCATAGGACTCCCTAAATGCCTCATAAGCTGATCTCGATGCTCCGTCACGGAGTTCTCACCACACGCCCTCTAGCCGTCTCTTTTCCCGCTTCATCAGTCGAAGTTCCTCGGCGAACCAAGGAGACCGATTTCAGTGGGGTCGGAGAGGGTGTCTAGAGGCGATCTCGTCGAGTGCATTGGATAGCCTGATGTTCCATGTGTCCACCTGCACATCAATCGAGTCGCTGGCAGGCTCCAGATCCCTCAGAGCATTCCAGAACCTACTGGGTTCCATAAGTCTCCTTGGGCGAGCCCAAATTGGCTTGGTGCCCTTGCAGGGTGGGTAAGCATGCTCCAACCAGACTCTCAAGGTGCAGTGATCCGACCATGGAACCTCTATTGTGGAGGCTTGGGTCACTTGAATTCCTGCGCTAAAAATCAAATCTAGCGTGTGTCCTGCCCGATGCGTGGGCCCAGTACAAGCATAGGAAAGATCCAAAAAACTATAACAGTCCATGAAACCAGTTGGTACTAGGAACAATACAAGAAACCATGAAAAAACGTTTGATATTCAAAACATGAGTCCATGAAAAACCACATAAGAAAATCCAAGGCTTGGGTCCATGAATCTTGAAACTACAAGAGAGGAATTTAGACTTGTTCCCTTTATCTAGACATTGATTCCTCTAAAGTATCACTCCAAATCAACCCTCATTTATACTTAAGAAAGTATGTCTTTTTCCTTGAGAAGTCTGAGGACGGCCTCTCTTAAATAACAGTCTCTGAGAGCGGCACCTCCCTTCGGCCACCTGCCTTCTGACAAATTTATTTCCTTCTGTCTAACTCAGGGAAGTCATCAGATGGATCTACATCTCTAATTAACACATTCCAAGGAAATTACAACCTTGGTTCTCTTGGGAAAAACTAGCTAAGACCTGTCAGCCTCTGAATCTGTCTCTAACTGAACATCCCTTGTTGGCCTGACAATCCCAGAATCTTCAGCCCCATCATGAGCAACACAAGACTCCTGTCCAGAATCACCATTCTCAGGCCACTGTGGGTCTGTAAAAGCTTGTTCACTGTTCTGTAAAATCTCAGGCAATGAAATAATTACAGGCTGAACCACAACAGCTTCCATGCTGGGTTTCTTCCTCATGCAGCGAAACAATATCCTTCTTACAGAGCCGAGCCTCACAATGAACTTATACTGGAGCTTCACACGGTAGTTTTTTACACAGCTTTGCACATGAGGCCTTCAACCTGGGCTAACTTACACCGAAGCTTCTCTTACCAGGCCTTCCTCATACTTGGCCTCTTCATAGACTAAGGCCTACCTCACACTGTGACGCCTACCTCACACAGAGGCTTCTCTCACAGACAGACCTTTCTCCCACTGAGGTTTATTTCAGACTAACTGCTACTAAGCTACACACTTGCTGATATAGGACTGCAGATTTTGCTGAGTCATTGCATCCATTTAACCCTTTCAGTGCTTGACTCACATTTTTGTAATTGAAAATATCTACTTTCTGACACCTATCACCTTGCTGGTTAGACAGGTACATCTCAGGGACACATGACAAACCCCCGAGGCTTCCATTTTGTTCTTCTTTTGTTCTACTCCTGGGAACATGAAGAGAGACAAGATGTGTGCATAAATACTGTAGACAGATGGATAGATAGGCCTTGTTAACTTCCCTATCTAGATATGTAGTTCTTTGAACAAAGTCTTTTATAACTTTTTAAGCTTGACTCTGCTGCTGAATTGCTTAAGCCCAGTTGCTCTGCTGCTGGCATTAGAAGCTTCTGATCTGCCGAACTGCTGCTCCTGCTGTTGTTGCTGCTTTATGTATTTTAAATGCATTTTCCTTTTTGACAATTATCCCCCAGCACCTCTGTCGCACGGAACTGCCGACACTGACCAGGGCCTGCCCTCAGTGATATCATAAGCCCCGAAACTCCAGGTTTTGCCCCTCAAATCTCAGAGCCTGGGATAGTCCTGAAATTGAAGGGAGCCAGGCTCAGACCTGACACGAAAAAAGGCAGGCTCCTCTCCCAACCCTTTCAGCTCAAAAGGCAGACTCCATTCCCGACCCTTTCACCTCAGTTTTCCTGTTGCCTTCAGCTCAATAGCACTCATCATGGTCTCTTCACATAAGATGCGCCTTGCCTCCTTTTCTTCTCCAGGTGGGCATCGACAGCTGCTGGATTGGCTCCATCTCCTGCCCGCAGAGAGGTTTCTCTACTTCCATTGCTGACAGCATTGCGACAGAAAGCACCCTCTTCATCCGGCAGAACCAGCTGGTCTATTACTTTGTGGGGCATTACCCCATTCTGCACATGAGAGGCCCAGGTTCACGTAAGCGAGCCTGCAAAAAGCAACAACAACAAAGGCCATAATGATTCATGTTTGAGTAACATGCAGGCTTTTTGGTTATATTTTTTTATTCCTACCTGAAAGAATAACGTTATAGTTTTTTTAAAAAAAAAATCTTTATTGAGTATTTACACAACACAAAAACAGAATTTAAACTCATGTGCATAATAAGAAAAAGGGAATAATTGGGGAGGGGAATGAGGGAATGGAGAGAGGAGAGGAGAAGGAGAGAAAAAGAAAAAAAAGTGAAAAAAGAAAATGAAAAAAGTGAGATATTGGTTCCACTTCCGGGCTACTTCCTGGAAGTTTTCTTCCTTTTCCGTCATCTTCATCCTTTTCTTATCCCTTTTCTCCGTTTCTTGTATAAAGTCTCCATCTGGTGTGTGGATGGGTTTTTCCCCTTATAATTATCTTATTTATTATTCTTATTTGAAATGTTCAGTTATCAGTGTCCAGTCTGTTGCTTTCCTTTTGCATCAGATAGGTTAGTCTGTCCATATTTCTTATGTCCATAATATTTTTATCCCAGCCTTCCATTTTGGGTATTTCCCCTTTTCTCCATAGTCTTGCGGCTGATTTTGATAAGAAGAGGAGTTTGTCTATAATGCGGTCTAATTTTTGTTCATTAATTCCTAGTAAAAATATTTCTGGTTTGAGTGGTGTCTTTTTAAAAAATATTTTTTGTAAATTTTCAAATATTTTTGTCCATAATATTTTTGCTTTTTTACATGACCACCACATGTGGTAGAAGGTTCCTTCCACTTCCCCACGCTTCCAACATTTTGAATTTATATTTTTATAATATTTTCTTAATTTATGAGGTGTCATATACCACATGTACATCATTTTTACCCAATTTTCTTTTTGATTGTAAGCGCACATGTATTTCAATTTTTTATTCCAAATTATCTCCCACTCTTCTGTTCCTATTGATCTTCCAATGTTTTTTGCCCATTTGATCATACATTCTTTTACTCCTTCTTCCTCTGTACTCCACTCCAATAATTTTTTGTATATTTTAGTTATCATTTTTTTTCTATTTTCATTATTTTGTCCCAGATGGTTTCCTTCATTGAGAAGCCTGTTTCTTTATCTGTGGTGAAATGTTCTTTTATTTGCTAATATTGAAATCATCATATGCTTTTATGTGTCACATTTATTTCTTGTTGTGTTTTTAAGTACTACTTCTTCCCCATCTTTTAAAAATATATCTTTATAATTGGGCCAATTATCCCAACCTAATTCTCCTCGTTGACAGGATTCCAAGGAGGACACCCATAATTGGGTTTTATTGCATATCATATTTTTATATTTCTCCCAAACATGAATAATGGCTCAGCTGATGAAGTGGTTTCCAATTTTTTCCAGTTTTGTTTTTTCCGTACCATAAGAACATGTGCCATCCTTTTCTCAGATCTGCCCCTTCCAAATTGAAGATTTTCTTCTTCTTTAGTTTTATTCAATCAGCACTTGCTTCGAAATATAGAGTTAGGTCTGGCATATCTAGCCCTCCCCTTCTTCTCTCATCAGTCATATTTTTGAAATTTATCCTTGTTTTTTTTACCTTGCCAAATATGTTTTTTGCTATCTTTATTCCATTACTTTAGATTCTTTTGATTCCTTATTATTCGTAGATTTTGGAATAGGAAGATCGTATTTGGTACGACGTTCATTTTTATACTTGAAATTCTGCCCAAGAAAGATATTTTTAGATTTTTCAATTTTTCCAAATCTTTTTAAATCTCATTCCATTTTCCCCATAGTTATTCTGTAACAATTGTGCATTCTTTGGTGTGATTATGATGGCGAGATATTTTATCTTAGAGCTTATCTGAATATTCCAATTTCCCCATCGTGGTCCCTGTGAATCGCACATATGTTATTGCCTGCGCCTGCGCAGACAGTTCAGAATCTTCTGGAAAACTTATTAGACACTTTTAGGTGGTAGCTCCACCCCCTCTCCACTTGAGAGTATATATAGTCAGTGGGAGGGGCTACTGCCTCAGATCCTTTCATCCGCCGCCATTCCAGCAGCTAGGAATCTTTATCTCATTTTTCTTCATCTTTGACTAGCACTTCTGGACTGTGTGAATTTTTACTATGCTGCCACTTCTCCAAATGCATTTATTACCTCTAACCATTTTTAAAAAACTTTTTATTTGGGTCTTCAATTATACATATTATATCGTTGGCAAAGGCTCTGATTTTATATGATTGACCATTTATCGCTGCTCCTTTTCATTCTTTTTTTTTTTTTTGCTGCTCCTTTTCATTCTTTTTCTTCTCTTATTTTATTCAGTAGGACTTCCAATGTTAGTATAAAAATTAGATGTGATAGCAGGCATCCTTGTCTTATTCCTTTTTGTATTTCTATAGTTTTGGTTTCTTGCCCATTTATTATTATTTTCGCTTCCTGATTTTTGTATATTGTTTCAATTATGTTTTGAAAGTAATATCCTATATCTATCTCCTTCATAAGCAGTTTTTAAAAATCCCAGTTGACATTATCGAATGCTTTTCAGCATCCAGGGCTAGAAACATTACCTCTTTTTTTAAACGTTCCTCTCATAGTATTTTATCAGAGCAATAATTGTTCTTACATTCTCTCTTTGGTATCTATTTGGAAGGAATCCCATCTGCTCTTCTTTGATCAATTTATCTAAGAATATTTTAAATCTTGTCGCTATTATGCTACTAAATAGTTTATAATCTAAGCTTAACAATGAAGTTGGTCTGTAATTTTTGACATTTTCTGGATCTGAATTTTCTTTATTACACAAATGTTGGCTTGTTTCCATAAATTTGGCATTTCTTATTTTAATCTTATTTCTTGTAAGAATGTTTTATAATAACTTTATAGTTTTAAAGGCTGCTCTTCCTTCGACTCTTCCTATTTTGCACTCGCCAACTGTTATTATAGATAGCACAGACTGAAACTTGCCTGGCACCGATTTGCTTAATTTGGACTGCAAAGGAGAATGAGTCCATTTTTAAGCAACGATTGTCACGAGAAATTACAACCTGGATCAGTTTGCATTCTGTCGTGTTTCTCCACTCTGTTTTAACTGTTGCGTTGTCCCGTCCCCCCCCCCCCCCCGTCTTTTTCTGTTTTTCCTTTAGAGGTGTGGACACGTGTATTAAACAACGTCTGTGTGAGAAAACTAAACCCTGTGTTTTTTGTGAAGAATAACACCGAATACGTGATTGCTCTTGGTGGCGGTGCGCAAGAAGGGCACTTCTATCTTATTACTGTGCAAGGTATTTTTCTTAGGTTTCCAAAATTCAGGGCAGAATGGATGGGCTCTGTCTTAGCAGGCTGGTCCTGCTCTCTTTTTGTCCCATGTGAGAAAGTGGGCCAAGATGGCTTGAATGAGGTCAGTTGGGTGTAGAATTTTCTGGTGATGGGCAAATGATCGGATTCTAGAAAAGTACATTCAAAAAGCAAGGAAAATTTAGATTGTAGGATATGGGGAATTTCCAGTGAATTATCTCTATGACAGTGATGTTCAACTGCTTTTTTAGGGTTGCTAGATGAGTGGGAGAATGGATGAAGTAAAAACAGTGATGAGTAGATAACATCCCCAGACAGCAGGGAAAAGGGTAAAACTGAGAACAAATTCAGTATGTGTTGCATCTCAGTAGGAGTTCACCTTGCACTCACGAAGAAACCAAACATGGTAATAAACAGTTTATTATAGCCAAATGCAACATAAGCAAATGGAAGGGTAAACATCCAAGAGTTAATAAAGGAAGCAAGTCCCAAAGGCAACAGGTGAATCCAGAAAACGATGGTTAAAACATAAACATGAATCCAGGAAACAAAGAGCAAAACATGGGCATGAATCCAAAGGTAAATCCATAAAACAAGGAGCAAAACTTGTGCATGAATCTTGGGTCTGAAACTAAGACATGAACTAGGAACGAGACAGGAGTTCCTCACTCCAATAGCGACGCTGCTTGATCTAAAATCCGAACAGCTCTCTCCCTAATTTAAGGACTGCAAAACATGAACGCATTCCTTTGACCTTCTGACTCTCTTTCTCACGAATTTTCCTGCACCTGAATCTCTGCCCCCTCAGAAGCAGCCTGGTATCTCTTTCTAAGCCAGTTGCTCCCTCGGATGAGCTAATGTTGTCCTCCTCTCCCTGCCTGTTGGATTCCGAAACAATTTCACTTTCCCACTCTGTCTCAGCAACAGTATCTTGCTCCGAAACCCCCTCCATTCCCTCATCTACAGAACCATTTTGCTCTAAAACCTCCTCTGTTTGCTCACCTACAGAACCATCAAGCCCTGAACCCTTAAACCCCTCATTTTCATCTTGCTTAATCACAACAGTATGAAGAGCTGCAAAGAATAACCCCATGCGCTCTACGTGGGGCTGCCCTTGAAGACGGCTCGGAAACTTCAATTGGTCCAGCGGGCAGCAGCTAGGATGCTAACTGGAGCTCATTATCAGGAGAGGTCAACCCTCCTGTTCAAGGAGCTCCACTGGCTGCCATTTATTTTCCGAGCCCAATTCAAGGTGCAGGTGCTCACCTACAAAGCCCTGAACGGTTTGGGACCACCCTACCTGCGTGACCGCATCTCCATCTACGAACCCACACGCTCACTCCGGTCATCTGGGGAGGCCCTGCTCGTGATCCCACCTACGTCGCAAGCGCGCTTGGTGGGGACACGGGACAGGGCCTTCTCTGTGGCGGCCCCCCGACTTTGGAATGCCCTTCCAAAAGAGCTTCGTCAGGCCCCTACTCTAGCAGTTTTCAGAAGGAACCTAAAAACTTGGCTGTTCCGATGTGCCTTCGCAGATTAGGAATCCCCATCCCAAGTCCTAGATGCACTTTAGCACAACTATTGTTGCTGCACACCGCACTTTTAATCTTACGTTCCTCCTGCCATCTCAGCACTTTTAACCCTGTACCCCATTGCGCTGGCCGAACCAGTTTTAATAGTGTCTTGATGTATTGTCATTGTGGTTATTTTGCTTAATTGTTTTGTTTTGCTTTGTTTATTGTTGTGTTATGTTTTCTATTGTATTGTATTTGAGGCTTCGGCCCGTGTAAGCCGCATCGAGTCCTTCGGGAGATGCTAGCGGGGTACAAATAAAGTTAATAATAATAATAATAATTAGACTCATAAAAGTCACTTCTAAACAGTCAATAACAGATCTGTAATATAGTGGAATCTCAACTTAAGAGCACCCCTATTTTAGAGTGTTTTGAGTTAAGATCTGTCACTCGGCCTGGGTTTCACTTTGAGTTAAGCACTAGCTCCAAAAGTTAGCTCTTAACTCAAAGGAACAGCCTCGTGCCTTGTGCCTCCATACCTCGTGCTCTTGTCTGCTTTGGGAGATCGCTGTCCGCTTTGCTCTTGTCCACTTTGAGGAACCTTGGATTAGTTGATTTTGTGTGGTATTTATTCCTGGTATGTTTGGCTTAATGAAGAGAGAGAGAGCAAAAGAAGGAGGAAGGCTGGAATGAATACAGGATGAAGAAATTGTTGCTTCTGCCTCTTCACTTTGTGCTTTTTGCTTCCTTGGCACAACTTTCAGCCTCTACGATTTTAAAGTTGAATTTATTTTTTATTTTTCCACGTGAATGTGCATTTATATATTATTTGATATTTATAAAGTACATTTTCTTATTTAATAAAATAAATACGTAATTAAAAATGGGGAGGGGGGTTGGAGAGCCAGACTAGATTACCATATATACTCAATTATAAACCGAGTTTTTCAGCCCTTATTTTAGGCAGAAAAAGCGCCCCCCCCCCTTGGTTTATACTCAAGTCAAAATTATGTATTCTTTTGCTCTGTTGTTGTTGTTACATTTATTATTTTACTCTATTATTACAGTAGAGTCTCGTTTATCCAACATAAACGGGCCACCAAAACATTGTATAAGCGAAAATATTGGATAATAAGGAGGGATTAAGGAAAAGCCTATTAAACATCAAAATATGTTATGATTTTACAAATTAAGCACCAAAATTTCATGTTTTACAACAAATTGACAGAAAAAGCAGTTCAATACACAGTAACGTTATATAGTAATTACTGTATTTACGAATTTAGCACCAAAGCATCGCAATGTATTGAAACAGCTGTGGTTCCGGGTGGGAGGCAGACTGCGTTGGATAATACAGAACGTTGGATAAACAAATGTTGAATAAGTGAGACTCTGCTATATTACATTTACATTATTTTATTCTATTATTATTATTACGTTTATATAAACCCCTTTTTTCCCAGCTCCAGCAGACCTCTGAAGATGCTTGCCATAGATGCAGGCGAAACGTCAGGAGAAATGCCTCTAGAACATGGCCATATAGCCCGAAAAAACCCACAAGAACTGAGATTACGTTTATTGTTTTATATTTATTATTGTTAATTTTACATTTATGATTTTACTCTATTATTATTGAAAGGATATGTAAGCACATGGACATTGAAGAAGGTTAGAATAATGGCTTAATCAGAGTTGGACAGTCTTACCTTGAATTACACTTTTATGTAAATATTCAAAAATATTCAAAAACATTTAACCAGCTGATGCCTCAATTAATGTAATTTTATTGGTATCTATTTTTATTTTGAAATGTACCATTATCTGCTACGTTTCCCACCCTTGCCTTATAGAATCATAGAATCAAAGAGTTGGAAGAGACCTCATGGGCCATCCAGTCCAACCCCCTGCCAAGAAGCAGGAATATTGCATTCAAATCACCCCTGACAGATGGGATGATTTGAAAACATATTGACTTATACTTGAGTCAATATGTTTTCCCAGTTTTTTGTGGTAAAATTAGGTGCCTCAGCTTATATTCGAGTCGGCTTATACCCAAGTATATACAATAACAGCATTTAAATGGTAAGTTCACTTTGAGATAAGAGCAATTTGAGTTAAGAGTTCAATCACAAAACAAATTAAGCTCTTAACTCAGGGCATCGCTGTATAATATCATGATATCATATAAGGCAACAGACAATAACATAGTTTTAGGCCAGGCATGGGTAAACTTTAGCCCTCCAGGTGTTTTGGACTTCCACAGTTCCTAACAGCTTACCGGCTGTTAGGAATTCTGGGAGTAGAAGTCCAAAACACCTGGAGGGCCAAAGTTTGCATTGTTACTGAAGAATTCGACTAGTACTTCATAATTTGCTTATTGTATTTTGAAATTTATGTGTTTCCATATTGGTCAAGAAGAGGATGTTTGCTGATGTGTGAGTGAAAGAACACATGTACATAAATCCACTAGATAGGATGAATGGAGCTTGCGGAAACAAAGAAGACCGTAAGCATCTTGCGAATCTGTTGGCATTGGATTTGTCTGTATGTTAAAAGGGCAGAAATAGCCCCGGCAAGTTTAATGTTATTGTCCCCTTCCCTCCTTTTTTTACAGATGGGATTGTGAATGCCACTGCCTCTTTCACGTTTCAGAATAAGGGACCGTGTCAATATCTGAATAGTAGGTTTCTCTACATTTCTGCTGTCTGCCCCATAGCTCCTGTCCTGGTCTGCTGAAGGGGGTGTGGGTCGTTTGGGGGAAGGGGCAGGCAAAGCCAGATCAGGCTACTTGAGTTTTCCCTACGTGAGTGTGCTGTGAATGCGCACTAATGGTACTTCTGCGCATGCGCAGCTTCGCTCCGGAATCTTCAGTTAAAAATTCAAAAGAATCGGCGGTTGGCCCCGCGCACACTCCCCAGTACATTATAAATAGACCGCGGCTGGTCAACCGCCTCCAGATCTCTTCATCCGCGCTAATAGCAGTAGCTCGGAATTCTTCTTTGTCTATTATTCCTATTTCTTTGCTAAGATGGCGAATACCAAGGGATTTAAACGTTGCTCTGCATGCCAGGGCAACTTTCCGGATAATGATGCACATTCTCTGTGTATTGCTTGCCTGGGTGAAGGACATTTATCTCAAACATGTTCAATTTGCCAGTCCTTCACTCCGAAAACAAGAAAAAATAGAGAGATTCGTTTGAAGGCGGTCCTTTATGAACGGGCCCTTCTCCCAGAACCACAACAACATAAAGAAAAGTCCTTACCTGAAGCGGCGTTCCTGCAAGCGGCCCTGAAGAAGCCCAAGGCAAAGAAGGCCATTCAGGGCAAGACGGCTCCGGCAAAACCCTCAAAAGCGGCAGGATCCAAAGCCACTTCCTCGCTGTTGGTTTCGCCCCTTGAAAGGGCACGAGAGACCCCTCCACGGGATTGCCCCGTTGGTTCAGTGCCGGTGCCGACCTCCGCTCGCCTCGTGCGAGTTCAGGGGGAAAATGAAAACGAAAGGGACTTGGAGTCCGAGGCACGCCCCGCGCGTGCGCAGACTGAAAACTTGACTCCCCCGATGCCGACGCTCACGGCGCCGGCCCCTCCCATAGTATCAGCTGGTGGCCTTGGGGAGGAGCCAGCGCGGGCGTCCATGGCAACGCTCCCTTCGACATCGGGGATGCCTGCCGCTACAGCTCTGACTCGGCGCCGAGCGCGCGCTCCATCGCGCTCAAAGAACAATAAGAAGCGGAGGCGCCGCGAGTCGAGCTCCAGCGACTCTTCCTCATCCTCCTCTTCATCATGCTCTGATTCCTCCTGCTCCACTAGAAAGCGCAGGCTTGCACGCGCGCGGAGAGCGAGATCCCCACCTGGAGCATATGTGGAGGATCTCAGTGACAGTGGACTTCCCCTTCCTCCCCCGGGAGTGTATGAGATAACTCCCCAGGGGCGCTTTATCTATTGTGGTCTACCTCCTGACGGTGGTGTTGCACAATATGGTTCTAAGAACCATATTGAGGATGCGAGGTCGAGAACTTCTCCCTGTGCATCATGGTCATCAGGGTGCTTACTGGGATCAGAGGCGTACCCCGTTGCCTTCAATTGCTGAAGACCAACCCCCAATTGATGATGACGATTCTGACTCTTCAGTAGAATTAGTGGACTCTTCTGCTGCTGACAAGGATAAGACTGCTAATGCAAAGCGTATAGAGGATTTTAACGTGTTCGCTCAGCTGATTAATAGGATGATAACTGCATTGGACATTCTGGCCCCGAAGCCGGCCTCAACAGTTGATGATCCCATGTATCCGTCTGAGGAACAGGACAGTTCACCTTCTTTGTTACTTCCTACTCTTCCATATTTATTAAAGCTGACTAAAGTTCCTGATGTAGCCCCGTCCGCTGCTCCTGCAGTTCCTAGGAGGGTCGACCTTCTCTACAAAGTTGACTTGTCACTAGCGAGCTGGATTGCCCATCCTACACTACCGAATACGGTGGTAGCGGAGGCAGCTAGGGCAAAAAGGCCAAAGAAATATTCAATCACGCCTCCAGATAGGGAGGGCAAAAAGATTGACGCCCTTGGGAAGAAAATACATGTGGCTGCAGGATTGATTGCCAGGATGGCGCATTACGCTACTTATTTTAGTGGATACCAGAGTTTTCTCTGGAACAATATGCTGCCTTATGTTAACCTCTTGTCAACTGAAGACCGACGTCTTCCCAAGGCATATCAGGGCGAGGCTTTAATTCTCTCTAGATTGCAGAAGGATTTCGCCAAGCACATGGCTGAGATATCGGGCAAGCTCTTTGCCTCTGCCACGGCCATACGGCGACATGCGTGGCTGCGTACTTCCTCGCTGTCGGAAGAGAGCCGGTTGTTGGCAGAAGACCTTCCTATGACTGAGGAAGGTCTTTTTGATCCAACAACGGATGAAAAAATTAAGCAATCTCGAGAGGTCTTGCACGCTGCCAAGTATCCATACCAATACCCGTACCCATGGCAGCCAGGTAACTTTCAAAAGCCTCGGTGGCAGCAAAACCCGTCCTCTTACCGTAGGGCACCTTTTAATGGGTTTAGTGCAAACCAGGGCAATCGTAGTAATTCATCAAAATTTCAATCTGGTAGGAAGCAGAATTATTACGCAAAGCCTAGGTATCAGCCATACCAATCTAAGGCTAAAGCGTCAGGTAGTGCAAGACGTCGTCTTTGACGAATCTTATGTTTCTGATGTCTGCAGCCCAAGGGATGGCATAAATGATTCTGATAAGCATGTCAGTTCTATTTGGTATAAGGATAGGCTACGACCTTTTGCCAGAGCCTGGGCTTCAATAACCACTGATAAGTGGGTCCTCCAGATAGTTGAGGAAGGTTATTCGATAGAGTTTGTTTCGTTGCCCCCGTTGGGATGTTTAAAAACCACACCAGAGTCTCCAGCATTGCTGGAAGAAGTTGAAACTCTTTTAGCAAAAGGGGCCATTTCCCCGGTTGACAGTTCTTCGTTAGCAAATTGTTTCTTTTCTCGTTATTTTTTAGTAACAAAGAAAACTGGTGGTTTACGTCCAATATTAGACTTAAGAGGGGTGAACATGTATATTGATGCAAAGAAATTTCGAATGGTTTCTCTTTCTATGATCCTCCCTCTTCTGAATAAAGATAATTGGTTCGCTACCATAGACTTAAAAGACGCGTATTTTCATATTTCTATGGCAGAACATCATAGGAAGTATCTCGCCTTTATGGTTGGAGATAGAGCTTACAGATTTAATGTCTTACCTTTCGGCCTTACTACGGCCCCAAGGGTGTTCACTAAATGTATGGCGGTGATTGCCGCTCATCTTAGAACTAGGGGCGTTACGGTGTTTCCGTACATAGACGACTGGCTCTTGGTGACAGACTCGCAAGAACGTTTACATCTGCACATAGACCTAACTCTTTCTCTTCTCCAGTCTTTAGGTCTTGTGGTAAACAGGGAAAAATCACACCTAATGCCCGTTCGCAAGATCCAGTTTATAGGAGCAGTCTTGGATTCAATCCAACAGAGGGCATTTCTGCCGGAGGATCGATTTTCGTCCCTCAAGTCGTTGATTGTGTGTGCCCTGAATTCAAGGGAAGTGTCTGCGAAAAAGATTCAAGTTTTGTTAGGGCACATGGCATCTACGACTGCCGTCACACCTTATGCACGGCTACGTCTGAGACCAATCCAAAATTGGTTCCTGTCCGTTTTTCACCCTGGACGGGACAACCCCCATGTGCGGCTTGCCATTCCAGAGAAAGTTCGGCGTGCTCTTTTGTGGTGGATGGAGCCGGACAATGTAACTGTGGGCTTGCCGTTTCAGACCCCAGATCCGTCTGCTGTGGTCACGACGGATTCCTCCATGAAAGGCTGGGGAGCACACTTCGAGGGTTTGACTGCCCAAGGTGTCTGGACTCCAGAGGAATCAATGCATCACATAAATGTCCTGGAGTTATTCGCCGTAGAAAAGGCGCTGAAATCCTTCGAGATACCTTTATTAGGCAGGGTAGTGCAGATAGTTACGGACAATACTACAACAATGTATTATATAAACAAACAGGGGGGTACAAGATCACAAATCCTGTCAAGTCTAACTATGCGTATTTGGAAGTGGTGCATAGCCAGGGAGATACATCTAGTAGCTGTGCACCTTCCAGGGGAGGAGAATATATTAGCGGACAATTTGAGCAGATCCCCCATGTCCAATCACGAGTGGTCCATCGATCACAGGGAACTCAATACGATCTTCAAGATCTGGGGGTTTCCAGCAATAGATCTATTTGCGTCACGAGAAAACACAAAGTGTCCCCTTTATTGTGCACGCAGGAAGGCAGATCTGACACAAGGGTGTCTAGGGGATGCGTTTCTACGCAAGTGGAACAACGAATTTCTATATGTGTTTCCTCCGTTTCCGCTACTTCCGAAAGTAATCTCAAAGATTCGGAGGGACAACGGGGATTGCATTCTAGTGTCTCCGTGGTGGCCACGCCAACCATGGTTTTCGGCTCTCCTCGATATGTCCAAGGGGAGATACAGGAGATTTCCAAACACACTAGACCTTCTAACATCACAGAACGGACAGGTCCTTTACCCGGATGCCCACGCGCTCAGACTAACTGCCTGGAGGATTGCTCCAGACAGTTAGGTTCATCTGAGGCTTTGTCTGCTCCAGTTAAGGCAATCCTGGACGCAGCACAAAAGCCTTCCACGAAGCGCTCTTATGTGTATAAATGGACGCGTTATTCTCAGTATATGAGGGGGAGAGATCTGGACCCAGTACATGCCCCGATCTCTGCGATATTGGATTTCTTAGTTTCATTATCTGATTCGGGTTTGTCATTGTCATCCCTAAAATGTTACCTGGCGGCCATATCTTGGTATAGGAGGAAAGAGGGATTGCCTTCCCTCTTCTCAGAATATTTGGTTAAGCTTTTTCTTAAGGGGTTCAGTAATGTTAAGCCAACAGTGCCACCTATTATTCCTTCATGGAGCCTGGAGATAGTACTTTCATCTCTTCAGGGTCCACCTTATGAGCCTATGGCCACATGCGATATTTCGCATCTATCTTGGAAAACCTCCTTTTTGGTAGCAATTACTTCAGCCAGGCGTGTAAGTGAAATCTGCGCGTTGAGATCGGATGAGCCTTACCTCAAGTTCCACAAAGACAAAATTGTGCTTCGCACAGACATTTCTTTTCTTCCCAAGGTGACGTCTTCTTTCCACATGTCCCAGGATATAGTTTTGCCAGCATTTTTTCAGAACCCCACTTCCCCTATGGAACGTGGTCTTCACTTGTTGGATGTACGCCGGGCAGTAGCCTTTTATCTCAGTAGAACCAAAAGTATGAGGAAAACGCCAAGATTGTTTGTTAAATATAGAAAAGATACCTGCGGACTCCCTGTTTCATCGCAACGTCTATCTTCCTGGATAGTGTCTGTAATCAAGCTGGCCTACAAGAATTCGGGAAGGGAGCTTCCCGTTGGAGTAAAGGGACACTCTACGAGAGCGGTGTCTGCAACAACTGCTTTCTGGAAGGGCGTATCCCTGGATGCCATCTGTCGCGCTGCCACCTGGTCCACCCCATTGACATTTGTGTCTCACTACAAGCTGGACCTACAGGCCAAGAGGGACGCGGCGTTTGGTCGTGCTGTGCTGTTTTCTGCGGTGGCATGACTCCCGCCGTCCAAGGTGGGTAGCTTGCTAGTCTTTTACCATTAGTGCGCATTCACAGCACACTCACGTAGGGAAAATGAGAGGTTGCTTACCTGTAACCGTAGTTTCCCTAGTGATGTGCTGTGAATTCGCACGGCCCCGCCCATCCTCCCCGCAGTTTGTCATGCCTCCTCCTTCTAGCTGCTCTAGTGGCGGAAGAAGAGATCTGGAGGCGGTTGACCAGCCGCGGTCTATTTATAATGTACTGGGGAGTGTGCGCGGGGCCAACCGCCGATTCTTTTGAATTTTTAACTGAAGATTCCGGAGCGAAGCTGCGCATGCGCAGAAGTACCATTAGTGCGAATTCACAGCACATCACTAGGGAAACTACGGTTACAGGTAAGCAACCTCTCATCTCCCCTTGCACCCATGATAATGGAGAGAAGAATACAATGGGGAGTGCTCTTCTGGCACTAATCTCTATTCCAAACCAACTTGGCTCTATTGAGCTGAATTTTAATCAATTCTACAGATCTTCCTTATACCCAGGGTGTAATATAAAAATATTTAAAATATCATTACAAACAAAATAAACCAGCAGTCTTTAAAGCAGTGGTTCTCAACCTGTGGGTACCCAGGTGTTTTGGCCTACAACTCCCAGAAATCCCAGTTTACCAGCTGTTAGGATTTCTTGCTGTTGAAGGCCAAAACATCAGGGAACCCACAGGTTGAGAACCACTGCTTTAAATTATCAGAAGCATTTATGGTGTTTTCTCCATCAAGTGAAGTAGTCCTCTCATAGGATGGTAGTCGGAGGTTTCGCACAGCTGGTACATCACCGGCAACTATAAGATCTGTCAACTGAAAGGTTGCAAGTTCAAAGCCCTGGGTCAGCATGAGCGGTCGACTATCAGCCCTGCTCACTGTTTACCTAAGCCATTGGTTCTCAACCTGGGGTCCCTAGATGTTTTTGGCCTACAACTCCCAGAAACCCCAGCCAGTTTACCAGCTGTTAGGGTTTCTGGGAATTGAAGGCCAAAAACATTTGGGGTCCCCAGGTTGAGAACCACTGACCTAAGCAGTCGAAAACAGCTTTAGCTGTAATTAGAGAAATTAGGTACAGCTAAAAGCGATGGCGCAGTGGGTTAAAGTGCTGAGCTGCTGAGCTTGTTGATTGATAGGTCGCAAGTTTGATTCCGGGGAACAGCGTGAGCTTCCATTGATAGCCCCACCTTCTGCCAACCTAGCAGTTCGAAAACATGCAAATGTGAGTAGATGAATAGGTACCACTCTGGTGGGAAGATAACGGTGCTCCATGCAGTCATGCTGGCCACATGACCTTGGAGTTGTCTACGGACAACACCGGCTCTTCAGCTTAGAAATGGAGATGAGCACCACACTCCAGAGTCAGACACGACTGAATGTCAGAGGAAAACCTTTACTTTTACCTAAAAGCAGGGAGGTGTTTTACGATGCCATAAAGAAAGATCAGAAAATGCTGGGTGACCAAAAAGGGAGGAGGAGGTCCTGAAGGCTCTTCGTCATAGAGAATGGAGCAACAGCATTCCCTGTGGCTGGACTCACCTTCCTTGGCACCAAAAACAGCTGGACACTGAATTGGCAATACCTCCTTTCTGTTCTGTCTGTGTACTGTCTATACAAAGCAGCATTGAATGTTTGCTGTGTATGTGTAATGTGATCTGCCCTGAATCCCTTTTGGGGTGAGAAGGGCAGAATATAAATAAAGTATTATTATTATTATTATTATTATTATTATTATTATTATTATTAAAGTGTTTAGCCATTTCTAGCCGTTTCAGCCATGATGAAATGCTTAAAAATGTGTGTGAGATGGTAATCGATGGCTGTTGAGGTCTAAGAAGGGCTGGCTCACTGGAAAGGATTTCTGGTTGCCTGGGGTTGTGCTCTATCACCCCCTGCCCCCAAATCCCCAATATGTTAGTTCAGGATAGGTAAAGATTTCTCCTGACGTTAAGTCTAGTTGTGTCTGACTCTGGCGTCATATCAATTTCTAAGTCAAAGAACCAGCATTGTCCGTAGACACCTCCAAGGTCATATGGCCAACATGACTGCATGGAGCACCATTATCTTCCCACAGAAGTAGTAACTATTAATCTGCTCATGTTTGCATATTTTTGACCTGCTTGGCAGAAGCTGGGGCTAACAGCGGGAGCTCACCCCGCTCCCTGGATCCAAACTGCCAAACGTTTGGTTAGCAAGTTCAGCAGCTCAGCAGCTGCACCACCAGGGGACCTCCATTCAGGGTCGGGACCCCCGATTTACGAAGCCCTGATCTAGATTATGTTCTTAATCGTTTAAAATATGAAAATTGACTGTCTATCTTTAGTTCAGAATAAAGACAGTCAGTTTACATTTTTTAAAAGATCAAGAACACAATCTAGATCAGGGCTTCATAAACCCTGGCTCCCGAGCCTAAATGGGGGTCCCTTTAGCACAATGTAGGGCAGTGTTTCTCAACCTTCCTAATGCCACGACCCCTTAATACAGTTCTCATGTGATGGGGACCCCTAACCATAATATTACTTTCATTGCTACTTCTTAACTGTAATTTTGCTACTGTTATGAATCATAATGTAAATATCTGATATGCAGGATGGATCTTCATTCACTGGACCAAATTTGGCACAAATACATGCTACATCCAATTTTTAATACTGGTGGGTTCGGGGGGGGGGGGGTGCATTTTGTCATTTGAGAGTTGTAGTTGCTGGGATTTAAATTTCACCTACAATCGAAGAGGATTCTGAACTCCACCAACGATGGAGTTGAACCAAACTTGGCACACAGAACTCCCATGATCAACAAAAAATACTGGAAGGGTTTGGTGGATGGGCACTGAGCTTGAATTTTGGAGTTGTAGTTCACCTACATCCAGAGAGCACTGTGGACTCAAACAATGATGGATCTGGACCAAACTTGACATGGATACTCAATATGCCCATATATGAACACTGGTGGAGTTTGGGGAAAATTGACCTTGGCATTTAGAAGTTGTAGTTGCTGGGACACCTACAATCAAAGAGCATTCTGAACCCCATCAACAATAGAATTGGGCCAAACTTCCCACATAGAACTCCCATGACCAACAGAAAATACTGTGTTTTCTGATGGTCTTTGGCGACCCCTCTGACACCCTCTCATGAACCCCCCAGGGGTCACGACCCCCAGGTTGAGAAGCACTGGTGTAGGGGGTCACAAAATATTTGGCAACAGTAAACGGTTTTTGGATGCCACCCATTTACACAAATCTGTTTGCAACAGCGTGCAGTATTTACAGTGGCCTCCACAGATAATGCTTCAGCTGTACTTCATTAAAAGCAACATTAGCCTGTCTAGCAAGCCTTGCTAATTCTGATTTATTATCAGAGAAGGCCCTCTCTCTCGTCTTGCTTGAGATGGCCATGCTTGAGATGGAGGTGGGACCGAGAGGAGGGCCTCCCCAGCAGATCTCAGAGCTTGTGCTGGCTCATAGGAGGTGCGGTCTCGAAGATAGGCTGGACCTGAACTGTATGAGTTTTAAAGGTTATAACCTGCACTTTCAATTGAGCCCGGAAACTTATTGGCAACCAGTGGAGCTGCTTTGATAGGAGCATCATATGCTCTCTATCATTTGCCCCAGTTAGTAATCTAGCAGCTGATCTTTGCACTAATTGCAGTTTCTAGGCCGTCTTCAAAGGCAGTCCCATGTAGAGTGCATTGCAGTAGTTCATTCTAGATGTAAATAAGGCATGGACCACCATGGCCAAGTCAGGTTTTTCGAGGTACAGTCGCAGCTGGCGCACAAGTTTTTTCTGTGCAAAGGCCCTCCTGTCCACCACCAACACCTGAGCCTCAAGTGTCAGTGATGAATCCAGGAGGACTGCCAGGCTGTGGACCTGTGTCCTCAGGGGGGGTGTAACCCAGCCGAGCACAGGTTGTCACCCTATGCCCCGATCAGCCTCGCAACTGACCAGGAGGAGCTCTACTGGTCTGGATTAAGCTTCAACTTGTTAGCCCTCATCCAGTCCATCACAGCTGCCAGGCACCGGTCCAGGGTCTAGGGAGCTTCCTTGGATTGTGGTGGAAAAGTGTAGTCAAGTTGTGTGATCTGCGTAGAGATAAAGCTACATATTAAAACAAACACATAAAACAAACACAATCACAGTTAAAACTTGTGTGCCAGCTGCGCCCGTACCTTGGGAAATCTGATCTGGCTATGGTCGTCCATGCTCTAGTTACATCCCGAATAGATTACTGCAACGCGGTCTACGTGGGGCTGCCTTTGAAGATTGGAAATTGCAGCTAGTCCAACGGGTGGCAGCCAGATTACTAACTGGAGCGACATACTGTGTCCTCAGGGGTAGTGTAACCCTGCCAAGCACAGGTAGTCACCCTATGTCCCGATCAGCCTCGCAACTGACCAGGAGGATCTCTGCTGTGTCTGGTTTAAGATTCAACTTGTTAACCCTCATCCAGTTCATCACAGCTACCAGGCACCCCCCCCCCCCCCCCCCGTTAATGTCAGCTCCACTGGCTGCAGGTCCATCTCCGAGCCCAATTCAAAGTGCTGGTTTTGACCTATAAAGCTTTATACGGTTCTGGCCCAGCTTACTTGTCTGAACGCATCTGCCTCTACGTCTCATCTCGCAGCCTACAATCATCCGGGGAGGCTCTACTTTCGTTTCCATCAACATCACAAGTGTATTTGGCAGGGAAGAGAGACAAGGCCTTCCTAGCTGTGGCCCCCCACCTATGGAACGCACTCCCAAATGAGATAAGATCGACTCCATCCCTCCTAGCTTTCAAAAAAAAAATTAAAATTGTGGTTTTGGGACCAGGCTTTCGGACAGTAGACATAACTAGCACCTTAGATGGACATTGACAGGAATGGCGTTGCAGCAGATGGCATTGTTATATTTTTACTGTTTTAATTAATGCTGTATGTATTAGTTTTAATGATTGCTTTATGTACTTAATTGTGGTTATATTATTGTAATTGTTTTGTAGCGGCCTTGTACCGTTACTAAATGTAAGCCGTCCTGAATCCCCCTTTGGGGGTAGAGAAGAGACGGGGTATAAATACCAGATATAAATAAATAAATATTTTAAAAATCAACCAAAAATTAAAACACGATAAACATAGAATGTGATTTTTAAAATTTATAGTTAGGTCTATACTGGCCACGCAAGCCAAAATTTCTTTTACGTTTGGCTTAGCATGGAAAGTTTTTAAATCTATTACGGGTAGTTGTGCGCTCTCTCTCTCTCTCTCTCTCTCTCTCTCTCTCTCTCACACACACACACACAGTTTCCCACTTCCAAGGTATCAACAAGTGACATTTTTTTCCTCTTCCAGTTTACTGCCAAATCGTGTGGGTTATCTTCTCTACAAATGACGACAAGTTCTTTTTGCTGGTGCATCGTTACAGATCAACACGTTACTACATTGCGGAATACCAGAAAGGTTAGATTGACTCTTTTAAGCATCATCCTTCAAGCCACCTGCCAACGCATGGTGACCCCATGCATTTATAGGGTTTTCAGAGGCAATGAATGCTCTGACTGTCATCGTCCTTTGAAATTCAGGTGGGCACTGCCCAACAAATAATTGCTTCTTTTAGTATGTGTGTGTGTGTGTGTGTGTATCTAGATCCATTTCAGTGAGGTTATGAAACAGAGACAGCTTTGCCTGCCTTGGTGGATGACCTACGAAGAAAGCTGGACAGGGAGTGTGTCCCTGTTGGTACTCCTGGACCTCTCAGCAGCTTTCGATGCCATTGACCGTGGTATCATTCTGGGTCATCATGCTGGGATGGGACTGGGAGGCACTGTCTTACAGTTGCTCTCGTCCTTCCTGTAGGGCCGTACCCAGAAGGTGGTGCTGGGATATTCCCCCCCCCCCCACCCTGGCCATTGACCTGTGGGGTTCCTCAGGGTTCCATTTTGTCCTCTGTGCTGTTTAACATATACGTGAAACTGCTGGGAGAGGTCAACCAGGGTTTTGGAGTATGGTGTCACCTATATGTGGATGACACCCAGCTCTTCTACTCCTTTCCACCTAAACCAGTGGTTCTCAACCTGTGGGTCTCCAGATGTTTTAGCCTTCAACTCCCAGAAATCCTAACAGATGGTAAACTGGCTGGGATTTCTGCGAGTTGTAGGCCAAAACACCTGGGGACCCACAGGTTGAGAACCACTGACCTAAACCAAGGAAGCTGTCCTGACCCTAAACCAATGCCTGTCATCAGTAATGGACTGGATGAGGGCAAACAAATTGAAACTTAATCCAGACAAGACAGAGGTAGTCCTGGTCAGTTGGAAGGCAGACCAGGGAATAGGGATCCAGCCTGTGCTGGATGGGGTCACACTCCCCCTGTAGACACAGGTTCGCAGTTTGGGGGTCTTCTTGGACTTGGCATTGAACCTGGAGACCCAGGTATTGGTGGTGGCTGGAAGGACCTTTTCCCAATTAAAACTTGTGCACCAACTGAGTCCATTCCTTGAGAAGCCAGATCTGGCCATGGTCCCCCATGCCTTAGTTACATCCCATCTGGATTACTGTAATGCACTCAATGTGGGGCTGCCTCTGCGGAGTGCTTGGAAACTTCAGCTGGCCCAAAGACCTGCCGACAGGTTGCTCACTGGGGCTGGCCACAGGGAGTGCACAACCCTACTGTTGAAGCAGCTCCACTGGCTGCCAGTCTGTTCCCAGGCACAAAGTGCTGGTTATGACCTTTAAAGCCCTAGAAGGTTCAGATCCAGGCTATTTGCTGACTGCATCCCCTTATATGAACCTGCCTGGGCCCTGAAATCTTCAGGAGCGGCCCTTCTCTCAGTCCCATCTCCATCTCAGGCTCGGTTGTGGGAACGAGAGAGAGAGCAGGCCTTCCTTCTCAGTATCTGCCCTTCGACTCTGGAACTCCCTTCTTCCCGGGGAAGCCAGAACGGCCCCCTCCCTGCTGTCCTTCTGGTGGCAGGCCAAAACCTTTTTATTCAAGCAGGCTTTTAAAGATGAAGGTGTTTAAAATCAATTCAGGGGGTGTTGTGGTTTTTAACTTTGAATTTGTTTTCATAGTTTTTAACTGGGAATTTTAAAATGTTGTTTATATTTAATCCTGTTTTCATGTTCTTATATTTATATATTTTAAAATGGTTATGCTAATGCTTTTATGTTTTTTTTTGAAATTTTTATTAATTTCTCCATACAGATAACAAAACAACACAATACGAACCTTAGCCATCTAAAAGATAATATCAAAAACTGATTACAATTTTTATGGCTAGGATACAGGTTCCAATTGTGTTTCCCTTTACCATATATCTTGATTAATTACCCCTTTAAATCCCCCCACCCACCCACCCTTACCACCCCACCTCCCTCCCACCCACATCTGGGTTTACTTAAATCGGTTCATTGATTTAATTGTCTGGAAGGCCTGATTTAAAGTTCTGTACCTATCTTTTCCTTCCATTTTGTCGATTAAACAAGATCATTTCCTAAACCAATCTTGTCTTGACTGAATATTCAAATATTTATTTTTCTTTTCATAGATGAAATCATTAATCAAATATTCAGAGAGATAAGACCACCAGGTTTTCAGGTCCCACCTTGTTTTATCTTTCCAACCTCTGGCGATTGTGGCATGTAATAATAATAATAACACTTTATTTGTACCCTGCTACCATCTCCCCAGGGACTCGGTGCGGCTTACATGAGGCCGAGCCCGAATACAACAATACAAGCAAAACAACAACAGTACAAGCAATTAAAATAAAAACATAGACAATAAAATATACAACATTATCAATAAGACAACACGCAATTAAAAACAGTGGGAAGGTCAAATGTAAAGTTAAAATGGAAATAATGCTGGGACATGGACGAAAGGTGATAGTGGCGTTTATGGAAGGGCATACGAGCAGATCTGAAAAATGTAAAATGCTTTGGAGGACAAAGTGCTATGGGATCATTATTCCAGGAAGGCACACTGGAACAACCACGTCTTCAAGCTCCTCCTAAAGACTGCCAAGGTTGGGGCCTGTCTGATGTCTTTAGGGAATGAGTTCCAGAGTCGAGGGGCCACCACCGAAAAGACCCTCTCTCTCGTCCCCACCAACCGGGCCTGCGATGCTGGTGGGATCGAGAGCAGGGCCTCTCCGTATGATCGAAGGGATCGTGTGGGTTCATATACAGAGATGCGGTCACGCAGGTAGGTGGGTCCCAAACCGTTCAGGGCTTTGTAGGTAAGCACCTGCACCTTGAATTGGGTCTGGTAAATGAATGGCAGCCAGCGGAGCTCCCTGAGCAGGAGGGTTGACCGCTCCCTGTAAAGCGCCCCAGTTAACAACCTGGCCGCCCCCCTTTGGATCATCTGGAATTTCCGGGATGTATAGTGTCTATCATAAATTTCAATATATCTGACCATTCATTGTTCCCCTCCTTTATGGTGAGGGACAGAAATCGAGATTTATTCCAATGTAGTTTTTGCTCTATTATTTCCTCTATTACTTCTCGAACAGTATTATAATATTTTTGGATTTCAGAGCAGTCCCACCACATGTGTGAAAAAGTACCAGTCTCCCCGCATTTATGCCAGCATTTGTTAGAAGTGTTTTTCATAATGTGAGCCAATTGAGAGGGGGTCCTATACCATTTTGAAATTACTTTCTTTTGTGTTTCTTTGATTCTTATGTTTCTTTGTTTAATTTTTTTGAGTTTTATTGATCCAGGAGTTTACTAAGTTTTCATTAAAGTTTATATCCTGTTTCCAGGCCTCTACTAAAGTATGTTTTGTATTATAGGATAAGGCTATTAGTTCCTTATATATTTCCCCTATAATGCCTTTCTCTTTTTCTATTTTTCAGCCAATTATTCTATTCAATGGGGCATTTGATGTTTCTTTCTTTTTTATTTCCTGTGCTCTTTGCGACAAGCCTAACCAAGCTATCCAATACTTTGAGCCACATTTGTCCTTTATCTTATCCCATTTTTAAATATCTCCATTGGATTCCAAGCAGTCTCATACCTTCTTTACTCCATTCTCTTTCAGGGACCTGATTAAATTCCTAAATGTTTTATCTTTATTTTTCAGGGTTCTTAGAGGAAAGGGATCTATTTTATTTATTTGTAATTTATTTTTCCATTTCTTCCAAACATGCAATGTTGAGAGGAGGGGGCCATCTCTTAATTTTTAAAGCTCTTGTTAATCAATTTTTTCTTCCATAAATGGGCCCTTTTTCCAATTGTTTAATTCTTTCTCTAATTTCACCCATTATTTTCCCCTTCCAGTTCCAATTCTATTAATTTAGTAATATGGCATGCCTCATAATACAACTCTAGGGATGGGACTCCCCATCCCCCCGTTTCTTGGTTACCATAGAATATAAAATTAGAAATTCTATTTTTATTCCCTCCTGCTACCCATTTTTTATGGAACTGTCCTACTTCTTAAAGAGTTTTACAGAGATGTTTACGGACAGACTTTGAAATAAATGTAGGAATTTGGGTAAAATCTTCATTTTATAAATTTTAAGTCTAGAAGTGATGTCCTGAAAATTCTTCCCCCAGGTTTTAAATAATTTACTTGTAGATTTCCATAAGTGGTTGAAGTTTGATTGGATAATGTTGTTTAGATTTTTCCTAAGTATTTTAATGACTTCTTTCCCAGTTTCACTCCTATAATATTATGGGCGATTTTTAGTTCATTCGATGTTGGATTCTCATGGAGAATTTCTGTTTTATCTAAGTTAATTGCAAGCCCTGAGATTTCCCCAAATTCCTTTATTATTTTGACCAGTGAATTTAGCGACTCTTTCACCTCGCTTAAAATTATTATGGCGTCATCCGCATAAAGGTTTATTTTTATTTCTTCTTTGCCCGCCTTGTATCCTTTGATGGTTTGGTCCTGTCTAATTAAATTTGCTAAAGGTTCAATGGCCAATGCAAATAATAGTGGGGAGAGTGGGCATCCTTGTTTAGTTCCACTCTTTATATTAATTTATCTTGAATCAAACCCATTTACATTTATGACTGACTTATTTCCGCTGTATATCTCTTTTATTACTTTGCATAATTTCCCCCCCATTCCACTTGCCTCACATATTTTATTCAGGTATTTGTGGTTTATTGAGTCGAATGCTTTATGAAAGTCAAGCTTTACTATAAGCAGTTTGGATCTATTAACTGTGGCATGATTTAGAGTGTTTAGAATGATCCTGATAGGGTCTGCTGTTTTCCTATTTTTAATAAATCCATATTGATCTTCATGGATTATTTTTGGGATTTTTTCCCTTTTTCTGTTTGCTAAGATTTTTGTAAAAATCTTATAGTCCACATTACGGAGGGAGATAGGTCTATATGCATTAGGATCTGTCTTGTCTTTATTTGGTTTTAAAATTGTAACTTCCCCTTTAAAAATTTTGTAAAAATTTGTGGTAAGGCCATCTGGTCTGGGGGCTGAGTTCACTTTTAGACTGTCTATTACATTTTCAATTTCTGAATTTGATATTGTATTATGTAATTCTATTTGTGAGTGATAGTCTATGTTTGCCTGTAAATATACTTCATGTTCTATTGTATCTTTATCATCGTAAAGTTTCTCATAAAAACTTGCCATAATTTCTCTAATTTCATTATCTGTTGATTTTAATTGACCCTTGTAATCTTTTAATTTTAGTATTCTGTTTCTAGCCTTTTTTTTTTTTTTTAGGAATCTGGACAAACTTTTTTAGTTATTGATGGAGTTGATTTGGTAATCATTTTTGATCCACAGGTGTTTTTTGGTGGCGTCAATTTTTTCTAAGTTCTCCAAATATTGTTTTTTCTCTATCCATCTTGTCTTATTTTCAGCTGTTGGGTGATTTTGGAAATTGTTGGAGGAAGTTCTCCTCTAGTTTTTTCAAGAGTAGATTTTTCTTTCTTATTAATCCCAATTTCTTTAGTGATGATGTACCCTTAATAGTAGCTTTAAAAGCATCCCATATTAATACTTCTTTTAATTCTGGTTGTCTGTTTATTAGAAAAAAATATTTTATCTGTTTTGTAATGTCTTGTTTGTCTTTCTCTTTGAAAGTTACCTTTGGGTTAAACCTCCATTTCTTTGCGAGTCTCCTCACAGATTCACCCAATTTAAGCAAAATCGGAGCATGAACTCCTGGCCATTGTTTCCCAACTTTAATCTCGTTAATTTCTCTAGAGTTATTAATTCCAACTATGAAGTAATCTATAGTTGTGAATTTGGAGTGTCTGTGTAAGTAGAAAGTTGGTGCCATACCCTCTTCACCTATTCTGTAATGGACCTCGATTAGATTCCATTGTTTAAAATTGGCATTACATTCTAACCTTGGGGGACTAACCCCTAAGCTCCTTCTATTCATGTATAACTCTGTGTTTAAATCTCCCCCAATGACTACATCGCCCTTTGCATGTTTTTCAATTTTGGCAAATGTTTTATTTATGAAACTTATTTGTTTTGTGTTTGGAGCATATACACTTGCAATAGAGATATCACTATTGTTTAGTTTTCCCCTTATCCATTCCTTATCTGATATCATTTTCTCTAATTCAAAACTGTTAGCATTCTTTATTATGATTGCTACTCCTCTGGATTTATCTGATCCTCTTGATTCATATTGTAAATCCCAATTCTTTAAGTTTAACCATTTTTTCCTTATCTTTTTTTCTTGTTAGTCTCCTGGATTAAGCATATATCAACATGCTGTTCAGTTAACATTCTAGACAGTTTATATTTTTTAACCGGAGAAGATAGGCCATTTATATTGAGCGACAATAATTTAATTTCTTCCCTCATAGGTCAGTTGTTTACCTTCCCAACTTTCTTTCGCAGGTTATCCCATTATATTAACCCTTACCGCTGCAGGACCCAGATCCCTACCCCAAAACAACCCCTCCTCTGGAACCCATGACCCCCTCCTCCTTGAGGAGGTTGCTAGGAAAAGATTCCTTGCACCCATCCAGAGAGTAATGAAGGACAGAGGCCCCTGCATCCGCCCCTCCTATCCGTCAGATAAAATTCTCGCATTACTCACCCTTCCAGGCTATCTACTTTTTTAAAAATCCCTATCGCTTAATCCCTGTCCCTTAACCCAATCTTCATCCCTATTGTTAATTCCAGAACACTCCACCTTCTCCTTTTTCATGTATAGTTAGCAACCGTTTCCCCATTTTTTAATTTAAATTTGTATTCTGATCCAAGAACCAAAATCCTGGGGTTTATTCTTCACCTCCTTCAGACCAACACTGTGTCCGAAAAGATTTTCTATCTCTTGGCTGACACTAACCCTATGGTTACGCAAAAGGTGTCTCTTTTTGCACTGGCAGCACAGAAAATCCGGGCAAAACTAATCTCTGATATTGCAGTTGACTGTGCTGGGGATGCTCTCATCTAATACTGGCTGTTTATGTAGTTTTAATAACGCTGTATCTATTTGCTTTTACTTGGTTTTTAATTACGCAGGTGTGAGTCTATACATTATGTAGTATTTCAAAAGTGCATCTTGCCATTGGTATATGTAGCATTTTGATGATTTATAGGATTTTATTGTGTATTTTATATTGTATTTAATAATCTGGTGTTCATGTATTTATTTATTTGCCTTGCCTTGTATGTGAAAGACCTATGGTCTAAGCATCAAATAAACTAAAACTAAACTAATTTAAATTATATTAGCAATTAAGACAAAAAAAATTCCTGTCTTTGCTGGTTGTGATTGCTCTGGTCCTTTAAATCCCTACAGAATGTCTTTGCCGGTACCAATAAGCATTTCTTTAAACCCAGCTATAGAAACAGTCCATTATGTATAGTTATTTGAAATTTCTTCTGTTAGGAATTCTATAGGAGATCTTTGAACAAGGTTTTTCAGGTCTTTTTCTTGTGGTTACTTCTTTAGTTGGACGATCTTCTCTTGGTTGTTCTTCCTCTGTTTCAGACACTTTTCCTTCATCTGTTGGGACTCCTGTTTCTCTTGAAGATTTTCTCTGTGAGAGTTGGATCAGGTTTAAGTCTTTCAGGAGCATTTCCCCTTCTTCTATAGTCTTTGCAGTAAGTTTTTTTTTCCTTCTCTGAAAATGATTAGTGTGGCTGGAAAGGCCCATGTGTATTTGACGTCTGCTGACCGTAATGTCCTTGAGGGAGGCTCTCTCCTCCCTTGTAGCTCTTGCTAAGTCCTGGAAAACTGCGATTTTATTACTGTTAAACTGCAGATCATTCACACTCCTCAAGGCTTTGAAAACCTTTAGGCATGTTGATTCTTTAACAAATGTCACTGTTACCACTCTTGGTGTGGTGCCTTTGTGATTCTCCCCCCCCCCCCCCCGCTCCCTCTTTTGAGGATAAAGTCTGTATGCTCTATCTTCTTCTCCAGCTGATATGTCCCATTGGTTCCACCACTCACACAGAGAGTTAATCAAGTCTTTGTCTTTTATATACTCAAGAATCCCTTGTAAGCAAAAATGTCTGCGTTTGGAATGGTTTTCTAGAGCCACCACCCTTGATTTCAAATAATTAATTTCCAGTTCTAGTGACTGGATCCTGGCTTGATTTTTTACTTCCTTTGATACTATTTCACTCATCTTTTCTCTTATCTCTCTAACTTCCATAGAGCCTTTGAGCCCTTTAATCATTTCCACCAGAAGGTCGAGCTTTTTTCCTATGTTATCTGTGGAAATTGGAGCTTCAGGGGCTTTTGAGGCCATCTCTAGATGACTTATAACCTAATGAGTAAAACAGATAAAGAACGGCACTCCCACCTCTGCTCGGCTGTTTTTTTTCTTTTCTGTTTTCTGTTCCTCTTTTAATCTAGATTCTCTGCTGCTGGAGTTCATCCAAAATAGCAACACATCTCCAGGCTGCCTCAACAGGAAACTGGAGATTGCTAATCATTCTCTTTCTGTCTCCCAGCCTTTTTCTTTTTCTTTTCTTGGTAGGAAGACGTTAAGTTTTGTTTTTGTTTCTTGATATATTAGCTAAGCTGTGAGTCCATCCCAATCGCATTAGACCTCGGGTGAGTTATTTTTAACTTACTTTTTTGATGGAGGAGCTTTCAGCAGACTGCTCAGCAAACTTGCATGTTCCGCCCTTTCACTAATTCTTTTATGCTAAGTCACTTTGAGTCTCCTTCGGGGGAGATAAAGCGGGGTATAAATATAATAATAATAATAAGAAGAATAATAATAATAAGAAGAAGAAGAAGCTGCCTCAGACAGAGCATATGTGGTGTTGCTTGGGACAGAGCAGTGTATGATCCGAATCCTCATCCCCGGAGGTTTGACTTTCAACCTCTTCAGCCCAAAAACCACACAACACTCCAATGATTCCAGCCATGAAAGCCTTTGACAATAAATGAAATAGTCAAGTGGCCCATAGTCAAATGGTCCCTGGTCAAAGTGGTCCCTGGAGAAATGAACCCTGGTCAAGTGGTCCCTGGTTTTAAAAAAAACAGGTTGGGAACCACTGCTCTAGCACTTGTAAGGCAGCAAAGGTGTATGTGTACAGTGAGTGAGAAGTTGTGAAACATGAGGTTGGGTAGGACCCAAAGAAGTAGCTAGTGACTGAAGTACAGGCTACAAATGTGGGTCTTTGTTGCACATCTTATTGTGGTTTTCTCTATTCAATTTTCAGATAATTATCTTAAGATCATTTTTAAAATCCCTGAATATATACCGAAAGGTAAGAACCACAGCATCTTGTGACAGGTCAGAGTCTATTGTTACATTTAAAAGACTTTACATCCATTGACACCCTCCCTGCAAATCATATAGGTATCCAAAGTTGTTGCAATTGCTTGTTTGTATTTGGGGTGGGGATGGGGTAGGGAAGAGATGAACACTGAGTGTCCAGTAACACTCTTGTTTCAAAATAAAGTCTGACTTATGGAAAGTGTTGGAACTCAACCACATCCTGCACAAGTTTATGGTCCTCATCAAGAGATAGGCAGATGGGTTTATTGGCAGGAAAAGCCCTTCCCCATTGGCTTGCATTTCACTCTGTTTTTTCCTTCGATTCCGTGACTGTTAGACTGATACTTCTCAGGGACACGCCTCTTTTTCCTGAGCACATGGCAAGCTCCTGAGTCCTCCATTTAGTTCTTCTCCTGTAAGCATGGAGAGAGACAATATGTCAGCTGTGATTTACATGGCTAGATAACAAGGGCCTTTGCTTTCTTATCTAGAAGTGTAGTTCTTTGAATAAAGTGTTTGAATAAATTGTCGAAGCTTATTTGCTCTACTGCTAACACAAGAAGCTTCTGATGTGCAAAACTGCTGCTGCTGTTGTTGCATCTTTCCTTTGGAAATGCTGTTTCCTTTTTGAAATTGCCTAACACTGGTGGGGGGAGGGGGAGGCAGTCACCTCCGCTGCATCTCTTCCGCTCCCTGCTGTCCTCTGTAACTCATTGCACTGCAAAACTTTTGTGGTTCCTTGTCTTTGTTGTTGTTGTCTTTTCCCCTTAGCTGTCTCAGACAGAGGTTACGTGCTGTTGCTGGGGACGGAGCAATATACTACTCGATTATTCACCCCCGTAGGTTTGGCTTTCAACCCCTTCAGTAAGATATTCTACATCTGGGGGAATGCTATCTTGCAAAGGTAAGGCCTGCTGCCCAAAACATGCTGATTCGAATGTGATCTCGGGTGGCTTCCCATTTCAATATTGTACCTTAATCCTTTTTTGAGTAACAGGAATAATGTTCTCAAATGGAGGCTGCAGTCAGAGTGGGGAACCCATCCATGTGGCTGTGGGTTCACACTCCTGTCCTGCAGACCCCAACATGTTTGTCTAGAGCCAGTCCCAGGCCCTGCTCTAGGCTCATGGCTGATCTTTAGTTCAATAGGAGGTAGAATCATGGGAGGAGAGTCTGTTGTAATCCCCCCCGCCCCTTAGAATCAGCTTGGGTTAGTGATTTTGGACTATGACTTGAAACTAGGGTTCAGATCTCTGCTTGGCCATGGCAACCCACTGAGTGACTTTGGGCAAGCCACACTCTCTCATCCTCAGAGGGAGGGACGTGCAACCCTTCTCTCCCTCTGAACAACTCTTGCCAAGAATGCTTCGTGATACCTTAGCCTTAGAATAATAGAATAATCGAGTTGGAGGAGACTCCAGGGGCCTCCAAAGAAAAAACCACCACCACGCTCCAAAGCAGTGAGTTTCACTGTTGAACAGCTCTTCTCGTGGTCAAGAAGCTCTTTCTAATGTTCAGGTGGGATCTCCTTTCCTGTAACTTGAACCCATTCCCCTGAGTGCTTTTTTTTTTTAATAAAAAATATAATTATTTCTATCCCACTTTTCTCCCACCAAGAGATTCAAAGTGGTGTAAATTAAAAGCATTTCCATACAATTTAAAATATACAAATATACAAACATTAAAACAGAAAGAAATATCATTTGTATTTTTAAAAAATCAGTTAAAATCCATAAAAACATATTCAGAACTAAAAACCACAGTAGCCCCTGACTAGACTCGAGGGCAGGAGAAAATCACCGTAAGTCAGAAATGAATTATATATTTATCGCGTCAGAAGTGAATTGAGGGTACAGTTGTAATGTAATTAAAAACACATTACATTACAGAGCATGATCCAGAGTAACTTCCAGGTATTTGGGTGTGCTTCAATGCTCCAGGGGGATTCCTTCCCAGGTAATCCTCAGAGCTCAAGATGCTTGTCTGTTCCTAAGGTGAAAAGTACATGTCTGCATTTTATATGGATTAGGAATTTGCTGGTTTTCCCAGTAATATGCAGTAAGAGCACCTAAAGCTTCAAAGAGCTTCTGTTTAACCATTTCAAAGCTTGCTGCTTGAGCGGTGATGGTATGATCGTCAGCATAGATGAAACTCTCTGTCCCTCCTGGCAGTCACTGATCATTTGTGTAAATGTTGAACATTGATTGAGCAAGCACGGCATCCTGAGAAAGGCCATTCTTCTGTTTTCGCCATCTGCTTCTCTGACCCTAAAAAGCAACAAAAAAGCTCCTGTTTTGTAGTAGATTTCCTGTGAAGCAGGTGAGGTGGTAGTCCTCACCTGCTTCATAGTCACATGTTATGTGACTTGAAGGCACATAAGAGCAATGCTTTACTTGAGCAATTTAAAATTTTAAAGCAATAACATAAACTTTCCTTACTTGATATTTCTTGACAGCAATGACATGGTGAGCTATGTATATTTGTCTAACTTTCCGGGCGACTATTCCATCAAATATTTTGTTATGTCCTTTACTGGCCACATTGCTTTTGTGACAGATGCAGATGAGGTACGTGCATTTATTTTCCCTTCCGCCAAAGTGATTTGGCTTGGAATCATTTCTTCAGTGTAGTCCCTTGTTAACAAATGATACTGTTTGAGTGATCTCTGAAAATATGGTGGACCAGGACCATGCTTTTCTTCTCGGTCTAATTAGCTCTGAAAGTCTTTTTTTATACAAAGTAGCTCATTTCTAACGTCTTACAGGCTTCCATTTTGTAGTATTACCTTTGTTCTGTTACTCATGATGTTGTTTGTTGTGTTTATTTTTTCTATCAGTGACTACAGCAAAAAAAGAATTGAGGGGATGGGGGATTAAAATAAATGTCAACCAGATTTTAGTTGCGCATTTCTCTCTCTCTTCCCACCCTTCAATTCAAGATCTGGGTTATGAAAGAAAGCAGCACAGAGATCAAAAGAGCATATCCATCCGAAGCCTGGTCATTGTACAATACCCTGCAAGTGATGGAAGGCTCACCGGATCACGACTTGAATGCCACTCAATCCATAGTCACGGTTTTCTTTGACAAGGATGGGATGCAAGAGGTGGGTGTCTCCGGTGTGTTTGTGACAGTTAGAAGTTCAAGTGGAACTATGGTAGTAAGAAACAGCATGAGAGTCCTGATAACAGTATCAGCAGGACTCTTGGAGATGAGAATTTCAGATCCTGGCTCGCCTATGGAAACCCACCATAGGTGAGCCAAGGTCAACTGGCACTCTCTGAACTCCAGAGGAAGGCAATGGAGGATCGGCTCTCCCAAAGCCATTGTTGCAGCCCTTCTTTCTCTTAACACACTTAATTCCTTTTATTGGTGACCAAGTGATGCACCTTTGACTTTTCCTTCTCATTATGATCATAGCCTGATGTCTAGGAACCTAAATACTGAGAATCTGACAACAGAGACATTCAAGGAGTACGGTAACTCACAATCACAAAATTTGGATTGTGGTTCAACGATGAGACGTCGCGAATGACTTATTGTAATTGTATTATTGATATTGATGTTGTTGTTTAATGTTGTTTTTGATATTGCTAGTTGATGTTGGCTTATGTTGTAAATTGCACCTGATTTTACATGTTGTACACCGCCGTGAGTCGCCCCAGGGCTGAGAACGGCGGTCTATAAGCACAGTAAATAAAATAAATAAATAAAATAAAATCATGGCTTCATCTGCCTCTTTCTCTCAGCACTGGGATATGTATGAACCAAGCTGAAATGTTGCTCTTATCGGCATCTGTTCCCTTTTTGCTTAATATGAGATCAGCCCTCTTCTTGTCACTGTGGCCCTTGGATATCTCAGAGAGCATTTTCACATTGAGCCTTCTGATCAGGCTGCTGTTGAGCTCAATCGCCATGTGACTGCTGTCACCAAACCACAAATGCTGGCCCCATGTTTCTCCATTTTTCATTCTTCATTGCCCTCAGTAAACAATTCCCAACTAAAGTGCATCGAACAACAAGTACTGCACCCACACAACTTGTGTTAACAGGGATTGGGAGAGAGGCCCAAGAAATGGCTGGGAAATGTGTTGCCCGCTCTGAGAAGAGACTACATGCTTGCTCTTGCTTCTGCTGTCCCTGGACAAATAAAAAGAGTAGGAGTTTTGGATTATATTGTATTGTGTGAATATTGTGACCGCATCTCTGTATATGAACCCACACGATCCCTTCGATCATCCAGAGAGGCCCTGCTCTCGATCCCACCAGCATCGCAGGCGCGATTGGTGGGAACGGGAGAGAGGGCCTTTTCGGTGGTGGCCACTCTGGAACTCACTCCCTAAAGATATCAGACAGGCCCCAACTCTGGCAGTATTCAGGAGGAGCTTGAAGATGTGGCTGTTCCAGTGTGCCTTCCCGGAATAATGTTCCTACACACTTTGTCCTCCAAAGCACTTTACATTTCTTTAGGTCTGCTCGTATGCCCTTCCACAAACACCAGTATCACCTTTCGTCCATGTCCCAGCATTATTTCCAATTTTAACTCTACATTTGGCCTTCCCACTGTTTTTAATTGTGTGTTGTCTTATTGATAATGTTGTATATTTTATGGTCTATGTTTTTTAATTGCTTGTATTGTTGTTATTATTGCTTGTATTGTTGTGTTTTGGGCTCGGCCTTATGTAAGATGGTTGCGGGGTACAAATAAAGTATTATTATTATTATTATTATTATTATTATTATTATTTATTGGGAACCCTTAGATTCTCTCTATGATTAGCTCTTTGGGCCTCCAACTCCCAGAATTCCTAACCATTGACTATTGAAGGGCTTCTGGGAGTTGCTGGCCCAAACAGCAGGAGGGTTGAAGAGGCCTGAATCAACTGCTCTTAATCCCTTCTCTTTCAGTTGGTTTATAGGGAGGAACCTGGAACCACTGGAAGGTTAATCAAGAGGAAATTCCCTCTGGATCATATCCTAACCTACGACCAGGTGATCAGCACTCCTCACAAAGGGATGACGCACAAGTGAGTGGTGGCGCACAAGGTGCGGCTGAATTGTTTCTGAACTTGTCCACCATCTCAGCAATAGTTCTACTGGCAATGGACTATATAGATTGTTGTAGTCCAGAGAATGGCTTCTCAGATATAGCACCTGCTTCCACTTTATTTGAAAGTTTCTTTGGACGAGAGAGCATCGTTCGCTCAGACACAAACGATGGCCTTCAAGGCTAGCCAGAAATCCCACTCTCGGTCGGTTGTTCCACAGTGGTTCTCAGCACTTTCTTGTGCCCAGGGAAAGTTGTTCACTGTGAGGTGAAGTCTAAACCCAGACTATGGCTGGGTACTCCATTGGATCGAAGGACTCCAGTCAAGGATCGGGTCAAAGATGTGGAATGTATGACCCATCATGTATTCTTGGTTTCAAACTCCATTGGCACCATCCAGGTTGAGGGATGATGGGAGTTGCAGTCCATGTACTTCTGGAGGGCCATTCCCTTCCTCCACATTTGAGGTAGAATTCTCCTTGAGTTTGTGAGATTGAAATAGTTCATAGTCAGATGTAAATAATATGTATATTTAAAGAATGTTTACAATGTTTATATGTTTCAATTATGCTGTAACCCGCCTCGAGAAGAGGTAGGTAATAATAATAATAATAATAATAATAATAATAATAATAACCATAAATGATGGCTTGGCTTCTTTGTTCCCAGTGGCATAGACTACATCAGATTCACCCACCGTTGCCCATTTGCCGTGGTCCGCTTTGTGGACTTGCCGTTCCCACAGCGCTTTACTCGGATGGAGCATTACCGTGTCAAGCCTCCGGAAATCATGGTCAAGACAGGCTTCTATGACCAGAAGTCGTTGATTGTGTACCAGGGACTGGTCTACCAACTGCTACAGCTGCATTCAGCTTACCACAGAGTGAGGACAGATTTTTGATGTCAACTTCAGAAAGTGGTTTTCCTATGCACAGGCTTGCGCTCACTTACATCGGGCTTTTTCCCCGTCCACTCCTGGTACAAGGCCTAGAATTATCAGATTGAATCCAGGCCTCAGTGCAGGAAGAGGTCCTGGAAAACTCCACTGACTAGAATGAAAATGCCTCTCCTCTCTCAGTTTCCAAACCCTAATTTTTTCTGCCCTTGTTGTGTGTCATTCTTGGGCTGAAAGCTTGCAGAAGTGAGCAGCCCCTAGTTTCTCACCTGGAATCTGGGACATCCATTTGAAGCTTGGGAAACACTTGTTTCCAATTTGAAAACAGAAGACGCTCCTTGGCCTTGATGGTCTTGTGTAATATTTACATATTTATAGATTTATTTACAGGTCCCTCCCACTGAAAGGACCAAGAGGCCCACTTTGAATGTCAACCCTTCTTCCCCTGTTTTGGATTAAAACAAGCCAAGGGTGGCATTTGTACTTTCTGGAGGTCTTTTGGGGAGTTTAAAGAGGGAAGTCTTCTTTTCCAATGAGAGTGGGGCTCTTGTATGTGCCTGCATTTGAGCATCTTGTCCTAAGGGAAGCATCCCACAAGCCATGTCCACAGCAGAACAGGAACATTGCCTTCTTAGGCGTCATCTTCTTTGACCAATTAATGCAGATTCAAAACAATAGTGAAGAAAGTGTTTTTCGGTATGCAGATGATTACATAGGAAATGCTGGCACAAATCACAGAGCACTTTCTTTTGCATGGTTTTGGAGCATTTTTGTTGCTTGGCTGCCACAGTTTGAAGTTAGCTTTTAAATGGTCAGTGTGGATGAGCCTCAGTGTCTTGCTTCTTATCAGCCACCAGAGGCCACCACAAGCCCACAAGAACCTCCTGTCTCCAGTGCTTTCTCTGGAAGTCCCACTTTACTTTAAAAATCCAAGGCGGGATGTGGATTTTATGTTTCTGGCTTGGTTTCTGTGCTACTGTCACAGATAATGCTGGGTTCCTTCTGGATGAGACTGCTCTTGTAGCCGAATGCGGTCTTTTCTCTTTCTTCCAACTGTACTTTACCAAGTTTTCTTTTTTGTTATCTTGCTAGGCTTATGCTGACCCAGTCCATGACCCCACTTGGCGCTGGTGGAAGAACAAGAAACAAGATGCAGTAAGAAAAACCAGTCTTGGGGAATTGACATGGAATTTAGACCACAATTAAATGAGAGAGTTTGGATTGGTGAGCTATACCAACCATAATTTAAAAAAACCCCAAGTTCCAGATTAAAAACTCACCAATGAAGCAAAGGCATAGGTCAGAGGAGGCGTTTTATTCCATTTTGGCTGAGATGTGATGCATATCAGAGTTTCTGCTCTGAAAATTACAAGCATAAGAAAGCATGTGCTCTGTACAACAGTTTTTATACAAGAAGGTCCATTGTTTCAGTTTGAATGCTCCCTCTTTTGTTTCTGGTTGGCTGAGCTCTGATGATGTGGCTGGAAATATCCTCCCAGCCAGGTGAGGAAAACTCTCTGAGTGTAGCAGAGTCTCTAAGGAATGCTGGCTTTCCAGACCAGCCGGGGTTCAGGGCGGGGATGATGGGATTATGAACCCCAGACCTTGGAGAACAGTGGAAGCTGATCTCTGAGGTCTTGGCTTGGCTAGGTAAACAAGGGTGCCTGTTGAGGAGCTATCACTCTATTTTGTTATATTCTTTGCCTGAGACTGAAAAACATTATTGACTGGCTTGAGTCAGACAGTTTAGTTTCTTATTTTAGTACATTTAAGAATAAGGCGGAATAAAAGCACAGTTTATACATTTCAAACTTGGGAAACAGACACATTATATAAAAGGATAGACATTATACAGAAAGGAATGGATAAATATAAGTCTTGGCTTTGGATGTCTAAGCATGATTATGCCATATTTCCAGACCAGCCAGATAAAGGATATGGCAATGACCCAAAGTCCCCTTTGTCTTGAGCCACACCTAGGACCATTTCCCAGCGTGAGACAAGAGTAGGATAATTTGCCTCCTGACCTAGGTCAGGTAAAGGTTAATGTTTTTCAGTTTCAGAAGTAAAATGCAACATGTTTAATAGAATTATAAGAATCAAAGTGGAATATTTATTTATCGTGTCACCAGCAGCCATACCATTGTATTACATTTCTAACAGAACAAAACGAACAAACAGATAAAAAACCCACAAATTTTGCAAACTTGGTAGTTGATTAAATGTCCTTTGACCAGTATCTGGCTACTTGGAGTGCTTCTGGTGTTGTCGCAAGGAGGTCCTCCCTTGTGCATGTAGCAGGACTCAGGTTGCATTGCAGCAGGGGGTCTGTGGTTTGCTTTTCTCCACACTCGCATGTTGTGGATTCAACTTTGTAGCCCCATTTCTTAAGATTGGCTCTGCATCTCGTGATGCCAGAGCGCAGTCTGTTCAGCGCCTTTCAAGTCACCCAGTCTTCTGTGTGCCCAGGAGGGAGTCTCTGATCTGGTATGACCCATGGATTGAGGTGCTGGGTTTGAGCCTGCCACTTTTGGACTCTCACTTGCTGAGGTGTTCCAGCGAGTGTCTCTGTAGATCTAAGAAAATTATTTCTTGATTTGAGTCGTTGACGTGCTGGCTGATACTCAAACAAGGGATGAGCTGGAGATGTCACTGCCTTGGTCCTTTCACTATTGGCTGTAACTTCCCGGCAGATGTCAGGTGGTGCAATACTGGCTAAGCAGTGTAATTTCTCCAGTGGTGTAGGGCACAGACACCCCGTGATAATGCGGCAGGTCTCATTAAGAGCCACATCCACTGTTTTAGCGTGGAATGAAATACAGTTTATAGAGGGAAGAGAGAGAAGTCATGGGGTGTTGGGGAGACCTAGGGATTCTATGCAAAAGGGTTAGGTTTAGGGTTATCTCACTGTACCTCATTCTGGCTTGTTGCCCTTGGAAAACTAAAAATTCCTAACTATACATTCTTTTTTATTAGGGTTGGGGTAGTGGTGTTCGATAACAGAATCATTCCTCAGTAAGCTCCTCCCCACCGGGAAGATTAAGTTTAGCTGTATCTTAGACTTAGTTCCCTTTTGGCAGGTTAAAATATCCTGGTTTGGAGGTATTTTATGCCCTAAAATAGCAAGTTCAGAGTAGGTCTGAAAAAGACAATTCCAGAGCCTGCTTCTGATTTCTGCTCTCATCCAGTTAAACTAGGGAAAATAGTAAAGGAGCGGGTCCGTTATGGCAGATCTGAAGTGGCTAAGCCTCTGAGCAGGTCTGTGTATATGTTAGAATCCTGTGAGTATTTACATACATGAAAGCACAGAGATTAAAATTTCACTCATCACTACATGTTTTGCCTACCTTTCCATATGGATCAAAGCAGGGAGCAGCAGATTAAATGTGCACGTATGATCAAACACATAATAGGGGAAGGTGTGCATTGGTACTACTGTGGCTATAGACATACAAAGAATCGGATGGTTTATATCCCTCCTTACAATCACATGCAACTCTTTCCAGGAATACTACTACTACATGGCCAGCAATTGGAAATCTTCTGGAGGCATCTATGTTGACATGGCCAACTATGTGAAGATCTACAACATCATGCCCAATAATTTGCTGCCGAAAACTATCTACTTGGACAAGGAGCAGACTTTCCTCTTCTCTGTGTACTTGAGCCTCCGGACGACCAAACAGAGCAGTAAGATGATGTGGGAGATTAGAGATGTGAGACTCACTCAGGCCCCTTCTAAACTGCCATATAATCCAGTTTTTGAATCCACATTATCTGCTTTGAACTGGATAATATGAGTCTGCATGGCTATACAATCCAGTTCAAAGCAGATAATCTGGACTTTATATGGCAGTGTAGAAGGGGCCTCACAGAGCAGGGGGAGACTGGGTAGATATATTATAGACCAGATTGTGGCTACAGGGAGGGAACATAATGACAAAATAAAAATCCCCCCCCCCCCCCCCAATGACATTTTCTTCAAATTCCTAGCATTGTAGTAGCTTAAAGATTCACTTGAATTTTTAGAAATACAATCTGAACATTTAGAGAAAATGAACTGGCAGGTTTGATCAAGGGAATTTGAAGAATTTTGGAAAAAGGCATTTATAACCTTTTGGAAGAACACCTTTTGGGGATCATAACATTTTAGAAGATCATGACCTTTCAGAGAAGAGCCAAAATGCTTTGGAGTAGAATCTTCTCTTGTTGTATACAACCACATATAATTATGCAAGGCAATAGTTTCAGTCGTTAGACTGAATAACCTGTTATCTTTGATCTGCTAGGAAAACAGAGATTTTGCCAGTGCATAAAACAGCAGAGTATTGCCCAAAATATATATATTATCCCACAAAACAACTTGTTTTATATCATGCACTCAAGAGACAAAATGAAGTAGATAGGACTATGTTATTTGATGGAAATCACATATTTGGTTTACTCTCAACCTTCATGTGTTCAGCATACACAAGTACAAAACTTATTAGTCCAGTTTCAGATACGTTTCTGCGCCATCTAACCAGGGCATCTCTCTCATAACAAAACAGGTAGCAACAGGTCATATAGTCAAAATTGGGTCGGGCTTTAGCACAGCTTGTTAATCACCAGCAGCAATAGATCTTTCTCAACTGAAAGGTTGACAGTTTGAGCCCGGGTCGGGGTGAGCACCCGACCTTCAGCCTAGCTTACTATCCACCTAAGCAGTTCGAAAACATCTGTGAGCTGTGAGTAGAGAAATTAGGCACTGCTTAGACTGAGAGGTATTTTATGGCACCATAAAGAGTGGTGATCAGAGAACAGGAGGAAAAGTCTGTGATCAAAAAGGCTCGTCATAAAGGATGGAACAATAGCACCCCCGTGGCTGGAATCAAGCAAAACCTCCAGGATGCTGATTGGAAAAATGCTGACGCATACCACTATCTGTCTGCATCGAATGTTTGCTGTGTATGTGTTATGTGATCCACCCTGGGTCCCCTTCGGGATGAGAAGGGCAGAATATAAATGCTGTAAATCAATCAATCAATCAAAATGAGAGGGGGGGGGAGAGAGAGCATGTGGTCTGCAATCCCTTTTATAACTTCGCGGGAACTATAGAGTAAAGGAAGCTGCATACATATAGGAAACAGTAAGCAACAGGATCATAGATAAACATTACGAGAAGGTTGTCCTTTCCAACAAAGAACTCTAGGTGTGAATGGTTTTCAGAGTCTTGTTCTCTGTGAAACTAGAAATGTTGGAAATGCCATTTGTAGGGCAAGAATTCTTATTTGTGGGGCAGTGCCCCCATTTTGGTTCCCTAATTCCTGATCAATTCTCTCTTTTTGCAAATTGGAGACAGGTAGAACTGTTGTTTCAAAAACTGTTTTAGATATAGAGAGCAATGTGGAATGACATATGTGAAACTTTTTTTAAAAAAATAGCCTTTAAAATAATCAGGCAAAGGGTTTGAAATTACAAACTTTCTAAGACTGCACATTGCACATAGGGAAATGCCCAGAAACTATTGCTATACACAGTGTTACAAACGCAGATACACAATAAGAGTTTAAGTGGAGTCATAGGCCTTCTTCTCGTTTGCCTTTAGTGGGGGAAACAGCGGAAGAGAATTCTCTCAACTACATGTGGCTCACCATACTTTTATCCCATCCGGAATATGTTCATGCGGATTTAGAGAGGCACGAACTCATCAGCAGAGGCTCCATCCTCTATAAGGTAAGGGTCCCCTCCATTCCAACCAAATGAACAGTGTGAATGGGGCCAAGAGAAGAAGACTCTGGTCTGAGTAGTCAACTTCTGGTGGCTGTATTTGAAGTTCATTTGAGTGCTGCAAGCAGGGTCAACAGTGAAAAACAAAGCAAGAGGAGCCAGCTTCAGAATTATGGGGTTGATTCAGTGTGTGGAAAAAGTGAGAATACAAATACCTTGGTCATTGATTATGCGTACTTGAAGGGCTAGCAAAAAGGGGAAGCCAACATGGAAAATGGGGAAGCCTGATAGTGAAATAGGTTTTCTTTTCACATCTTTTTGTCTTGCCTCACTTATAACAACAACAACTCCTCCTCACAGGTGTCAATCACAGACAGTGGCCATTACCCAATGCAACAGCTCAGTGGGAAGGAGCTGTTGAAGAGCTCTGCTAATTTAAAGGTAGGAGAGCAATCTTTATCAATGCCCGATCTTTAATTTCAATGGCTTTCTTTCTGATTATCAAAGTGAAACTCTTTGGTTGGAGCTAGCATGGCCCATCAGATACCATTTGGTGTGCTAGGCTAGTGCTTCACTTGAAATGTGTTCAGTTTGTTTTGCTTCTCCCAGGTTGCACACTCAGGGATGAACTGCTACCACTACATGGATGACGGACCAGTCATAAAGGTAAGTGTGGCTTTACCTTCCTGATGGCAAGGGAGACGATCCCTGTTCTATCCTTCTGCAAGAAGCCCCAAGAAGCATACAATCAGTGGGTTGCTAGTTTTCTGAGCTGTATGGTCATATTCCAGAAGTATTCTCTCCTGGCATTTCACCCACATCTGTGGCAGCCATCCTCTGAGGTTATAAGGTCTGTTGGAAACTAGGCAAGTGAAGTTTATATATCTGTGGAATGTCCAGGGTGGGACAAAGAACTCTTGTCTGTTTGAGGCAGGTGTGAATGTTGCAATTGGTCACTCAAAAAATGGGAATTCCAGACAGGAAACAACCAGGGACAGCTAACACCTCCCAACAAAGGATTCCCCCAGGCAGAAGCAGCCAGGCTTTGATGCTGCAAGGCCCTTAAAAGCTAATCAAAGTGGCTAGTTGCAACATTCACATTTGCCTTAAAGTCACAATAATTCTTTCTTCCACCTTGGACATTCCACAGTTATATAAACCCTGTTTGCTATAAATGTGGGCAAAACATCAGAAGAAAATGCTTCTGCCCAGCCCAGAAAACTCACAGCAACCCAGTGATTCCAGCCATGACAGCCTTCGACAACACATAGAATTAATATTTGATCTTTAGGACCCTGAAACAATTTGACCACCCATCTCCCTCCCTTCATCCCTTTGCCGTGGCCTCCTTCCATCTGCCATCTATTCCTACCCTCATGTATTAACAATGCCAGCCACATTCTCTGGGGCATTCTGTGTCCAAGAAGGGAAGTTCCTTGCATATCGCTCCAAGTCTGTCTCCTCAAGGTGTTCCTCCGATTCCACCCCAAAATGCAAAAGGCTTATATTCTAACTCTCTGCCTACCTTGCAGGGCAGTGATACAATCAGCATCAATATTGGATGTCCTCCAGGCAGAAGGTTGGCTTTTGACATCACTTACACCAAAAATTACACTACCGAGAAGAACAAGCGCTACTTCGACTGTGTGAAACCGGACCCCGAGATGCCCTGCTTCTACTTCAGTGATGGTAAGGACAGCGGGAGGAATACCTGGGTGCATTGGGTTTCTGCCATAAAGTGAACTGGGAAGTCAGATGAGTGGAACGGACATGGTTATATATCTGATTGTTATGGCAGAAAAGATGCATAAATCCAGTGGTTTCTCAACTAGGACCAGTAAAAATTGGTGTTTGGTTCTGGTCAGTAAGACAGTTTCAAGAGGGGTTGTTCAGTTTCCTGTCGTAAATCCTGTGAATCGCAGATATGGTAACCTTGCGCCTGCGCAGTTCAGCGATCGGAACCTTCTAGAAAGTAAAATGACCGTTTAGACTCCCTCTGGCCACGCGCCCCCCTCCCTCATCCTATACATAGCCCGGGGCAGTGGCCGTTACTCAGTTCTCTTTTTTCCGCGCTAAAGCAAACAGCGAAAGAACCTTTCTGTTGATAAACGACAAGATTAACTGAAGAGAATTAACAAAACAGTATTTATTAATCAATATAATGGCTACTACAGCTTTTAAGAAATGCACAAACTGCCCAAATATTCTTCCGGACACAGACGGACACTCGCTGTGTCTTGAGTGCCTGGGAGAGGGGCATCTTTCTCAGCCGTGTGACATCTGCGCTGCTTTTACTCCTCAAACGAGGAAAAACAGATTATCCCGTCTAAGAGCGGCGCTTTACGAGAAAGCGCTAATGCTGCAACCCGCTCAACCACAGGCGAATTCCCGTGAGCAATCCTCCTTACCTTCAGGGGGAAAGAAAAAGATTAAGAAGGTCAAAAATAGCGGCCTCCAAAATGGCCGCCAAACCGCCGCGGCGAAAAAAGCTCCGGCAAAGAAAGCAAATCTCTCCGCTAAGGATCGTGAGGGCGAAATAATTAACAAAACAAAGAGAGACTTAAGCCAAGCCGCTAAGGGCATCGAAGGCCCCAATGCAGCGAGCACCATCCCTTTAGGGATGTCTCGAGTACATGCTGACGGAGGGGCGACGACCAATGGTCTGACCCCTCCGATGCCGCTGCTGTCCCCGAACGCGCAGGGAGGAGTTTGCACGGTTGCTCCCTTCACTCCCGATATCGGCTCCTCCTCTGAGGCTAACCCCGCCCTCCCCTCTACTAGCCACGCCTTCGAAGGCGTGTATAATGGCCCTCCCGCTTCCAGGGCTGATGACCATGCCCCATCTCAGCCGGTATCGGAGGACGCTGGCGGCCAAAGGGGACAAGAAACTCCCCCAAGAGGTGGGGAGGCAATTCAAGAGGAGGAGGATCATCCGAACGTTGCGGCGCTTGGAGCGGCAGCATCCTCCCTGCGATCATGGCTCGCCTTTACGTTTCGCCGCCCAAGCAAGCGTCCTAGACGTTCAAGATCCCCATCGCGATGCTGCGGATCCAGGCGTAGGCGGTACCGATCTACGTTGAGGAGGGGCCGCCGCTCGCGCTCCTCCTCCTCCTCATCCTCCACCTCCTCCTCTTCCTCCTCCTCCTCCTCTTCTGGACGTTCAAGGAGGCAAAGCCGCTCCAGGTCCTCAGGTCCTCAAGTCACTGGAGAAGATATGGCCCTGGAGCAATGCCCTTCCCAGGGTTTTGGCAAATGGGCCCTTCAGGCCAACTGATGTTTATACAACAGCCACTGTCAAGACCAGCATCAGCGCAGGGAGAGACCCCCATGATGCTCAATAGACAAACTGCAAATGTGGAAACACCACGACATCTCTGACTACTGATATTAATAATAATAATACTGTAACCCACATGAGACCTTGTGATGGGGGGTTTACAGTGCAAGATACTGCAATGACAACTCTGGCTACTAATAATAATACTAATAATACTGTAACCCACATGAGAAATTGTGATAGGGGGTTTACAGTGCAAGATGCTGCAATGGCTCAAGGGGTTGCACACCAGGGAAACCCTACAGAAGGTCACCAAGGTAGAGAACAGGGACTACATGACACGACTGTTGCTACAACGTCTACGTCTACCCAATCAAATAATGCCCAGAATTTGATGAGTGTACAAGCAGCACCTGGACATGCACCTGATATTGCCACAACTGAACTGAATGACACGGCGTCAGATTCCGACTCCCCAGATACAATTCAAACCTTGGGGGGTGAGGAAAACAATGGTGTTCAACTAACAGACTTTAGTAGGTTTAATGCACTAATGGAAAGAATGATAAAAGGGCTTGAAATCCCAGCTCCAAAACCGCCTGAACATGTCGATGATCCCATGTTTCCTTCCGAGGAGCAAAATGCTTCTCCCTCGATGTCGTTGCCAGCTCTGCCATATTTACTGAAACTTGCTAAGATTGTAGATGTATCCCCCTTTATGACTCCGGCGGTACCTAGAAGGCTGGATTCCATGTTTAAGATTGATGTTTCTGCATTTAGATGGGTTATTACTCCCCCAAAACCGAACACGGTAGTAGCTGAGGTGGCAAAATCTAAGCGCCCTTAGGGCACTCTAACTACACCTCCAGATAGAGAGGGCAAGAGAATTGATTCTTTAGGCAAAAAGGCACATATTGCTGCTGGGTTATTTACCCGCATGGCCCACTTTGCAACACACATGAGTGGATATCAGTCTTTTTTATGGAGAAAGATCTTACCCAGTATCGAATCTCTACCTAGGGATGATCAGCACCTACCTAAAGCCCTCCAAGCAGAGGCTATGGTACTTTCCAGATTTCAAAAAGACTTTGCTAAACACCTAGCAGAGGTAGCGGGAAATTTATTTGCAACAGCTACTGCAATTAGAAGGCACGCATGGCTACGTGCGTCCAATCTCTCTGAAGAAGGGAAGGCTTTAGCAGAAGACCTTCCCTGTCACGAAGCAGGGCTTTTCAACCCAGACACTGATGTCAATATAAAAGAAAAGCAAGATGTCCGTCAAGCCGCTAATAAGTTCGGCTATACGTGCCAACCCTTCCAGCAACAAAGGCCTAGATGGCAACAGCCGTCCAACACCTACCCTAGATCATATGGCACTTACTATACTGGCCCCTTTAGAAATAGGGGCAACTGATCTTCTAGGTTTCAGGGGGGGGGGGAAGAAATTCTTATTTCTCTAGGAATAGGGCACAGCCGTATCAAAACAAACTCAAGGGCCAATTTAACCAAAAGAAACGTCTTTGACGTCATGGAAGGGGAGAATGACACTGGCTATATAGTTCCCCCATTGGGCAATAGTAGAGTTGATGTTGAAGTTAATGTGGAAACAAGTTCTTATCTTTGGAATTCTAGGGTTCCTATGTTTGGGGACAGATTGAGTATGTTTTATGATGCCTGGTGTAGTATCACCACGGACAAATGGGTTAGATCTATTATTGGTTCAGGTTACTGTATAGAGTTTAATGACCTACCTAGAGTGGGCAATGTTAAGAGAACACAAGAATCCACTCCTCTGTTAGAGGAGGTAAATATGTTACTGGAAAAGGGAGCAATTTCTCCGGTGGGTGTTGATAAAGTTAAGTTCTGTTTTTTCTCAAAATACTTTCTGATTAATAAACGTGGAGGTGGACTACGTCCAATTCTAGATCTCAGAGCCTTAAATACTCACATAACTCCAAAGAAGTTTCGGATGGTCACACTAGCCTCAATTTTGCCCCTTATTCCAAGGGGAGCATGGTTTGTTACAATTGATTTAAAGGATGCCTATTTCCATATATCAATAGCCCCTCAACATCGTAGATATCTTTCGTTTATGGTAGGACAGAATGCTTTTTGTTTTAACGTTCTTCCCTTTGGCCTTTCGACGGCACCACGTGTTTTCACAAAATGTATGTCTGTAGTGGCGCATGTCTTCGAACAAAGGGAATAACCGTCTACCCATACATTGATGACTGGCTGGTAGTGGCTAGATCGTACAGGCAGTTGCAGGACCAAGTGTCTACCATTTTGTTTCTTCTCCAGTCGTTGGGCCTCGTAGTCAACAGGGAGAAGTCGGTCTTAACACCCACCCGCAAAATCCAGTTCATCGGCGCCCTGTTGGACTCCGTTTCCGAGAGAGCATTTCTTCCAAGGGACAGGTTTGCCAACCTACAAGTTCTAGTCAAACAAACAAGGACCTCCTTTTGCATTTCGGCAAGAAAGATCCAAACACTACTAGGTCACATGGCAGCCACTACTTCAGTCAACCATTATGCGAGACTCAGAATGAGAACCCTCCAGTCATGGTTCCTGTCAGTATTCGACCCGTTGACGAGCAGTCCCGAGTTGAAACTCTTCCTCCCGCCCGTGGTCCGCGAATCACTAATATGTTGGGAGGACGAAGCATGGGTCTGCTCTGGGTTCCGATTCCACCATTTGTACCCTACCAGAGTCATCATCACGGACTCTTCCCTTACGGGATGGGGGGCGCATTCTCAGGGGCTCATTGCACACGGTGTATGGTTAAGGCAGGAAAGAGACATGCACATAAACATTCTGGAACTTCTCGCAGTAGAAAGGGCTCTACACTCCTTCGAAAAGGTCATACTGGGTCAGGTAGTCCAAATTATTACAGACAACACAACAGTAATGTTTTACTTGAACAAGCAGGGAGGTACGCATTCGAGAGACCTACTATCTCTCTCAATACAGATTTGGGACTGGTGCATAGAAAGAGGAATACATCTCTTAGCGAGTCATCTCCCAGGAGAACAGAACACACTCGCAGACGCACTAAGCAGAAACCCACTAGTGCACCACGAGTGGTCGCTAAATTCACAAGAAGCACACAGACTATTCCTAGCGTGGGGATTCCCGGAAGTGGATTTATTTGTAACGAAAGCCAATTCCAAGTGCCCTCTGTATTGCGCTCGACAACGGGCCCATCCAGAGAGTGGATGCTTGGGGGATGCCTTTCTGATGAGGTGGTCAGGCCGACTATTGTACGCCTTCCCGCCAATACCCCTCCTGATGAGGGTCATAGCAAAGATTCGCCGTGGTGGCCACGACAGCCGTGGTTTTCTCTTCTCCACCAGATGGCCAGAGGGGCGTTCGTCCGCCTACCGTGCAGGACGGACCTTCTGACCACACAGGAGGGTCAGGTTTTGCACCCAAAGGTGGACAAGTTGAAATTGACCACATGGCGGGTCCTCCCGGAACACTAGCAGCTTTCTCTAAACTGCCACAGTCTGTATTGAAGTTTATTGAGGCGGCGCATAGAACGCCACACGACGCTCTTACATCTATAAATGGACACGTTACTCCAAGTATTGTAAAGGGAGACAGCTGGATCCGATGGAATCCTCCATTTCTGTTGTGTTAGAGTTTTTAGTTTCTCTGTTAGAGGCGGGCCTATCACACTCCTCCCTCAAGTGTTACCTAGGTGCGATATCGTGGTATAGGAGGAAACGAGGGTACCCCTCCTGTTTCACAGATCCAATGGTTAAGACATTCATGAGGGGCGTAGCTAACGTAAGGCCGTCTGTAGCTCCAGTACCCCCAGGTTGGAGCTTGGACATCATTCTGTCAAGGCTAGTAAAACCTCCCTTCGAGCCTATGGCAACTATAGACCTTTCTTATCTCTCCTGGAAAACGGTGTTTCTGGTGGCTATCACCTCAGCACGCCGGGCTAGCGAACTGAATGCATTGAGAGTAGATCCCCCGTACCTGAGATTTCACAGGGATAAAGCTGTGCTTGGCACAGATGTTGCCTTCTTGCCTAAAGTATCTTCGTGATTCCATATGTCCCAGGACGTAGTACTTCCGGCATTCTATCAGAATCCCACATCACCTGTTGAGAAGAGTTTGCATCTCTTAGATGTCCGTAGGGCTCTGGCGTTTTATGTAGATAGGACGTCCTCCTTTCGACAAACCCCTAGGCTATTTGTGAAATAGCGTAAAGACACACAAGGTATGCAACTGTCCTCCCAGAGGCTATCTGGGTGGATTGTATCTCTAATCCGGCTGTGTTACCGTTTAGCCGGGAAAGATTTGCCTCAACAGGTCAAGGGCCATTCCACGAGGTCGGTGTCCACGTCAGCGGCTTTCCTGAAGGGTGTTCCGTTGGATGCTATTTGCCGAGCAGCTATCTGGTCGTCACCACTGTCGTTCGTGACCCATTATAAGCTGGATGTGGTTTCCAGGAAGGACACGGAATTCGGCAGAGCGGTCCTGTTTTTGGCTGTGGCATGACTCCCACCATCCACGGTCAGTTGCTCGCTAATCTACCATATGTGCGATTCACAGGATTTACGACAGGAAATTATAAGTTGCTTACCTGTAACTGTAGTTTCCTGAGTAGAATCCTGTGAATACGCACATCACCCGCCCTCCTCCCCTTGAAGGTCATGCCATCTCTACTGCTTTCTAGCGGAAGAGAATTGAGTAACGGCCACTGCCCCGGGCTATATATAGGATGAGGGAGGGGGGCGTGGCCAGAGGGAGTCTAAATGGTCATTTTACTTTCTAGAAGGTTCCGATCGCTGAACTGCACAGGTGCAAGGTTACCATATGTGCGTATTCACAGGATTCTACTCAGGAAACTACAGTTACAGGTAAGCAACTTATAATTTAGCCTGCTCCACCTGGAACCATTCCAAGCATTCAGCATATTTGACACTCTTCTTTCTTTTCTTTCTTGGCAGTGTTTTACCCTTTCTTCTTGATCCAAGACATGGTGACAGGGCACTCGGGGCGTTTCAATGGAAGGTGAGGCCTCAGCACAGCTTTGTGGAAATGTTGAGTCGGGATGAATACATTCTCAAGCCCTTCGTTCAAGTTCTTTGGAACAAGGCGGAGGCACCTGGGTCCAAACCCAATGCACTTGGACAGGGACACTCCTGGCTAATCCTTTGTTGCGCCACATTTTCAGCTTCCTTAAAAATGTCCAGGTTCCTCTCGCTTCCTCACAGTTACTCCCTTAACTACAATTGCTGCAGAATGAGTTCAAAATGCAAAAGTTGTTTGTACTGAGTTAACTGAGGAGGAGGAGGAGGAGAGAAGGAGGCAGAATGTTGTCCTTCCCAGTAGGTATTGAGGTTTCAAAAGCATTCATGCCCAGCTGCCTTCTGTTTATTGGTTGATCATACTCCTTTCTCTTTGCCACAATTTTGGATTGGGACTGTGGCCTTTTTGTGGCATATATGTTCTGTTGTGTTCCCTGCATCAAACATAAGCTTCTCCTGCTAGCTCTGCAAATATAAGCCTCCTCAATATGTGCAGCATTCTTAATCCCCAGAGAAAAAAAGATACAAATTATCATCTTCCTCCTCCTCCTCCTCCTTCATAGCCCTCTCTGTCAAATTCATTCTCCTTCGCTCAGCAACATCCAGTTTTTCCTCTAATACCACCATCCTTGCACGAAAGTGCAGGCTAGGTAACTCCAGGAAAAAGGAGTGAAGATTTTGTCCTAAGTGTTCAAAAGGCTTTGGAATAGTTAAAGCAGTGCTTCTCAACCTTCCTAATGTTGGTACCCTTTAATATAATTCTTCATGTTGTGGTGACCCCCAACCATAAAATTATTTTCGTTGCTACTTCATAACGGTAATTTTGCTACTGTTATGAATCGCAATGTAATTATCTGATATGCATGATGTATTTTCATTCACTGGACCACCTTTGACACAAATACCCGATACACCCACATTTGAATACTAGTGGGGTTGAGGGAGATTGGTTTTCTCATTTGGGAGTTGTAGTTGCTGGGAATTATAGTTCACCTCCAATCAAAGAGTATTTTGAACTCTGCCAAACATGGAATGGAACCAAAGTTGGTGCGCAGAACTCCCATGAGCATCAGAAAATATTTGAAGGGTTTGGTGGGCATTGATCTTGAGTATTGGAGTTATAGTTCACCTACATCCAGAGAGCACCGTGGACTCAAACAGTGATGGATCTGGACCAAACTTGGTACAAATACTCAATATGCCCAAATGTGAACCCTGGTGGAGTTTGGAGAAAATAGACCTTGACATTTGGGAGTTGTAGTTGCTGGGATGTATAGTTCACCTACAATCACAGCAGAAGGGGGGGGGGGGGTTGGTGGGAGGATTTGCCGCCTGTTTCCAAAAAGGAAGAGAAAGACAGGTGGAGAGATCTTCAGCCTTCTCCGCCAAGGGGGTTCCTAAGATGATCAGAAATAATGTGTTTTTGGTGGTCTTTGGCAACCCCTCTGAAACCCCTTCTTGACTCCCCAGGGGTCCCGACCCTCAGGTTGAGAAACACTGAGTTAAAGCCTTTGCATGCAGACTCATTTTCTTTTTCTTCCCATTTTTTCATGACAGCTATATCTTCACAGTCATTGGTGGGGGAGCTTTTTCAGTCGATAACATTGAATACTTCAAAGAGGAGGACCTTCCGCGCTACAACACCATGATTGGCAGGTGCATACAATGCATGGTCTCTCACACTCTTCTGCCATTTCTGCAGTAGTTGATTCCCAAGCAGCAGTTGGTGGGTCTTGTGGTCATTCAGGTCATTGTTGGATTCAGGCTCTCACTAGCCCAAACCAACTTGGCCAGTGAGAGGGGATGCTGGGAGTTGTATGTGTCAGGATTTGTAAAATACCTGGCATTTTTAACTACATGTAAAATTTCTGTGTCTCTGTAATCAGAGTGTGGAGGCTGATGTAATGGGAGATGTATAAAAATGGTGTTCTCCCTGATGAGGGATGGATGTTGGAGAGAGTTGTGTTAGGGAAAACTACCCTAAAATATAAAGCAGAACATCCAAAAACAAACTGGGCACATAAAGTTAAGCATCAGCTCGCAACATACGGAGCGTGAAGTGCCGTGTGATGTGGCTGTAAAGAATTCAGAGCTTAGGAGGCAAACATGCAGTATCCAATCTTTAAAAAACAATCACAGAAAGTTTATTTACAATAATAACAAATAATTATATTTCTTAATAATCAAGAACTGAGTCTGAGCTATTCTAACACCCATCTCTTCTAAGGTTTCAATGGAGGGGGAAAACTCAATCACGTTATCTCTCCACACACACAAGGAGAGATCTCAAAGCACACAGCACATTCTGTCCATACTACAGTGTCAGAAGGCAGAAGTCAGATTCAAAAAAATTTGCAGTAGAAAACTATCCATTTTAAAGAATCAGAATGAGAGCAGAAACAGAGAGGAGAGAAGAAATTAGATATATTCCAACTGTCATACAGGAAACATAGTTGAAGGGAAATCCTTACTCTAGACCAGGGGGCCTCAAACTTTTTAAACAGAGGGCAAGGTCACAATCCCTCAAACTGTTAGAGGGATCTCTGTTGCCTATCTTGGAGGACTAAGCAGAAGTGAGACCATTTAATGCAGTAGTTCCTAACCTGTGGTCCATGGACCGCCAAGAACGAAAATCTGGTCCACAGCCTCACCATTGCTACATCGTTACCTTGAAACCACATGGCAACAAGAGCAACTGGTCTTGTGGACCCCTCTTCTAGTGCCGAGGCAACAGGGATGTCAGGAGGGGAGAGGCTGACTACCCATGAAAGATTACTACTACCACATCAACTAGATTGTTAAATATGTTTTTTCTGTGGGCGAGCAGATGGCGACTACCGGATGGCAGATGTTCTGTATCAGAAACTAGAGCTGATGTGGTCTAGCCAATGCAATCTTCTGCATCAGTACCCCAAATAATAATCAAACCGAATCTAAAGTTGATCAAAAACTGATTAGTAACCCTTTTGGTACTAATGTTGGAGAGTGGTCCCTGTTCAGGGGGTACCTGGTCAAGTCCCTGGTCAAAAAAGGTTGGGAACCACTGATTTAATGTATTAATGAAATTTCTAATCAAAGTCTCGGAAGTATCTTAGGAAGGGGAACAGTTTGACTTGAAGTGGTCTTGGAGGTTTCCTAAACTCCAGTTCAATCCAGCTTCAGGCCTGGTTTGGCCTCTTACTTACTTACTTACTTAGGCGATCCCTCGTTGGACGAGTAAGATGGTCTTCCATCATGGGTTTCCTTGTGGGTCCGCATGTGGCTGTGGAGCCCTATTCTTGCTCTGCATCTTCTTCCGCAGTGAGGGCATTGGTTTCCAGGTGGAAGGCGGTCCCGGTCGGGGTTGGCTTGACGCGCCTTCCTCCTGGCACGTTTCACTCTTTCACCCTCCACTCGTGCCTCCTCGAAATCTGCAGCACTGCTGGTCACAGCTGACCTCCAGCTGGAGCGCTCAAGGGCCAGGGCCTCCCAGTTCTCAGTGTCTATGCCAGAGTTTTTAAGGTTGGCTTTGAGCCCATCTTTAAATCTCTTTTCCTGTCCACCAACATTCCGTTTTCCGTTCTTGAGTTCGGAGTACAGCAACTGCTTTGGGAGACGGTGGTCAGGCATCCGGACAACGTGGCCTGTCCAGCGGAGTTGATGTTGGAGGACCATCGCTTCAATGCTGGTGGTCTTTGCTTCCTCCAGCACGCTGACGTTTGTCCGCTTGTCTTCCCAGGAGATTTGCAGGATTTTCCGGAGGCAGCGCTGATGGAATCGTTCCAGGAGCTGCATGTGACGTCTGTAGACAGTCCATGTCTCACAGGCATATAGCAGGGTTGGGAGGACAATAGCTTTATAGACAAGCACCTTAGTATCCCTACGGATGTCCCGGTCCCCAAACACTCTCTGCTTCATTCGGGAAAATGCTGCACTTGCAGAGCTCAGGCGGTGTTGTATTTCGGCGTCGATGCTGACTTTGGTGGAGAGGTGGCTGCCAAGGTAGCGGAAATGGTCGACATTTTCTAATGTTACACCATTAAGCTGTATCTCTGGCATTGGAGAGGGGATGGCTGGTGACTGCTGGAACAGCACTTTGGTTTTCTCGATGTTCAGTGACAGGCCAAGCTTTGTGTATGCTTCTGCAAAGGTGTTGAGAGTGGCTTGTAGATCTTCTTCTGAATGCGCACAGACGACATTGTCATCAGCATACTGGAGTTCTATAACAGCTGTTGTTGTGACCTTGGTTTTGGCTTTCAGTCTGCTGAGGTTAAATAGCTTGCCGTCTGTCCGATAGATGATTTCCACTCCGGTGGGAAGCTTCCCATCAACAAGGTGAAGTATCATGGCGATGAAGATGGAGAATAAAGTTGGGGCAATAACACATCCCTGTTTGACACTCGATTCTACCTTAAATGGGTCGCTTTGGGAGCCACTGCTGTCCAAGACTGTTGCCATCATGTCGTCATGGAGGAGCCGCAGGATGTTCACAAATTTGCTTGGGCACCCGATTTTGTGGAGGATGGTCCAGAGAGCGCTGCGATTCACTGTGTCGAATGCCTTTGCAAGGTCGATGAATGCCATGTACAGAGGTTGGTTTTGTTCCCTGCATTTTTCTTGGAGCTGTCGTGCAGTGAAGATCATGTCCACAGTTCCTCTGGAGGGGCGGAAGCCGTTCTGGGATTCTGGGAGGGTGTCTTCTGAGAGGGGCAGAAGGCGGTTTGCAAGGATTCTTGCGAGGATTTTTCCAGCAGAGGTTAAAAGGGAGATACCTCGATAGTTTCCGCAGTCTGTTCTTTCCCCTTTTTTGAAGAGGGTGATGATGGTGGCATCCTTGAAGTCTGCTGGGATTTTCTCGGTCACCCACACTTTTTCTATGAGCTGGTGGAGTTGGTGTGTCAGCGCAGGTCCTCCCTCTTTAAAGATTTCAGCAGGGATCCCATCCGGTCCGCTGGCTTTGTTGTTCTTTTGTTGGCTGATGGCATTGCTGACTTCTTCCAAACTAGGCAGTGCTGCAAGCTCATCCCTGGTTTGTTGTTGCGGGATTTGTGAGAGGACCTCTTCGGCCACACTGGAGCTGCGGTTTAGGAGGCTTTGGTAGTGTTCTTTCCAACGTAGTGCAATTGACTTTTGGTCCTTCAGGAGTTTGGTTCCGTCTGATGAGCGTAGAGGCTGTATGCCATGGTTTCTTGGCCCATAGATGACCTTTGTGGCTTTGAAAAATCCTTGAGCATTATGGGTATCTGCCAGGTGTTGGATTTCTTCAGCCTTCTTTGTCCACCAGATGTTCTTGAGTTCTCTTGTCCTTCTTTGGACCTCAGCTTTTGCACTGGCGTAGATCTTTTTCTTAGCAGCACAGTTGATGTCTCTCTGCCATGTTTGGAAGGCTTTCCTTTTCTTGTCGATTAGCTGTTGGATCTCGATGTCATTTTCGTCAAACCAGTCTTGATGTTTCTTGGCTTGGTATCCAATAGTTTCTTCGCAGGCTTGGATGATGGAGGTCTTCAGTTTGTTCCAATGTTCCTCAACATTTTCGGGGTGTTCTGTGGGTAGATGGTCCTTGAGTGCTGTTTGGAGATGGGCTCGCCTGGAGGGCTCCTGAAGGGCTTGGGTGTTCATTTTGCGCCTTGTCTTTCTTCCTTGGAGTCTGCGCTTGGGGGCGATCTTGATAGCCATTGTGGATCGGATTAGCCTGTGGTCGGTCCAGCAGTCGTCAGCACCTGTCATGGCTCTTGTGAGGAGTACGTCACGGCGGTCTCTGGCACGTGTGATTACATAGTCTAAGAGGTGCCAGTGCTTTGACCGGGGGTGCTTCCATGATGTCTTGAACTTGTTTTTCTGGCGGAAGAGCGTGTTGGTGATGACAAGGTTGTGCTCCGCACATTTGGTGAGAAGCAGGATGCCATTCGAGTTGCTGTTTCCAACCCCGTCTTTTCCTATGGTGCCTGGCCACAGGTCGAAGTCTCGCCCGACTCTTGCATTGAAGTCCCCCAGGAGAATGATTTTGTCCTCCTTAGGTATCCCCGATAGGACGGTGTCCAGCTGACAGTAGAATTTCTCCTTGATGTCTTCGTCAGCGTCTAGTGTTGGTGCATAGGCACTTATGATGGTTGCCCGTTGGTTTTTGGCAAGATCAACTCGGAGGGTGGAGAGTCGTTCGTTGATGCCAGTGGGTGCTTCGGACAGATGTTTCATCAGATCATTTCTTATAGCGAAGCCAACTCCATGCATTCTTTGGTCTTCTTTGGGCAGTCCCTTCCAGAAGAAGGTGTAGCCTCCTTTTTCTTCCTTCAGCTGTCCCTCTCCTGCTCTCCGGGTCTCCTGAAGGGCTGCTATGTCGATGTTGAAGCGTCCCAGCTCCCTTGCGATGATGGCAGTTCTGCGTTCGGGGCGTTCACTGTCACTGTTGTCCATCAGTGTCCGTACGTTCCACGTACCGAAGTTCATTTTTCTTTTTTGGCCGCAGGATGGTGACCCCACTGGACGCGGCAGTCCAGTCAGGGATAAGTGAGGCAGACTATGTTTAGGGCACCTTTTCTAGCCCCCTCCCCATGTGGGGTGAGCAGAGTGGGTCCTTAAAAGGGCTGCTCAGTCGCGAATACAGCTGCCGAACTACTCAACTGCCTCGGACCTTGAGGTAGAACGACTGAGTCCGTACCCACCGCCCATGTGCCAGTCTGTGACTAGGGGCTTCCAGATTTCACAGTCCTGCCCCCGTCGCCACTCGCTGATCGCCATGGGACTTTGGTTGGTTGGTTTTTATTTTCTTTGGAAGACGCCTGTGCGTGGGTTTTTTTAATGTGTGGAGGTCAGTGCACAGCTGAACAACACACAGTCTTCACAGATGAGGTTCCACTGGTGATGTAGTTTAACACAATGACCATGGCTTCTCAGTCTGTTGCAGCCTTCTTCCGCCTTCGCAGCCGTTGTAACATGTGCCATGTTATCCTCCGCCTGCTCCGCCGTTGAGGTCTTTGGGTCTTCGGACTGTGCTTGGTCTGGGACCTCCCCCGCGGCCACTCCTGGGAGTGCACGACTCCAGTTGTTGTGCCCACAGGTTCATCGGAACACGCAAGCCCCCTCACCACGACAAGGTGACAGTCCATCGAGGGGGTTTGGCCTCTAACATAAACCACTGCTAAGAAACAGGCCACTGTCCATCCATCGAGGAAGCAAGTTTATGTTTGGCCTCTAACATAAACTTGCTTCCTCGATGGATGGACAGTGGCCTGTTTCTTAGCAGTGGTTTACATCATCAGTCAAGATATCCCACTGGATCATCTCTGGATCGGAAATTAGACACAGCGATATAGTGGTTCTGCCCCAACCTACAGTGTTAATTTCAGGATTGGAGAGGTTTCAAACATCCCTTCCTCTTGAAAGTATTGGACTTGAGCGCCTAGCATTCTTCTCCGTGGATTAGGCTGTTGTTGTAGTCCAGCAACATCAGGAGGGCTGCAGGATTCCCAACGACGCCCAATTTCCAACTTGGGTTGTTTTCATTTTCTTTTCCTAGCATAACAAACAGTCTCATCTGGCTGAGGGCTGATGGTGAAGATAACAACACCGATGCCGAAGGTTTCAATGTCTTCTCTCAGGACAGCTCTGGGATACTGTAAGGCTCACCGAGTATTATTTATTCTGATTTCCATCCTGAATAAAAGAGGCAATCCCCCTTGATTTCAATGTTTCCCTTCCTTCCCTGTTCGGCCTCCTTTCCTACAAGATATTATCTAAAAAGCTCTCCTGGACTCAACTCTGAAATGCGAAATGAACCTTCTTTCTCTCAAAGGTGGGTCTGCCAGAAGAATTCTCCCTGTCACGACATTGTTCCCAATGATGCCTCTGCTCCGGAGTACTTCTTTGTGATGAAGGTTTCAAACAGGTATAACTGTTCACTTTCCAGTTTATCTTAGTTTAAAACTCTGTGCCTTTATATCTTAATTTATTATGCTTAGGAGCCCCCAGTCATGAAGTGGGTTAAACCACTAAGCTGCTGAACTTGCTGACCGGAAGGTCAGCGGTTGCAGTTCGAAAACATGCAAATGTGAATAGGTCAGTAGGTACTGCTTTGGTGTGAAGGTAACGGTGCTCCATGCAGTCATGCCAGCCACATGACCATGGAGGTGTCTACAGACAACACTGGCTCTTTGGCTTAGAAATGGAGATGAGCACCAGCCCCCAGAGTTGGACACGACTAGACTTAATGTCAAGGGGGAAACCTTTACCTTTACCTTTATCATCCTCTAAATCATCAGTGAACCCATCAGGCTCAGGAGTCTCAGGTTGATCTTCAGCGGCACTTCCCATTGCCATCCATGGAGGCTGAGAGAATGTGACTTGCCCAGGATCACCCAGTGTGATTCTGTGGCTGAACGGGGATTTGAACCCTCATTTTGGTAATGCGAGGGAGGGAAATGAAAGATGTCAGGCGAGTGGCCTTAATGGCAAAAGACCCTAATCATAAATGTACAGCTGAGCAACTCATTGGCAGCAGATTGACCCAGCTCCAGGAGCCCAAAGTGGTAAAGAGAACAAAAACGCTCAGACCAATGTTGTCTCTTCCATAGGAGGCTTTTCTTTGCGGTAAAATAATATAGTTGTACTATTTACAGTAACAAGGTTTCCACAACACAAACAAACAAATACATCGTAGCTTTATATAGACAGCAGCCCTTATACACTGGAGCTCCCTCACACAAGGCTTCTCTCATATAGACATTTACTTCGCACAGACTGACCATTTCCCTCACTGAGGCAAACTAATATTTAACAGGCTTCGGCCTACTCCCTCTCCACAGGGCGAAGCTAGCTTTGGCCCACTAACTCTAACAGGCTTTGGCTTACTAACTTTTTCAGTGCCTGCCTCACACTTTGTCACAGAGTGACCATTTCCCTCACTGAGACAAACTGACACTAACAGGCTTTGGCCTACTCTCTCTCCTCAGGGCGACGCTCGCTTTGGCACATTAAGTCTAACAGGCTTCGGCCTACTAACCCTTTCAGTGCTTGCCTCACACTTTGTCACAGCTTGACCATTTCTCTCACTGAGGCAAACTGACACTAACAGGCTTTGGCCTACTCTCTCTCCTCAGAGCGATGCTAGCTTTGGCCTACTAACTCTAACAGGCTTCGGCCTACTAACTCTTTCAGTGCTTGCCTCACACTTTGTCACAGAGTGACCATTTCCCTCACTGAGACAAACTGACACTAACAGGCTTTGGCCTACTCTCTCTCCTCAGGGCGACGCTCGCTTTGGCACACTAACTCTAACAGGCTTCGGCCTACTCCCTCTCCTCAGGTCGACGCTCGCTTTGGCCCACTAACTCTAACAGGCTTCGGCCTACTAACTCTTTCAGTGCTTGCCTCACACTTTGTCACAGAATGACCATTTCCCTCACTGAGGCAAACTGACACTAACAGGCTTCAGCCTACTCCCTCTCCTCAGGGCGACGCTCGCTTTGGCCCACTAACAGGCTTCGGCCTACTAACTCTTTCAGTGCTTGACTCACACTTTTGCCATCAAAAATACCCAGTTGATCTTTAATATTCCTGACAAAAGAGGATCTTCTTTCTCAGCAACCAACCTCCTTCTCTCCTTTTTGTTTCCGCAGGGGAGTGGACCAAACCACTTATTGTGATTACGCCTTGGAGTTCATCATCCACGTTCACGGCCTGCGCCTTAGCTATACCAGAGCCCTCTTTCTCTTGGAGGTAACAACTGCTGGGCCTCCATGCCTCTTGGCATTTATTCTCTAGCATTCGATGTGCTTGCCATGGCTCCACCAGTAGCAGTTCATTCTCTCTAGAGTTTCCTAGCTTTGCAAAAGCGAGAAGTTAATGTATATATAGGCCGTGCCTTCTCGTTTGTGATGTTAACTTGCTTTCAAAACAACTCCGACCTTCGGTTGTTGTAGTAGGTTTTTTCGGGCTATATGGCCATGTTCTAGAGGCATTCTCTCCTGACGTTTCGCCTGCATCTATGGCAAGCATCCTCAGAGGTAATGAGGTCTGTTGGAACTAGGAAAATGGGTTTATATATCTGTGGAATGACCAGGGTGGGACAAAGGACTCTTGTCTGTTGGAGCTAGGTGTGAATGTTTCAGCTGACCACCTTGATTAGCATTTGATGTCCTAGTCATCCAAAAACCAGATCAACAATTGGGTCACACTGTTTACAGAAAACACGCACACACAGATAGATATCTACATAAAAACTCCAACCATCACCCAAGTCAAAAAGAAGCACCATTAAAGCCTTGGCAGACCGTGCAAAAAGAACCTGCAAAGCTCACCTCCTCGAAAATGAACTGAACCACTTAAACTGGGCTCTACAGGCCAATGGATACTCCACCTCAGACATCAGAAGAGCTGCAAGACCAAGAACAAGCCACAAGAGTCAAGATGAAGATCCACCCAGAGGAAAAGTGTTCTTGCCATACATCAAGGGAACCACTGACCGCATAGGGAAGCTGATGAGGAAACACAACATACAAGCTATCTACAGACCCACCAAGAAAATCCAACAAATGCTACGTTCAGCAAAGGACAAGAGGGATCCTCTCACCTCTGCAGGAGTCTACCATATACCATGCAGCTGTGGACAAGTCTACATAGGGACCACCAAACGCAGCAGCATTTTCCAAACATGAATCAAGGAACATAGAAGGCACTGCAGACTACTTCAATCAGAGAAGTCAGCCATAGCAGAGCACCTGATGAACCAACCTGGACACAGCATATTATTTGAGAACACAGAAATGCTGGACCACTCTCACAACCACCATGTCAGACTACACAGAGAAGCCATTGAAATCCACAAGCATGTGGACAATTTCAACAGAAAGGAGGAAACCATGAAAATGAACAAAATCTGGCTACCAGTATTAAAAAACTCTAAAATTACAACAGCAAAACAACAGAGAGGAAACAATCAGGCACATCTAATCACCTCTCAACAAAAGATTGCCCCAGGCACTGCCAGGCTATCAAATGCTAATGAAGGTGGTCAGTTGAAACATTCACATCCAGCTCCAACAGACAAGAGTCCTTTGTCCCACCCTGGTCACTCCACAGATATATAAACCCATTTTCCTAGTTCCAACAGTCCTCACTACCTCTGAGGATGCTTGCCATAGATGCAGGCGAAACGTCAGGAGAAAATGCCTCTAGAACATTGCCATATAGCCCGGAAAAACCTGCAACAACCCAGTGATTCCAGCCATGAAAGCCTTCGACAATACATTGAACTCCGACCTTCTCTAAGGGTTTTCTTCAGAGGAGGTTTGCCCTGGACTCCCTCTGAAGCTGAGAGAATGTGAATCACCCAATGACACCCAGTGTGCTTCCATGACCAGATGGGGATCTGGACTCTCATCTCCCAGGCAGACTCTCAAGGAAATCCTAAAAGGTATACCTTGTACAGGCGGTCCTCAAGTTACGAACAAGATCCTGTAAGTTTGTTCTTAAGAGGAATTGGTTTGTAAGCCAGAAGAGGTCCATTTTAAATTGTAATTCTAGTCTCTCTCATACACACACACACACATACATACATACACAAACACTAGGCATGGGCAATACATAGTTCTAAATTGTTCTAAAGTACTTACAAAACTAGGGGGCACTGGTGCTTTGCTTTTATAGTGTTGCTAAAGTTCTGGTGGTGAAAATTTCCCAAAACTTCCAAAAATTTATTATTATTTCATTATTGGCGATTTTTATGATAGAACTAAGGAAGTCCCATTTACAACAAAATTTTGAAAGTTTTGTTAGAACTTTAGCAACACTATAGAAGCAAAACACCAGCGCCCTCTAGGTTTGTAAGTACTTTAAAACCATTTAAATCTTTAAAACCACTTCAAATCACAGAAGAAGAACTAATTAGATGGCAACAAATGATTAATAAGTACTGCAATGGAAGTAAAAGAAACAGACTAAATAAACAGTTATGGTATAGATCGCAAAAGGAGGGTGGACTAGCACTACCTAATATAAAAAAATATTATGAAGCAAGTAGATTAAATTTGGTTATAGAAGGAATGGTTAAAAAAGAGGGAATAGATTGGCTTAGTAATTATTCAGGAAAAGTGGAAGATGAAACTTGGAATATATTTTTTAAACAGCTTACTAGAAAAGAATTGAGGGAAATTAGAAACCCAATGTTGAGTAACAAACTGAAAGTATGGAATAAATATAAGGGGAGGTTAATAAAGGAGGGATCAATTATAACCCTAATAGTGATGGAAAAGAAATTCCCAAAATTTTTTAAAAAAGTAATGGATAAAAAGGTAAGAGAAATAAATTTAGATAGAATAGGGGATTGGATGAAGGTGGAAATGAAGAGGGAAAGGATGTTGGAAGAGTTTAAAGAAATAAAATTATCATGGTTTCATTGTATACAATTAGAACAATGGTTAATGAACTGGAAAAAAAATAGAAATGGAAGCCAACTCAATCAATTCGAACAAATAATACAGAAGGGAAGGGCAGTAGAAGAACATGAAAACTTGAGAGGTATAATTAGCAAAATCTATAAGATACTAATTGAAATGAAGGATGGAAAAACAAAAAAGTGTACCCTTAAGGAGATTTGGGAAGAGGATTTAGGGATAAAAATAAGTGAAACAGAGTGGCAACAGTTATGGGGACAAAGACATTTAAAAAAATTATCGATACGAGTTAAAGAAAATTATTATAAGTTAATATGGAAGTGGTACTTAACACCGGTAAGAATAGCATATATGAATAAAAATAACTCAATAAATTGTTGGAGAGGGTGTCAAGAACCAGGAACATATATACACATGTGGTGGCAATGTAAATATGTAAATAATTTTTGGGAGAAAGTATTTAGAGAAATAGAAATTATAATGAATATGAAAATAGACAAAAGTCCTAGTATAGCCTTACTATCATTATATACCAATAAGCAATTGAAAAAGGAAGATAAAGAAGCGATAACAAATTTATTAACTATAGCAAGACTGCTCATAGCAAGGAATTGGAAAAAAGAAATGAATATACAAATAGAGGAGTGGTATAAGGAAGCATGGAAAATAGCAATAAATGATAAACTGACATGTATATTAAAGGTTAAAAAAGGTATATGGAAACAAAGCGATTTTGATGCTGTATGGGGAAAATTTGTGGTAAATGGATTAAAAAATAAGGAAGGAAAATTACCGTCACAAGAAGAAATGAAATTTTGGACAGATGAAATGTAAGAAATGTGGCTTGAGACGGGTGGAGGGGAGCACTGTGGGGAAGGAAAAAAAAGATTCCCTGGTGGGGTTTGTTTTGCTGTCTGTGCCCCTGTTCAGAAGATATCATTTCACCTTGTTCCTGTGGTCAATGAATTTTGAAATTTGGTTTGTTGTGGAAACGAGGATTAGGGATAAAACTTCAGTGGAGACACCTTTTACCCTTGAAAACAACACTTCTAGGAGTGAATTTCTCTCCCCCCAAGGGGTAGATTTCCCTCACTTTCTGTTGCCTCACCTCTGTCCTTAACGATGAGTCATTTGTAAGTCTGATATCTGTAACTCGGGGACTGCCTGTACAAGTGTAACTCAGCCTTGGAATTGCAAAAGTGAAGTGAAGCATGCTCTGTCTTGGAAGCCTGGTGTAGGGCTTCAGAGCTGCCCTTTGGCCACCTCTGCTTTGAGAGTTGTTATTCCCCAAAAGGTATTGTGAAGACAGAAGGTGGGCAAGTCTGATTAGAACAAGCTCATCCCAGCTCAGTGAATGCAGTAAAGTGAGGGCTAGTTTTATCAAATTCCCCATTCTGAGTATTTCCTCTCTTCTCATTCTCCTCTTTCTTCATTATTTCTATAAGATAAAAGATCAATCAAGCAGTCTCTATTTCCTCTCTCGTAGTTTTTGTGCTGTCTGCCTACATATGGCCATAACTGATCAACAACAAATCAAACATCCTCCCTTTACAAATGGCTTATTTTGCTCCCAGGTATGGATGGGCGCCATCATAGGTGTGCTTATCCTATACATATCAATCCTTACCATGGCTCCCACATGCAAGAGCTACATCCACGGACTCATCAAGAGGATGGAAGAAGCATGGGCCTATCGGACAAGTGAGTTGTCAAAACAATGCATTGAATGATATTGAAAAGGATAAACATGCTTTGTTTTGGGTTGTTGTGAGTTTTCCAAGATGTATAGCCATGTTCCAGAAGCATTCTCTCCTAGCATTTCATCTGCATCTATGGCAGGCATCCCCAGAGGTTGTGAAATTTGTTGGAAACTAGAAAAATGGAGTTTATATATCTGTGGAATAATGTCCAGGGTGGGAGAAACAACTCTTATCTGTCCGAGATAGCTGTGAATGTTTCAATTGGCTACCTTGATAAGGATTTAATGGCCAAGCAGTTTCAAGGTATGACTTCTTACTGCCGGGGGAATCCTTTGTTGGGAGGTGATTTGCTGGCCCTGATTTTTTCTTTTATGGAAATCCCAATTTTGAGTGTTGTTCTTTATTTACTGTTATGATTTTAATTTTTTAAAATACTAGTAGCCAGATTTTGTTCCTTTTCATGGTTTTCTCCTTTCTATTGAAATTGTCCATGTTGTAGTTCAGCATGATGGTAACGTTCCTAATACTAGTAGGAGGGAGAAGAGATCTGCGCAAGAGTCAGAGGGGGAACAACAGCGGAAACGCATTAGGGAAATAATATTCGCCCCAAGTGATTCCGAGACGTTTGAGGGCTTCTCTGATTGTGAAATGGGAGATGGGGAGGCGAGCAGGGGAGTAGAGAGGGCTACTCGCGATCTGGAGTCCGATGAGGAGCTTCAGAGGAAGCGCATCCGGGAAATACTTAGTGCTCCTACGGAGGACGAGGATTTCATGGGGTTTGAAAGGAGTGATGGGTCTGGGAGTGATATGGGAGAGGAGGAGGAGCTGGATTGGACCCGTGTTCAACAGATTAGAGACATTTGTAACCAACCCACCTCCAGTGATGAATTTGAGGGGTTCACAGGGGATTGTCAACCGGGGAGCACTTGGCAAGATCTAAGTCTTAGCAGACGCTGGCAGAGGTGGAGGGATATGCACTCGGGCTCAGCTGCGGGGTTGGATGCAGCTGAGAGCGATGAAGAAAGGGTGGGGAGCTCATCATCCTCTAATGAGGAGATCTAAGATAAAAGTGGGTTATGTTTGAATGATACTGTGCAGAAGGCAAAGTGTCTTTATGGGACATAAATCTTTGTTACTGCCAACTCTCTAGCTTGGGTCCTTGAGCTACAGCTTCCTGTGTTCCTGCTTTCCTGAGATTCCTGCATTCCAGTGTTTACCTTTTACTACAGCTTGACCATAGACCGGTTTGACTTTCGCTTTTGACTTTTGGAACTTTAAACTCTACTAACTTTGTGCTTGAACATCTCATCATTTTTGGGACTTTGTTTTTCATCTTCTTTGACTGTTTTTGTGCTGTGCTAATTTTCAAGCAGATTTCTGAACTTTGAGTTTAACCCGGATTAAACAGCGTTATAATCCGGGTTATATTTTTGTTACTGCTATTACTGCGTTTTTGATGCCAAATTGCTACTTTGACTCTATGCACTGAAGTTAAGTGCTTTAAAAGACTATTTTTGTACAATAAAGCTGTGTTTGAACTCTTTATCTTGTGTTTGGCTCTACTTGAGGCTTCTGGATCTTGACAGTCCACATGGCTTCTCTGTATAGTCTGGCATGGTAGTTGTGAGAGTGGTCCAGCATTTCTTTGTTCCCAAATAATATGCTGTGTCCAGGTTGGTTCATCAGGTGCTCTGCTATGGCTGATTTTTCTGGTTGAATGAGTCTGCAGTACCTTTCATGTTCCTTGATTCATGTTTGGCCAATTCTGCATTTGGTGGTCCCTATGTAGACTTGTCCACTGCTGCATGGAACAGGGTAGACTCCTGCAGAGTCTGTCCTGAGATATGCATGCAGACGTAGATGCCATAACTGGATCTCCTTTTCTATACTATCAGTCCCATTCCATACTATGACAGTGTATGAACCAGCACCTTGAACCTCTCCTCTCCTTTTTTGTTAGCGATTTCCAGAACGTGTTTCAAAATTCCTTCTTTCTCTGTCTCCTTTTACCGCCAGCATCCACCCTCTCCTTCACCTCATCGTTCACCAGCCAATCGTCACTGCAACATATGGCTTCCGAAGCGATCCGAGGCAGTTTGGCCCAACCGTCATCCAAATCAAGTGCACGGGAACACTCAGGGAAGCATTAAGGCCAGCCAGCTAATTTCCTGCACTCCTCTGCCTCTGATGCAGAGGATTTCTTGGATTAATCAAGTGACTGTCAGCATTGTGGCGATTGGGTGACTGTTGGATCCTGACTTTGGGGAAGGCCATGGCGTCCTTGAAAGTAATCCCCAAGAGTTCACCTATGAATTCTTGAGCTGCATAAAACCGTCACTGAGCAGGTTGCAGGAAGCGTGCAGAGGAGTCATAGGAAGTATTCCAGAAGCCACTGATTCTCTGTAAAATTATTATAAGACTATCTAGGACAAGCATGAGCACACTGTGGCCCTCCAGGTGTTTTGGACTTCCACTCCCACAATTCCTAACAGCCAAAACACCTGGAGAGCCGAAGTTTGTCCATGCCTGATCTAGGAGGGTATAAAATCCACTGTTTTTAAACCACGGCCAGAAAAGAAATCTGTATCTTTCCCTTTCTGTTCCATTTACTGGTCCACTCACACTTGTGTGAGTCATCAATAGTAAAATACTACATGCATTTCAGTTTCTTGCCTTGGTATTTTCTTGTGACACGGAATGATTCCAGACAGGATTGAATGAGTAAGATTTTTTTTTTTAAAAAAAAACAATGTTATATCTACCTCATGAAGTGTCTGGTTGTGCATTTCCTATTCCTGAGCTGGTTTGAGGTTTAAAACTGCCTCGGTGTATACTGTTTATGGCCGAATGGGAAAAAAACAACTTTACATCTTCTTCCCAGCTCATTTCCAAAGGTTTCTTGTTAAGAATTCAGATTTCTTTTCAACTGTGGTATTTTTAACTACGTGTTCCTCTAACTTTTGTTTCTAGGTTTTATTTATGTATTTATTTACTTTGCCTGTCATTTGAGAAACTGTCAAATTCAATAAAAATTTCAGTGATTGCAGAATATGTTTTGGGAAAGAGCATCTCTAGGAACTATAGAACTTAGAGCTGGGATATCCTAACACGATACATTGTGGGAGTTCATAGAATCATAGGAGCCCCCGGTGGCGCAGTGGGTTAAAGCCCTGTGTTGGCAGGACTGAAGACCGACAGGTCGCAGGTTCGAATCCGGGGAGAGGTGGATGAGCTCCCTCTATAAGCTCCAGCTCCTCATGCGGGGACATGAGAGAAGCCTCCCACAAGGATGGCAAAACATCAAAATCATCCGGGCGCCCCCTGGGCAATGTCCTTGCAGATGGCCAATTCTCTCACAACAGGACACTCCTGACATGACAAAAACAAAGAAAAAAAAGAATCATAGAGTAGAAAGAGGCCTTGTAGGCCACCCAGTCCAATCCCATTCTGCTGAGAAGCAGGAACATCACATTCAAAGCACCCCTGACCGTTTGCCATCCTGCCTCTGTTTCAAAGCCTCCAAATGAGACTCCACCACACTGCGGGGCAGAGAGTTCCACTGCTGAACACCTCTCATAGTTAGGAAGTTCTTCCTAGTGTTCAGGTGGATTCTCCTTTCCTGTAGTTTGAAGCCATTGTTCTGCATCCTAGTCTCCAGATCAGCAGAACACAAGCCTGCTCCCTCCTCCCTATGAGTTCCTCTCATGTCTTGATACATGGCCCTCATTATGTCTCCTCTTGTTGGCCCAATTTAGGAGGCAACCCCTGGCAGTGAGACCAGGAAGAAGCCTGTTGGCAGAAACCCAGACAAGTGATAAGTCTGAGCTGTCCCTTTTCTGTGAGTCCCTGCTGTGGCAAGCATCCAGATCAGCCCCAATTAAAATCATCCAGCAGCAAGGTGAGAAGGTGATTTCGGCAAGGAAGATTGTATTATCTGCAGATAAGATCCTAGCTTGTGATACATTCACAAAGAAGCTAGAATAACAAATATAGAAATACAGCCTCTTTTATACACAAATTTCCCACTGTAGCAACATCAGCTGTAGCGAAGCCCATTGGATGAGTCTCCCAATTCTGACCAGTCACAGAAAGGGGGCTTTGCTGAGCAGTTGGCTTGTGAAGAGACAAAGAGCATTTATTTTTTTTATTTATCATGTCAGGAGCATACCAGACAGTTGTATTTAATTTTTTTAACAAACAAACAAACAAACATACAAACAAAACACAAAGTTTGCAAGCTTGGTAGTTGATTAAATGTCCTTTGACCAGTAGCTGGCCACTTGGAGTGCCTCTGGTGTTGCTGCAAGGAGGTCCTCCATTGTGCATGTAGCAGGGCTCATTGAGCATTGAGTGGTGGTGAATGGGTTTCCCTCGGGCTCCCTTGTATGTAGATCAAGGCATAAGGAAGGGAAAATACACAGAAATAATACAATTCCATACTCGGAAAGGAGCACATGCAGAGTGGGCTTTCAGGGGGACTTTGGAACAAAAAGGCAGGATGGTTACACATTGCAAAGATGGGAACAGATAAGGAAAACAACTTTAGAACATAGGAGTATTCAGCGGGTAATGAGTTCTTTTTAACTGCAGCCCTGGGAGATATAGTTTCTCAGGCTTGGAAAACAGTCTTCAGAATCCCTGGGTTGAGTTAGGTCCCAAAAGAGGCCAGAGAGTGTGCTCTGAGACAGGGAGGGTGGCAGGAGAGAAGTATAATGAGCAGAGAGAGCTTAAACTATCCAAGGCTTTCTAATGGGGGAACCAGCTATCTGGAAAGAGAAGAAAAGGGGGAAAGCCTGAATTACAGCAAGGAAAGGTACATGATGGCTGAGAAAGATACATTACAGCAAGGAAAGGCAAGAGAAGCACAGAGTTCGGGGTAACCAATTTATTAAGGGATCATAGGCAGTCTATAGCTAGTTTCCTGATTGTCTGAACATGCACAGAGCCAAACAGGTACACTTTAAGTGTCTGCAGCCTTTGGAACTCTCTGCTGCAGGCATGAAGGGACCAAATAATAATTTTGCCCAGAGAGGTTTCATGCAACACTCTTGGCCTTCTCTTCTTCAGGCTAAACATGTCCAGCTCTTTCAGCCTCTCCTCATAGGGCTTGTTCTCCAGATCCTTGATCATTTTAGTCATCGTCCTCTGGACACATTCCAGCTTTTCAACATCTCCCTTCAATTGCAGTGCCCAGAACTGGACACAGTGTGATTCCAGATGTGGTCTGACCAAGACAGAATAGAGGAGCATGACTTCCCTGGACCTAGACACAAAACTATTTATGCAGGCCAAAATCCCATTGGCTATTTTAGCCCCAAATAATACTCTTCCATGCCGCATTATCACGAGTGTCTGCGCCCTACACCACTGGAGAAATTACACTGTTTAGCCGGTATTGCACACCTGACATCCGCCAGGAAGTAGCAGCCAATAGTGAAAGGACCAAGGCAGAGACATCTCCAGCTCATCCCTTGTTTGGGTATCAGCCAGCACGTCAACGACTTAAATCAAGAAATTGTTTCTTAGATCTACAGAGACACTTGCTGGAATGCCTCAGCAAGCGAGAGTCCAAAAGTGGCAGGCTCAAACCCAGAACCTCAATCCATGGCTGATACCAAATGAGAGACTCCCTCCTGGGCACACAGAAGACTGGGCGACTTGGAAGGTGCTGAACAGACTGCGCTCTGGCACCACGAGATGCAGAGCCAACCTTCAGAAATGGGGCCACAAAGTGGAGTCCGTGACATGCGAGTGCGGAGACGAGCAAACCACTGACCACCTGCTGCAATGCAACCTGAGACCTGCCACATGCACGATGGAGGACCTTCTTGCGGCAACAACAGAGGCACTCCAAGTGGCCAGATACTGGTCAAAGGACATTTAACCAAATATCAAATTTGCAAAATCTGTTTTTTTTTCTTTTTCTTTTTAATTCTGTGTGTTTGTTTTGCTCTGTTAGAATTATAATACAATGGTTGCTGATGACACGATAAATAAATAACCTATGGATGTGAGAGCTGGACCTTAGGGAAGGCTGAGCGAAGGAAGAGAGATGCTTTTGAACTGTGGTGTTGGAGGAAAGTGCTGAGAGTGCCTTGGACTGCGAGAAGATCCAACCAGTCCATCCTCCAGGAAATAAAGCCCGGCTGCTCACTGCAGATGTGGTCTGACCAAGAGGGAAGGATACTAGAGACAAAGTTGAAGTACTTTGGCCACATCATGAGAAGACAGGAAAGCCTAGAGAAGACAATTATGCTGGGGAAAGTGGAAGGCAAAAGGAAGAGGGGCCGACCAAGGGCAAGATGGATGGATGGCATCCTTGAAGTGACTGGACTGACCTTGAAGGAGCTGGGGGTGGTAACGGCCGACAGGGAGCTCTGGCGTGGGCTGGTCCATGAGGTCACGAAGAGTCGGAGACGACTGAACGAATGGACAAGCTCACTGCAGGGAAGAATATTAGAGGCAAAGTTGAAGTACTTTGGCCACATCATGAGGAGACAGCAAAGCCTAGAGAAGACAATTATGCTGGGGAAAGTGGAAGGCAAAAGGAAGAGGGGCCGACCAAGGGCAAGATGGATGGAGGGCATCCTTGAAGTGACTGGCTTGACTCTGAAGGAGCTGGGGGTGGTGACGGCCGACAGGGAGTTCTGGCGTGGGCTGGTCCATGAAGTCACGAAGAGTCGGAGACGACTGAACAAATGAACAACAACAAAGTGTCCCAGTTTCTCTCTTCTCTCTGCCACACCTGGAATATTGTGTCCAATTCTGGGCACCACAATTGAAGAGAGATATTGACAAACTGGAATGCGTCCAGAGGAGGGTGACTGAAATGATCAAGGGTCTGGAGAACAAGCCCTATGAGGAGCAGCTTAAAGAACTGGGCATGTTTAGCCTGAAGAAGAGAAGGCTGAGAGGAGACATGATAGCCATGTATAAATATGTGAGAGGAAGCCACAGGGAGGAGGGAGCAAGCTTGTTTTCTGCTTCCATGGAGACTAGGACGCGGAACAATGGCTTCAAACTACAAGAGAGGAGATTCCATCTGAACACGAGGAAGAACTTCCTGACTGTGAGAGCCGTTCAGCAGTGGAACTCTCTGCCCCGGAGTGTGGTGGAGGCTCCTTCTTTGGAAGCTTTTGAACAGAGGCTGGATGGCCATCTGTCAGGGGTGATTTGAATGCAATATTCCTGCTTCTTGGCAGAATGGGGTTGGACTGGATGGCCCATGAGGTTTCTTCCAACTCTTTTAGTCCTCAGCTGGCTTGAATGGCTGCCCACTGCCATCTGCCGTTCACGACACCAAGCGCGACAGCCGTGCTTTACGGCTGCCGCGGCGCCTTCTCCAGCGGTCTCCATGGGAACCGCTTCCCCGCTAGAGGTCCCTCGCGCGCCTCGGGTGACGCGTCGCAACGGATTGGTCCGCGCCTTCCTTGCGCATGCGCAGAAGCGGGGCGAAGCGCTGTGAGGCGAGAAGCGGGCGCCTGGATTCCTCCTTTGCGGGATGGGGGTTGGAGGCTGTGAGGGCCGAGTTTGAATGTAGGTTGTGGCTGCCCAGGTTCAGGAAATACGGGAGAGGAGGTTGAAGAGGGAGAAGGGGCGCCTCCGGGGGCGAGTTCGCTTGAAGTCGCCATAGCAACGCGGTGGGTGGGCGGGGCTCCGTGACATCACGGCTCAGGGGGCGGAGCCACTTCTCAGAAACGCCTGAAACCGGAAATGGCTTGGATTTTGCCATATTGCATAGATCTGTACCTTGGAGAGGACACCCAGGACTAAACATTAGAAAACAAAGGCAGACAATCTTCTATATATAAGATGTATATATATATCTCTTCTATATATATATATATCTTCTATATATATATATCTTCTATATATATATATATATATATCTTCTATATATATATATATATATATATATATAAATGCTCTGTGCATAATGAGTACCTTAAAAACAAAATAACCAATGAACGAAATCACACCAAATTTGGCAGCAAAATGTCTCACAACACAAGGAGTGACCATCACTCAAAAAATTATGATTTTGTCATTTGGGAGTTGTAGTTGCTGGGATTTATAGTTCACCCACAATCAAAGAGCATTCTGGACTCCATCAATGATGGAACTGAACCAAACTTGGCACACACAAGTCTCATGACCAATAGAAAATACTGGAAGGGTTTTGGTGGGCATTGACCTTAACTTTTGGAGTTGTAGTTCACCTACATCCAGAGAGCACTGTGGACTCAAACAATGATGGATCTAGACCAAACTTAGCACGAATATTTCATATACCCAAATATGAACACAGATGGAAGTTTGGGGAAAATAGACCTTGACATTTGGGAGTTGTAGATACTGGGATTCATAGTTCCCCTACAATCAAAGTGCATGCTGAACCCCCACCAAAGACAGAATTGGGGCAAACTTCCCGCACAGAACCCCCATGACCAAGAGAAAATACTTAAGGCCATCCAATCCAACTCCCTTTATCTCTCTGCCCCGGAGTGTGGTGGAGGCTCCTTCTTTGGAAGCTTTTAAACAGGCTGGATGGCCATCTGTCAGGGGTGATTTGAAAGCAACATTCCTGCTTCTTGGCAGAATGGGGTTGGACTGGATGGCCCATGAGGTCTCTTCCAACGCTTTGATTCTATGATTCTATGATCAGGGCAAGAAAACATAATCAAAGTCCTCCTGACAAAGAGCCATCCAGCCATACAGACAGATAGATAGATAGATAGATAGATATGATTCACACACAGAGAGATATAGTATCACAGATTTGAAAGGGACCCGTAAAGAAGGACAAAGATATCTTCTATGTTCCAGGGTGGGCAAACCAGACACTCTCCACATCAACACTGACAAAGAAACAGCAAGAAATACAGTTTATCCACAAGCAGAAAGACATTACATATATTAGAAACCAACACTTTCTCATTACTTTATTTTCCAGATCAACAGACTGGGCCACAGCAACGCATGGCAGGGGACAGCTAGTCTTCTATATAAATAAAAATGTAATGTTAACATAACTCAAAAACCAGTGGACTAATTGACACAAAAATTTGGACACAATACACCTATCAGGCCAACGAGTGATCATCACTCATAAAAACACTGACAAACACAGCAGATGAGACTTAAAAAGCCAAAAAATAAAAAATACATTACAACACATGCAAAAACGCATATATACGCAAACACACTAATATATACACAGAAACACAAATATATACACATACAAGACATATGTACACAGGCTGGCCACAGCAATGCGTGACGGGACGGCTAGTACAGTATAAAAACTTCCAATTAGAACAGGAGATACAGTTGTTGTTTACTTATATCCTTCTCTTTCTCTTTTAAAAGAGTCTCAAAGTGGCAAACAATACTAAAGAAAAAAATACCATATCCCAACTTACAACCTAAAGCATATGAACATTAAAATAGAATTAAGATGCAGGTGAAACGTCAGGAGAGAATGCCTCTAGAACATGGCCATATAGCCCGAAAAAAACTACAACAACCCAAAATAGAATTATTGATTGATTGATTTAAAACATTTATATTCCGCCCTTCTCACCCCGAAGGGGACTCGGGGTGGAGCACAGCATATATACGGCAAACATTCAATGCTGGGACACAAATTCTTATATACCTATAGAAACATTAAAAACATTTATCAAAATACTAAAACACACCATTTAAAACCATCCTAGTCATCCACGTGAAATCTAATTGGCCTGGTCATCTTTTCTATTGCTGCTTTTTTGCCCTGTCCCGAAAGTATGGTCCCACAGCCAACTTTTTACCATCCTTCTAAAGGACAGGAGGGAGGGGGCCGACCTGATCTCACCAGGAAGGGAGTTCCATAGCTGGGGAGCAATCACCGAGAAGGCCCTGTCTCTCATCCCCACCAATCGTGCCTATGACAATGGTGGGACGGAAAGCAGGGCCTCCCCAGAGGATCTTAATCTCTGCGATGGTTCATAGGGAGAGATGTGTTCGGGCAGATAATTTGGGCCGGGGCCGTTTAGGACTTTATAGGCCAAAGCCAGCACTTTGAATTGTGCCCGATAGCAAACAGGCAGCCAGTGGAGCTGGCGTAACATGGGAGTTGTGTGCTCCCTGTATGCCGCCCTAGTTATTAACCTGGCTGCCTCTCGGACTATTTGAAGCTTCCGAGCAGTCTTCAAAGGCAAGGACTTTAAAAAATAAAGTTAAAACCATTAATAGCCACTTAATCTTCACATCACCAAAAGTTATGTCTCAGAGTGCATACGGCTTCAGCTGAGTTCACATCCATGTTTCAGTCTATGTTGCTGGACTTGCTTCATGACGGAAAGGAAGTAAGCCCAGAATGGTCAGCAATTACAACAGTACACAGATAAAAACAGTTTACAAAGAGATTAACATGCTCTTCAGTTTTAAGTGCAATTTCAAGTGTATAGTACATTTGTACTGCTTTAATTCCTTCCCAACATCATCAAACCTCAGTATGGTATCAAACTGGGGTAACTTTACAAACCTCCTTTTTTTTGTTTCTTTGACATATTAAAGTGTGATCAAGCATTGGACAGAAGGCCATAATACTGGGCAATGCCTTGTGAATGTGTTTGTACAAGTATACACATATAGACAAATGCGTTTACACCTATAGACATACAAATATACACATACACATGAAGCTCAAAGGGTTGCTTAAATAAGAATCTTAGCTCCATGTTAATTTATTCATTCATCTCTTAGGTTTCCTTCTGAAAAGTATCTGTCATGTGGAGAATTCTTGTGGCCAAAGTGCTCCTCTTCCTCCTGCATCCAATATTTGTTGTCTTGGGCTCAGAATGCCAGTGGGTGGCTGTAGTCAACAGGTTTAATAACCTTGGGGGCAACCGGAATATCTTTTCTTATCAGCATGAAATTAAGAAAGTAGACGACATCTTCAAGAAATTGGTGGATTCTGCCATCGATGCTGATGATAAAGATGCAGTGAGTACAACCAGGGTCTCCCAGGTATTTTGGGCCCCGTTTCCCAAAACTCCTGACCATCAGCGAAACTGGCTGAGGTTTCTGGAAGTTGAGGTTTCAGATATATGAAAGGCCAACATTTGAGAAACACTATATTCAAAAGAAGGCAATTACAAACCACCCATGAGTTTCCCTTGCCTGAGAAGACTCGGAAATTCACAGAGTTGCCATAGATCTACAGATGACATAGACACGTTCTTTACGTCTTGAACAGTGGTTCCCAGCCTGTTGTCCATGGACCACCAGTGTGGTCTGTGGCCTCACTGTTACTACACAGCTGTAACGAGAGCAACTGGTCTCGTGAAACTCTTATAGTGCTGAGGCTTAATAAATACGGTTTCTGTGGGTGAGCTGATAGCAACTACTGGATGGCATATGTTCTGTATCAGAAACTAGAGCTGATGTGGTCTCTCAAATGCAATAACCAAACCAAATCTAAAGTTGACCAAAACCTGGTTTGTAACCTTTTGGTATTAATGTTGGAGAGTGGTCCCTGGTCAAAGTGGTCCCTGGTCAAAGTGGTCCCTGGTCAAAGTGATCAAAGTGGTCCCTTATCAAAGTGGTCTGATCAAAGTGGTCCCTGGTCAAACTGGTCAAAGTGGTCCCTTATCAAAGTGGTCCCTGGTCAAAGTGGTCCCTGATCAAAGTGGCCCCTGGCCAAAGTGGCCCCTGGCCAAAGTGGTCCTTGGTCAAAAAAAGGTTGGGAACCACTGCTCTAGAAATATTAGGGTAAGCAAACATTCATCAGAAATGAGAGAACAGGCTCACTGTAAAGAGCTGACCAACTTCTTGCACCCAGTTGTAGCTCCATCTCTGAGGAAACCATTCCTAAAGAGATTGAATTTCTATTACCATTTCAGTCTGTTCCTTAAAAGAAACAGCTCACACCAAGCGTTTTGTGATCATCAAACAGGCAGGAAAAGAAACCAAGCAAAGGGAAGAGGGTGATTCTAGGTAGTGTGGGACCTGCCAATTGATGAGGGAATAACTCAGGTCAAGATACTCTGCAACTCCATTCGAAAAATAACCTTCATGACAAGAACTACTATTGCATTGATTCAGGGCTGTGGCTAGCTAAACTGTTACATCAGTTAACCAGAGCCTTAAGGGATTACTCTACAGAGATTAAGATAGCAATTTATCCATGCCTTACAATGCCTTGTGGTGATCTTACTTATTGTTGTGTTCTCGGAATGGAAAGTGCTACCGAAATAATCCTCTTCTTCTTCTTTTAAATAGAAATACCTGAGCTTTCCATATTACTTGAAAATTAATCTGAGCTGCAGTACAGTGGTAAGGGCAAGACTACAAACATGTCGAAAGGTCTAAGAGATCTTGGTGGGAAATGAGTTCAAATTTTGAGGGTGCTTTCTGAAGCTTATCTACTCTTTTGGTGACATGTTGGTCTTTGAACTCATGTTACTGTTAAGTCATTGGTTGGCAGTAGTTGAGTTGATTCGTTGAGTTCCTTTCCTGTTCTCAAATAAAAATGACCAACATTTTGATTTTCCAAGTTTCCAAAACATTGTATGAAATGTATGGCAAATATTATTGTTGAATCCTTCAGAAGGCAATTTGGGGCAAAAAAAAAATGGAAACATTTTGCAAACTGGATTTGTGTCGTTATTTTCGTACCGGAGAGCACATGGTGGAAATGCCGTCCACATGCCCCAGAGGGCATTTTGGTGCAAAACAAATGCATTTTGGCTATAAAAAGAGCCCTAGGAAACTATGTATGGCTCATGAGTTATGTTTTGTCCACCTCTTTTCTAGTGTGAAGGCTTATACTTCTCTTCCCTTCTAGGACTCTGAAATGGCACTTCGAACAGCTCACTACACTGGACTGAGACCAGTTGTGACTGTCACTTTTGAAGAACCTGTCCACTCTGTGCGTAAGAAACAAGAACAGTTGCAGATTGAAATGACGGGAGCTCCGTTCAGGATGGAAGGTATGTTGGTACACATAATCCTGAGATCCAGTGGGACCAAGTATGCTAATCATGATTAAATCTGGTTTTGGAAATAATAATTTTCTCCCCGACACTTTACTTGGATATTTCAGTGGCTTCAGGAATTGTCAAAAATTGTGAGATGGGTGATGGTGATGGAAAGTGGCATGTTCAAGGGCCTCTTACCGCTTTTCTGCTGCCCTGGAGACTAGGACGCAGAACAATGGCTTCAAACTACAAGAAAGGAGATTCCATATGAACATTAGGAAGAATTTCTGACTGTGAGAGCTGTTCAGCAGTGGAACTCTCTGCCCCGGAGGGTGGTAGAGGCTCCTTCTTTGGAAGATTTTAAACAAAGGCTGGATGGCCATCTGTTGGGGGTGCTTTGAATGCAATATTCCTGCTTCTTGGCAAGGGTTTGGACTGGATGGCCGATGAGGTCTCTTCCAACTCTATGATTCTATGATTCCCCTTGGGTCTGGGCACAAAGGAGTGATCAGTAAGCTCCTTTTAAGAGATAAAAAATATTATTCTAGTTTAGGGGTGGGGATTCTGCTTCAGTTTTAGTTGGGACCACTTTATCTTTTTGTTCATAGTGTAGTGGTTGGTGTGTTGGACAAGGATATATTTATTTGGATCCACACTCCAAATACCATATACGTGTGTTAGTTCTTCTGGTGTATTTGTGGCCTTCAAAGGAAAAGAATCCACGTTGATATGTTTGGAGGGAGCAAGTAAGGTTTATGATCTTTTGCCTCCTGTATGATTTGACTTGGTCTCTGTGCTTCTTCCATTCCCACAAGGTTGTGACAGTGAAGAGGTTTGCAGGATGTGTTGGTTCACACCGATGCCCTTCATGAATGGCAGTGTAGTCATGGATGTGACTGTGGCCAGCAATCACCTTGGCATGACAGTGGACGATAAGAGGTGAGAGAAATGCTTGCGCTTGGGATGCAGCATTCACTAACTCACACACTGAATGAGAACAACTTCAAGTGCGCTAACCTTTTGGAAAGGCCCAGTGCAAAAAAAGAAGGGCTTACTCTCAGGCCTATAAGGCCCATTTCACCAGTCCTTGGCACTTTGATGTCACCAAATGATAGTGATTAAATTGGCCAGTTTGCCCCTCTCCTCTGCATTCATATTTCATGACGTCTCTTAAAATGCAAACTGTTATTTCAAAATGAATGGGAATGGGTGTTGGAACTCAGCCAGGCCATGCACAAGTTTATAGTCCTCATCAAGGAAAAAGATTTTTTTTCATGCCAGGAACAACTTGAGAAACTGCAAGTTGCTTCTGGTGTGAGTGAATTGGCAGTCTGCAAGGACATTGCCCACGGGATGCCCGGATGTTTTACCATCTTTGTGGGAGGCTTCTCTCATGTCCCCGCATGGGGAGCTGGAGCTGACAGAGAGAACTCATCCACACTCTCCCCGGATTCGAACCTTTGACCTGTCAGTTCTCAGTCCTACCAGCACAAGGGTTTAACCCATTGCACCACCGGGGGATCCTATAGAAAGAGGTAGACAGTTGAGTTAGATGATAAGAAAGCCATTCTCTCACTGCCCTCTTTGTCTGCCTGTCTCTGTATTATCCCTTCCCTCCTCCTTGTTAGACTAATGCTTCTCAGGGACAAAGCGTTTTCAGTTTCATCCATCTGGGAAGCCCCCCATATGGCTGAAACTGTTGTTTTCTTCTCCTGTGAGCATGAAGAGAGACATGATGTCTCTAGAGAGCTAGTTTGATAGCTAGGCCCTAACTTTCCTATATAGAAATGTAGTTCTTTGAACAAAGCCTTTTGTAACTTTTTAAGCTTGGCTCTGTCTCCTCTGTTATTGAAGCTTGTTCACTCTACTGCTATGCTCAAGAAGCTTCTCATCTGCTAAACTGTTGCTGCTGTTGTTGCTGATTTACATTTTAAATGTTTCTTCCTTTTTGAAATTCCCCAACACTTGGCACCTCTGGCTAGCTCAGCTAAAGGTGAGGTGTACTGGGAGTTGCAATCCCATTATATAGAGATGGCTGCTTGATGCCTCTGATGTTTCAGAAAATATTTTAAAATACGTTGATTCCCATAATGTTACATTTTTCCATAATCTATTTTCTTAATACTAGGTTCTCTATCAATATCAATGGATTCACGAGAAGAAACAGAGCTTCCTTCAGGATTGGACCAAAGGTAAATTCCTGGGGTTGGTAAGGAATCTTTTGTGCTTAGAAAGATTCTTAATAAAAGGGAAGATGGCCAGGACGCATCATCTTCTTCGTTTACTTCACACCTTCTTAGACTTAGATGAAGGGTTAGAAGGCATAATCATCAAGTTTGCGGATGACACCAAATTGGGAGGGATAGCCAATACTCCAGAGGACAGGAGCAGGATTCAAAACAATCTTGACAGATTAGAGAGATGATTGGCCAAAACTAACAAAATGAAGTTCAACAAATGCCAGATACTCCACTTAGGCAGAAAAAAACGAAAGATACAGAATGAGGGACAATGCCTGGCTCGAGAGCAGTACGTGTGAAAAAGATCTTGGAGTCCTCGTGGACAACAATTTAAACATGAGCCAACAATGTGATGTGGTGGCAAAAAAAGCCAGTGGGATTTTGGCCTGCATCAATAGGAGCATAGTGTCTAGATCGAGGGAAGTCATTCTACCCTTCTATTCCGCTTTGGTTAGACCACACCTGGAATATTGTGTCCAATTCTGGGCATCCAGTCCAATTCCCTTCACCAGGGCAAGAAAACATAATCAAAGCCCTCTTGACAAAGGGCCATCCAGCCATTCACACACACACACACATATGTATATGACAGATGCAAAAATATATATTACAACGCATGCGCAAAACAGGAAGTAGAGAAAGAGGGAAAGAAGGAGTGAAGGAGAGAAGGAAGGAAAGAAAGAAAGAAAGGTAGAAAAGGAAGGAGAGAAGGAAGTAAAAAAGTGAAGGAAGGAAAGAGAGAGGGAAGGAAGGAGAGAAGGAATGAAAGAGAGAAAGAGGGAGGGAAGGGAGGAAGGAAAGAAAGAAAGAGACAAGGAAGGATAGAACCAAAGAGCAAAGGAAGGGAGGAAAGAAACAGGTAGAGAAGGAAGAAAGAAGAAGGGAAAGAGGAAGGAAAAGAAAAAGAGGGAGGGAAAGAGAGAGGGAAGGAAGGAGAGAAAGAGGTAGGGAAGGTTGGCCACAGCAACGCGTGGTGGGTACAGCTAGTCTATTATAACAGTGAGATGCTGCTTCAAATACCACGACTCTATCAAATACCACGACTCTATCCTCCAAAACCGAGGTTCCTCTGTTAAATTCCAAGAGGACATAGCCATGCCTAACTAAGAATCCCACTAGTTCCATGTCATTGACTAATTCATCTCTATTGGTTAACATCTTTATTAATGACTTAGTTGAAGGGTTAGAAGGCATGATCATCAAGTTTGCAGATGGAACCAAATTGGGAGAGAGAATCACGACTCCAGAAAACAGGAGCAGAATCCAAAGTGATCTGCACAGATTAGAGAGATAATGGGCCAAAGCTAACACAATGAAGTTCAACAGGGATAAATGAAAGATGTTCCTCTTAGGCTGAAAAAATCAAACCCAAAGATACAGAATGGGGTACGATGCCTGGCTCGACAGCAGGATGTGTTAAAAAGATTTTGGAGTCCTCATGGACAACAAGTAAAACATGAGACAACAATGTCATCCGGTGGCAAAAAAAAAAAAAAAAGCCAATGGGATTTTGGCTCCACAAATAGGAGTCTAGTGTCTAGATCAGGGGGCCTCAAACTAAGGCCCGAGGGCTGAATACGGCCCTCCAAGGTAATTTACCCAGCTCTCACTCAGGGTCAACCTGAGTTTGAAATGACTTGAAAGCACACAACAACAACAACAACAACAACAACAACAACAATCCTATCTCATCAGCCAAAAGCAGGCCCACACTTCCCATTGAAATACTAATAAGTTTATATTTGTTAAAATTGTTCTTCATTTTAATTATTGTATTGTTTTTAAGTGCTTTTGGATTATAAATAAGATGTGCAGTGTGCATAGGAATTCATTCATGCTTTTTTCAAATTATAATCTGGCCCTCCAACAGTTTGAGAGTCTGTGACCTGGCCCTCTGTTTAAAAAGTTTGAGGACCCCTGGTCTAGATCCAGGGAAGTCATGCTACCCCTCTAGTCTGCCTTGGTCAGGCCACTTTACCTGGAATCACACTGGGCAACCAGAATTGAAGGGAGATGTTGACAAGCTGGAATGTGTCCAGAGGAGGGTGACTAAAAGGATCAAGGGTCTGGAGAACAAGCCCTATGAGGAGCGGCTTAAAGATCTGGGCATGTTGAGCCTGCAGAAGAGAATGCTGAGAGGAGATATGTTGAGGGTCACGTATAAATATGTGAGAAGAAGTCATAGGAAGGAGGGAGCAAGCTTGTTTTCCGCTGCCCTGGAGAATGGGACGCAGAACAATGGCTTCAAACTACTGGAAAGGAGATTCAACCTGAACATTAGGAAGAACTTCCTGACTGTGAGAGCTGTTCATCAGTGGAACTCTTTGCCCCAGAGTGTGGTGGAGGCTCCTTCTTTCTAGTCTTTTAAACAGAGGCTGGGTGGCCATCTGTCAGAGGTGCTTTAAATGCAATTTTCCTTCTTTTTGGCAGAATGGGGTTGGACTGGGTGGCCCACGAGGTCTCTTCCAACTCTTAGAAATAAAATAAAATATCAGATCCCAAATGCCTGATCCTCTTGTTGCTTTAACATAATTTTCAGTTTGCCATGGTTTCTTCCTTCCTTTGTGCGTGGAGATTTGTTATGCAGCAACATTACAATTTACTAGGGCTGGGCAACCACGGAAAAATTTGTTTCTAAACTCGATTCGTTTTTAGGGGGGGGTTGCGTTTTGATTTTTAAAAGAATTCCAAAATTTTTCTTTAAAAAAGTTTGAAATTTACGAAATTTCGGAAATTACGAAACAATTACGAAACAATTACGAATCGATTCGTTAATGGCAGACGTGACCACGCAATACGCTAAAAAAACCTCCAAATGGGACAGGGGGAACTTCTGAAGCTTCCCTCTCCCTCTGTTGTTGACTGTTGGTGTGATAATTATATTTTTTTTTCACTGATAAAACAAACAACAACTATAAAACTTGCACCAGACATGCGGAAATAATAACGAAACGATTTCGAAACGATTTCGAAACAATTTCAAAACAATTACGAAACGAATTGAAAAATTCGTTTCGATTTTTAGTTGCTCCTGAATGGTTCAATATCGCTTCGTTATCAAAAAACGAATTAATAACGAATTACGAAATTAATGAACGAAACTGCCCAGCCCTACAATTTACCATTCCAATCTGCAGCCAAAAGTGGCACAGGCCATGCAAAATTTTACCATAGATCCTTTGGAATGTAGTAGTTGGGCCTCTGTGGCTTCAATATGCAGGAGAAATGTTAATTGTGTCCTGATGCTCTCTTCTCTGGCCTCTTTGTGTCCAAATAGATGAGAGCTTTGAATCGCTTCATGTCTCTGTCAGATCCGTCGCGTCCCTTATGGCACACCCACATACGAGCCCCTGTGCTCATCCTTGGTGACATCCCCAGGAGCAAGGTGGTCCTCCTCTCAGACACGGGGTATGACGATTACTTTCCAATAGAGGTGAGAGATGGTGGGGGTGAGTTGGGTGGGATGCGGGCTCAGGATAATCATGGCGGCCAGCCTCCCCTGGTTTCCTTCTCATGCAAATCTGATGGGAGTGGCAGTAGCAATCGGAAATTCAATCCCTTGCTTTGACCACAGGTAGCTAGGCAGAGCATATCTTCCTGGTTTGCAGGTAGAGAGCCCTGCCCCCTCCCCCATACACACTCTGCAAGTCTCTATTGCTCCAAGGTCTCTGTCTGGAAGGAAATCTGAGAACAGACCTAGGAAATACATTTCTTGTTGGAACTCAATCAGGTTCTGCATAAGCTTGTAGTTCTAATCAAGGAGCTAAATAGGCAAATGAGTTAGTTGGCAGAGAAAACCTTTCCCCCAATGGCCTCTCTGTCTGCCTGTCACTCTGTTCTCTCCTCATGTCACCTTACTGGTTGTGCGGCAATCTTTTCATGCCTAGAATGCACCTGCCGAAAAGAAAAATGGGTTCCCCTAAAACTGTGGAGACCAAAATCCACTGATTGTGGTGATGTGAAAGTATCTAAATTAACTCAATGTATACCTAACAAATACACATATCAACAAAACACAGAGCTGCCACATTCACATTAAGCAGAAACAATTGGTTCTTCCCTCTCTCTCTTTTTCAAATATTTTTTATTGGTGTCCTTAGAATACATCAATACATCAATACCTTCAATTCTCTTACATTCCATTCTCAATTCGTTACAACAACCATAAATGTATATATATCTTACATACTTTTTCCCACCTCTGTGCCCCCCCCCCCCCCCGCCCTCACCTTCCGAGCCACTTTAATTTACATTCTCTTTCCAAAATGCCATTTCTTCTTGTGGAGGTAATTTCTACTTCTTTTAAGCCCTTCTCAATAAATTTTCCCCAAACTTTATCAACATCATTTTCCTTCCATACCCCTTTCTTGACTTTTAACCTACATGTCAATTTATCATTTATTGCTATTTTCCATAATTCTTTATACCATTCTTCAATTGATATATTTATTTTACTTTTCCAGTTCTTCGCTATCAGTAATCTTGCTGCAGTTAACAAGTTATCTATTGCATCTTTCTCTGTTTTTTTCAATTTCTTACCATTATATAGTGACAACAATGCATGGATGCACTTTTCCCTATCTTCATATCCATTATAGCTTCTGTCTCTCCAAATACCTTTCCCCAAAATTCATTTACATATTTACATTGCCACCACATATGTATATATGTACCCACCTCCTGGCAACCTCTCCAACAATTTTTTGTAGTATTCCTATTAATATTTGCAATCTTTACTGGTGTTAAATACCATTTCCAAACCAATTTGTAGTAATTTTCTTTAACACGTAGCGATAAGTTCTTTAAATTTCTTTGATCCCATAATTGTACCCAATTCGCTTCTTTTATTCTAATCCCTAGATCTTCCTCCCATATCTCTCTTAATGTTACATCCTTTATTTTCCCCCCTTAATGTCAATTATTATCTTATATAATTTGCTAGTTATTCCTTTCAGCTTGTGGTATCCTCCCGTAGCTCTCTCTTTTTGTATCATTTGTTCAACTTGCGTAAGTTTGCCTCCTTTCCCATTATTTTTTATCCAATTCTTGAATCTTTGCTCTATTTGTAAGCAATGAAACCATGAGAGTTTAATATCTCTAAATTCTCTCAATATAGTTTCTTTCCTCATATTTGCTTTTATCCAATCTCCAATCTTATCTATATTCTTCTCTCTTAATTTTTTAACTAATAATTTTTTAAAAAAATTTGGAAATTTTTATCCATTATAATTGGTGTTAGTGTTGAACTTTCTGATAATAATATTTCCTTGTATCTATTCCAAATTCCTATCACATTTCTCAACATTGGGTTTTTTATTCTCTTAATTTCTTTCCTTTTTATATCCTTAAAAAATATATTCCAAATTTTGTCCTCTACTTCTTCTGCTCATACAGAACTGCAGCTTTTGCTGAGTCGTTGCATCCATTTAACGTTTTCAGTGCTTGACTCACATTTTTGTAATTAAAAATGCCTAGTTTCTGGCACCGATCACCTTGCTGGTTAGATGGATACTTCCCAGGGACACGTGACAAACTCCTGAGTCTTCCGTTTGTTCTTTTGTTCTACTCCTGGAAACACGAAGAGAGACAAGATATGTGCAGAGATACTGTAGATAGATACTACAGTATCTATCTGTAGATAGATAGATAGATAGATAGATAGATAGATAGGCCTTGTTAACTTCCTTATCTAGATATGTAGTTCTTTGAATAAAGTATTTTATAACTTTTTAAGCTTGACTCTGCTGCTGAATTGCTTAAGCGCAGTCACTCTGCTGCTGGCTTTAGAAGCTTCTGATCTGCTGAACTGCTGCTCCTGCTGTTGTTGCTGCTTTATGTATTTTAAATGCATTTTCCTTTTTGACAATTACCCCCCAACACCTCTGTCGCACGAAGCTGCTGCCACCGCCAGGGCCTGCCCTCTGCGATATCACAAACCCCAAAACCTCAGGTTTTGTCCCTCAAATCTCAGGACCTGGGATAGTCCTGAAATTAAGATTCAGGCCCGACAGGAAAGAAGACAGGCTCTTTTCCTGACTCTATCATGGGAATGTCCCTGTTGCTTTTAGCTCAATAGGACTTGACCCCTTCTCTACATAAAAGACATGGATTCCCTCTTTTTTCTCCTTTTCTAACGCAGGTTGGCATTGACAGCTGCTGGATTGGCTCCATCGAATGCCGACAAAGGGGTTTCTCCAATACTGTTCGTGATTGCATTGCGACAGAAAGCACCCTCTTCATCCGGCAGAACCAGCTGGTCTATTACTTTGTGGGTCATTACCCCATTCTGCACATGAGAGGCCCCAGTTCAGGTAAGTGAGCCTGAAAAATAAATAATACTGATATGAACTACACTACTTTATGCCAGTTTAAGTGCCACAATGGCTTGACAGGAGTTCTGTCCTCAGTCCTCTAAGAGATTTTGCTTCTCAAGATTTCCCTGTGGAGAAGGAGTGGTCATTATGACGTGGTGCCTGGAATCCAGTCCTAAATAGATATTATAAATCTGACTTGTATTTGGAAGAATGGCCTTGTACACTGAACACTGTTCTACACGTAGAACTAATGCAGTTTGACATCACTAACTTCCATAATTCAGTGTTATGGAATCATGGGAGTTGTAGTTTGACGAGGTCTTTAGTTTTCTTTGCCTACCAAGCCAGTTGAAAGCATGAATTTTAAACTCTTGTCCTGTGTTTTGGTCTCTGTCCTG